>NC_090023.1:56246365-57446365 GCF_037176765.1 Anolis sagrei | reverse complement strand
ACTTGAATACATAAACTTCTTAGATGGCTTCTATCAGATTATTGCGTAAGAAATCTTTCATGTTAGAAGTTGATGTACAGCTGAAATGTGTAGCAAGCAGACACTGGAAATTTGAATGCCTGTAGTTTTGAACTTAAAAATAAATTTAGATCTACGAATCAATCCAGATTCCTGCAAAGAATATGCTATACATGACACTGCAACAATGAGTCTTTATTCTCCTTTATTATAGTCATTATGATATAGGTACTATCGTATTGGCTCCCTTAAACATATGCTGTCACAATGCTCCAGACAATTCAGGCAAGTCACCAACCAAGCACTTTGTGTTCTTCAAACCACCGAAGCGTGTGCTATTCTGTTCTGTTGTGTCACTCAGGGGACTAATGATACAGAGTCTATTTTCCAGCCATTCTTTGAGACATTGTTGCTTCACACAGAATAAAGTTCTAAGACGTGTTAAAGCCAATATGCTTCATCCCCACCTCTCCTGCCCCCACTTCTATTCACAATGCCTGCTTAAAACATCGATCAGATTTTCAGCTGTCAGGCAGTTATGTTTTGGGTCTTACACATTGTAATACTATGATGTAACACATAAGGAGAAAGAAGCCTGTGAAACTGAAATTATTATGTTTTCATCTGCCAAAACATGGCTGTGGCTATATCATTGTGTAGTGTGATGTCCTATCTGCTAAAATATGTTGTATATTGAATCTTCACAGGTGACATATTCGCAGACAACTGAATATTTGAGACCTGGAACTATAAAGAGAAGAAGAAAATCGTGTTTGTAGTCTCCGTCTTCTTTTTCTCCAATGCCCCTAGAAACCAGATTGTAGCCCCAGTGGCTAGTCCTCTTTTGCCCAAGACATCTCTTATTACCGCCCCTTACTGAGCTTTTGGAGTTATTCTGATTTCAGTGTTGCTGCTACTCATCCTCCAAGTCAGTACAAAGGTAAGGTAAAGGTAAAGGTTTTCCCCTGACAGTAAATCCAGTCGTGTCCGACTCTGGGGTGTAGTGCTCATCTCCATTTCCAAGCCGAAGAGCCAGTGTTGTCCGTAAACACCTCCAAGGTCATGTGGCCGGCATGACTGCATGGAGCGCCATTACCTTCCCACTGGAGCAGTACCTATTGATCTACTCATATTTCCATGTTTTCGAACTGCTAGGTTGGCAGAAGCTGGGGCTGACACTGGAAGCTCATGCCGCTCCCTGGATTCAAACCTGCAACCTTTTGGTCAACAAGCTCAGCAGCTCAGCGCTTTAACCCACTGCGCCACCGGGGGCTCCTTAAATACAAAGGACTATCAGGAATAGACTGGATCCATAGGCACATTGCTCAGGACCATATCAAACCATCAATTTGTGCACGGGGATGATAAAAGTCAAGTGTTCTTGAGAGGAAAGAGATCCAACTGGGCACCCATGTTTTTGCTATGGTGTTAATTTTATGACATTTTTAGGTTAAAGGAATATTTGTTTGGATCCACACTGTGTTTTCATTGGAAAACTAACCCCAGGACTGTTGGCATCTGCAAAGATATTGGAATTTTGCATATCTCATTATACTATAGCACTAGTGTATCTTGGCTCATTTGTCATACAAAATGGAGACTGTAATAAAGAAATAGAAGACAACTAATATTTCAAAAAGCAGCCATGAAGGAACCATGAGTTTCTCAAGTATAAAGATATATTGCTAAATCCCAGAATTATCCGGTATTTCTGATTTCTGTTTATTGGCATGAAAGCTGCACAATGAAGAAAGCTGATGGAACAAAAATCAAATGATGCTGGAGGAGGGTTCTACAAATACTGTGGTCTGCAATTTTTTTAAAATGAATGGGTCTTCATAGAATCATAGAATTGAAAGGGTCTACATGAGTCGTCCAATCCAACCCCCCTGACAGGAAAAACACAATCATAGCATCCCGCCAGATGGCCATCCAGGCTCTACATAAAAGCCTCTAAAGTAGGAGCCTCCATCACACTCTGGGGCAGGGAGTTACACTACTGAACAGCTCTTATGGTCAGGAAGTTCTTCCTAATGCTCAGGTGGAATCTCCTCTCCTGTAATTTGAAGCCATTGCTCTGAGTCCTAGAACATGAAAGGCACTGCAGACTACTTCAACCAGAGAAATCAGTCATAGCAGAGCACCTGGTGAACCAACCTGGACACAGCATTTTATTTGAGAACACAGAAATGCTGGACCACTTTCACAACCACCATGTCGGACTACACAGAGAAGCCATTGAAATACACAAGCATGTGGACAATTTCAACAGATAGGAGGAAACCATGAAGATGAACAAAATCTGGCTACCAGTATTAAAAAAACTCTAAAATTGCAACAGCACAACAACAGAGAGGAAGCAGGCAGGGACATCTAATTACCTCTCAACAAGTTTGCTCCAGGCACAGTCAGCCCATTGTATGCTAATCAAGGTGGTCAGTTGAAACATTCACATCTAGCTCCAGCAGACAAGAGTCCTTTGTCTCACCCTGGTCATTCCACAGATATATAAACCCTTTTTCCTAGTTCCAACAGACCTCACTACCTCTGAGGATGCTTGCCATAGATGAAGGCGAAACCTCAGAAGAGAATGCCTCTAGACCATGGCCATACAGCTCAAAAAACCCTACAACAACCCAGTGATTCCGGCCATGAAAGCCTTCGACAATACATCCTTTCAAATATTTATACATGGCTATCATGTCTCCTCCCAACTTTCTCTTCTGCAGAATGAATATACCCAGCTCTTTAAGATGCCCCTCATAGGGCATGTTTTCAATAGTAATTTTAGTCACCCTCCTCTGGGCACCTTCCAGGTTGTCAATATTCCTCTTAAATAGTTGTGCCCAGAACTGCACATAGTATTTCAGTCTTAGAGCAAGCCTGAACTGTTATGAGAAGCAAAGGTGACTAAGCTCAATCTGCTGTACTTGGATGTGGTGTGAGACAATGTGATTAACTGGGAAATATGATAATGCTTTTGTAAGATGGAAGGCAATAGGAAGAGAGAGACCACATTACCAATGGATCGCTGGAAAGACAGTGGATTGCCTAATCTTGCCCAGAAACCTTAATACATAGCTCAGCAAGATTCAGAGCTAGGTTACCCACTTCCAACCTCTAGCGTTATTATGTACTTAAATTCAAGTAATTAAGTGTACTGAAGTGTTATTAACAAAACAAAAACAAGCTAACAAAACTGAGCACACTACCGGATGTAGATAAGTAAGGAAACAAAACATATACACACCACCCAAATAGGACAAATGAATGACATACTAGCAGTACTGCAATATACAACAATGTAACGATTTTAATTGGTGGGGGTAAATTTGTAATTTTTTTAAATCTATAGCTTTTTGGAGGAAAATTAATGTGGTACTCTAAGAATCACTTTTTAAACATTCTTAGCATGAATCCACTTGAAAATAACTGTTGGCAAATGTGACTTTTAAACAAGTGAGTAAAATACAACTGGACATCAGAGACTATCATCATGCTAAATATTGTTTGAGTGGAACAGCTTTAATATAAATATGCAAATGTCAGAGACTGGTTATTTACAAGGACAGTCTATAAGAAGCTATTATCTCTATCCTCTGCAATTTATAGTATTCCATTAGCCTGACATTTGTGTGAGACACAAGATTATATGAATATACAATGCAGAGAAACTAAGCTGAACATTTGGAAAACACACACACACACACTTGAAAAAGCCAAATAATAAAAACTAAGCTTCTAGATTGTGGCCAGAAAACATTTTTGCCACTTCCAAAGACCTAGGTAACCTGTCTAACGATATCTATATAACTTAAACCTTGCTAATCACAATGCTAATCACAATGAATGTGGTTATGATATCATGACACTTAAGTCCAGTTTTTAAGATTATTTCACCACATTGAGAAGGAATGATAGGATGATGGATCCTGGCTGTTTCCAGTGCCCATCCACAGAAACATATTCATGTGTATTTCCACGTACAGATGGAGGTGAATGGAATTGCCACTGCCCACATTTTCACTGAACATATATAAGACAAAACCTATCAAGAAAGATTACTTTATTTTTTAAAAAAATCACATATTTCCCAAATATGGGGCCATAGTTGGCTTCTAACCATCATGGCCACATTTTTCAAACCAGCCTGGACACAGCAAGTGACTAGCTCAGAGAAAGATGAGCTAACCCAGTCAGAACTAGAGCTTTCCAATTCACCAGTCTCTAGAAAAAGGGTAATTTGGACCAAGATGGTCTTGGACCCAATAGTTCATCTGGAAAATGAGCTATAACACTGAGTACATTTTTGTTATAAGCGCTTGATGAAACTTGCAATCATTACCTTTCTCTACTCTAAATACAGCTGTGTATACTCTTGCAATGAAAATAAATGAAACTGATGTCAGTTCGCCACATGGAAGGGCTAAATTATGAGCAAGAGATACCTTCTGCAAATTGAGCATATGTACATAGTTTTGCACAATTTGTTCTGATTGCTTCCATGTTGTACAATTTATTCTTGTTTTGAAAATTATGGGAAAGGGCAAAATGTTCTGCAAGGAACTGTGGCTCCTTCTCCAGCCAATGGATTCTTATTAAGCCACTTTTAAGAATTCAAGCACACACATATTTTCTAGTACGTTTTCACAAATGTTGACTTTACAGTTGCCTATGACATGGTGCAACATAGGAAAATACTGCAGAAAGTCTACCATATTACCCGAGACTATGATTTTACAAAAATATCCAGACTCTCCTAGAAAACCATAGCTTCTATGTGGCGTTTCAAGGCAGGAAAAGTAGATGAAGGAGGTAAAATAATGGTTTATCCCAAGGCAGCATTCTTGCACCAACCTTGTTTAATATCTTTACTAACAATCAGCCACAACTACCACTCACAAAAAAGCTTTATATATGCTGATGACCTTGGCCTAACAACACAAGCAAAACACTTGAAACAGTTGAAATCCAACTTACTAATGCCTTGAAAGATCTCTCCAGCTACTGCAGGTGGTTACCTGAAACCTAACCCTGCCAAGACACAAGTGTGTGCTTTCCACCTATGCAACTGTGAAGCCAACAGGAAATTGAAAGTCACCTGGGAAGGTCAAGAGCTTGAACACTGTTTCCATACTAAATATTTCAGTGTCACCTTAGATCAAACACTAGCATATAAGAAACGCTGCTTGAACACCAAGCATCAAGTAGCTGCACACAATAACATCCTGCGGAAACTCACTGGTAGCACATGGGGTGCAGACCCAAAATTAATAAGAACATCAGCCCTAGCCTTGTCGTACTCAACTGCTGAGTATGCCTGTCCTGTTTGCCCATGCAAAGCATGTGAACATAGCATTGAATGAAACATGCAGAATAATCACAGGATGTTTTAAACCTACACCTGTTGATAAACTCTACAAGCTAGCTGGCACTGCCCCTCCTGATGTGCACCAGGAAGTTGCTGCTAAATATGAGAGAAATAAGGTTGAACACTGTGAAAGCCACCCACTACACGGCTACCAGGCTCCTCCCAGTAGACTCAAATCAAGGAAAAGCTTTATGAGAACCATCACTCCTCTTGGTGTCCCCTCAGCAACAGCAAGAGTATCCCTCTGGGCAGCTAAACCAGAAAATCCCAACTGGGTGGGCCCCCACGAGAGTCTTCCTCCAAGGGCAAACCAAGAATAGGCAACTTGGAAGTCCCTGAACAGACTCAGAAGTGGAGTGGGCAGATCAAAAGACAACCTGGCAAAATGGCACTATCTAAAAGAATCCCACATCTTGTGTGACTGTGGAGCAGAACAGACAACTCCACATCTGTATGCTTGTCCATTGTGCCCTGCCTCATGTACAGAGGAAGAGTTGTTGGAGGCTACAGACAATGCCATAGCTGTTGCTCGTTTTTGGTCAAAGGATATTTAGCTGCCTGTGCTCCTTCTATTTTAATCAGTTTTATACTAATTTATATAATGCTCATACAAAAGTAAAAAACAAAAAAAAAGATTTTTCTTTTTTAAAAAAAGAACTGAAAAGATAGGTTTACAGGACACCGACTTCTGCAGCATGAAATATAACCAACCCTGTCTACCTGTAACGAGCTAAACAATGGATGTGCCATTGAAAATAATGTGGCAACTGACATTAGTAGAAATATAGCTGACATAAATAGAAATGCTCACATTTCCTCATGATATATGACTGCTATTATTGGAAGGCAAAAACTATAAACATAAAGGGTTTCCAGCATGGGTAGACTTTCAGTGATCCTTGGTCTTTTGTTATTATTTAGCATTTCAACCATACTGTTGCTACTTATCATTGGCTTGCAGATTCGAAGGAGAGGCACATTTCTTGATGCCCAGTCTGCTTTTTGTCCTTTCGGATAGTTGGCTCATGTCTCTAGCTTTCTTACATAATAGCACTATCCTGGTTTCATAATCCTAAAGGTAACTATTGATCATGAACCTGAATCAGACCAAAGGTGAATCTACAATATCCAGTTTGTGAGAGAAATAAAAGCCCTAGGATGCCCATAAGCAAAGAAGAAATCAGTGCTACAAAGGCACATACGACTCGGATATAGCTGTCTGAAGAAACCTATCTTTCCATACGTGTCCGGAATAGCCCCAAGATGTCCAGGGAAGGCTCTTTTCTCTAACTGACTGCCATAATAGGCATATTTGGTTATAATGCAAGAGAGAGCCTTCTCTGTGACTGTTGGAACTATCTGGGTTATGATGGCTCTCAGCTTTGTTATCTTTTAAAAAGCAGGTGAAGACTATTCCAACAAATCTTTTGGGACACGATTTTTGTGTGTGGAGTGTCCTGTTTTTAATTTTTCAAATAATATTTAAATGGTTTTAATTCTGTTGTTAGATTGACCCTGTTTTAATATCAACTTCTGTAATGTTTTGCTTTTTGTAAGCTCGAAGGGGAAAGGCAATGTTTAAATAATGATTAATGGAGGGACGAAGAGGTGGACTCTTGTTCAGTCTTAGCCATGTAATGCTATTTTTGCTATGGTAAACAATTCTTTGAGGCACCAGGGTATCTACTGACTTAAATGATATATAGTAGGCCTGGGCGGTTTCGTTTCGTTAATTCGTAATTCGTTAATAATTCGTTAATTTTTTCAATTACAAAACAATAACGAACCATTCTGGAGCAATTATTTAAAAAAACGAATTTTTAAATACGCTTTGTAAATGCTTCGTATTTCGTTATTGTGTTCGTTTTGTTATTGTTTTGAGGTCGTTTTGTTATTATTTCCGCATGCCTGGGCCAGTTTTATGGTTTAATTAGTGAAAAAAATTATAATATCACACCAACAGTCAAGAACAGAGGGAGAGGGAAGCTTCAGAAGTTTTTGGAGGTTTTTTAGCATATTTCGTGGTCGCGTCCGCCATTAACGAATCGATTCGTTATTGTTTCGGAAATCGATTCGTTAATTTTTTACCATTTACGAAATTTCGTATATATCTAGCTTTTTTAAGGGAAAATTTTGTAATTATTTTAAATATCAAAACAAAAAAACCCCCCAAATACAAATCGATTTTAGAAACAAATTTTTCCGTTGTTACCCAAGCCTAAAATATAGATTTTAAATTGGTCTGTTTATAGTCACAAGTAACAGAAATTGCTACTAAGCTTGGGTAGCTCCAAAGTGAGATTGGAAGAAAATTAGAGATCAGGTATTAGAATCTCAGCACTTTCAACAGTCTACCTAGATGGAGTATTGATTCTGATGGTTTCCTTCTGGTCAGATGAATATTCCTAGTTTCCAAAGTGCCCTCAGGAAGGTAGGACTCATTTACTAACCCTTTTTATTAACCCAGAAAAGGTAGCCATCAAATTTATCCTAGGAGTGTTTTCTTGCTACCTAGAACAGAAATGGCAGAACCCAGACACAGACCAGAAACCATTTGGAGATATTCTTTATGATAGTGGTGGTAAGAAAAAAAAATAGTCTGATTAAAGAACTAGTCGGTCGTTTAAATCCTCCACCTGGCTGAGAATTCATCAAGAAAAAGTGAATCCTGTTGCTGAATGTCTTCTGCATTCACAAAGTCAAGTCTAGTTCTACCACAAAATCCTGGCAAACTGAGAAGGACTACACATGCTCATTTGGCTCTCTGTGTGATTAACAACCCTGCATAATAGGGTTAGTAGATTATAGACAATGCTGCTAAGGGCACTATACTATCACATAAATTGCTTAAGTCAGGTTTAAACAACTATTGCTCTGGTATGCAAAGAGTCAGGGCCTTTCCAGACAGGTCCTATATCCCAGGATCTGATCCCAGGTTTTCTGTTTTAAACTGGATTATATGTATCTGCACTTCCAGATAATCTGGGATAAATGGAAAACTTGGGATCAAATCCTGGAATATAGAGCCTGTCTGGAAAGGCCCTCAGACAGCCACACTCTGATGACATGAAATCTACCTCCAATTTGTGCTTTTTTTTCTATCTGATTTGAGTCAGTTTGAGGGATTTAGAAAGAACTGTAATGGCAACCACAATGGCAAGACAAACCATTTTCTGTTTGAAGGCAATTTTTCCACCTGAGTATACGTGTGTGTGTGGTTTAGGCCTTATCAAATGAACTGGAGAAGGAACATATAATCAAGAGACTGCACTCTTAACCCTAAATAAGAAATAATCTGATTCTATTCAAATATGAATAAAAGATGAATTGATCACTCTGTTGCTTAGTCCTATGGAGATAATCCTGCTAGATGTCACAGGACTTTTCCTTCCTGCCTTAAAGAATCTGTACCATATATTGTAAGTAAAGATAAGGTTTTCCCCTGACATGAAGTCCAGTCGTGTCCGACTCTGGGATGTGGTGCTCATCTCCGTTTCTAAGCCAAAGAGCCGGCGTTGTCCATAGACACCTCCAAGGTCATGTGGCTGGCATGACTACATGTTACCTTCCCACTGCAGCGGTACCTATTGATCTACTCACATTTGAATGTTTTCATTGTACAGAATAGGTAACTAGAAGCAAGTGATGCTACATCAAAGGGTGCTTTCTCTCATATATTGCTTAAGTATCTTATGAAAACATGTTTTGAATGGTAAAATCATGATAAACTAGGCTAGTGATTACAGTGTTTGTTTTTGCCAGTACAGGAGGTCCCTGAGTTACAAACATCTGACTTACAAGTGACTCATAGTTAAGAACAGGGATAAGAACACAGGAAGTTAGATAAATCTATACTATACTATAACGATATAGTACAATATAGTAATATATAATACAGATATTGTACTATGCTAATAATATAATATATTGTATGTATATATATCTTGTAAGCCGCTCCGAGTCCCTTTGGGGTGAGAAGGGTGGCATATAAATAGACGTAAGTAAGTAAGTAAGTAAGTAAATAAATAAATCTATCCCTAGGAAGTGAAATTCATTCCTGGAAGAGTTATCATGTGAAAAAGGTGTCTACACTAAAGCTTTATCACCAATTCTTGTTTCACAAAAAGCCAATTTTTTATCAAAGGGACAGAAAGTGAGGTGAAATCTTCTGAACAGGAGCACTGATAGGAAAACAAACTCCACAGGGATGTTAACCCTTTTCTATGCTAACCAACGCTCGCTCCCTCTCTCCCTCTATACACACACACACACACAATGTACCTGTTCTGATGTACATACAAACTTAAGAACAACCTACAGAACGTATCTTGTTCATAATGTGGGGACTGCCTGTGCTGAAATCTCTTCTTTGGAAATCCCAGTTGACTTTTTCCATGTTGCTTACTGCCTCTATTTAAGGGCACAGTCAAAATACCTTTGCCTGCTAAGATTGACAGAGCTTGCTGACATTTTAATATCTACTTGATACAGCTGAAATATTTAATATCAGCAGTATATTTAATTTTAATATAACTTTAAAGTTCTTAATCAGTAATGCAAATGATGTTAACTAGCTCATGCCCACCAGCAATTATTTATAGATTTAATGAGAGGAAAAACAAGTACTAAAAACAGGATGTGAAAGTAAAATATGAGAACAAATTCAAGCTGAGAGAGGAAATTAAAACACTTCTGTACTATTATATTCTAAACCCTTTAGTTTTCTATTAAAAGGATGCATGCATTTCTAGATGGAAATTTTAGCAGGCCAGATCGACAATACATTGTCCCCTGATATTGTAGGTTGAGCATCTATTTGCATTTGGAGTAGCATCAAATATTTAAGATAAATGTCAGTATCTGGAAAACAAATTAGAAATACATATATCCCCCCCACCCCACCCCCCCACCCCGCTGCCCTCTCAAAAGTTTATCTGCTCACTTGGACAGAGAAAGAGAACTTAAATCTAGCAAAAATGGTCTTATCTCTAAAACAGGTCATGCCTTGATTTTCCAAAAGAGGGAGATATAACTCCATTCGTAAAAAATAAAGTAATGCTTTCATTTCAATAAAACACCTAAAATATATTCTGGTGAATTATTAAAAACCAGTAACTTCTCTCATTTTACTTTTGTATTAAATGTCACCTTATGTGTCATTACTGGTCTATTCATTAAAAACATAAATCCAACCCTAAATTCGCATCTAGGCTGCGTTAACCAAAATGAGGTGGGGAGAATTTTAATCATCCTTGAAAAACGCAAAACACATATGAATACATAAGACTAAAGCAACAAATGTCTATCAATCATTGTGGTAATAATAATCTGTAGGAACAGTAATTCAGTTCCCTTGATGCCTGTTAAGGGCATGGGTGGGTGGAAAGGATAACTCCTCAACATGATTGGAAAGCAACAATTCCCTCATGTTTTAAGTTCCCAAAATGCAACCCATTTTTTTTAAAGAACAGTCTCTCATATGCAGAGGGGGGGGGGGGGTAAAGATAGCCTCTAGCCCATCATATCTATTCCAACAGTTCAACAGATTAGGCCAAGAGGAAGAGGAATCAATAAATCTTTTGAAGAATGATTTATTATTGTATTTATATTATTTGATTTGTAGCCTACCCATGCTGATGAACTCAGGGCAGATAACAAAGCCCAGGAGGGGAAAAACATATGAAATATCCATAAAAACCAATGGCACAAAAATATTAACTTAAACCCTACTTAAAGACTGAAAAACCACACACACTCTAAAACCAGTTATCTAGTTAAATCCAGTGGTCCTTCAATATCCACGGGGCAAGGAGTGGTTGGTGCCAGGATCACCTGTGAAAACTAAATTCATGGAAACTCAAGTCCTATTATATCATATAACACGTTTTGTCCCTGGCAGGCATGTAGCCGGGGGGGGGGGGGGGGGGCTTGAGGGGCTTAACCCCCCCCCCCCCGAAATTCTCGTGGTGGTTCACGAAAAGGCCTTACTGGTGCATTATTTAAACTGTTATGTTTATTCATATCATGATCTGATCACCATAATATATCCCATATGCATGGGGGTATTGGGGTAATGATACAAAAGGTTTGCTAGGCTAGACCCTCTTTCACTCAAACTCAGCCCCCCCCGAAACTCAGCGCCCCCCCCCCCCGAAACCCCCCTGAAAAAAATTCACACCCCCCCCCCGAAACGAAATCCTGGCTATGGGCCTGGTCCCTGGGTTATAAATGCCATTTCCTAATTGGGTCTATTATTCAAAAATGTGGAAAAGATTTATTAAACTGAAAAAAATGTATTTGCAGGACTTCTTGCAACTCATTTTTGTATAGTTTTTCACATAATCTCATTCAATTCAACATAATTTGTAGTGGCCACAAAAACAACATTTCTGGAGTGTGACAACTGCTTTCAAAGTAAATACCACACAATTAAACAGGAAATAAAGCTTACAAACCAGGAACAGATTTTTTTTTCAAATGTTGTTACATAGGGTTATACACAATGGTACAGAAAAATGGTGTCCCTTGTAAAAATGATGAGCAACTTTAAAAAAAGGCCAGACAGAGGTTGGGGTATCATCATCATGCTTGGTGCGAGAAGAAAATCAAGGTTTTTGGATTATTTTCCAAATAATTTTTATCTGTTTTCAGTTGAATCTGTAGATGCAAAACCTCTGGCTATGTAGATAGCTGTACACAACAAGATATTTTATTTTCTGTTGTCTCCTTCCTTCCTGCTTTTCAACCCACCCAGAGATTCCTAGTTGCATTACTGGCTTGCTCCCTGATTTTCTTGTTTTGATGCTGAATACAAGGTCAGCTCAACATGAAATATCACTTATCAGAACGATGGGCCAAACCTAATATGCATATCCAAGATCTATGTGAAGAAACAAGGAATAACTAGTTTTTGACTGTTCTGTCTTCCTAGTACTCAGCGAAACACAAAGACAGACTTATTTATCGTGTCAGGAGCAACCAGACAGTTGTATTACATTTTTAACAAAACAAGCAAACAGACAGACAGACAAAACACAAAGTTTGCAAGCGTGGTAGTTGATTAAATGTCCTTTGACCAATACCTGACCACTTGGAGTGCCTCTGGTGTTGCCGCATGTAGAAGGGCTCAGATTGCATTGCAGCAGGTGGTCAGTGGTTTGCTCTTCACACTCGCATGTTGTCGACTCCACTTTGTAGCCCCATTTCTTAAGATTGGCTTTGCATCTCGTGGTGCCAGAGCACAGTCTGTTCAGCGCCTTCCAAGTCGTCCAGTCTTCTGAGTGCCCAGGGGGGAGTCTCTCATTTGGTATCAGCCACTGATTGAGGTTCTGTGTTTGAGCAAGCCACTTTTGGACTTTCGCTTGCTGGGGTGTTCCCGCGAGTGCCTCTGTAGATCTTAGAAAACTATTTCTTGATTTAAGTCGTTGTCGTGCTGGCTGATACCCAAACAAGGGATGAGCTGGAGATGTCACTGCCTTGGTCCTTTCACTCTTGGCTGCTACTTCCCAGCAGATGTCAGGTGGTGCAATACCGGCTAGACATTGTAATTTCTCCAGTGGTGTAGGGCGCAGACACCCCGTGATAATGTGGCATGTCTCATTAAGAGCCACATCCACTGTTTTAGCATGGTGAGATTTGTTCCAGACTGGGCATGCATACTCAGCAGCAGAGTAGCATAGTGCAAGGGCAGATGTCTTTACTGTGTCTGGTTGTGATCCCTAGGTTGTGTCAGTCACCTTTCGTATGATATTGTTTCTAGTACTCACTTTTTGCTTGATATTCAGGCAGTGCTTCTTGTAGGTCAGAGCACGGTCCAGAGTGACTCCCAGGTATTTGGGTGCGTTGCAATACTCCAGTGGGATTCCTTCCCAGGTAATCCTCAGAGCTCAGGATGCTTGTCTGTTCTTAAGGTGAAAAGCACATGTCTGTGTTTTAGATGGATTAGGGATCAGCTGGTTTTCCCTGTAGAAGGCGGTAAGGGCACCTAGAGCAGTGGTTCTCAACCTGTGGGTCCCCAGGTGTTTTGGCCTACAACTCCCAGGAATCCCAGTCAGTTTACCAGCTGTTAGGATTTCTGGGAGTTGAAGTCCAAAAACATCTGGGGACCCCAGGTTGAGAACCACTGACCTAGAGCTTCGGAGAGCTTCTGCTCAACCATCTCAAAGCTCCCTGCTGAAAATATAAGAATATTTCTATACTTTTATAGTGGTCAGATTATTTTCTGCTGAGGTTCAGCCTTTCAGTTTCTTTACTAATCCTCCTTGTAAAGGTAGGAGATCTATTACTACAGGGAGAATACAACCCAGTTATGTCAGCTCCACTGGTTGATAGTCTGCTACCGAGCACAATTCAAAGTGCTGGCTTTAGTCTATAAAGCCCTAATGGTTCCGGCCCAGCTTACTTGTCTGAATTTATCTCCCTCTATGAATCATCTGAAAGATTAAGATTTTCTGGGGCCCTGCTCTCAGTTCCACCTCTTTTGCAGGTGTGGTTGTTGGGAATGAGAAACAGGGCCTTCTCAGTGGTGGCTCCTCAGCTGTGGAACTCCCTTCCCAGTGAGATTAGATCAGCACCCTCCTGGCCATCGGAAAAAACAGTAAAAACAAGGCTATGGGAACATGCCTTTGAATAATTGTAGTGCAATAAAGGATATGGAATATGTGAAATGATAACCGGAATGGCTTGGGATTATGATCTTGGATTGTGTGGTTTAAACAAGTAGATGTTTTAATTCAGATGTTTTAATTTTTGCGGTTTTAATGTATGTTTATTTGAGTTGTATGTTGTTTTTATGCAATTGATTTCTTGCCTATGTGTAAATGTCACTCTAAGTCCCCTTTGGGGTGAGAAGGGCAGGATATAAATATGGTAAATAAATAAATAAATAAATAAATACTATGGTCCAACTGTAGAAGCTAGTTCATTCTATAGAACCCTTAAGAAATTTCTCACTTGCATGGTTAACATTCCTAAAAATGCTTTGGTTTAATTCTGCGGAAAAGCAAAGGCAATAAATAGACACATTAGTTACTACACAGTCTTCTCTTGTTTGTAAAGTTCAGCTAATGCTTTGGTGTACATATGACATAAAATAATAATTGCATCTGAAGATTGCTGTAATGCAGGTGAAGTAATATTCTTGCCAAATGTAGATGTATACAGCTGAGAGCCTCCACTGTTATCAAAACTGAATGATTCATAAAATGCAGTACATTTTATAATTGGTCTTTTAACAATGAGTCACATGTTCAGAAGCTGTCCAAAACTTTGGATTTTCTAAGTCAAAACTACAAAACTAGGAAGGAAAATCCTCTAATGAATTTTCCACCCAACTGCTATTAAAAGGCATAATTTTTGTTATTGTTAGATTTAATTCTTTTTGGCCATCCCTCATTTTGAACTTTAAAGTGTCTTTCTACAAATTAAAAAAAAAAACATAGTCAAACATTCACAAAATTAAATAGCGTACAAATTAAAACCAGATTAAACATACACCATTAAACATGCATACACAAGAGAACAATAATTAGCAAAGTCCAGCATGTTATTTAGGAGAGATGGGCCTTACACTTTTATACAATCAATCTTCTAATGCTTGTTAAACAGAAAAGGCTTTAGTTGCTCAGATCTCCAGAAATTGTGCAGTATGACTTGCATGCAGAATTGAAGAATTAAAATATGATCATAATTCTGCATACATAGACATACAACATTCAAATCCAACATGCATTTTTATGCTTAGTAGGAGCTGCTGTTCATAAAGCTTTCATTGTTGTGAGAATGCAATATTGAAGAGTATAATATGTTCCGTGCTGAGCTAAAACTTTATGTGCAGATATGCTGTTAGCCGAGTCTTTAACATTACAATTGAATATAACGGTTTCAGTCATAACAATAAATTTCATTTAATTTCTTCCAAAGTTTGTGGTTTCTGTTTGCATTTTTCTCTACTTCAGCGATATCAAAAGCCGAGATACAGTTTTAAATCTATTTTTGGTATAAGGTATCTTCACAATTTTGTTTTCAAGAAGCAATGCTTTGTATTTTTAAATGTCATGAGTATGCTGGCTAATTTATGAAGTATGCATTTTATGTAGCTAAAACAGTAAAATAAGTTTAGATTTTACATTAAACTTGTATTGGATATATTTCATTCACTAAAATGCTCAGGAGAGAAAAATTGGTAAGTTTTCACTAACTTCCAAGATTTCGACAAATTATCAATTTCTATTGGTATTTGATACTTGTTACTTCTTTACCAAAGGGATAGTGACCCTTTCCTTTGCTAATTAATGATACATTCCCCAAGCAGAGAAAGATATAACAATAAATGGTACAGAACCAACACACTTTCTGGAGGAATTAGTTTTTAGAACCGGGGAGAAAAGCATATGGTTTATAAACCTTGAGGAATCAGAAAATGACCCTTCTCACAGTGCAAATCAGTTGTGAAGACAGGGCTGATGGATAAAGTGCAAAAACCAGATAACAAAATTAGGAATGGAGGGCAAGATGAATTAAGAACACTGTGTCTCTGAGTAAGGAACACTAATAAAGTGCAAGAACTAGATTTTGGGTCATAGCTGGGGGCTAAACATATGTGGGGAACTGCCTAATCAAAAGCACAGTGGAACATCCATGTTTTTAGATATTTACAGAAGGTGAACAGGGTGGGTTCCAGTCTAATGCCCCCGGGGAGAGAGTTCCAGAGCCAGGGGCCCATCACTGAGAAAACCACTTCCTCATCCCCACCAACCGCATTTGTGACGGAGGTGGGAGCGAGAGGAGAGCCTCCCCAGAAGATCTTAAAGATGGTGCAGGTTTGTAGGGGAAGATGCAATCATGAAGATAGGCAGGTCCAAAACTATTTAGGGCTTTATAGGTGATAACCTGCATCTTGAATTGAGACCAGAACCTTATCGACAGCCAGTGGAGCTGTTTGAACAAGGGGTGGAGATAGGGAAACATTGGGAGACAGGGCATTTAATGGAACATGGGAGAGTACAGTCACCCTCAGTATTTGCTATGGTTAAGGGCAATAAACTCCCAACAAAAGTTGAAATCCACAAATTTAAAACAAATAACCCGAGGGGACACCTCTCTAGAAATATTTAGCTCTTCCACCATGGCTCTATGGTCAACTTCTGCTGTGGATGTGTTCTCTCCAGAATCTCTAAATCCTACAGTGATTTTTGGTGGAAGATTATTATTGAGTTGCACTGGAGGACCTAGGAATGGTTTTAATCAAATTCCTGAACAATCAAATCCACCAAGGTGAAACCTATCTGTTGAAGACCACTATTAAATAACCACAAGATCTGTGGCCTTGTTTAATGTATTGTCGAAGGCTTTCATGGCCGGAATCACTGGGTTGTTGTAGGGTTTTTGGGCTGTATGGCCATGGTTTAGAGGCATTCTCTTCTGAGGTTTCGCCTTCATCTATGGCAAGCATCCTCAGAGGTAGTGAGGTCTGTTGGAACTAGGAAAAAGGGTTTATATATCTGTGGAATGACCAGGGTGAGACAAAGGACTCTTGTCTGCTGGAGCTAGGTGTGAATGTTTCAACTGACCACCTTGATTAGCATACAATGGGCTGACTGTGCCTGGAGCAAACTTTTGTTGAGAGGTAATTAGATGTCCCTGCCTGCTTCCTCTCTGTTGTTGTGCTGTTGCAATTTTAGAGTTTTTTAATACTGGTAGCCAGATTTTGTTCATTTTCATGGTTTCCTCCTTTCTGTTGAAATTGTCCACATGCTTGTGTATTTCAATGGCTTCTCTGTGTAGTCTGACATGGTGGTTGTGAGAGTGGTCCAGCATTTCTGTGTTCTCAAATAAAATGCTGTGTCCAGGTTGGTTCATCAGGTGCTCTGCTATGGCTGATTTCTCTGGTTGAAGTAGTCTTCAACCTTGTTTATTCCAAATTGTGTGTTAGAGTACTTAATAACTTCATTTATCACATTTACAGCACCACCATCACAACCCTCCCCCCGCCCCCCCCCCCAAAAAAAAAAGTTTCTCAAGGTGGCTTTCTCTTCAGGAGCAAACAAAAGTATCTCTGGAACCTATGTTAAAAATAAGAACAGCAACTCATTGTTAAAGAAACACAGAATGAACTACTAATGAAATGTACCGCTAACAACAGGACAGTATTTTCGTTTCAGATCAAGGTTATAAAATCCACATTTTATCCTCAGAAATAGCAAATAAAATATTGATGCCTGATCACTCTAGAAATATGCCACTTCTCCAACACAATCTCTAATCTAATTAGATTTTCTACCACTTACTTTAAATGGGACTACACTGGCTAGATTCCAAGTACCTTGGTTGAACAGAACTGTGACTCAGGCTGTCAATGTGGAAAGAGTGTTCCAATTTTGTATCATTCATTTCCATAGCAGCTCCCTAAGAGGTCAGACATAATTATCAACCTCACAGTGTTGATATTACTCCTGTGTTAGCTGTCCAAAGAAGTGAGGAGCATTATCAAGGTCTTCTAATGATGTTAAAGTTGCGACAACAAGGACAGGCAGATCTCATCTCTGGGGTTGCAGTAAGTTACTAGGAAGGAAACAAGCAGAAAGTATGGGGTATATCACTAAGTCTTACACAGAAGAACACTTCAATTGTATCAGTAATGCAACATTTTTTTAATACATGAAGTACCATAGTCATATCATTGCTCAAAAGAAAGGAATGGGAGACTATGGCATTGGCCAAGCAGGTTTAATAAAGTTTCACGTAAAAATGGAGTGATATAGAGCCTGTATGTTAGAAGGTTTCATGATTTGAGCTTTAAATACCAAACAATGAAAGGAAAGATGATATGTTAGGATTTTCCCCCCTAATAGCTGATACTTTCTCATAGGGAGCCATCCTAAATTAGGAAGCCTTCCTAAATACATTACTTTCTCAATGGTAATGTTGGATAGGAAACATTATTTTGTTATTAAAAGGGAATAAAAATCAAAGCATAAAGTAAACCAAACATAGTTGTCCCAAAGATGAGATGAAAAAAACTGTAACTGGCCTCAATTATATCAGGGGGTATTTTTTATGTCTACACCAAAAGCAAAACAAAAAAAATCATATGGCTTACTGATGAAAAACAGTCAATGTTCAAAAGAAATTATTATTTGCACAACAAATCTTTTATCCCCCCTTGATTTTCAGATGACATTTTTCTTATTATTTGCTGAAGCTTCTGCTTTAGAATGAAGCAGATAAATATATTCAAGTAGAAAAGAAAATACATGTACAAAGCATTCGCATAAACCCTGTATCAGTGACACTCTATATTAATGGAACTGATTGAACTGAAATAACAGATATGATTCTACTAGAATTACTAATTTATTCTTTCTAATTCACAGCAGAAGATATATATTTGGTGGAGTAGAATATATAAATACTAGGAGCCTTTCTTAAGTTTAGGAGGCAGTTATTTGTTTTTAATATAGCAGATTAAACATTTGAGTATCAGGTCTTGGATTTTGCCAAACCAGTCTCCTTCTGGAGAGTAAAAGTGGGGTATAAATAAACATAATAATGAAATATTAGAAACTTTATAACAATAAGATTCTTAAATCAAAAAGAACTCTGACCTATGCAAAGGGCAGATAAACCAGAGGAAAAAAAATGTTATTTTGTCAGCTGAACCTTATTTTCAATTCATGAATAAAACAGAGTACAAATAAATGGATTAGAAGAAGTGAAATATTGTTTTTGAAAGTGTCTTTAATGGCTTTATTGTCCATCCAATCTATATAAATAAAAATCTAATGTTCGTTTGTGGGATTAACATAACTCAAAAACCACTAGACGAACTGCCGCCAAATTTGGCCACAAGACACCTAACCCAAGGAGTGACCATCACTTAAAAAAACTGATTTTGTCATTAGGGATATGGGGTATATCACTAAGTCTTACACAGAAGAACACTTCAACTGTATCAGTAATGCAACATTTTTTTAATACATGAAGTACCATAGTCATATCATTGCTCAAAAGAAAGGAATGGGAGACTATGGAATTGGCCAAGCAGGTTTAATAAAGTTTCACGTAGGAAGTTGTTGTTGCTGGGATTTATAATTCACCTACAATCCAAGATCATTCTGAACTCCACTAATGATGACATTGAACTAAACGTAGCACATAGGACTCCTGTGAACAACAGAAAACACTAGAAGAGTTTGGTGGGCATTGACCTTGAGCTTGGGAGTTGCAGTTCACCTAAATCCAGAGAGCACTGTGGACTCAATCAATGAAGGATCTAGACCAAACTTGGTATGAATACTCCATATGCCCAAATATGAACACAGATGGAGTTTGGGGGAAATGGACCTTGACATTTGGGTGTTGTAGTTACTGGGATTTATAGTTCACCTACAATAAAAGAGCATTTTGAACCCCACCAACAACAGAATTGGGGGAAACTTCCCACACAGAACCCCCATGACCAACAGAAAACACTTAAGGCCATCCAGTCCAACTCCCTTCACCAGGGCAAGAAAATGTAATCAAAGCCCTTCTGACAAAGAGCCATCCAACCATAGATAGATAGATCAATATATATGATTCACACACACACACATACACACAGTATCATAGATTTGAAATGGACCCCCCCCCCCCGTCCCAAAAGGACAATTATATGTTGCATGTTCCAGAGTAGGCAAACCCGACGATTTCCACATCAACAGTGACAATGAAACAGCAAGAAATACTGTTTAGCCACAAGCACAAAAATTGCATATATTAGAAACCATCACTTTCTCATTACTTTATTTTCCAGATCACCAGACTGGGCCACAGCAACAGATGACAGGGGACGGCTAGTACTGATATAAAAGACAAGACAAAACATTTCATTTAACAGTGCCATATATATTTGTGGATAAGTTAACCTCATGTGTAACTTGATGGTAGGTTTTTATATGACAAGTGTATAAATTGAGGATTATCCTGCATAAAGGGGAAAGTGTCAGCACCAGCTCTGGGGATCAGCCACCCTTAGCCACTGCAGATACTATTTTCCAGCCCAGTCATTCAAAAAGGGCTTCTACCTCTCTTCTCGGAGAATGGAAATGGTTCCTCTTCTGATAAATATTTAATATTTATATTAACTTATAAAAAAGAAACCATCCCATTCTCTGAGTAGAGAACTTAAGTCTGTCCTGAAAGAACCTAAAAGAAGTGCCAACTCTCTATACTCTCTTCTTGCTCCTTTGAGGAAAAGTACAAAGATCCAGAGCCACTATTTTCCCCAGACATGAAAAAAAGCCAGAAGTAGCAATGCAGCGGAGAGAGTAGAGAATGTTAGTGTTTCTTTTAGGTTGCCCTAGAATGGACCAAGCTCACACTGTTGCCACTCAGAGGGATGGATGGTTCCTTTTTCATATGCTTGTAAAAGAACAATATTTACATTGACACATGGAAAAGTTGGTCCAAGTTTTTTGAGCGTACATTTTTTATCTAAAATTTCTAAAATTATACATGAGTGAGCACATACAGTAATTTGGCTTGTAGTCCAAATTTGTGGTACATATAGGTATGAGCATATCTCACTTAACAAAGCTTCCATCAAATAAGTAATTTTTCCAACCATCCAGCCCCACATTTTCCTCCATAATCTCTTTCTAGCTGGAAGGTTGCATTTTTAGAGTATTGACACTGGGTGATATGGACAAACACAGATTTTTCATGCCACAATGCAATAAATGTTCAGCAGTGAAAGAATTGGATTCTACTCTAATCAATCCAACTGCAGCTATGTGTGTCCATTTACAACAGGCAAGGTAAAAAGCAGTTCAATGAAGGATGTTCCAGAATTCATCAACAGAAAAACAGAGAGAGGAGAAGAACATATCAGCCTACCTCTTCAGTCACTGCCCAGCATGTTAAAGAAGCATAGATTTCTAGAAGTGTGGTTACCAAAACAAGTATAATAAAAATCATAATAACTTTATTTCTTACTTGCCTCTCCTCATGGCTCGGGGCAGGTTACAACATAGCTAAAAACACACAATCATTACATAAAATACATATATTAAAACATATTTCTACAAAATACATATATTAAATTACATGGAACAAATATAATATAGCGAGTTTAAAATTCATGATATGTGCTGGTAAAGGAAAGGCATTACAGGATACATTTTGGAAGAAGCTTTCTAAGGTTCTCTAGAAGACTCAAAACGTTTTGTGTATTCATGCAAGGCTTGTCTGATCCATTTGTTGTATTCCAATCAAATCCAAAACTTTATTGGCAATATCCATAAACTGCAAACATGCATAGGAAAATTTAATGCATAGAAATAAATAGCTATTAACACAGGCAAATAGGTTTATTAAATTACACAACACAGTATAAATTAAAACACCGAACATATAAAAGGTTTAAAAAGAATCAACTCACGTTTAACAGCTCTTTCTGGTGTTGTTGGAACCTATCCCTATTTTTTCCATATTATTTCTGCCTCTGGTACCAATAATTTTGTTAATGTAACACAGAGGAAAACATTTCTTCCTGTTCAAGAAAGCACTTAATCAGGCCAAACAAGTGGTAGTGGAAGGTCTGTGTTCTTATCTTGGTTTTAATGTTCAAACGGTTTTAGTTGTGTTTGCTGTTTTAAATATTTATGTTTTAATGGGTTATTTTTAATTTTTGCATTGTATGTTTTTATTCTGTTGTAACCGCTTTGGGTCTGTTCTCAGAGAAAGATGGGATATAGATTTCTCAAATAAATAAATAAATAAATAAATAAATAAATTCACTTTGTTAACTGAGGTACCCTATATACAAGTCTATAAATATTAGGAAAATCAATCAACCCCAAAAACTAGGTTGACTTATTCAAGGTCAATGAAAGTAATGTACCTTATGTTGTAGTAGAGTCTGTTGGCAACGATACAACTGGTAGTACAAGGGGTAAAAGAGGGCTCTGGAGTTAGATGAGGGGCAACAGAGGAAGAGGATCCGGGAGATACTTATGTCACCCACTGATGAAGGTTCCTTTGACGGGTTTTCTGAAAGTGAGATGAGTGAAGAGGAGGAAGGAGATACAGCAAGTGGAACTAAGAGGTTTACTCGGGAGCAGGAGTCGGATGAGGAGCGGCAAAGGAAGAAGATCAGGAGATACTTACTGCTCCCGCGGAAGAGGAGGATTTCATGTGTTTTTCTGGGAATGATGAGTCTGAGAGTGAAGGGAATGGGGATGAATCACTGTATTGGACCAAGGTACAAGAAGTTCGGGATGTTTGTACTCAACCAACGTCTAGTGACACATTTGCAGGGTTTTCTGGTGGCAGAGATTGGCAATCGGGTGATACTGAGGGATCCTGGGGAGACCTAAGTCTTGGCAAGAGGTGGAAAAGTTGGAGGGATGGGCGTTGGTGCTCAGCTGTGGAAGCTAAGCCAGCTGAAAGTGATGAGGACAGGGTGGAGGGCAACACATCATCAAGTGATGAGTTGTAAGATAAAAGTAGGCACCAAAATGCTAGAACTTTGCAGTAGGCAAAATGTTGGTTTCGTGCCTTGGGTTTTGTCGCTGCCACTCTCGTATTGGGCTTGGATCCTGGAACTGCAGGTTGCTGTTTACCTTCATGTGACTTCTTGGCTTGGATTCTCATAAGTGCGGATTTCCCCTCTCCTTGACTTCGCACTCCTTTTTGATGACGATGCTGCTTTGTGGACTTTGGAACCTCACTACTTTGGGCTTGGATTTCTTCGGCTTTGGACTTCATCTGGACTACAGCTCTTCTTCACAACTTCTTGTTTGAGTATTTTCCGTGTACTGTGTGATTTTGGCGTGTTTTGGAAATACTCCTGTATAATCCAGGTTTTTTGCCAGGATCATCTGGATTATAGTTTAAATTCGTTTTTCAAGCTGGAAATTGCTGCAATCTTTGAGTTTTGACCAGAGACACTGAAGTAAGTGTCTCTGAGTCCTTCTGTTTCCTTTAATAAACTGTTTCTTTTGGACATATTACTGTGTCTGGCTCTTTAAGGCTTCTGGGTTCCCACACCTTAACTCTTACTAAAAAAAAGAAACCATTCACTTCCTTGAGTAGTAATGAAAGGAAAATTTAGCCAGTCTCAGTATTACCTAAAAGAGGCACCAACTTACTGTACTCTCTCTACTTTGGGGGCACTTACAGCTTTTTCTGAATGCCTGGATGGATAATTGGCAGCAGTGGCTGAGGCAGCTGATTTTGGTGCTTTCTCCCCTCCGCAGATTGAACCTTGATGTAGTTATGGGTCACATACAAATACATACCCGCCCCCCCCCCCTAAATGATCCTATCCTAGACTTATGAGGTACACATGGAATGCCTTTATGTGTCATTTGAGGGAAGAGATTATATCAGAAGGAGTCAAAAAGAAGTATATATTTTTTTCTGCTCTCCTAGGGCCTTTTCACACACCATAATCATAGCACTATAAGATTCAATTTTAACTGCCATGATTTCTGGGGTTTGCAGATTAAGGATCTACTAGAACTGTCTGGTTGAAGACTTTGAGAACCCTTCCTTAAATAGCAAACCCCAGGTTTCCATAGAATGCAGCCATGGCATTAGACAAACAAACTATAAAGTGTCCTACCTGAAGTTGAATACTTTGATATTTACTTTAAAAAATATTCAAAATGTTCCAAAATGTTTATTTGTATTTAAAACAACAAAGATGAATGTTGTTTTAAATACTCGGAACCGGGGGGGGGGGGGGGGGAATCACACAGAAACCTTCCATATTAAATTGCACATGTAGATATCTGGAAATGTTTTAAAATTATGTTAAGGAGCCAAAATTGTTTTATGGAAACTAATATTTTCCTGATAGGCTCAGTAAACAATCATACTTCATCAAATGATCATCTTATTCATTTATATATTCAAGTCTTGTGGACATCAGTGGGATCTAAGAAACCTGTGAATGACATAACAATTCTGCTTGTCTTTCTTAATAGCTAACCAAGTTCTGTCAAGTTTGATAGGAAGAAGGAAAATGTTTTCCAACACTACTTCTTTCCACATCTTTCACTAGGACACATCCCAAAAAGTAAGCCTTGTCCCAATAAATAATGGTATTAGCACATTTATATGGGGAAAAAAGATGATAATTTGTACATGTGGTGGTACACAATTTTATATTAGGATGGATAAAGTGTGGCTCTCCAAAGGTTGCTGAACTACATAACTCCCAGAATTTTTCACCACTAAGCATCTAGAGAGCTTTTATACCCACTCCGGCTTTATATCTATCTCCTATTATCTTTGATACTGGGTCTTCAGCTGAAGCCTGACTTGCAACCTATTTACTTTGTCTCCTAGAGCTGAATAAAAGCTGTGGAAAATCAATCAAGACCCGCTCTGCACTGACCTCCCTTGTTTTCTGTTTTCCTGAGTGTAATGGAGTGTGATGAAACACTGGTAACTGGCTTTAAAATAAATAGTTTATTATCACTCACACTAGAAAAAGGCCCACATTATCACAGGTGCATGCAGAGAAAATGATAGTAAGATATGAGGACAAAGCAAAAGAGTCCTTCTCTGTGAAAATCCCCAGTTTAGGTAAATTTACATTTTCTCCTCAAAAGCAAATCACAATCTTTTCCGGATATGAATGAAAGTCAAGGCATCCATTTAAGGGTACTATTGAGGATGTGATAAATCCGTTTCCTGCCTTTGGTGATATAGTCACCAAAAATCAGAAGTATTCCTACTTCCATAGTGCTATCATTAATTCATTTTCTGGGTCATGAGTGTTTGGTGCCAAAGTGAAATAGAAAGAAAGAAGAGTACCACCAAAGACCAAAAAACAAAGAAAAAAAAAGATTAGAGGCATTTTTGAAGGTGACCACTAAAGAGACAAAAAAAATCCTAAGCTGCATATATGATTTGGTCCCCATGCCATTACAGTCAGCTAAATTAGGAAGGCTTCTGCCGTGTCAGTTAAACAAAGCTGAAATTAATGATGAAATTGACTTGCCTTTCTGTTTGATTTTCATCAGAACTCAATTA
This sequence comes from Anolis sagrei, assembly GCF_037176765.1. Lineage (NCBI taxonomy): Eukaryota > Metazoa > Chordata > Lepidosauria > Squamata > Anolidae > Anolis > Anolis sagrei. The sequence continues at coordinate 57,420,951 of NC_090023.1, read as the reverse complement.
TAAAACCAGCTATCAAAAGGAAGTGTCCCATTAGTAGTTTATTCATGATAACTTCAGAAGACAATTCTGAGTCCACAGATGATATTTAACAGGCAACCACAGTCACTACAGGTTTTTGGTGAAAATTACTTCTAATCAAGGCCTTAACTATTATAATTAAAAACAGCACTAATCATTTGATGTATGAATAAAAAGAACAGGAATAAGATTTATTATGTCTTATGTCCATTTCATGTATAAGGAAGGGGAGGGGGAGGGGGACCCTCTTCCAAATATCATCTGCAAGAGGGATTATGATGACAAATGTTCTAATGAATAGGATTTAAGTAACTCCAGAAAACATAAAATGTCGATTCCCTCAGCTATATTAAACAAAAATGTTAAAAGCCTACTACTTTAGCGAATTACCACTTCAGTATTAAAAAAATTAGTTCTTGACTAATCCTAGATGCTTTAAAGGGAACTTCAGCCTAATAGCAGAACTCTCTATTTCATGTTATTTTCTCCTGTCAAGCAAGTGTGTGTTCTGCAAGCCTAAATACATCCACAAACCTTCATCAATACACAAGGGAACTTCAAGTCGGTCTCTAGTATGTGTTTCCCATTTCATCTGCAGTATTCTAGAAGATCAAATAGTTATTGAGATTTCCATGCATAAAACTGCCTAAAAGAGTTAATTAAAAGCATGGCTGAAAATTCTGTATTTCCTTCCCCCTACTCTTTCTGCTTATAAAGATAAAACCAATATAAGTAAAAGTACAACTAATTGACATTAACACATCAATTAGCATGACACAAAGAAGATTTTTAAGTGACATAGTACCATAAAAAGTGTAAAGTAAAACTTGGTGTTTATGTATATTTTCTTCCAACACAAAGTATTTTCCATCAGATGTTCCTTCTGAAACAATCCATCCCATATGTAATTATGGCAATGCCATAGTAGGTATTGTAATCCTGCCACCACAAATATGTACTGAGATATACCTGTATTTACTCGAGTCTAATGTGCCATCAAATCTTATGTGCACCTCAATTTTCAAAGCCCTGAAACCCCCCAAAAGAATTGCTGGAGAATGTTGTGCACAAAAGCGGCAAAAAAGTGCACTGTTTGTAATTTGGCCATTACAGTTGCTGCCTGCTTAAAATTCCCTCTTTAAAATCAATTGTGTTAGAGCACCAAAGCTTTCAGCAATGGAAAAGAAAACACTGGGGTCCATTTATGTTGTAGAACAAATACACTTTAATTGCCTTGGTTCAATGCTATGGAATCATGGTGGCTGTAGTTTGACACGGTCTTGAACCTTCTCTGCCAAAGAAAACAAATGCCTCACGCAACTACAAATCTCAGGATGGCATAACATTGAGTCTTGGCCATTAAATTGGAGATGAGGTCCCTCAAAGAGGATCTCCTGAAGCAATATCCCCCTTTGTTTTGGCTCAGCACCAAAATGACCATATGGCATGAATATAATGTACACCCTAATTTTGGCAAGGTAACTTAGCCAAAAAAAGTAAATAGGGTAGGTCTCCCAAAATTTGTGAAAATAACCAATCTTCAAAATCTAAAAAAAAAAAAAAGTCAAAAATCAGAATTCACATGAAAGATAAGTGACATTGCTAATAACCTGCATTTAAGAAACCTGAATATCAAGCAGAAAGTGGGTGCTAGAAACAATATGATACGAAAGCTGACTGGCACAACCTGGGAATAACAACCAGATACAGTGAAGACATCTGCCCTTGCGCTATGCTACTCTACTGCTGAGTATGCATGCCCAGTATGGAACACATCTCACCACGCTGAAACAGTGGATGTGGCTCTTAATGAGACATGCCACATTATCACGGAGTGTCTGCACCCTACACCACTGGAGAAATTACATTGTTTAGCTGGTATTGCACCACCTCACATCCGCCAGATAGTAGCAACCAATAGTGAAAGGACCAAGGCAGTGACATCTCCGGCCCACCCCGTTTGGGTATCAGCCAGCACACCAATGACTTAAATCAAGAAATAGTTTTCTAAGATCTACAGAAACACTCGCTGGAACACCTCAGCAAGCGAGAGTTCAAAAGTGGCAGGATCTAACCCAGAATCTCAATCAATGGCTGATACCAAATGAGAGACTCCCTCCTGAGCTTGGAAGGTGCTAAACAGACTGCGCTCTGGCACCACGAGATGCAAAGCCAACCTTAAGAAATGGGGCTACAAAGTGGAATCTATGACATGTGAGTGTGGAGAAGAGCAAACCACAGACAACCTACTGCAATGCAATCTGAGCCCTGTCACATGCAAAATGGAGGGCCTTCTTACAGCAACACCAGAGGCACTCCAAGTGGCCAGCTACTGGTCAAAGGACATTTAAGAGAATACCAAGTCTGCAAAACTTTGTGTTTTGTTTGTTTGTTTTAATAAATACAATTGTTTTGGTTTGCTCCTGCCACGATAAATAAATAGAAACCTTTAAAAAAAACGCCTGAAAGAATGCTAGTTTGAGTCTCCTTGTGGAGAGAAAAAGCAAGGTATAAATAAACATAATAATAATGATAATAATAATAATAGATACAAGGGGAAATTGTAGTTGAAAGAGTTACAATATTCTATTTTCCAAACATAAGTAGCTCACCAAATGAGGAACCATGGAAGACAAGTGTTGGCCAAAGTGCTGTAACAGTTGCTTCAATGCTTGAAAGATGGGACTTCCGGGCAAGAAAAATGGCATCTGGTCATCTCTGAGTGCAATCCAGTGATAGAGATATCATGCAAAAGTGCCAAACTATTGCAAAGGAGGACTAGACTAATTTTTTTTTTCTTGGATAAAGGGCAACTCGAGCCCCAGAAATCTTGTTAATCACATTGTAACCAGTGTGGGTAAGTTGCCGATGGGAAGCTGTACTAAGTTCCGGCTCAAGTACTGTACAGCAAGCCATCTACATGGACACTAAGATTACAAAAACTCACTTTCTAAACTTTATAATTTACCTATGCATTAAAGTAAAGAAGCTATTGATTCTGTAAGGGAGATTTCGACCTTGTAAGAGATATGAATCCACTGACCAAGAGAGAACATGAAGGAAGAAAAAACTTTAAACCAGGAAATATAACAAGACCTTGATTTGGGAGACTGAAAAGGAAATAAATCACAATTTTAAAAGGCAAACAAATAATTAAAAACAAAGTATTTTTTACTGTGAGAAAGTAGAAGTTGCTATCATCGTTATGGAAAACAGTAAGAAACTGACTGACATCACCTATCTGCTGGAGAAACCTGAAATGGTCTGAGTTAAACTACTAGCATTTAATGAACATTAGAAAAATAACAGACAATATACTTGTTATGGATACATATACGCAGTGGTTAAATGAAGACTACATTTCTGAAAGTTATTGCGTGAAATAGTAGATGTTATTGTCTAAAGAAATGGGGAGCATATGTTGAGCAAAGTTCGGCAAGCAATATACCATGAGATAAAATTGATAAGAGAAGAGATAAAGCAGGCCTTGAAATAAGAGGAATTTTGAAAGAGTCACAATGATTTTTTTCAGAGAATCAACCATTGAATCTGGCAATTTGAAAAAGAGCTGGATAAATCAGCCAATCTTACAGATTATGTCAGAAGAAAGAGTGTGAATATGGAGAGACTTATTCAAAGTAAAGATTTTTACAACAAAGAAGAGATGGTGATCTTAAGAGGTCAGAAGCATGAGGAAATATGGAGAAAAGTTGTGATTGTGAGGAGTCTGCTCATGAAGGTGTGGAAATGGACAGAGCGCAAAAGATTAAGAAAAAGGGGGTTTATGGAAGAGTATACATATCTTGTATTCTTGTATCATGAATAATTTATATATTTTTAATTGTGGCTGAAATTTAAGAAAAATGTTAAATATGAATATTGATAAAGGATGGATACAAATAGTGAGTCTTAGTCAGTTCTTGAAATAAGTATGATAATCAGGTGGAAATGCCTACATATTTTACTCTATATGTTTTTTTCATTATTAGATATTAGATGGATTGAACAAAAAAGGAGAAATTGCTATACAAATATGCCTCTTGACATTTTGATTATATACATCTTGATCATAGATCTTTTGATTACATGAAAGATAAAGAAACTTTTTGAAAGCTGTAGGATATTTGTACTTGAAAGAAAAGGCGTATTAATATGTATTTATCTAGTTTCAACAGAAAATTAACAAAAGATTAGAAATTGAAATGAAAGAAGAATGGTGGTCAAAATGATTGAATTTGCAAAGATTGATAAATTATTTATACTGTTTATCTTAATTCAATAAACATTGATGGTACTTTTTTTCAAACTGAATGTCCTTTAAAAATGATGGTGACTGATTTAAGTATAATTTAAATGAACAGATGCAGTGCAATTTCTAGACTATTGTATATACTCATATGTGAGTCCACCTCACATATGAGGCAGGTTTTGGGGTCAAAATTATGGATAAATTGGGGGTCATTCCCCAGAGAGAGGAACAAACCAATGCCAAAGCAGTGGGCCAGCTGTCCCTGGCCACTGCTGCCATTTCCTTGCCCATGCATGCCAAAAGGCCGGGAATAAAAAAAGACTAAAGAGTGTTGGTGCTTCTTTTATGGTCTACTGGGGTAGACTAAGCTTTTGCCTTTCACCATTCTACTAAGAGAAGAGGGTGGTTACTTTATTGATAAGAATTAAGAAATAATACTCACACTGACTCATGGATAAGTTGACCTAGGTTTTTAGGTTGATTTTTCAAATACTATTTCTAGACTTATACAAGACTATAAAAGGTAAATAGAGGTGTGAAATTGTAAAATTTAAAATATAACTACAGCCAGGGGTGGCTCAACCCATTACGCAAAGTAAGCATTTGCAGTATAGTTGATTTTGCCCAGGGGCGTTCTTGAGGCGCTCTTGGGGGAAAATAGACCTTGACATGTGAGTTGTAGTTACTGGGATGTATAGTTCACCTACAATCAAAGAGCATTCTGAACTCCACCAATGATGGAATTGAACCAAATATGGCACACAGAACTCCCACAATGAACAGTGATTGGTTGTGGGGGGGGGGGGCACCAAAATACTGTTTGCTTACCATTGAAAATTACCTAGGGCCGCCTCTGACTACAGCAACTTCATACTTCTTTTTTTCTATATTTAGGTCATGAAGGTTTGCTTGTAGGTTATCTGATAGATCTTTATGTAGACTCTGCAGTTTATTTTCATCATATGCTTTATTTAATTGTTATTCTTTGTAGATTTTAAGCAATAAAACTTATTTTTAAAAGGGTTGCAAGATTACTTAGTCTCCTACAAAACTTTGCTTGACGTCTGAAGGATTTTCCTGACTCCTAAATTGAATTGTAATTTAATTCTTATTTTAAAAGGTTATTCTTGTAATCCAGAATGGGTGCTACCAAAGAACTCAAGACAAACTATTGAGTATTGCCAGCTAAGTCTTTATACTGCTGAGCTTGAATAATTTTGTGAGTTCACAATATTTTCAGTAAAGTGGGTATGCTACTGTTTCATGTCAATAGGGCATAACACCTCTTTTTATCTTAATCAGATACAGAATACATCTGAACAGCTGTAGGCTATACAGCACTATACTTTACAACAGAAAGCACACTGTTTAAAAACCAAGAATATTATGCCAGAGTTGCCTGTCCATGGTGGATATCTACTATCTAGCTCATATTTTTGACATTTCACCAAGAAGAATGTGATCTCTTCCTGCATGAACAGTAAAGCTCCTATAAGACATCAATAAGGCTAAAAGAAAAGTTGGCATCCAGAATTATCACTTTACTGATATTACTGATGGATTCAATCAGTGAAATGGGACACCTCTGACATTAACTACAAGAGCCAAATAAGTACGTCACTTATTGGTCTGATAAAAAGAAGTTGAAGAGTAGTCATTTCACTGATTGAATCCCTTCAGGTTGCACAGGAGTTGTGGAAAACCATAACAATATAGTATCTTCTATCACAGAACAAGAGAGTTGACAAATGTGGTTAATGATTGGAGTCCAGGGTATACTTAGAAGAAAAAAAAACAGAAAATGAAAATCTTGCCCAAATAAGAACAAAAAAGAACAGATTTTGACCAAAGAAACTGAAATACATAAGATGAAGATAAAGAAGAAGTGAAGAAGAGAAAAGAACAATAGGTCTGTTTCCATCAGATAAGGGAGAAGCCGCTTGCAGTTTGAGTCTGTTGTAGTTCCACTCACTTCACTCACTTCAGTTAGGCAGGAAATAAAGGCCTTTCTGGTGTCCTCACCCTGGGGACCAAGTCTTAGAAGGCTAATCACTAATACAAGCAAAGAGATCGGTGCTCCAGAAAACAATATAAATGATTATTAATATTTGCAGAACATACAGAACTAGCCAGAAAAGATGCAACAGTAAGAGTTATAACCCCTTAGTTGAGAACTGCAACTATCCATGGCTTGAATTTTATATAAAGGAAACAATTTTACCATGCATGTGTGTACCATGGGACTTGAACATCCACAGTTTGACTGAATAGGGATGTAAGTAACTTGATCAACATTCAAATCCTATGTGAAGAATTAATCTCCAACTAAACCAACACACTTTATCTGAAAAGTACAAATAGCCTCCAGTCCTCTGATAACCTGTTCATCCTCTTCTAACCAAGCATTGGAAGACCTCCACCCAGAGCACATGAATCAGGTTGTGCTGTGTGTGTGATGGCACATTCCACCAGGAGTGTAGCCACTATAGTAGCTTTGGCTGCCAATGCTCCCCTAACAAAAATCTGCAGGGTAACCACACATTCAAACATTGCAAACTTGACAGCTTCAACTCTGCTGAAGCCAACTTTGGTAGGAGAGTCCTGTAACAAGTGGTTATATATTTACTTATATCCTGTTTTCTTCATTTAAAAGAGACTCAAAGACTCAGCTAACTACACTAAAACAATTAAACGTACTTATATTAAAACCTAACTAATTGGGACACTACGCACCTGAATCAAGAAAGCTCTGGTAAATCGTAAACTACAAGATCTCCTCCCTTAATATCTACTGCTAAAAGAAAGTGGGCTCTTACATATATGTCTGTTTTGTGACAATAAAGGATAAACTTCTTGATGCATCCTAAACTGTGCTGGTATGAAAATGTGTCTGAATTATTTATTAGTTATTTATTTATTGCATTTATATACCACTTTTCTTGTCCCTGGGGGAATCAAAGCAGTGCACAGCATGTAATGGCAAATTTAATGCCAACATATATACAAACCAAATAATAATAATAAAAATGATAATATGTAACTATAAATTAAAACTTCAATCATATTACACACAGAAAATAAACAAAATTTAAAATTAAAAACATAGACTTAAAATATCCTAATACAGCATTACAATCCCAAATACCAGTAATGAACATGATTATCTCCTATGATGAGCAGATTAGACATCTTATTGTTGCCTCTTTTTTGGCAAGTGCTGTTTGCTCTAAAAATGTTAATAAATCATTTGCATTCCCCCCCCCCCAAAAAAAATGTATCTTTTTTGCCTTCTAAGGATCATGCCCTCTGTGGGGACACCAAAAAGTCCTTTACTGTCTATCTGGAGGACTGGGAAGAGCAAACCCAAATTACAAGAGACTCCATCTACAAGAGGTTCCTCACTTATCTTCTGTGAAAAAAATTGTGAACATCGCTAACATTTTAAAAATATGCACTACTGAACTAAACACACTAGAAGCAGGAAACTGTCTAAAGAGGCAGTCAGACAAGGAAATTAAAAGGACTAGTGGAAGACAAGGAAATTGAAGAGTAAAATATTTCTACTTCTCGTCACCGAAGAAGATATACAACAGATGCCAAGCCAAAACAAACGTTTTCAGGAAGGGAGTCTGAAAAAAAACCTGATGCCACCTCTGGCAACAATGGTAATGTTTTGACAATTTAAAATTAACATATCATCAGGTCCAGATGGCATCTACCCAAAAATACTCAAAGAACTTAAATTTCAAAATGCACATCTTATAAAAAGGTCTGTCTCTATGCCTAGAAAACAGTTTTAAACAAAAGGTGAATGAGTAGAAATCCAAGAATTTAGAGGTTAGTTCCCTCAACATTTGTTTTGGTACAGATGTAAAGATTATGGACAAGTTGATGCTAAGAAGTAGGGAAGGGGAGGAACTTTCCCTTCCCTACCCTGGGGTAGAAGTATAATTTTGGGGAGAAACTGAAAAAAAAATATGAAACATTAAATTTTGAAATTACTGCTAGGTACAAGGACTGATAATACAGGAAAAGATTATAATATTTGGGGCTATTTAGTTCAGAAACATTGCTGGATACATTCAATCAAGTAGGCCATAGCCCTGAGTTTGCAAGACCTCAGTACGGTTGTTGTAACTGAAATACTTCGAGATCTCTTATTCATAGGGTCGCCATCAATTGAAGTGACAACAGTTAACAAGAATTTGGAATAAAGATGAAAAGGAACAGCATGACAGAAGAGTGTAAGATTATGTCCGTAGTACATGAAGAGAAAGCAGATTTTTTTTCTTCTAATTCATTAGTGAGTCCTTGGCATCCTCTAGAATTTAGTTCCAGCACCCATCCCCATGGATACCAAAATCCATGGATGTTCAAGTCTTATTTTTCGTATACAGCAGCATAATAAAATAGTGTCCCTTATATAAAATGGCAAAATCACGATTTGCTTTTGGGATTATTGTGGGGTTTTTTGTTCACCTCAAACACACAAGATGATAGAATGTAAATGTTTCCAGCACTGATTGGTAGCTGACCAAAAGGCATGAGGAGTATGGGCACTGTGTTTACTATCCCGCATTCTCTCTCCATATGGAGACACAAAGCAACTCACAATTAAAAGTATTAAAATACAACTTAAAATATACAATGCACACATATTAAAACTGTATTAAACATCTAGTATTAAAAGCAATTCAAGATAAAATCATAAAAGCATATAAAACCACAGCACCCCTAACTTAAACACCTTCATCTTTAAATGCCTGTCCAAATAAAAAGGTTTTAGCTTGCCACCGGAAGGCCAGTAGGGAAGGGGCCATTCTGGGTTCCCTAGGCAAGAAGTTCCAAAGTCAAGGGGCAGCCACCGAGAAGGCCCGCTGTCTCATTCCTCCCAACCCAGCTTGAGATGAAGGTGGGACCGAGAGAAGGGGCTCTCCTGAAGATCTCAGGGCTCAAGCAAGTTTGTACAAAGGGATGTGGACAGCCAAATAGCCTGGACCTGAACCATCTAGGGCTTTAAAACTCATAACAGCACTTTGAACTGTGCCCTAGAACAGACTGGCAGCCAGTTTGGGGGGGGGAGGGGTCTGTGCTCCCTGTAGCCAGCCCTAGTGAGCAACCTAGCTGCACCTATTTGGACCAAATTGAAGTTTCTGAGCAATCTTCAAAGGTAGCCCTATATAGAACGCATTACAGTAATCCAAACAGGATGTAATTAAGGGATGTAACACTGAGGCCAGATCTGGCTTCTCAAGGAACAGGTGCAGTTGGTGCACAAGTTTTAATTGTGCAAAGGCCCTCCTGGCCACCTCTGCACCTGAGCCTTCAGGTTCAGAGCCAAATCCAGGAGGACCCCCAAACTGCGGATCTGTGTCTTCAGGGGGAGTGTAACCCAAGCCAGCACAGGTTGGATCCCTATTCCCTGGTCTGCCTTCTGAGTGAATAGGAGTACCTTTGCTTTGTGTGGATTAAGTTTCAATTTGTTTGCCCTCATCCAGTCCATTACTGATGACAGGCACTGGTTTAGGATCAGAATAGCTTCCTTGGATTTATGTGGAAAGGAGTAGTAGAGTTGGGCGTCATCTGCATATAGGTGGCACCAAACTCAAAACTCCAGGTGACCTCTCTCAGTGGTTTCATGTGTATGTTAAACATCATGGGGAACAAAATCGAACCCTGAGGAACTCACAAGACAATGGCCAGGGGTTCGAACAGGAATGCCCCAGCACCACATTCTGAGTACAGCCCTTCAGGAAGGATGGGAACCACTGTAAAACAGTGCCAGTCCCATCCCAGCAAGATAACCCAGAAGGATACCATGGTCAATGATATTGAAAAAGCATACAATCTAAAATATTTAAACATGACATAGTTCCTTTGTATTCTCTGTTAAATGGTGTCTCTGTTATACAATGTGCATAGGAAAACATCTTTAGCTGTAAATGTTCTTACATTGAAGTATTATAGTCAGCAATATTAACAAGAAACCAGGGTTTCTTTCTGAAAAATTATAGCACTATGATTACATCGGTTGTCATACTTCTAGCCTATGGAATGATGGGGTTTGAAGTATAGAGCCCGATATTTCAAATGTTCCAAGGCATTAAAAAACTACAAACCCCAGGATTCCACAGGATACACCCATGGCAATTAGAATGGAATCATAGTACGATAATGGTACAGTGTGAAAGGGTCCCAGGTGCTCCTTCTGTGTGCTACATATTTCCCCAGAATGACATGACTTTGTTGAGAAAGGAAAGGAAATGTATATTGAGTGTTTCAACTCTTCCGTCCATCCCCTGTGCCACTGTATCCTAAATGGAGGCTTCAAGTTTATCCCTTTACTAAAGAGTTCAGGTTTTCATACATTCCCTAAGCTCCCTTTCAGCTGCCAAGTTGTTACAGATAGGATGGCCTTGATACACTCAGAGGAAAACAAATCTTTAAAAGTAAAGACTTTTCCTCTTCCTTTTAAAACTATCAATTACTAGTTACACACTTTCAGGTCATTTAAAAAATCCTTGCATGTTGAATTTCTAATTCCTTTGCAAGCATATACAGCATGCTATCTTACATACATATAGCTTTATTGAGTTTAAACATTTTATTTCTCAATGACTGTAACTTTATATGCAATGTAACATAAAATTTTGTTGTTGCTATTGTTATATCCCTTCAAGTCAGTTCCACTTATGGCAACCTTATCACAGGGCTTTCTTTGCAAGGCTTCTTCAGAGAACTTTCCCATTGCCCTCTTCTAAATCTGGGAAAGCACAATTTACCCAAGATTACCACAGTGGTTCATGCTCTTGTTACATTTCACATAGCTTACTGCAACACACTCTACATTGTGTTGCCTTTGAAAATGGTCCATATGCTTCAATTAGTCCAATGGGAGACAGCTAGATTTCTAACTGAAGTACAGGGAGCACACAACTCCTCTGTTGTGTCAGCTCCTCTGGCTGTCAATTTGCTACTGAGCCCAATTTAAAGTGCTGGTCTTAGCCTATAACTCCCTAAACAATTCTGGTCCAACTTACGTGTTCCAATGCATCTCCTCTTATGAGCCTACTAGAACTTTAAGATCGTCTGGGAAGGCCCTGGTTTTGGTCCCACTCTCCTCACAAGCACAACTGGTTGGGATGAGAGACTGGTTAAGCTAAAAAACCTGGCTCTGCACACAAGCATTCGAAGAATAAGTCACTACAGGTTACGACACAGTCTGAATAAGGATTATGAGCAAGGATTTTGGATGAATTGAACTATGCACTTTATATGCTTTAATTTGTATAATGTTTATGTGTTTTATTGATTAACTGTTAATCATTTTAATTATTGGTTTTTACCAACTGTCTTGAGTTCCCTGTGGGGTGAGAAAGGCGGGGTATAAATGAAGCAAATAAATAATAAATAAATTACCCAATGTTTTCTCAGGGCTAAGCCAATTCTTGGTCCCTCTGAATCCTAGTGCAAAACTTAGATCATTACATCACATTGACTCATTTTCTAACATGAGGTATATGTGTGATATTGATTTTGTGCCTCTATGCCTTAAATATAATTTAAGCCATGTATATTCTATCTGTCACTTTTCTTTTAACAGTCCTTGAAGAAGGCCATACAAATATTTCTCAGCCAAAATACATTTATAGAGCAAAGCCATTTTAAGCCTCTACTTCACATCAACACTGTTTAACAGTTGAGCAGACCTTGTTTTAAATTTATGACACTAAATTGATATAAAAAAACCATAAATTGGAGTAAGGAAACTTAAAAAGAAGTCTTTTTTGGGAGGACAAAAAAAGAAGAGAGGGAGTAAAGTAGGCCAATGTTTCATTTAGTATTGAGGAGGCTTGTGCTCACAATGCTATAATCTAGATCAACATGATGTGTAAACCATCCCATCTTCGCTCCATTGAAACAGAGAAAATTCTTCATTCAGTAATTACCTATGTAAATTATATTAAGGAAATTGTGCTTTTACTGGAATAGCTCAAAAGCACTATTTGATCTTAAGCATGTTCTTCCTCATGCTCAGGTGGAATCTCCTTTTCTATAGTTTGAAGCCATTGCTCCGCACCCTGGTCTCAAGGACAGCAGAAAACAAGTCTGCTCTCCCCCTCCCTATGACTTCCCCTCATATATTTATATATGACCATCATGTCTCCTCTCAGCCTTCTCTTCAGGCTAAACATGCCCAGCTCTTTAAGCCGCTCTTCATTGGGCTTGTTCTCCAGACCCTTGATCATTTCAATCGTCCTTCTCTGGACACATTCCAGCTTATCAACATCTGCCCAGAACTGGACACAGTATTCTAGGTGTGGTCTAACCAAGGCACATAGAGGGGAAGCATGATTTCACTGTATCTAGATACTATACTCCTATTTATGCAGGGCAAAATCTTATTGGCTTTTTAGCCGGTGCATGATATTGTTGGCTCATGTTTAACTCGTTGTCCACGAGGACTCCTAGACCTTTCTCACACGTACTGCTATTGAGCCAGGCCACCCCCCCCCCCTCAATTCTGTAGCTTTGCATTTCATTTTTTTTCTGTTTAAGTGGAGAGCCTTGCATTTGTCCCTGTTAAACTTCATTTTGTTAGTTTGGGCCCATCTCTCTAATCTGTTAAGATTGTTTTGAATTCTGTTCCTGACTTCTGGAGTATTGGCTATCTATCCTAATTTGGTGTTATCTGCAAACTTGATGATCATGCCTTCTAAACCTTCATCTAAGCCATTAATAAAGATGTTGAACAGAACAGAATCCAGGACAGAACCCTAAGGCATTCCACTCATGTCTTTCCAGGATATTAATAACATATTGTATGTATATATACCTTGTAAGCCGCTCTGAGTCCCCTTCGGGGTGAGAAGGGCAGCATATAAATGTTGTAAATAAATAAATAAATGAAGAAGCAGCACTGGTTAGCACTCTCTGGGTTGGTTCACTTAACCAATTAGAGATCTGCCTACATTTGACTAGTTTGTTTGACAAAAGGTAATGGGAGACCTTGTTGAAGGCCTTACTGAAATCCAGCAGTTGTTGATAACAGTGTGACTTAGTTGTCACACATTTATAGGGTTGTCATTAGTTGAAACTGATTTCAGTATTTAAAAAACCAAAAACAAACAATGGTGTATTGAGCACTCTTTCAGGTTTCCAGCAGCAGGCCTGACCATTTTCCAGCAAACTTCATTTAATTTTCTATATATATCCAGTCTTTTTCCATTTTTCTTCCTGAGTTGTCCTTCCTTGTTGTCCTCTCAACAAACTAAATTTTGACTGAACTGTTTATAGGTCACCCTTCTCTAAAGTGTGTGAACTACTAAAATCCTTAGGACTTTTCCAAGTCGTTTTGATACTTCCTTCTCATAGAGTTGGTGCCATTTTAGCTACATAAGGGTTGGCACTCAGAGAATTGAGTTCGCTGTTAGTATATATGATTAAGATATGGTTTTGTTCAACCAAAGAGAGATCTATTTTCAATTATTCCCTAATCCAGATACACATCTTGTGACATAAACATGTCACTTTCACAGCTGACAAACTTATTCTAAAAAAAACTACCAACAGTCTAAAGGGAATAAGCCACAGCTGATTTATAAAGGTTAATCCCACTGGACAGAAATATCAGATTCATCTTCAACTAGGGTTTTAACAACTCATTTTCTCTAACAATTAGATTTCAAAATGGAAAAAATTGTTTGGGGGATGTGAAAAAGCAAGAGAGACAACTTTCAGTAAACTTAACTTTGTGTTTGTGACTTCTGTCCCTAATCATTTTCATGTTGAAAATGTTATGACCAATACAGTTGTCTAAATTAAAGATCCCTTTAACAATCGACCAAATGACTGAAGATACTTAAACATTATTAAATATTACACTGTTCATAATTTGAAAGAGTTTGCAACTATGTGAAGTGCCTTGCATCTTCCCAGTTCAAACTGCGTGAAATATTCCTGAACATTCCTATCATTTACCTACAAACCAATAAAGTTTTATACTGCCATGGCTTCTAGCTACAACAATCATCAGTATTCAAAACATCTCAGTTTTCACACTATATAATTATAACACTATGATTCAAATGTAACTGCCATGCTTCTAGTTTATGACATTCTGGGGGACATATTTAGCATTTCAGCAAGAGGGCTCTAGTGCCTCTAGTGCCAATCCTAGGAGTTCTTACGATGAAGCCACAGCAGTTAAAATGGAATTAGAGTGATACAATTGTTTCTTTACAGGTTTATAAAATGCTTACCACTTTAGGGTAACCCACTGTTAGTTGTTAACTGTGATTGGGAGATTTAGTGATTACATCTTTGCAGGAGCTAATCTCCTGTATATATTGTCTTACTTTTCCAGAGCTTTCTTAAAAGAAAAAGAAAATCTCCTACATTAAAATTTACTTATACATGATATTTTATTCCATTCTGCTGCCATTATAAAATTATTTATTGTGATCTTTTATGACTACAGTATCTGGCTTCAGAATGAGAAGTTCACATAAGCAAACAAAACCAAGGGAAACAAATAACAAATTCATTTTCAATTAATATAATTATATTAAAATAAGTCAAACCAAACATAAAATGAGCTATAAAGGTCAACCTTTTCAAGGTTCCTTGACAAGGTGCATGTTTCTTCAGCAAATTCATTTTTCCTTTCACTTTGACCTACTTGCAAGCTGCTCTGCTAGAAATCCTTAACACTGAATTTTTCATAATTTGCTGGGAGTGAAATCTAGCAGGCATAGCTGCTGAACAACTAAATTCCCATGATCCATGAAGTTGGCATGTAGCAACATAGGACAAAGCTTCTGCCGTGCCACCTCTTCCATGAATTCTGTTTACATGTTGTCATGCTTAGATTTAACAATTGCTTGATGTATGCACATTTCTTCCTGCTGTGTATATCTGCCTGTACAACACCTTCTGTGAAAGGTATGGTGCCCTTTGTAAAAAAAAAAATACTACCCAGTAGTTATTCTTATTTTCACCAAAGAGCCATTTCTTGAGTAGTGCAGGACTTGAGAACCCTCTTGAAAGAGAAAGAATGACAATTGCTATATATGAAATTTCAGTAGTTAAATAGACCAGCATTCTATTTCCACATTCAATCAACTACCTAGGTAACCCCAAAGCAGGACCTGAACACCACTTTCATATTCATGTGGCATTCAGAGGCAAACTAGCACTTACATCCCAGTGTGTGTGTCTGTTCCTCCCACTCACATTTCTCAAATCCAATCCAATCCTACTAATTGATTTTGGATTTACATACTTTTCATATTATACATGTTACTTAGACTTCTCTTCACTATCTCCCATCTTGCTGACTTGTAAGACACACATTTTCCTGGCTTTCTCATAAAATTTATTAAATCCTTATTTATATTCAGTCATTTTAGGTTTGCTGTTAAGTCACCTTCCTTTTTCATCATAATCCCTTTTGTTCGCTGGGGAATCATGATATCCTAGTTTTCTATTATTTTGACAGGAAGTCATGTAGGTGAAAAGAAGGATCTGCAAGTCTCCTTTGAACTTTAAAATATAAATTGGCACATCAGAGAATGATAGGAAACTTCAATTTCAACTTTGAATCACTGAACCAAGCAAAAGTATAATTTTAGAACCAGCACCTTAAGTTTTGATCCATGAGACACAGGAGAAAATCCATCTGGTCCAGGTGGGATGAACAACTCCCATTTCCCAAAATCCATTTTCTTGTATGGATGGGAAAATGGATTCCAGTTATCTATGAGAGAGAGAGGGGGGGGGGGGGGGAGGAAACAAGTTAATTAAATATGAGAAGTGCATTAAAATTCAAAATTCACAAATGGGGGCATACAGGTTTTAGCATCATTCGTATTTCTGACCAACAGATCTTGCTGACTATTAAGCATTTTTAATATTATTAGTATCATTCTAAGGTAGACCCTGGGCTGTAAACATGCATAAATATTAAATACTGAAGAAGTATTTAGAGTAAGCTTTAAGTTATCTTAATAGCTTTCTAGAACACTATCTGACTGTGCATGTATCTTCTTTCACATCCTCATTTATTTGATCATTAACTTTTCTTGATATTTGGTTTGCCTCCATCTTTTTTTTCCCTCTTAGTAGTTTCTTCCTTCTTCCTTTCAACTCTCTCCACTCTTTTCTTTTTTATATAATACTTTTGTTTTTAAACCCCTTTTCCCTTTTGAATGCACCCACAGGGAACATTTTAACCAGTGGTATGTACACCCCTTGTTGTAAATAGGCAACCTTCTCAAGCCTCTTCTGTTTAATTGTCTTTATATAATATGCTGTTTCAGTACTGAAGTGTATATGTGTTCTTTGGTATGCAGTGTTTCATAACTCTATATTCTTGAGGTTGCGGGAGGGAGCAGACCATATGACCAGAACACAGCAAAGAGATGACAGTTGAAGGATGACCATTGAAGATGAGAGTTGGAAGTAGACAGTTATAAAGGAGAGTTGTTCAGAGCTGTATAGTGTTGAAGAAACCGATAAAGACTGAAACTTAAAGACATAAACCAAAACATTTTAAAGTTTAAACTAACAAGAAATGTGCCTGTATATTCAATTACATGAAATTGTGAGTAAAACAGATATGTTATTTTAAAGAAGTTTACTTGAATATTTGACTCCTAAGAGCATGGAATAGAAGCAAGATATTTATGGGAGAGTAGATGTTTTTGAACATTAAACACTTCTGAAGATCTGCCAAATATATATGGGGGGGGGGGAGAGAGAATTGGCATATTCTCTGTTCCTACTAGTTCAGAGTCACCTGGAAATTGGTCTAGCAGCTGAAAAGCAATTCCCAAGCATAAATACATGTGAATACCATTTCTTTTCTTAAAAGATATACAGATTATGGTTTTCCAGATTGGTTTTCCCGATTGGTCATAATCCAATAGGTTATGAACCCAGCAGGTCATAATTCTTCATTTGGTTATGTAACCAGTGTTTATCCAATAGCTAATACTCACCCCCTTAACTCTAAAATTTCCAACCATTTCAGTCTTTAATTTTCCAGTGATAGTTATTGTTTATTTATTTCCTGGGTACTGCACTTTGTAGGCCATTTTGTCATTCTTCTGTGGGTTTTTATCTCTACACAGTTCATGAAATTTCATATTAATATATAGATAGATAGGTAGATAGGAAATTTTTACTAGATAAAAACTATGTAGAATAAAAATTGAATAAAACATAGAAAAACCCCTAAAAATTCCATGGCTTCCAGCAATCTTTTCTGCAGTTATATTTTAAATCTTACAATTCTATCTCTCCCTAATTTATCTAGAAATGACACTTCAGCAATTAATTTAACTCGTACTAGTTAACACAACAGTTATCAAACCATCATCCTCACCCCTCAGTTCTAAAATATGAAGTTCAAGTGTTAACTGAAGGTTAATATGTATTTTTTTTCAAAGTATGAATTTGGACCCAATACCTTTAGCCTTTTTAGAAGTTCACCCCATATTATAAAAAGCCTCTTCTGGCTTTACACATGTCCAATACTTGGAGTTCCCTTAAAAAATTAAGATAGTTGCAATGATAAAGTTGGGGAAATACTCTTTGGGTATTGGCTACTGTTTCTACAATTTTTCTACTAATGCTTCCTTTTGGCGATCAGTCTACAAGCTGTTCCTTCAAATGGCCCACATTTCCAGTCTAATGTCACCAAAGTATCGTTTTCTTGAATCCTCCTGACTGGAAAGCATTGTCACTTAATTTTCCCTTCTATTCTTGACCAAGCTAAAATGTCACTTTCAGTGTCCCAACATCTTCCTTGTCAATTCTCTAATTGGAATTCTTTCAGCCCAGTTTTTGCCCAAATGATTGAGCCAAAAACTCCCTTCACACATATCTCTGGCAACGAACTTTTTGCTGATGACATCTTCTTTTTTCTGTTTTCTCTTTGAGGTGTCTTCTCCCATTGATACATCTGATCATACAAGTCTATTGTCTTTGTTCTGTTTCCAGGATACTGTATTACCCATTTCCTGTCTTTGCTCCATAGCTCTTAGTTAGCCTTTTCCTTTACCTCTGTGAACATATTAGAACTCTTCCTATATAAATCCACAATCAGGTAATTTAAACCCACAGACATTCACTTTACTTTCCTGTTCCCTGTTCTTTGGCCAGAATTTCTGCAGCTGTCAGAAGCCAACAGAGGACATGTGAAGAGAATGTGCATTTGATTTGCAAGTTGAAAATATCTTTTCACCAATATAAAATATATTATGGCCACCTATAAGCAGTGCTGCCATTTTAAAATATCCGTTGTAATCTCTACACTGAAAAATTCAGCCCATCTTGGAGCGTTTAAACATATACAAATAAGGCTTTTATTGTGAAGTACTAAATTCCAAGATACTGGTATTTTGATAGTTACTAAGCAATAATGTGTGTAAATAAAATATTCAGTGTCATTTACCAGAAGCTTTTCAGGAAACTATAATGTCAATACCGCCTCTCACATCAGAGTTTCAGCTTACTAATTGCCTCATATACATGATTTACTAAGCTTTTAGATCTACTAATTGACAAATTGTAACATTTTGGATGTTCGCTTAACAGTTGGAGTATTTTCTTTGAGAAAGCAGGAGGACATTTAGGTCAACTGAAATGTGTGTGCATGCGTTCAAGTTGCCTGTCAATTTATAGCGACCCCATGAATTTTACAGGGTTTTCTTAAGCAAAGAAAACTCAAAGGTGTTTTTCTAGTTCCTTCCTTTGAAATAGTTTGCTAGAGATCTCCCATTCAAATATTAACCAGGAATGCCCCTATACTTTGCTTTCAAAAGCAGGCAGGATCTGGTTCCTTGACCTCGGTAAAAATCAAAGTAGAACTGATGTTTATTTCCTGTTGTGTTATGAACACATATAGGGTTACTTATTTATTTATTTATTCTACACTTTTTCTCTCTACAAGGAGACCAAAGCATCTTACATTAAAAGCATTCCAATACAATTTAAAATCTAAAAATATATAAAACATTAACATACAATTAAATATAAATGGCATCAAAATAACTACAGTTAAAATCCACAAAAATATAATCAAAGACATTATTTCCCCTTAGGAAAAAAAGGATAGTCAAAAAGAAAGAACTGTGCATCTATCATACTTTGTTTAAAACATTATTTTCTTCCAAAAGTGAAAGAGATGATTTAACTTCACTTTTGCAGTATTCCGTTACATTGGGGTAAGATTATGCTGGTGCCCAGCTTCCTCCAACTCCAGATAGTTGTAGTGTACCTTTATAACCTTCATTTCTGGAAGTGACACTGTAACATTTTTTGCTCACCTGTCAGAACCTAAGGGAAATGAAGGGCTTTTGCTATTTGGGTGCAAGGTATCTTAAAACTGCATTTAAAATAATATTGGGGGGGGGGGGGCAAAAGACATGAGTTCTGGCAAAAGATATTTGGGGTTTTGCCTGGGCTACACTGTTCACATCCTGCCTGAGGGCAATACCGATCCCACTTCTATGTTTTTAACTCAGTGATTCCTCCTGCTCTGTCTGAGCAGTTTGATAACGAACTTTTTTTCTCATCCTGAAGAAGGTTGTAGACACTGAAATATATTATGATGGGCAAAAGCAGAATGGCAGCATTAACACAATCACTTATATTTGGAAATGTCCTAAAATATCTTTTTGATGTTATTTCAAATTCTTTTTCAAAACCTTTCTAGCCCAATCCCCATTCCTTGGCCTTACTTGAACTAATCCTACACTTAAACTTAATTTTTCTCACGAGCATTATAAAACAGAGGCTATTGTATGCCAATTGTCTGAGTTACTCCTGCAGAATTCTGGGAATTGTAGTTCAGGGCAGAGTCTTTGGAATTCAAACAAAATACAAATACAAACAACACCCCACCCCACCCCCAATCTCTCACATATGCATGCATTACAGCAGCAAAATGACCATGTGTGAAAGAGAAAAACCCAACAAAAAGCAGACAAGATTTTTACTCAGGAACATGCAAACTCCACTAACAGATACACATCCACAAAACTACAACAAACACACATTGCCCAATTAAATTAAACTTTGTTACTGTTGGTGCTTACTCATAGATACTAGATGTATTTATATTTATCCTTTTGTGATTTGTTTGGTTACTCTATGTGGTCTTCTGCATTGTTATTGTCTACAGACGTCACACTCAACGCCTAGAACGATTCCATCAGCACTACCTTCGAAAATCCTGCAAATCTCTTGGGAAGACCGGTGTGCTGGAATAAGCAAAGACCACCAGCACTGAAGTAATGCTCCTACACCATCAACTTCGCTGGACCAACCACATTTTCCGAATGCCCGATCACCGTCTCCCAAAGCAGTTACTATGTTCCCAACTCAAGAACGGGAAACGTAACATTGGTGGACAGGAAAAGAGATTTAAATATAGGGTTAAAGCCAACTTTAAAAACTGTGGCATAGACACTGAGAACTGGGAAACCCTGGCCCTTGAATGCTCTAACTGGACGTCAGCTGTGACTAGCAGTGCTGCAGAATTCAAAGAACCACGAATGGAGGGTGAAAGGGAGAACAAAGGAAGGTGTATCAAGCCAACCCTGACCAGGACTGCCTTCTACCTTCTCACTGTGGGAGAACACGTGGATCAAGAATAGGGCTCCACAGCCACCAACGAACACACCCCCAAGACATCAGACTTGGAGGATCATCATCCTTGGGCTATGAGGAATCACCTAAGTAAGTAAGTGTTTTGCAAATTATTTTGGAACTCATTTCGAGCATGGGAAACAACGTATAAATGTCATGAACTAAAAATGAGCAAACCTCCACTCCCCATCTCAGATGCTCTTCACTCTCCTGCATAACTCCTATACCTCAATCTCGTCCCCCCCCCCCTTGCAATTACTAAACAAGGCTGGGCATTCTGGAAATCAACAGCAGAGCTCCACAAGCTCTTCCTTTAAATGGGGCTCAAACACATTATGGGGAAAACAACAATGGATTCAAAAAGTCTGGAAGATTTGCTGGTATACAGAATTTCAGCCAGAGAAAGCCCTTCTATGAAAGCAAGATAGGACTACAAAAACCCATAGGTTCTTCCTTCTTTGATGATGCCCCATACAACATTCTGAATCTGATATGTTATCATCTGATGGGTTTAAATTGAGATATTATACTGTCCTTCAGACTTGAGACATCCAGGCATTAGCATGGAGCATTACCAAAACATCACCTAGAGCCATTTCTGAGCATCCATGCAGGCCTTTTAAACAGTAATTAATGAACCCAAAAGAAAATGCAATGTTTCTAACTGAATTATTGGTGGTAGCTATTGTACAAAGCCCTCTATTCAGAAGAGTACTGCAAGTACCAATCTGTCCAGACTGCCTTGTTCCTTTCAAGATTTCATAGACTTACAGGCATCTAAATATTTAGAAGTATATCATATATGTAACTCAATTCTAGACCTTACATGCAATCAGGATTTAAGAATTACTGTAAAGCGGCTTGAAAATGTAAAAAATATTCTGTAATATAATTGATTTCTGAAGCCCTTAATGCCTGCTAGGCATTGAGCAAAATTTATACAGGCTAAATTTTAGGTATTTTAAGTATTTCAACCTAATTGAAATGTAAAAGAAGGTGAAAATAATTTAATATTAAAACATAACAATCCGTTCTTAGGTCTATGAGGGGTTTGCAGCTCAATTCCTCACAGGAATACTCCTAATACCCATCTGCATTTAATGACAAATTTCCATTCCTTAGGCCTTTTGATTCCATTAAATGCCCCCTTGGGAATGAATTTTCTACTTTGACTGATGATGAATAAGATGTGTTGGGCAACTGACACACTTTTCATTTAGAAGGCTTAAAGAAGATTCACTCTAGACACCTTACTGATTAATTTTATTTGAATCTGGAAAGAGCTGTTTTCAATTTACAAAGAAATGTATTCAGTATTTTAACAACATTTGAGATTTTCACAGCACAAGCATGAGGTCCTTTTTCGATACAGATTGTAAAGGTACAGAATCTGTATTCTTTGCCTCTGGTTACCCAAAGGGAGAAGAAGGAAAACCAACATACATAATAAAAATGTAAATGGATGTAATGCTAAAAGTTGGGAAAAAAATGCCATCTCAGTGCAAAGTTAATATTATTAAGCTAAAAGGTTAGGTTGAATAGAAACCAACTGATATCTTCAAATGATCATGCCCAAAGGAAGTGCTAAGGCATCTTTCCTGTATGAATGGAGAGGAACAGTGTAAAGGCAGGACGCGGATTATGACACATGATAAGAGAGAATGGTGTGTGAATGTGACAGAACACCGTCTCTAATCCCTGCTGTCAGACCCAGAGCGATTCAACACGTGTGCTGTTGTTGTAACGTGCGTGTGTAATGTTTGGTAAGCTGCCACGACCTCAATGTTAAATTATGAGGAATTATTTGACTGCAGTTCCTAAGGTGAATTCTCCCAATACACTGCTTATTTCTTCTGGCTCCCTATGAAATGTGACTGGACTGTAAAAGTGTATAGAATTATCAGACCTGAGGATATATAAGGAATCACGGCTGAGGCTAATTAACAATGAAATATAGAATGAGTTTATTGAAGAACATGAGGTAAACAACAGACTACTACAAGGCACATAAGCTTAAATGCTTTCTAAAGCACAATCTTCTTATTAAACAAACAGTTTCTTCAGGAAGGGTTACTTTCCTATAACTGGAGCTAATTTCTCCTCACTCTACCCTTTTATATTATGTAGCAGTGAGTTTCACCAGCCAATTTCCCCTAGCTGTTACACAGAGTCTCTACTCTGACACCTGAGAGATAATTCCCACTTGTACTCTGCCTTAGCACAAGTTAACAGGCTCTCACTCCGACTTCCCTAGCCAGATTCCTGTGAAGACCCCTGTTCTAAAGTAATCTCTTCCAGGCTAGCTCACTTAGAAAACATACCCACTATTCCCTGACTGAAATCCTAACCTCTCTCTAATCTTGCTTCATTCAAGATTACATTCCTTCTCCCCTCTCTGTCAGAGCTGGCAAGCTACTTATTTCTCCTACAACTCCTCCCCCCTTGAGTCAGACCCAATCAGAAGAGAGTTGAATAATAATAATAATAATAATAATAATAATAATACTTTTATTTTTTACCCGCCTCTCCTCATGGCTCCATGGAAAATCTCAACTCTCACTATATGCTATGACACAGTAAAATGACATCCCTTATTTAAAATGGAAAAACCAAGGTTTGCTTTTGGGATTTTTAAAACATTAGCCAATGTATTTAGGCCCTAATAATGATAAATTCCATGATCTAAATCGGAATATTTCAAAGTAGAGTATATCTTAAATGAAAACATCCATGTCAGACTCTTACAGAAATGTGTAAGTTTATCAATAAAATAAATACAACCAATTTATGTTATTGGTGTTTTAACTTCACTTATTAGGTATGATTTACACATGAAGCCTGTCTGATCAGAAAGCAGTGTAGATATTTGCTTCCTTCTGCAAGTCTGTCTGCATTTCCCAACTTCCACTTTCCCTCCAACTGGTTTATTAAATCTGAACATCTTCAATCACTTATTTACTCCTCTTCAATTTGGCTTTTGGCCTTTTCGCTCTAGAAACAGTAAGACATTTTTGATGAATTTGTGTTTTCTTAGTGATGAATCAAGCCCTTATTGTTACAGATGCTGATGTTTCTTTTGATTCTCTTCCATGCATTTCCCTCCCTACTCCCTATGGACAGTTTTCAATTAGCTTTGTTTGTATGTTTAGTTGTTCTTTTAGCATTTGCCAGTGGCTCTTTCTTTTATTTTACTCAAGTCTTTGGAGGCTTCTCACATCCATTGTTCTTGATCCATCTTATTTTCACAAACTGCAAATTTATTCACTCTTTTAAGCTTTTAGTAAATTTGAATCTGTATGACAAAACCTCTCAAAACATCTCAAGATTGCATTTCTTATTAATGTTTTTATTCTGCTCATTGTTATTGCATTTCTGTGTCCTTCAGGTATATCGGGCCTGCTACCTTGGTACTATCTAAAATTCAGTAGGGATGAGACTGCTGATTATTTATGAGTCGGAAACAATCATTTTCTACTTTTCTTATTCCATGTTAAGCATCATGTTATTCTTTCCTGAATGCATGTTGTATTTTAGTGCCATCATTGACTTCTCTCTTCCCACTGGATTGATTCTCTTGTCAAATCTTGTCATTTTTATTTTAAGAAACAATGTTCAAATTTGCGCTTTTCTTTTTTCTACTTCTGCTTGTTTGACCTTTAATATTTCTCATCTTGATTGCTACAATACTATATATTCCAGTCTGTATAATAAATTCCTGCTGTTCACATCTATCCATTTGTTCACCTTTGTAATCATGTTGTTCTTTCTTAATGGGATCTCATTCAATTTACAATTACATAGTTTTACTGTTTTAATAAATCTGAACTCTTTTCTTGAAGCTCCGATGTATTAATTCTTCACCTTCTACAATTTTATAGCATTCCCAAGAAAATGAGGGTTTCAAAAAAGTTATAATTTTCTTCGCCTTACAGTTAACTAACAATGAACAAAGATCTGGAGTTCTGGTACAGAAAGCTATATATAAAGAGAAAGAAACCTAACCACAGAGAAAAGCTTCAATTGTTGGTGGGTGTTTCTCCATTCACCTTACATATATCCAGAAGTTCTATTTGTTTCAGTGTTATTTACAACCAAATAAATAGGACTACCCTTTCTCCTGCCTGCACCCCTCCCCCAAACATACTCAAACAACAAAGTAATTCTACTGCTCATTGTTTGGCCAGTTTTACTTTATCAACCAGAGTTCCTAAAGATCAATATATAGACAATCTTCTCCAGTCCTTGTGGGAAGAAAACTCAGGGCAAGTGTGCTGCTTTGAAGTATGTCTATAGACTTTTCGGGGCATTGGAAATGCATATATGTACTTCTAAGTGTTATATCACCAGTAAAAGAGTCATTTTAGGAGCACAGAATCTGGCAAACCTAATATATTGAACACAAGATTACCTAACACTCTTCCATTCCAATGTGTGGGAATGGAGACATACAAATTGTCATCCACAAAAGGTGTGGGAAACAGCAGACCATACACATTTCAGGAACCACCCTTCTGCAGCCCTTGACCAAGGTGCTTGAGCAACCAATAGCCAAAATGGTATTGAGTTTGGTTGTCTCTGTTTTTAAGCAATTTGCCAACTCCTTCAAACGTTTTAAATTAAAAATAAAATAAAATTTCTGTATGAACAGATTCAAAACTTTTAACACTGTGTGATGTCAGTCTAGAGTACAACACATCATCTAAAATATTAGTGCTCAGTTTTTATTTGAAGGAACCAAGGAAGACCAAGCTGAAGTATTTTGCTTATTAATTGAACTATTAACTTCTGTTTCTTAATTACTCGTAGAGTTGGAAAAGACCTTATGGGCCATCCAGTCCAACCCCCTGCCAAGAAGCAAGAAATCGCATTTAAAGCACCCCTGACAGATGGCCATCAGGCCTCTGTTTAAAAGCCTCCATAGAAGGAGCTTTCACCATACACTGGGGTAGAGAGTTCCACTGCTGTACAGCTTTCAGTTAGGAAGTTTTTTCTCATGTTCAGGTGGAATCTCCTTTCCTGTAGTTTGAAGCCATTGTTCTGCATCCTAATCTCCAGGGCAGCAGAAAACACGCTTGCTCCCTCCTCCCTATGACTTCCCCTCACATATTTATACATGTCCATCATGTCTCCTCTCAACCTTCTCTTCTGCAGGCTAAACAAGCCCAACTCTTAAAGCCACTCCTCATAGGGCTTATTCTCCAGACCCTTGATCATTTCAGTTGCACTTCTCTGCACACATTCCAGCTCGTCAACATCTCTCTTCAATTGTGGTGCCCAGAATTGGACACAGTATTGTCTGACTAAGGCAGAATAAAGGGGTAGCATGACTTCCCTGGATCTAGACATTGTACTCCTATTTATGCAGGACAAACTGCCACATCACATTGTTGGCTCATGTTTAACTTGTTGTCCACGAGGATTCCAAGATCTTTTTTCACATGTACTGCTGAAGATCCAGGCATCCCCCATTCTGTATATTTACTCAAATATATTTTCCTCATTTGTTTGACCTGATGTTTTAATACACTATGAAACTATGATTGGTACTTAATATATGCTTAATGATCTCACCTAGGGCTACCTCTTGTAACATCCAGCCTGCGCTCACTGACATTATAAGGAGTCAGTTGGAGCTCTGGTTTTGGCACTACAATCTCAGGGCTTGGAATAGCCTTGACCTGGCAATCCTATTGACAACCAAGATTGCATACTCTGGTATTTTTAAAAAAAAAAAAAAAAAAGGCCACAACTAAGAATGGTAGGTTAAATTCTCAATCTTACAATTCTTATTTTGAAATAAACTGCATTAAGCACAATCAAGAAATCAGAGCTAACAATTTAAATTTTGATTGTAAAACAAATGCATGTGACTGAAAAGACTTACTGAAGTCTCCCGTGAGAAACACTGCTTCAGCCCCAGGAGCCCATTCTTTGCAGTATATTCCACCATCCACAAATCTGTTGACTCCAAATGTTAGGTAACTCTTCGTGAATTTATCAAGGCCACCTTCAGATTCTTCAACACTCTTCAAGATGTGATGAAACACACCATACCTTCAATAAATATTTCAAAGAAAATGTAATCAGAAATACATATACAAAACTAATGAGATGCATATTTCAATACTTGTACAATACTTGCCAGCTTGGCTTGAGCATTGGGCTAGGACTCTGGAGATCAGAATTTGAATCCCCATTCAATCACAGAAACTTACTGGGTGACCTTAGGTAAGTCTCACACTGTTTCAGCAGAAGGCACTGGCAAACTTGCTTTCAACAAGTCTTGCAAAGAAAATCCCATGATAAGTTCATCTGGTTGTTACTCAATGGTTATTTTTATATTGTGTTATGCTGTTGTTTATTTGTCTTATGTTGTTGTTTTATGAATTTTAATGTTTCATATTTTAACTATGTTGATCAGGCTTTTCCTCATGTAAGCCGTCCCAAGTCCCTTCAGGGAGATGGAGATGGGGTACAAAAATAAAGTTGTTGTCGTCGTCATCATCATCATCATCATCATCATCATCATCATCAGGCTGCAATAAGTCAGAAATGACTTGAAAGCACACAGCAACAATCAAGCCGATTACTAGGCTTGAGCCCAAATCAGTTTGAATGAAACTGATGTGTTGTATTTGATTGTCTGTTTTATATCATCTTTGAAAACAGAATGGGGAGGAGGGAGCTGAAAAGCCTGGCAAAATGGATTAAGGGAGCAGGATTTTATCCAATTGCAGGACAGGAAAGAGTTAAGTCTGCAACATACCTGAGGCAGGGATCTGCCACATCTTCCCCCCTCCCCCCACCCAACCACAAGTAGCAGCAGTGTCCATTTCTTCTTGGAAAGTTTCCTAGGCTCCTCCTCCAGAGGGGCTCTGCTGGGAACTTGCTTTCCCAGCAGCACTTGCATAGGGAGGGCATTGAAAAGTTCCTCTCAGTGCATGATGGGATTTGAAGTTTTTTCTCTCTCTGTGTTTCATCCAATAAAAAGCCTGGTTGTGTCCATGCTCTGATTGGCTAAGAATGGACACAACCAGCAACTACAATTCGCAGAACCCCCTCTGTTGCGGTTTGTCTTATTTGAAAAAATGTTATGTTAAAACTTTAAATAATTCTAAAAAAAATCAGTAGATTGGTGAATTGTTTTGAAACTTGATGGGCCTGCAGTTGTAAATGGGGTTGAAAACTGAGGTAGGTCTCATGGAGATAGGCCTTAAAATGACTGAGGATTGAGCCTTTAAAATGTCCCATTGTAGCCAATGGGCCGAATCTTTGCCAAATGAAAATGGCAACACCCCTCCCCTTTCAAGTAAATTCCCGGTAAACAGAATGAGAGATCAGCCAACAATGGACCCTAGAACAGGATGCCTTTTGGTTGAATTGGACACCTCTACTGATTACACCATTTTCATCCCATAGAAGCATTAACAAATGTCTCCAAAGTGGTAAGGTTTACCAAAACATGTTGGCATAGGATTAGAAAAAAGTTGGAGTTCACTTCTTTCTAGCAGTTTTTATTAATATGCTGTGCTATAACCAGAGCTTTGTCTTACAAAATTGATTTTTTTTTCATTTTATCTGCTATAGGACACTTCACTGAATCCTGCTATTAAAACAACTAATTTTTCAATAGATGAGAATTATGCTAAAGCTGACAGCCGTCATAACATCCCCCACTTTCCTTGGAGAACAGTTTTTCTTCATAAAACAAAAGCTAGAGCATGGCACCTCTATTGTAAGATACTCAGTTTTATCTAGTTTAAAAGGGTCATTTGTTCAAAGGAAACATCAATCATAGTGACAACTAAGATATTGCACCTTGGGGGAAAATGCCACTGCTGGGAAACAGTCTTGGGTTTATTTAAAGCTGTGGTATAGAAAGTCACTTTAGAAGCATTATATTAAGAGGCTCCTTAAGTCTCATTTGCTGGCTATTCTTGTTGATTATATTACCTTTTACTTGCAAGGTTACAGCTTCTCAACAGCTTTTGTTGAAGAGAAGGATGTTTACCTCACACTCAATAAACATCTCAAAGAAGCAATGCCCAAGGACCGTGGATATGTTCATCTAATCTTCTTCTTCTACACATAGAAAGCCAAACATTACTTCTGGGAAATATGCTCATGGGTTTTCACGTCAAAACTGCGTAATATTTGTGTAATCTCTAGACTTGGTATTCTTATTATGCAAAACACAGTACAATCCTCTCTTGTTCACAAAACCATCTAAATATAAAGTTGCCTTCTCAACAAACACGTGTGACAGGTGATAGAATTTTAAAGCTTGTTGCAATTTAATATGAATGCATAAAATATAAGTCAAATAAAAAGTAGGGGGCTAATTTAACACATCTTGGAAAGGAATGTCAAAACACAGCTATCCAGTTTTATTCAAAAAAAGGAAAGAACCTGGGTTTTTTTAAACCATCACCCACTTGGTTCTCCAACACTGGAAAAAAATGTGCATCCCTTTTCTTGAAATGCCTTCATTGCGTATCAATGCTGGCTGGGACATTTTGGAAACTGGTATCTAAAATTACAACTTTTTTCCAGCTCTAGTCATGGCCTCCTGAAGCACTACATTTGAAAATAGACTATCAGAAATACTCAACTACCCCACATGAGCCCTCTGCAGTATTCAACTGTTTGGGACAGGTCATTCTTTTGAATCTCCACTATAATAAGTGAATTTGGTGGGAACCAAAAAGAACTCCTTCATTGAAACTACATTTCTGTTGTCCCTCTGGGAACCCTTTTATTTTTAAAGGTTTGGAGCAGCAAAGCTTATGCGCTGCTGAATTAAGCTTAAACTGGTAGGTTCTCTCCTTTCCTTATTATTGATTTCAGCAGCTCACAGAAAAGGAACTGCTCTGCAATAATCAAAACCCTACCGTAGAATCAACCCATCTATGAGTGATTTTGTGTCAGGTTCCATGTGAATCTTCAGCATGTAACCATAGACGTGGCCCCTTTCCAACCACACTCAACTCCTCGGACACATGGCTCTGGGCCAGCTGGCAGCCTGGCAATCCATACCCAACTGAGAGTTATTATTTATTTGAATTTACTGCAAGTATTTTAGTGCAATGTATGTTTTGGTTGAATATGGTTATATTAGTAGTAGTAGTGTCATCTCATCATTAGCATCATTGTGCATTAACTGTGGTGAACAGGGATGATATAAGTTAATTAAGTACTCCCCCCCCCCCCAACCAAAGATACACATCCCTGACACACAAGATACACAATGCCTGTATACTAGCTGAAGCTGAAAGGAGGAAATGCTAGATTTCAACCAAATTCTAGAATCCAAAGAATCTGGTACACAAAGAAACATACACATGATGAGTGTATTTTGTTACACTCACTATGTGTATATTTCTTTGTGTGACTATTCTTTCATCATATATCAAAATATTTTGATCATATTTTTCAAGCGCATGAAATATTGTTTTGTGAAAGGACTCTCTTTCTCTGACCAAAAAGAACCCCACAAACACAGTCTTTAACACTTGTTTGAGGTCCATCCTAACTAGCAAGTCAACATACAAACATGTCTAAATAGCAGCCAGAAACTTTTCAGAATGAGAGGAGTATTGGAAAAGATTAAACCACAATAATGAAGTATTTCCTTGACATTTCCAGTCAGCAGCTGTTCACTTTGGTAGAGATGTAAACACTAATAAGTAATTAGAATCTACTAAGTGAGCAGCATATTAATACCTTTTTCATTTTTTAAAAAAACTGATAAGTCATTTAAAAATCACTAAATATTTGCTAAAACCTACATAGAACCATAGCTACAGCCATTTATGTATACATTTCCAATGATGACATTTCAAAATTCAGTTCATTTCACTTTTTAAAAGATGAAATAGATATTAAGAACAGACAGGCAATAGCAGCTAACATAGAGATTCAAAGAGTGTCATTTCATTACAAATTAAATACTATCCATTTTTTATTTAGACCAGGGTTGTGTTTCTCAACTATTAGTGTAAACTGAAACCAATTTAAAGGTGAGCAGGGAGCCAGATACATGAGGAATCCTTGGAGATCACAAAGATATATTCCAACAATGTTGATGTCCACCAAATAGTGATAATACTGAATTTAGCATCAGTTTTAAAGCAACGTAAACCATAAATCATCAGAAACTTTTCAATTTAGAGAACCTCCTTTCCAAATGATATGACTATTATTTTTTTAAATAAGCAGAGAAAACCTCTTCAGAAACACCAGAACATTTTCTTCATCCCCACATTCATACCCTTCTAACCAATCAAAAGAAAACCCTTCCCTCGAGCAACATCAGATCTGC
The DNA here is from genome assembly GCF_037176765.1 of Anolis sagrei. NCBI lineage: Eukaryota > Metazoa > Chordata > Lepidosauria > Squamata > Anolidae > Anolis > Anolis sagrei. The sequence continues at coordinate 57,389,707 of NC_090023.1, read as the reverse complement.
TGTTGCTTTCTCCCACTACACATATCGGCCAGTTTATATATCTTTCATGGTATCTCAGCCCTTCACAATCATCGGGATTAGGAGCACACGACAGCTGCAAAAGTAGAAAAAACAGCAAATTTATTTTTTTTTACTTGAGAGAACATGTATTTTGAAGGTTCTCCAACACAACTCTATGGTCAACTACTGTTGGATGCTTATCATAATAGCAAGCTTGAGGATGTACAAATTCTGAGTGAAGTTTTCTCCTTGGGAATCCCTAGGTCAGGCCTGCACAACCTGTGGCCTCCAGCTGTTTTGGCCTCCAACCCCCAGAAGCCCTAGCCAGCTTATCTAATAGCCAGGAATTCTGCTGTGTGATAATGCACACTGGCTGTGTGATTTTTCTGCAATGCAGCTAACTGCAGAAACACCACTTGTACCTTCTCCTAGTATAAGCAATAACAGTCTCTTCCATTTCTACAGCTGCCGCTCTTACTGTCTCCAGCAACCTAAATATGTCTCCAATTGATGAACTCTGGAATGATTGGCTCAGAAGTGTCATTGACAGTTTCCAACTTGCAAGGAGGGCAGGCAAGGCCAAACATTAAGAAAACAAAAATTATGACCACAAATAATTTATATAACTCTAAAGAAGACTAGGACATGGAAGGGCAACTGTGAAGAAACCTGACAAAACACTGAAGGTATATCATTAAATACTAAAGTTCTGGCTGCCCATGCAATTGTCCTTCCAATTGCTGTGCATGACAGTGAAAAGCTGGACAGAGAAGAAAGATGATAAGAAGAAAGTCAACTCATTTGAAATGTGATGCTGGAGAAGAGTTATACCAATACCTCAGGCTATTAAAAGGAATTATTAAAAAAGACATTGGTTCTGGTGCATATAAAGTTTGAAGTCGTTCTAGAGACCAAGTTGACCAAACTGAGACTATAATTCTTTGGATCTATCATGAGAATACATGATTCACTAGAAAAAAAACAGTAATGCTTTGGTAAGGCAGAAGGCAGCAGGAAAAGACAAAGACTGCTCTGTGGATGGAAACACTCGGTCATAGAAACCACATCTCTGAATCTGCAAGGCCTAAGCAGGCTTATTGATGATAGCGTGACTTGAAGGTCTCTCATTCAGTCAAAGCTGACCTGACAGCAATTAACAACAAAATGATGTGGGTGAGATACTAGAAGAACAGGAATAACTTACATTACCATGTGTTCTGCACACCGTCAATATAACTGAGTCAAAACTCACATTGGGTCCAAATAACAATCTAACCGAGAAAAAGAAATCTGAACAAATAGGAAACATCAGCAGTCCAAATAAACAGGAAACATAGAGAAATGTTCCTTATTGCTCCACACGATCTTAATTAGAAGAGCAAGAAGAAAATGTTTGAAGTTCAATGTAAGTTTGATGAGTCCTCATTGGTAGAGTTTGAGGAAAGAGTTTGATATCTACTTGCATTAATTCCTGTTTGATGGGTTGAGATATTTTCAAAGACCAGAAAACTCATCCCAACTCTCTCCCTGAGGAGAATGATTGGCTTGTGCTATTCTATTAGTGTTGAATAGAGAGAAAAGATTGTGTTGAACTGGGGAAAATTTGACTTCTCAAATGTATCTGGTTGCTCAAGCTAGAAACAAGATGCTGTATGAAGCAGCTGTTTAGTCTGGCACACGTGAGTAACAGAATTGAGTTCTGAAAAGGGTTTTGCAATTATTTATCTGTACTGCATAAAGGAGAAAGCCAGCATGGTGTAGTGGTTTGGACTAGGACTCTGGGGAACAGGATACAAATCCCTGCTCAGCCGTGGAAATCCATAGCATGACTTTGAACAAGTTACTTACTCTCAGACCCAGAAAAAGGCAAAGGAAAGTCTCTTCAAACAAATACTGATACAAATCCCCCATGACAGTTGCCTTAGGGGTCCCATAAGTTAGGAAGAACTTGAAAACTAATAATAATTATAATTAGTCAAAACATGGGATTTGGGCCCATGGGACTAGAATTAAAGGAAATACAACTAATATCCTGATAAAGAAACTTAGACAAAGGTTAATCCAGATCTTTTAAAACAAACCTTGATTCCTAAAATGACTCTTTCCAGGGTTTTTTTTTAAAATATCATTGTGTTTTATAAAATTCATATATATATATTATTTTAAAAAATTACATTATTGGAATGTCACTACTTTCTCACCAAATTCTTTTAAATTTAATCATGTGTGCAAGATCCACTACTTCAATCAATATTCTGTTTATTTTACAGATTCTCAAGGGACAATGGATGAATTGTTTCCTGCCATCTACCTCCCACACACACTGCCATCACAAACACATTAATCCGAGCCAGACATTTACATGAACTAGTTACACAAATCAAAATCCTCTTCTCTGTTTGGGACTTCAAGGAAATGCTGATCTGGAAGTCTTTGGTCTTATTTTCTTACTTTGAATTAATGCTAAGGAGGGGAGAGAAGAGACCCTTATCTGAGAAGCTGTAGAAATACAGAGAGATAGATTTCTTTCTAGAAATCAGTAGACTAAGACTTTGTTAGCTCATGTTTCATATTACACAAGAGAAAATAAACTGAAAGGTCAGTTGAACAGTTACAGCATTGCCCTTTTCCAAGGTAATCAGCAGAGCATGTAGCAAAGACGTGAACACAAGCGTGACTGGAAAGACAGTGGCTGATAAAGAGGCACACTGCCAAACTACATGGGACAAAATACTATATTCCCAATGCCAGTGAAGAGTGTGGCATACTACAGGTCTTAGTTGAGTAATTCTGATTTATTACTTTAATTTGAAATTGTGTTCTTGTTAAACATTCAGGTTTTAACACTGCCAAAAGATATCAGAATCTTTAACGCTGACCATTAATCATATCTATAGGTGAACTACAAGAGAAGCAGTATAGTTTATTAATTTGTTTGCAACGATAAAAACAAGGCATTCATTACAATTAATTCAATGGCTGATGAATATGAATAGAAAAATAAACACAGTCTCCTTCTGTAATTCAATGGCATTTTAAGCTAAGGGCTGCATCATAAGCCCCATGCCATATTAAAATAAGCTACTTAGTTATCTCTCTATATTGCTAGAATCTTCCACTCAAGCTGAATTAATCGCATTAAAGAGGATTCCTTTTAAAATGAGACGAAGAGGCTGAGAAAACAGAAGTTGGAGACATTCTTGTTAAGTGTTTTGTTTACTCGAAGTTATTTGGAACCATTAGTAATGGTATGTCAATTCCCATTTGATACCACTGTCAGCTATTTTGTAGATCAAGGTCAAGTGTGGAAAAATATAGACTCAATGAGTCCCGCAGCAGCTGCGCTGACAGCTATGAAGTCTGAATCAAAACTCAAAATGAAAACATTTTGCTTTGAGACAGTCTGTATTTTCCTGTAATAATGCAAACTTTTACATGTTGAAGTACTATCAAGTACATTATGAAGTCAGAAGATGCAGCAGTTTCTTTGCTGATAAATGGACCTATTGTGCTAGCTGCAATTCATGTATTGGACACACTTTCCAAGTAGAGTTGCTATATATGTTCCTAGTTATAACGGGTGTGAGCTGGAAAGCTTGTCTGTTATATTTACTATATGAAATGTATACACCATTTAACAACCAAGAGTAGCTGTGTTGATCATTTGAAGGCTAAGTACATAAATTAATATTGAAGAATTCCCTCTTAGATTACAAAATTATGTATGGTGTCCATATTGTCGCCCCTGCACAGCAATGCACTGATTGCATTGTCAAAGTACAGAGTGGAAAAACGCAATTAAGGTTTCTCTTGTAACTTCATGATACTGCTCTACTATTGGAATATTTAATTCTGTCAAGGTTATGTACATGGAGGGAGGGGGGAATGCAAAGCAAATCCCAAAATTATAACAAGTTAAATATGTGTATGTTGTTTTTGGTGGAAAAGAAAAGAATACATATACAGGAGCAAACTAGCATGTCTGAAGTTAACTATAGGCTGAGTTGGCACTATTGTCCCTGCAAAGGTCCATACCCACATATCAATGTGAGTTCCCAATATGGTTTTGCAAGGAAATTATGAGCAAGAGCTACCAAACTATATATGTGTTTCTCTTTAGAGTTGGACATGTAGTATCAAGATCCTAATACCTTAATGGAACCAAACCATCCAACACTATTAGACGACTATGATGATGTGGAATGTTTTGTAAACTTATCAGAGAACTATCAACATTAGTAATCCAGCTTCTAGAGGTGCATCTACACTGAAGAATGCAGTTTGACAATACTTGGTGATATGAAATCATGGGAGTTGTAGTTTTACAAGGTCTGTACCTTTCTCTGCCAAAAAGTACTGGTGCCACAACTAATTACAACTCCCAGAATCCCATAACACTGAACTATTGCAGTTAAGGTGATGTAAAGCTGCATTAATTATGCAGTGTGGCTGTATCATTGAACTGAAAGGCAATATCCCATTATCTGAAAGAAGGTTTGGAGACCAGGCTGAGATTTGGAAAGGATCCCAGGAGATGAGAAACCCCATGGTCACCTCCAAATTGAAAGCATGTGGAATAGGCAAAATCAAAGAAGAGTAATGTTCAAAGCTACCTGAAGAATAGGCAAGAAAAAGTATAACATGCAGGGACTTAAATAATTACAATTTAGAGCATTTTACATTTGTCATGGAAAGATGAGGATGCATGAATGTGAAAATACAGCAATGTGGGTATATTACTCAGGTATGCACACTAAAATAGATGTGGTTCCCCACCCTTATTTCTTAGCCTGAGGGATTGGGGTCCTAATCTGGATTCTGTCTGGAGTTCCACTGACAATATTTGGCCACCTAAGTGCCTAATTCATTATAATGGTTGATAATGGAACTCCAGAAGAATTCCAGTTGGCAGATAAACAGCAAGGACCCTCAACTCCTCTGTCTAAGATAGGTACCACATCTGTTTCAGATGGTACACTAGATTAGACCTAATTCCACAACCTCTGGTTAAGGAAAATGAACAGGCTCTTTGGTATTCTTTAGGCTATTTATTATACAAATTTATAGACAAAAACATGTACACATTCCTCTTCAGGAAAAACACAGATATGTCAATGTCTCTATGCTGAACTTCACTACATTAGAATCATAGAATCAAAGAGTTGGAAGAGACCTCATGGGCCATCCAGTCCAACCCCCTGCCAAGAAGCAGGAATATTGCATTCAAATCATGCCTGACAGATGGCCATCCAGCCTCTGTTTAAAAGCTTCCAAAGAAGGAGCCTCCACCACACTACGGGGCAGAGAGTTCTACTGCTGAATGGCTCTCACAGTCAGGAAGTTCTTCCTCATGTTCAGATGGAATCTCCTTTCTTTACATTTAAGGCATTTAGATTCTAGGCCAAAGTCATTTTGAGTCAGTATCTACCTGTGGAATGTTTTAGAAACATGTCCAAAGTTATTGTGTGTCACGTTAACTTCTCATGTGGGTAGTGAGGAAACTTCAACCAATCAACTGATGCCAAGGTAGATAATGATGTGTTGTCAGCCAGAAAGCTGTAAAAAGGCATCTAAATAAGTAGACATGTGGTTGCTTTGCAAACAATTACCAATATCCCTTTCTGTGCAGACTGTTAAAAAGACTTCCTTTTTCATCCTCGAACTATGTGTGTGAATTGGCTATAGTGCACTATGAATGAATTCATTGTCCTTTTGGGACACAACAATGATATGGCTATTAAGATGTTATACTTTCACAAACACTAAAGCTTTATCTTTATGCATCTGTCTACTCTACCAGCTTTGCAACAAAGAGTGCCACTGCCATCTTAACATTCCAATGTATCCATTTATCCATCAGCATCATCAGATTCTTTCATACTTTCCCTTGTGTCTGTTAAGGCATTATACAAATTTTTCATAAATGCTCTAACGTGTATAGATTACAGTCTTTTATAACCATAACTATGTGACCATCATAGAATACAGTATCATTTGCAAAGCACAATGCATCTCTAACATTCAAGGGTTAGTATCCTGGAGCATAACATAATTAAATCTTAGAAGCATTCACTATGAAAATACAGATCTATAAAAGCATATATTCTTCTCATAATTGAACATATATCTATTGCATTATAATCTACATGTTTACCAATACCCATTTTAAATTTTTGAAGTAGATTATATCAGGAACAGTACAGTTGTCTGAGACAGTGGAGATATGCTAAGGTAGTATAACCTATGGCTCTTTCTTGGTTTCTCTCTTTAGCTTTTCTTTGTTTTGATTGGTTAGCATTGTTTATCCAATCAAAACACTGGTGCTCACTGTTCCTTACTCATGCATATCCAATCAAAACAGAGATCTTTTGGCACTTCCACAGCGTAGTTTATTTCTAGTCATGTCTTGTTGTTTTCCCAGAGTTGAGATGAAGCCAATATCTCATTGAAATATACAAACACACTAATATTGCTGCCTTCCTGTATTATAAATTATATGCTATATTCTATAGATAATATTAGGTTGCCTTACGTATTTTTTGTCTATTTTCAGGCATCAAAAATTGGCCACCAATTATACCTGGCCTGTAAGGGGACCATGAGAGAAATACAATTCCTCTTTTCCAAAACTGGGTGCTGTCCCAGGCTCGCCAAGAGTTCTTTTGTTGCAGAAGGCCAACATATGTTAATGGTATAGATACACTTTCTTGCTAGTAAACAATGCACACAACAGAGAAGCATTTCAACCCTTGTGCTGAAGGAGTCTAGCATTCCAGCCAAAGGAAGAATTGGGTCAGCTAAACAACTAATATGACTCACTCTGATCAAATTACACATAAATATGGAGTCCTTGAACTGGTCTCCAGGATAAAGCTATGGAAAATAGACTCTCAAGCATTAAATCATGCAGAAGAAAACAAAAGTGTGCAAGTATGGCATTATTTCCAGCTATGAGTACTATGCAAGCAGCAAAATTCATTCCCTAGTTCACTGTCAGCCTCCATGTCCTTTCCTAGTTTTAAACTGCCAAGTTATTGCAAAACAAGGTCACTAGAATAAGCGGACACTCTCTCCACACTGGACAGCTGTTACCATTTGACTAGCAATCTCTGGCAACAGATGCCAAATTCACTGCAATCAAAGAACAAAATAGAGTTTCTACTATCACTTTGGAATTGTGACCTGGTAAATCAAAAAACACTCAAATAGTAAGGATTATTATTTTCATATTGATTTGAACCAGCCACTGCTTCAAGCATGTATATTATGAATGGGTAGATTCTAAGAATATATGTTTCATACACAGCAAACTTCAATAATATTTCTTTCAGCTACACTGTCAATTTAGCTTATCACAATACACAGTATCAGAATGATCTGTAATAAATTGTCATTAATAGTAAATATTGAAACACACTAAGCAGTATCACAAGCCTTATTCTACTTTGATTTGTTTTCTAGGCAAGGCTAGTGAATGGATATTTCACTACAAACTGTCTTGAGAATGTCAGTTCTATAAACAGAAGTGCCCTATGATGCTTCTTTGCCTTTTATAGGCATGTCGGTGTAGGCTGCTCCAAACAGTGGTAACTAGAAAAGAAAAACCCTAATGCCTTGTCAAAGGCATCAAACTGCCACCAAAACAGAGTTGAAGATGAGTTGAAGAGCCCAATGATGTACCCGAGTTGTAGTCTGCCTTAAGTCTCCTGAGGGGGAGAAAGGCGGGGTATAAATGAAGTAACTAAATAAATAATAAATGCTTAAATGCACAAAAAATCAGAGCTCGAACAGCTTTACCTTTTTAAGACCAGAACTCCCCTGTTTTCCAGCCAGCTTGGCCAACAACTGTACTAGGTAGGGGATTCTGATAATCCAAAAAAACCCTTTACAATGCTCTGCCAGTTAAGCATATAAAAGTTGTGTTTTTTTTTAAATGTAGCTGACCAAAGCTGTCTTCATCTGGAGATGGATGGTCAATAAAAGGGGCTAAATGCACACCTCACACAGTTGAGAGTCTGGACAAAAATACTCCCCTGAGCACTGAAATGAAAAATATTTTAGAATAGAGGCAAGGTGATATAGGATAGTGGTTCCCGGTCTTTGGTCCCCCAGATGCTTTATATTACTGTTTCCAGGACTCCTGACCACTGGTCAAGTTGGCTAGGGGTTATGAAAGATGATCAAACAATTGTAGGACCAAAGCTGGGAAACCACTGATACAAGCATCATTATCTTTAGTCATCCTCGGCCAAAGCTACCTTGGGATTTATGAGTATAATTTGACTGTACAGAAGGATATCTGTGGGAAAAAAAGGATATTATCATCATTCCAGGCAGTCTCAAATTACTTTACAATGCTCAGAATAGCCATATTTCAAATCATAGCTCCATTCTGAACAAAATGAAGCATGAAAAGTTGTCAATCTTCCACAAAAAGCACATACAGAAACTCAGTCATGATGCAACCAAGACTCAGGTCACTCTAACTAGGTCTGAAAAAAATTGGTTATACTAGAATAGAATGTTATGCTGGGCAAAGGTTCCTAGCCACTCTCACATACAACCATTTGTCTATATCATATCAGAGTTGGTTCTTAAGGCAGGAATTTGTGAAGAATTAGTTGAACTGAAAGCTGGACCCACAAAAAATAATTTCATCCAATTTTTTTTAAAGAAGAATATGAGAAACTGCTGAACAGAAGAGAACCATTATTATTCACATCCCCGTAATTCAATGGAGTACAAGCTGTGAAAAGTGCTGTTATCTACTTTGTCACTGTTAATGAAGTTACATTAAGGAGCCTTCCAAAGAGTGCTCATCATTAAGGAAAAATGGCCAGTGTATACATTTTCATGTAAAATAGGTACCCAAAACAAATTTCATCCTATTATTGTTCCCCAGATAATTGAATATTATGATTAGAGAATACTTCATTCCCTTCAAGAAAATCAACACATTACCAGTTCCCTTTTAATTGTTGTCAAGTTATTCAAAAGGTGCTTTCTCCGCTCTTTTGCAGGCTAATAATGATTGTTGGAGAAGGAGCCAGTATCTGCCAAGCCTTCTTCAAGAAACTAGATTTTGTGACAAAGTGTTGTTACCACAATAAGTACCAAATAGACTTCAGTATAAGCCAACCCGAATATAAACCGAGGCACCTAATTTTACCACAAAAAACTGGGAAACCATGTTGACTTGTGTATAAGCCAACGTTGGAAAATGCAGCAGCTACTGCATTTTTCAAAATAAAAATAGATACCAATAAAATTACATTAATTGAACCATCAGTAGGTTAAATGTTTTTGAATAATTACACAAAACTGTATTTTAAGATAAGACTGTCCAACTCTGATTAAAGCATTATTCTAATGCATTGTCAACGGCTTTCATGGCCAGAATCACTAGACTGTTGTAGGTTTTTCAGGCTGTATGGCCATGTTCTAGAAGCATTCTCTCCTGACATTTTGTCTGCATCTATGGCAGGCAAAACATCAGGAGAGAATGCTTCTAGAACATGGCCATACAGCCCGAAAAACCTACAACAATCCATTATTCTAACCTTCTTCAATGTAAATGTGCTTACATATACTTCCAATAATCACCATAGTTTATTTTAACTATATATTCTGGGGAATGTGCTGTGTGTATATGAGTAAGGAAAAGTGGGAAAGACTGGCGCTGAGAGAGGAAGAGAGGAAAGTGTGTGCTGCACCGAGAGAAGAGGAGAGGAAGGTACGTGCTGCAAAAGAAAGGAGGATAAGAAGGTGTATGCTACACAAGGCAGAAGGAGATGAAGGAGAGCTGGGTTGCTGTGCGGAGAGATGAGGATCCTGGCAAGAAGGTACGGAGCTGAAAGAAGCCCTTCTTTCAGCCCAATGCCTTCTTGCCAAGATCCTCGCTTGAATATAAGTCGAGAGGGGCTTTTTCAGCTTTAAAAGGGCTGAAAAACAAGGCTTATACTTGGTAGTTAAACAGATCTTAGCATTGATCAAATAGACAACCTCACCTATGGAAAAATGGAGAAAGACATGGCACTACACACCAACAGACAAAAACAAAAATTCCACAAACACCAAAAACAACAGGCAAAATCAGAACTGGATACGTCACGGACCATCATCAACCTGACAGACTCTCTGAAGACCAAGTATCCATACTAGCTGAAGAAGGCAATTTTTCTGTGACCACCACCAGGATCCCAGTAGAAAACATCATTGCTAAGGTCGAATCAGCAATTTATCATCTCCTCGAGGAAGAAGCAGAAGAAATATGAGGGGAAACAGCAAGGATCCTGAGAAAGGCAAAACTTCCCCCCAACAACGTAACTAGGAAGGAAAGACAAGCCATCAGAGATCAGAGACCTCAACTCAGGTCCAGATATCATCAATCTGCCAGTGGACAAGGGAAATGCCACAGTAATCATGGAAACAGAAACATACAAAGAAAATATCAGCCAACTCCTGGATCCCACAATATAAAATGTATTTATTATTTATTTATTTAGAACTCCGTAGAGGGACTCAGGCCGGTTTCCAACAACAATATCACAAACAGTCGTTTAAAAACATCACATTCCGTAATACACTAAAACATTAAAATACCAAAAAATACAATCATATCATACAAAAAAACTAAAACAAGACCCATCTTCCAAAATAACCAGAAAAACTTACACTTTGATCACAAAATTCCACAATCAACTTTGACATACACCAACAACTATGCAAATCAGAAGCCCTCCCACCTAGGCTTTATGGAGTCCCAAAAATCCATAAGGACTCCACGTCACTCATACCCATCATGAGTGCCATTGGATCCCCCACATACAGCTTAGCAAAAAATTTGGCTGAACAGTTACAAACCCATATTGGACTCACTACGCACTCCATCAAAGACTCAGCCTACTTCATAGAAAAAAACAGCAACGTCAAGTTAAATATCAATGACAAACTGATCAGCTTTGATGTTGTGTCTCTATTTACCATGGTCCCAATAGCAGACACCATCAAACTAATCAACTAGAAGTTCCCAGAAGACATCACAGCTCTGTTTCACCATTGCCTCACCACAAGCTACTTTCAGTGGGACAATGAATTCTATGAAAAGAATGATGGAGTAGCTATGGGGAGCCCTCTCAGCCCAGTTATAGCAGGGAACACTTTGAAAAGCAAGCCTTGGAAGCAGCAACAAAAAAGCCCATTATATGGTTCAGATAAGTGGATGACACCTACACCATTTGGAGCCATGGAGAAGAAGAACTAAACAAGTTCCTGGACGACCTGAACAGCATCCACCCAAGCATGGAATTCCCCATGCAAAAAGAAAATGAAAGAAAACTGCCATTTCTAGATGTCCAAATCAGATCAACAATAGGGTCACACAGTTTACAGGAAACCCACACACAGAGATAGATACCTACATAAAAACTCCAACTATCACTCAAGTCAAAAAAGAAGCACCATTAAAGCCCTGGCAGACCGTGCGAAAAGAATCTGCGAACCCCACCTCCTCCAAGATTAACCACCTAAATTGGGCTTAACAGGCCAATGGATACTCCACCTCAGACATTAGAAGAGCTGCAAGACCAAGAACAAGCCACGAGAGTAAAAACAAAGATCCACCCAAAGGAAAAGTGTTCTTTCCATACATCAAGGGAACCACTGACCACATAGGGAAGCTGATGAGGAAACATAACATACAAACGATCTACAGATCCACTAAGAAAATCCAACAAATGTTACATTCAGCTAAGGACAAGAGGGATCCTCTCACCTCTGCAGGAGTCTACCAAATACCATGCAGCTCTGGACAAGTCTACATAGGGACCACCAAATGCAGCATTGCCCAAACATGAATCAAGGAACATGAAAGGCACTGCAGACTACTTCAACCAGAGAAGTCAGTCATAGCAGAGTACCTGATGAACCAACCTGGACACAGATTATTATTTGAGAGCACAGAAATGCTGGATCACTCTAACAACTACCATGTCAGGCTACACAGAGAAGCCATTGAAATCCACAAGCATGTGGACAATTTCAACAGAAAGGAAGAAACCATGAAAATGAACAAAATCTGGCTACCAGTACTAAAATTATAACAGTAAATAAAAAACAAAACTCAAACACAGCCAGGAAACAATCAGGAACACCTGGTCACCTCTCAACAAGGAAATTCCCCAGGCAGTAACAAGCCACACCTAAAAACTGTCAGGCCATCAAATGCTAATCAAGGTGGCCAATGGAAACATTGGCCACCTTGATTAGCATTTCAAGCTCCAACAAAGAGTTCTTTCTCCCACCCTGGATCTTCCACAGATATATAAACCAATCTTTCCAATTTTCAACAAACCTCACAACCTCTGAGGATGCTTGCCACAGATGCAGGCAAAATGTCAGGAGAGAATGCTTCTAGAACATGGGCATACAACCCGAAAAACCTACAACAACCCAGTGATTCCGGCCATGAAAGCATTCGACAATAGATCTTAGCATCTTGCAGAATTCCATTTTCCTGCCAAGATAACAGCAGAAATGGAAGACTGTCTAAAACAAAATTATACTTCTTTTACATTCATTATTGCACTGAAAGTTTCAGACTGGACTTGGTTGCAAAACAACTTTAGATGCATTGTTTTGCTCCTTCCTTTATGAGCAGAAGGGTATCACTTCTCTTTCAGAGTTGTTCCAGAAGAAGCTTCGAAACTACCCCTCGGTCACTCAATTCAGACTCATGAAAAAGATTCCAGGGTTATCACCTCCTTTGACTTCATTGATATTTAGCCAAACAAATCTCCTGCACCAGAGATGCACATGCCAATATGCTGTACTGCGATTTCCACAAGTTTCTCATTTCATGCACAGTTGCACAAAAGCTTAGTAAAGGGGGGTAATGGAAACCACGGGAATACTCAGGTGCCTTTCAAAATATGCAAAGGGTCCTTTAATTGCATAGGCACAGTAATGGGTCTGTGTAGCCTTCTGCTGTTGCCATGCATCATGCCCAATATTGCCAAAATTCATCATACCCTCCTTAAAGGAAAGATTCGAAAATATATTAAATATATTGTGTGGCTTGCAGTTTCACACTTTTCTGTCCTCAAGAAGGCCTTATCAACACTACTATCTCTAGAGTTCTATAAAAAGCCAACAGAAACATTGATTTTAGATTTATATCCTAAGTTGCCAGGTATGTCAAGGAGAGATCTATTAAGCATTACTTAAATCACCACGCACATTAGAATAAGGTCACATCAATGTCAGGAACAATCTATTTTTTAAGCCTTCTGAAATGAAAGCCTGTTTTTATTAATTTTCAACTGATAAAACTTTTGCATTTTAAGGGGTTCTCATTAGACCTGCAATTGATCAGCACATTAGTTTAATCCTCTTCTTTAAAGAGCACCCCTACAATGTTGCCTCTGCTTTAGGCCCTTATCTCACAGCTTCTTCAGATATAACTAATGGTTTCTTGCTAACAATCTGAATGGAGAGAACACATACAAATCAAGAATGGGGACACTGGGTTTTGTATCTAAAATTAACCATATCCATTGTGTCAAGCCTGACATTCAAGAACACAGGTGGAAAATTCCTTATCACTTCCCAAGGAGCTTTAATTAGGACTGTGGTTCACAAAGTATAAAATGAGCCTCTCAGCAGGGTATAGTAGACTAAGGCTAAGAGAGTTATAGGCGTGAGCATACGCACGCACACACACGATCTCCAATCCCTAGCCATATTTTTAATCTTTTAAAACTTTTGCAATTATTTATTGTTTTAAGTTGATTTTACTGTAAGCTGCCCTGAGATCTTTGGATAAAGGGCAGGAGATTAATATTTTAGTTAATAAATAGATACTTGACATTTGTTTAGGATTCAAGCTTATCCCATCTACACACAGACCAAAAGGTCTACAATCCATACCAGGTTTAATTACACCAAGTTCCAACTTTTATAAATTAAAAGACCTCAAAATGAAATACAAAATCAGTGGGTTTTTATTTTTTTTAAAAAAAAAAAAACACTACACACACATACAAACACAAGCTACACACTATCTAAACTCGCAGCTAATGGAAGAGACAAAACATTGTCTTACAAATTGATCCAAGTCTCACAAAGATTCATTGCTATGCATTCCCGCTCCCCTACGGTATAAATCAGAGCAAGTGCAGCAAAGTGGACTCTGCCAATGTCTTCAGAAAGCTTTAATAATACTCCAAAAGCCAAACGAACAAAAGCTTAAGTCATCATTAAGAATGTGAAAGAAAATTTACAGTATGAAGTAGGTAGATGTATTAATCATCCCTCCCATGCACAAAGTAATTTGTCAGTGGAGATTCAGACATCAGCATCTAATAGGACATTTTTGTAAATGGTAGGTTCAGGCTGTCAGCCTTATAAGAACACTTAGATATATTTCTTAAGCAACTCCCCTTGTCTACCTGTAAAGCCTTTGGTAATTGCCACTCAGAAGAATCGTGGTGAGGGTAACACTGTTATCAATTTTATGCTAACTTTTCATGACAAAGAGGTGATCATGACGCCATTCAGAATACTGATAATTTAGGGAGACTGGACATAGCTGAATACATCTCCAACTAACTTCGGTCCTTTTCAGCGCTAGCTAGAAAGATGTTAAAAAGGTAAATGTTGTCCCCTGACATTAAGTCCAGTCATGTCTGACTCTGGGGTGTGGTGCTCATCTCATTTTCTAAGCCGAAGAGACACCTCCAAAGGTCATGTGGCTGGCATGACTGCATGGAGCACTGTTAGATGTTAGGTAATGTGTAAAGGAAAACCACACATGAAGCTCTGGGAGATAATGCCAGATGGGGTGCATGGATGAGTAGTCTACAGAAGGCATGCACAACTTGCAGCCCTCCAGGTATTTTGGACTTCAGCTCCCAGAATTCCTGATCATTGAACAAGCTAGGGCTTCTGGGAGTTGGAGAGCCAAACCACTAGAAAGCCACAATTATGTGGGCATGGAACATCAATTAAGAATTTTCTACATTACAGTAATGAAAATGATTCATATATAGCACCCTGATCTCCATTCTGCAAAAGCAAAAAGTTTTTTCCCCCTAACTACAGTCAGTCGTCCACATAGTAATATCCAGTTTTTCCACCTTTGCAGGGTCTTGCACTTCTGACCCCAACAAAAACAGGGAAACAGCTGTATTTCAAGAATAGATTTGATTAAGAATTCGAATTTTCTCATTCGGATCTTGTGTAACTGGAAAACTTCCATGCATAATGCACATGTAATATCTGCTCTGTGTATACCCTAAAGAGTAAAATGAGGATACATTTGCATGAGACAGAAAATATGGACCAAAGCAGCAGTGTCAGTGATCTTGTGACAAACTCATATAATACAAACAGACTCCCTCCAGTTTTTATCCATAACTGTGGTACATACGGATGCTGGGAATTGCTGTTCAGTAACATCTGGAGAGCCACATTATTTTGATGGGCTTGAGCAGGCTTGGGCAAACTTTGGCCCTCCAGGTGTTTTATACTTCAACTCCCATAATTCCTAACAGCTGATAGGCTGTTACGAATTGTGGGAATTGAAATCCAAAACACCTGGAGGGCCAGTTTGTCTATGCCAGGGCTAGAGTGCCTGATTAATTATGAAAATCCTGACAAGCCTAATATTCTATGTTCTATCCTTATCTCTTTCGGTTAATTCCCTTTCCCCACAAAGCCCCTTGCTAGAAAACATCTAAATCATGAACAGGTTCTCATTCTCTCCTTGATCATCTTTCTCACCAGCACTTTTATTTTCACAAAACTGGACAATTAAATCAAGCAAGGAATAATCTGCATACCCATGTCATCATGTCCTTCAGTTTCACATCCTCCATAGGGACAGTCCTGCAATCAGGGCTGTAGCCAGAAAAAAATTTCGGGGAGGGTTGAATTTTTTTTTTTGGGGGGGGGGGGGAGTTTTGAAAATTTCGGGGGGGGGGGTTGAAAATTTCGGAGGGGGTTTGAAACCTGCCTCTAGTTCACGCTGAAGCAAAGAGCACAGCAGGGGGCAGATCATCCTTCAATAGCCTGCAGCTCCGCCCCTGTCAACCACCTCCACCAAGTCTGGCCTCCTTAACGAGAGCATTCAACACCCCCCCCCCCCAACTTGGTTGCTTCGCTACATCGGCTATTGCTGCAAGTAATGACAGTGTGAATAAATTGTCAATATTTGCTTGAGATAGTGCTTGCAGTTCTAGAGGACTCTTAATTTTTTGCGTCTCATAGACTTAGCATGGAGATTTGGTTAACCAGTTAAAATTCATGAGTAAACCAGGTTTATTTTTTTTAACCTGAAAAATTTCGGGGAGGGGGGGATTAAATAACGACAACCCATTCATAGGGCACTGTGGTCATTACTGGTTTGACTACAATAAAAACTGATGATAAAACAGTAAAGCAATGCATCATTACAATTCCAGATGATAGACCTATTACAAGGTTTTCTTGGTAAAATTTGTTTCCCATTATCTTCTTTGATAGAGACTTGCCCAAGTCACCCACCAGGTTTCAATGACTAAGCAGGCTTTCAAAGTATGGTCTCCTGGAATCCGGGGTCAACATTCGAACTACACACCACACCATTGGCTTATTGTGACCTAGCCTATGGTAAGTGCAATCTCAACTTTATGAACATCACATTTTCTAGTGTAAAATAGAGAAGCGGTTCAGTAAACCAATACAAATGCTCTAGGTCCAAGTGGCACCCACCTAATCAACATTAAAAATGTTCCTTTCTAATGAACTAGACACATCAATACATCACATAAAAAAGCATGTGGTGTTTGACATCTTGAGTCATGAACTCCTTTGAGAAAGTAAAAAAGCCATTGTTGCCTTCCTCAAGAAAAATACAGATACAAATAGGCACACCTTTTGGCATACAATTTAGTTTACTGACCTGGAAATCGATTTCCTTCAAATAGACTAATCTCGAATGAAAAAGTTACAATTTCTTTTATTTAAAAGTTTTATAAAAGTTATAAAACTTTAAATTTCAGTGTTATAGGAATAAAATACAAAATAATATGAAGGAAACAACAATAAAAGCATCAGAAGACAACCAATCTAAAATGCATCCATGGACCTCATTTTAACAATGCATAATATATACCATGTTAGAATGTAGGTTTTTGACCATTTGTTAAAATTACTCACTTAAAACACACTATTCACTCTAAAACCCAAACAAAGATTCTTCAAATAGAAAGGATTCTAAGACTTTTCCACAGGTTTCTTAACAACTCTCAATGTCATACAAACATGATTTTTTTTTTAATTTAAGTCATTAGCTGTATCAAAATCATAAGAATCAATGTGATGGAATTTTAAAATGCACATATTAGTACATACATCAATATACTTTAAGGCAATCCAAGCTCAGTGCCATGCTTTCAAGCAACAGAGCATAATCAGTGGAAGAGTTTTTGCATGCTAATTTGAAAATACAGACTCCCTGTAGACATATATTACAGAATTAAAGCAGAAGGAATCACACCAAGTGTTGATTCATTTGCTTTTGTACAATGAAAATTAAATTGAATTCAATGTCAGACTAATACAGCACAAGAAATCAGTAATATGAGGTTGTGTTTCCTAGTACATTGAGTTGATGCCCCCCTGCTATAAAACACAAATATTAGACTGTTGCTTTCAGCTTTGATTTTAAACCAAGGTTGGACGAAGTAATGAGAGAGGTTTTATCCTTCTGTTCTCACATCCCAAGTCCAAAAAATCCCCGCACACACATGGGCTATAACACATGGACCTCAAGGAGGATGGAAATCAAAGCACACTTAAGCTAGCTGTTTGTTATGCAGTTGACACTTTATAAAATATGCACCCAAGTATTAATATTAATCGAAGCAAATTTAAATTTGACAGGCTGTTACATTTCACAAGAAAGTTTGTTGCTTTTTAAAAACTTTTTATCACGTTCACACTCATAGTGTGTAATTCACTTGATTCACGAAGAAACAGTACTATATTTTATACATTAATGTGGAGACACCAAGTTTTGCATTGACACGTTAAAGGTTTTGATACACAGTTTTCTTCAGACTGAAATGAAATTGTTCTCTGGAGATATGCAGGAAAAGAAAAGAGCTAGGTAAAATGTGATCCTCCCTTCTCTCATTTGTAGCTACGATTAAAAGAGAGGTTTTTAAATCTTTATTAAGACACTACAATTTGTCATTTTTACATAGCCATAACATGAATCCAAGTTCTACTTACTGACAGGGTAAGGGAGACAGAAAGTATATGTGGAAGGGTGGTGATGAATCCCATTCAGAATCCTACAACAGCATTGTTTTACACTACTCAACTCTAACACTATAGTTCCATTTTAATTTCAATGGCAGTAACCTATGAAATTGGAGGATTCTGTGTACTTTTCCCTAAATTGATTACTCTAGATTCTATAGGATGTTGCCATGGAATTGTTGATTTTATCCGCTTTCAAGTTATGTCCAACAACCTTAAGTCATCAAGGACATTTCTGGGGCTAAGAGTGTGTGACTTACTGAAGGTCACCCAGTAGGTTTCCATGGAGCAGCAATGAATGGCACCCTGATCTCCACAGTTGCAGTCCAGGGCTCAAACCACTAATCCTTACTAGCTATCTTCAAATTCTACTGTCAAGGGATTCCAGGAAAAGTTTGAAATACCTCAAAGGAGTTGCCAAGAGAGAAATTACATTGTGCACAGTCAGAAAAGGTAAAATAAAGATGTTCAGAAGGTTCATTCGCATCTGGACTGAAGCATGAACAAGGAATGCCTATTCTCTAGGAAGGTAGGAAGAGCTAATGAAAAGGAATGGGCTCTTTCAGGTTCAGTTCTTCAACATGCAGATTATACATGTCATGCAACAGTTAGCTGACAGGATTTGTTGAGCTCTCAATGGACTGAGGTTGATAAAAACCATGCTGTCAGGGAGAAACAAGGAACTCATATGCTGCAAAGTTTTATGTTTTCTAGAGCTATGCCACTCAAAGTGGTGGTCCCTTGCGTGGCACTGGTCCCTGAGTCATTAGCTGCCAGTTCCTGGGCAATTTTTCAGGGAAGAACAGTTTTAGACCATGGTCAAAAATATGTTGCCTATCCCTGACAAATTGGAGGGGTGGGATTGCTGCTCCTCACATCACACTACTGAGAAAAGCAGGCTTTGGGAATTTTAGAAATCCTGATATACTAGCTTGTAGGTATGGGACTTTTCCTATACCTCTAAAACGGATTCTCTGAGGGCTATATGAATATTATTCATGCTATATATAATTTCCTGATGCACTGATTCTTCCCACAGAGTTCACACAAAATGATATATGGTAAATTCAAGCTCCTTAAGTTAGGTAGGCTTGGTATGCCATCTATAGCTTATGAATATACTATCAATTGCCACCGCATGTTTTAAGAAGTTTTTTTTTTAAAAAAAACCCTAGGTAGTTCAAAAATCCATTCATAATTATTCAGAGTGAGGGATGCATTTTTTTATGATCCTTCTTCTCTTTAAACTAGGAATGAGCAACCTGTGTCTCTAATGATACATTCATCTTTCAAACCAGCTATTCACAAGCAATCAGTTTAGACATCTGGTGAGAGGAATATTTTTCATTTCTTGGTAGCTCAATGGGTGGGGAGACAGAAAAAGAAAAAACAGTGTGGCAAGAGAGGAAAAGGCGTGGCACAAAGAAAGAATATGTGACAGAAGCTGGGTTCCTGGCCTCCCCCCCACCCCCCTAATTCTGACTCCACTCACTTGCAGCTTTGGTCCCATTCCAATCAAACGATATAACCTTCAAAAGATTATGTCAATGGAAAATGAAGTTGTCCATCTATGCATCCTTGAAAACCTGATAACCAAAGATACCAAGCAAGGTTCTTACTCATGAAACACCTCTGAGCAGTTCATTGTTCCTCTGTGTTGTTTGCACAGAAAATTATTAGATACAGAAGGCAGAATAATGAGATTAAGAGCTTTCAGACAAGTTTCTGGATCTTTCAACCAGGAGGAGAAATACTTAGATGCCACTATCTATGGTTTGAAAATATCCCCACCCAAAAGCAAATCTTGATTTCATCACTTTATATTTTGCTAACGCATTTTATATAATGGGACAAGCACCCATGGATATCAGTATCTATGGCGGAAGGCCAAAGATGCCAAGGGCCCACTGTATATCTCGATTAGCGAAGCATATGTGTTCCTGGACAGTTCTTCTCTAACAGGAAAGAACATAAGAACAACCTGAATAGGACCCTGAATGACCAAAGAAAAAGCAGTTAAATACGCATCAGCAAACGTTTTATCCAAATATGTTAGTTATTGTTTCACATTCCCACCAGGGTTAGGGGCACAGGACCTCTTTGAAAATGGAAAAACCATAAATAAAAAAGCTAACACCTCTAGGAATCTCTAAGCCACCAGTGAGACTCTAGGGTCAAGTTACACAAGAATTTCACCATAGAATCATGCTAAAGGACCTACAAAGGTCTAGAGAAGTGTTCTCACTGGGAATCTCTAGTTCCTGCAGCACAACTCTATGGTCAACTTTTGGTGGAAGCAGACTATGGAGTCACATTGTGAAATTAAACTTCCGGATAATGTTAAGTCTTACATAATAAGTAGGAAATTGGATCTTCAGCAGACCAATTGATAGCACTTTGCAAAATGCATCCAGACATTACTTTATTCACTAACCTTCACTATTCTATGGTTTCCTTCTCAATGTCCAGGCCTACTGCAAGGGAGGGGCGGAGGCAGGCTTATCTAATGTTCCCCATCTCTCTCTGCTTTTCTCTTCATGAATGGTCATAAGGGATTCTGAAAGCACTGGATGTTTACCTTGTTTATTGTACACAAGGACATATAGCTATTCGCTATTGTAGAATCAACCAGAGTACAATGTGTGAATTAGTTCACACAAACACTCTCCATTCACTTGCCACTGACCTGGCCCATGCCTGATATATATACATTATATATAATATAATATATAAAAATTTATAGGGCTCCATGAGAAACTTGTCCTTCAAAAAGGGCTCCGCAGTATGAAAAAGTTTGAGAACCCCTGGTCTAAAGGGATATCAAACTGTTTATAATCCTCACTTGGACTAGCAAAGCTATAATTATGGTTAATAGTATGAGTTAAACAAATGTCCATGATGTACACTGAAAACAGAATTCACCTTTGTGTGGTGCAAAATTAAAAAGTTGTCAGCATAGAAAACACAGAGGGCCTTTTGAGCTCACTGACAGGTGTGAGAAGTATTGGCCCTCCAGATGTTTTGGACTACAACTCCAGAGTCCTTTAAATTTGACCATACCGGGCCATTCTTCTGCCTTTGAGAATTTAAGCTAAAACCTAAAAGATTCCCTACCACTCTTTTATTTCATTAACTTTGTTCCAGAATGTTTGTAAAAGTAGGAGCTATTCCTGCTTTTGGAACTGCACCTAAAACTGAGAAAGTGGGAAGATCAGTAACAGAGTTAAGAGCTGGTAACATACAAAAGTAGTATAGGCAACATAATCCTCATCCTTGTATTAGGCAGATATTGCAATTAATGTCATATGGATTAAATCTTCTCTTCATTCTTCTATATCAGGGGTCATCAAACTTTTTAAACAGAGCACCAGGTCACAGTCCCTCAAACTGTTGGAGGGCCGGATTATAATTTGAAAAAAAAAAAGGATGACTTACTATGCGCTCTGCACATATCTTATTTGTTGTGCAAGAAAAAACACTTTAAAACAATACAATCATTAAAATGAAGAACAATTTTAACAAATATAAACTTATTAGCATTTCAATGGAAAGTGTGGGCCTGCTTTTGGCAGATAAGATATGATTGTTTTTGTTGTTGTGTGCTTTCAAGTTGTTTCAGACTTAGGTTGACCCTAAGCGAAGGCCGGTTGAATGTCCTTGGAGGCCCATATCTGGCCTCCGGGCCTTAATTTGAGGACCTCTATTCTATATCTATATAAATAAAAATGTAATGTTCATTTGTGGGATTAACATAACACAAAAACCATTGGAGGAATTCACACCAAATTTGGCCACAAGACACCTACAAACCCAAGGAGTGACCATCACGCAAACAATTGATTTTATCATTTGAGAGTTGTAGTTGCTGGGATTTATAGTTTACTTACAATCAAAGAGCATTCTGAATTTCACCAATGATGGAATTGAACCAAACGTGGCACACAGGACTCCCGTGACCAACAGAAAATGCTAGAAGGGTTTCATGGGCATTGACCTTGATTCTGGTAGTTGTAGTTTACCTACATCCAGAGAGCACTGTGGACTCAAACAATGATGTATCTGGACCGAACTTGGCACGAATATTCCATATGCCCAAATATGAACACAGATGGAGTTTGAGGGAAATAGACCTTGACATTTGGGAGTTATAATTACTGGGATTTATAGTTCACCTACAACCAAAGAGCATGCTGAACCCCACCAACAACAGAACTGGGGCAAACTTCCCACACAGAACCCCCATACTTAAGGCTATCCAGTCCAACTCCTTTCACCAGGGCAAGAACACATAATCAAAGCCCTTCTGACAAAGACCCATCAAGCCATAGATATAGATAAATATTTATGATTCACACACAGAGAGATATCGTATCATAGATTTGAAAGGGACCCCTAAAGAAGGACAATTAAATGTTGCATGTTCCAGAATAGGCAACCCAGACAATCTCCACATCAACACTGACAAAGAAGCAGCAAGCAATATTGTTTACCCACAAGCATAAAGAAATTACATATATTAGAAACCAACACTTTCTAATTACTTTATTTTACAGATCACCAGACTGGGCCACAGCAACGCGTGGCAGGGGATGGCTAAGAGTAAAATATAAGTGAATAAGACTTTCAAAACTTATGCTTTCCCACCAAACTTTTCTTTTCTGCTTATTACTAGTATCAGTGTGTACAATACAGAGTTGCTGGCCCAAGACTAGATTGGATTTGAGATGCAGAATCATCCTGTGTTTGATGTTACCGCTTTGGGACCTATATACTCATTTATTGCTGGTCGAACTGTATAGATGGATGATCCAGTGAGAATTCCAAGCACTTTTCAGAACTGATCAACAAAATACAAGCATTTGGTAAAATGACTCATTTCCCTGCAGGAGTATGAGTAATAGAAGCTTGTATAACTATGTCACCGAAGCATGCACAGAACATCTACAAATTTCCCCATGTGGATTTAAAACAATTAAGGGCAGCATTGCTGCTCCAGGCTTGATAGACTATTAGCTCCAGTCTGGAAGAGCTTTCTGAAGATTTTGACACAGCACTGTACCATTTGCACACTAGGCAGTAAACAAAACAGCAACACAAATCACAGGCCTATACAACATGCACCTGATAAATATGTCTGTCTGCTTGCTTTTCAAATACTGTATTCTATGATTAAACATAGACGTGGGAACTGCATGACCTTCTAGCTGTTGCCAAATTGCATTTCCCAGCACTCCTAACCATTGGCTGTGTTAGAAGACACATGGAGATGCAAGTCAGCATATTCTGAAACATCAATTCGCACCCCTGTTCTAATCCTCAAACAGAAGAGAAAATGACTATGAAGTTAAGGCTTTAATCCTATGTTCACACAAGGGAGAGCATCTCCCACTGAATACAATAAGGCTTGTTTTTGAATAAAAATGTTAAGGATTGCAATCTTACATTTTATAACTACAACTTAGCTGGGAAATTATTCTTTCTCTATTAAAGCATTATTTCCTCTTCCTCTCTTCCATTATATAAAAATGTCAATGAAACTCTATATCCACACATCTTTTATTACCTGAAGTCAATGTAGGAATTCCAAGAATAGTACTATGGAAGTTCATGCTATACAGTAGAACTCCTGTATCCTGAAACCATAGATATTCCTATATTTTGACTATACTGTGAATAAGGGAATGTTATTATCCATATTAGAAGGAAATCATTTTGAATTCCTACAAAATAATGTAGTTCCGATCTTGAATGCAATTTATTATTATTGCTATTATTGTCATAATTATTATTTATTTATAGAGTGCCTTCAAATGTACCTAGTGCTTTACAATAAAACACATGAAAACAATGAGTACTATTTAAAATGTATGTGTGTGCACATATAGAGAAAAGATACAACATCTAATTTTCCCATTCAGCCCACCACAGGTACCTATTAGTGCTAAAGACAAGTATGAAACACACCCCCCCCCCCCAAAAAAAAGGGGTATCTTAGGATAGGTTTTGCAAATTTCATATACAATGCTTAAGAAAGTCATGGCAACAATCTAAGTACCAAGATTGCTTTTTTTACTACTGAATCCCATGCCTGGCTTAGGATTCCTAGCTGTACAAAGTGGAAACATGTGGGCATTCCTATGTATAAAAGTGAGCAGAACATTTGTGCAGTGTAAAATATTATATAGGTGTGTACATGGCACCCTTTGGTGTGGCTCAATTGTGCATCAAATTATATCCAAAGCTGATTAAAATTACAAGAAGGCATTTGTGGCCTTCCTGATAGTGTAGTGAGTAATGGTCTAAAGGGACTCACAAATAACTATCTTTCATATGGCATACTAATCTATGGGATTTATAATTACATGCCGCAGAAGAGATATGGTGAAGTAAAATTATTTAACAATTAACAATACATTACTATAATAACATGTTGTTAAAGAAATCCATAATAGTTTACCTCCAGGGTGGGCAGGAAGCTATCCTGCTGAAAACTACATTTTGGTAGTAGGTGGGCTACAATAGTGGAGCTAAAAGCAAGCATTTCTTTCTGCCACCCCCTTTTTCTCCATTGGACACATCCTTTTCTTCTCTCTTTATGGTCTTCTCCACACAGCAAACTAAGAAAAGTAAACATCAATCCTGCTACAAGTCTGAACTGATCCCCTCCACAGGGCTTCTGAAATTAGGGTCATATGTAGTTTTAGTCCCAGGTTGCCTAGAACTGAAACTACCTAGATAAGTGCCTGTGAATTGTCAGGAAACGCTCCTCTCCAACTGTACAAATTACAGACTAGAAGATTTAAACTAACTTCATAAGCAATTTATGCTATATAAGGAAGTCCACTGGAAAATTTGACTTAAGAGTACATCATTATCAGATTACCCTGAAACCTGTAGGAAATGGCATAAAATGTGTGTGGGGTAATTGTATAAGAAAAACCTAACAGGCACAATTTACTATTTTGTAACATCATGAAATGCTGCTATACTACAGGCATTAATGAATCCCACCAAGCAATTTTCTGTCTGAGAAAAAGATCAAGAATATATCCTAAATTATGTGTGATTTTCATTTGTATAACACTCAACTATTAGCAAAACAGTTTCAAAAGAGAGTTCATATTCGATAGAACAATTTGGATTAAACACATTCTATTGCTCAACATAGTCAGCAGCAAAACACCTACTCAAAGAAACCTAAGGGGAAACATCTATTGTGCACTGGAAGATTATTTGTAACAAAGGACTGCATTTAGAAAACTTCAGTAATTTCCATTACAAGAAATACTATACACTGAGTTCAACAGTTGTTGTTTATTCATTCAGTCACTTCTGACTCTTTGTGACCTCGTGAACCAGCCCACGCCAGAGCTCCCTGTCAGCCGTCACCACCCCCGGCTCCTTCAGAGTCAAGCCAGTCATGTCAAGGATACCATCCATCCATCTTGCCTTTGGTCGGCCCCTTTTCCTTTTCCCTTCCATTTTCCCCAGCCTCATTGTCTTCTCTAAGCTTTCCTGTCTTCTCATGATGTGGCCAAAGTACTTCATCTTTGCCTCTAATAGCCATTCCTCCAGTGAGCAGTCGGGCTTTATATCCTGGAGTATGGAGTGGTTTGATCTTCTTGCGGCCCAAGGCACCCTCAAAATTTTCCTCCAGCACAACAGTTCAAAAGCATCTATCTTCCTTTGCTCAGCCTTCCTTATGGTCCAGCTCGCACATCCATAGGTTTCTACGGGGAATACCATTGCTTTAACTATGCAGATTTTCGTTGCCAGTGTGATGTCTCTACTCTTCACTATTTTATCGAGATTGGTCATTGCTCTCTTCCCAAGAAGTAAACTTCTGATTTCCTGAGTGCAGTCTGCGTCTGTAGTAATCTTCGCACCTAAAAATACAAAACCGCATTGAGTCGCCTGCTAAGGGCTGAAAAATGCGGTATAAAAAAGAAGTAAATAAATAAATAAATAATAAATAAAGTCTGTCACTGGCTCCAAGTTTTCTCCCTCTATTTGCCAGCTATCAATCAGTCCAGTTGCCGGAATCCTGGTTTTTTTATGTTTAACTGCAACCCAGCTTTTGCACTTTCTTTTTTCATCTTGGTTATAAGGCTCCTCAGCTCCTTTCAACAGTACTTACTGCCAAGTGAGAGTATAGGACTTCATCCTCAATTAGTTCACACTTTTATCTGATTAAGGAAAGGGAAGATATTTCACTATTTGATATTTAAATTAGAAGCCTTTCTTTCAGGTCCCAGCTACACTGACCATTTAATACAGTTCAAAACTACTATCAAACTGTGGTAGTCAGACAACAATTTCCCACAGAAGCATACAAAAGAAAGCCCTTCATGTGCATCAGTATGTTATGGTTTGTGTAATCACCTTCTCGGCCACAAACTGGTTTTAGGGTTTCCTATGTCATCATCTGCACTATGAAACTATTTTATTCAATACCATTTTGAGATGGCACTAAATGGCCAGTGTAGTTGGGGTCTCAGAGCTACCCATATTTTTACAGTACTAATCAGTGCATGAAGTAAGCAACTCATACAATCACTAGTTTATTCTTGCTGTGTGCCCTCAAGTCATTTCCAATTTATGATGACCCTAAGGTAAATTATTTATTTATCATATCAGGAGCGAACCAAGGGTACAGTTGTAATGTATATAAAAAAACACAAAGTTTAAAAACTTGGCATTATATTAGATGTCCTTTGACCAGTAGCTGGCCAGTTGGAGTGCCTCTGGTGTTGCCCTAAGAAAGTCCTCCATTGTGCATGTGTCCTGCCAGACAGCACTGTAGTAGGTCGTCTGTGCTTTGCTCTTCTCCACACTTGCATGTCATGAACTCCATTTTGTGGCCCCACTTCTTAAGGTTGGCTCTGCATCTCGTGCTGCCAGAGCACAGTCTGTTCAGTGCCTTCCAAGTAATCAAGTCTTCTGTGTGCCCTAAGGCAAATGAATCACTATGCTTTCTAGAAAAGATTGATGCCATTTCTGTCTTCTGAGGCTGATCCAGCCATTCAGAAAAAGTCCTTTCCAAAGTTTTACTGGAATTAAAGGTAAATGTATTTATTTGTAGACATCTGTTAAATTATAGCCATAATCAGGATGGTTTGCACAAGCATCTTTTTTCTAGCCCTGTATATCACAAACAGGTTTCCTCAGCTGAGTCACTGGGAACTTGAACTGCAATTACACAAACTGCTAAGCAAACAGCTTGGGATGCTGGTGTGTGTGTCTTTAATATACAAAAGTCCCACTAGTGCTCATTTAGCTGAAATCAAACACTCCAGGACACTGAGAGTAATGAAGGACCCTCAAATAAATTTTGAAAGTATTTGCTTCAGTGATACGCATTTTCTCATGATGCTTCAGGCCCCTATTTATACTGTGATACAATGCAGTTTGAAATTGCATTATATAGTCAGTGTAGACTCATAAAATGCAGTTTAACTGCACTGAACTACATTGTATGAATCCACACTGACTATATAATACACCCCGTTGTGATATATAATTCTGGCCAAGCCAAAATTAAAAACTGGATTTTGCACCTCAAATCCAACACATTTTCAAATGAAACACATTAGTATGTGTAAAAAAGTCTCATCTGTACATTAAAAAGGAACTGAAAAAAGCCTAGTCAAAAGTACAGGAAGTATGGGCACAGTAGTTCTTGCACCACATTTTAAGAAAAAATGTTTCATAATTATTTCTACCTCAGACCAGAAGTGTCCACATATGCATGTGAAATCCATGTGTTAAAAGGAATGAGTATTTTCTAAAAAATATATTCAATTTTAAGTAGCTGAATCTGCAACCTCTATTATTATCGACTTCTAGCAAAATAGTAGATTTATAGCTATGTGTTACATTATCAATACTAAACCTCTTCTTGTTAGAGAAAAGGTTAAAAATACAAGTGAAAAGTCAATACCATGAAAGTTAAACTAATTACTCATTAAAATTTTAGAAAGCTAGTGTAAATTTGGAGAGTCAAACCAGTGTTTAGCCTTGAACTTTTACAGCATAAAAGATATGAAACAAGGTTCGACACAACAAATGTAGAATACACGGGGAAAACAATTAGCAATGATCATCAAATTTGACATTTTTAAAAATCTAATCATATATTCTCATGTATATATTTTTTTAAAAATGACCCAAAACACCTAGGCTGACTTATTCACAGGTCAATGTAGTATCTCTGTCCATAGAATTGCCAGTTATGGCTTTTAGTAATGTCTACTCAGGAAAAAACCAAAAGTGGTTCTTGCGCATTTCCCTGACATAGCAGAGAGTAGAGCGACTCAGTACTTCTTTTAAGTTAATAGGGTTGAGTAAGCTCCTTTCCAGAATACTCAGAGTGGGAATGGGAGGATTTACTCAATAGTAAAGAAATGGAAGATCACTCTTCTCTAGCCCCTCCCCCCATATCCCCATGCACACGTTTCCATCTCATCCATTAATTTTACTGTGAGTGGCCTTCCAGAAAGATATACAGGAGGACACCACTCTTCTCTTGTTACTGTCTGCCTTCAAGTCATTTCCAAGGTATTACGATCATGATGTAAATTTATCAGTGAGTTGTCTAGAAAAGATTGACTTGGGAAAGATATTGTAATTTTCTTCTTCTGCAACTTAGAGAGCATGACTTCCACTGGGTCATTCACTGTCATTTCTGAGACCAAGTGGGAATTTCAACCATGGTTTCTTCAAGTTCTAGTCCAACGCTCACACTGCATTTTTTCAAATGAGAGTGTTTGAGGACTGGGACATTCATAGGGATACCAAGATGTTTGTTTATAGAGATATTGTCCTCCCAACCCTGTTATATGCCTGCAAAACATGGACCGTCTACAGACACCACACCCAACTTTTGGAACAATTCCATTAGCGCTGCCTCCAAAAAATCCTGCAAACTTCTTGGGAAGGCAGGCAGAAATGTCAATGTTCTGGAAGAAGCAAAGAACACCAGCACTGAAGCAACGATCTTCTGCCATCAACTTTGCTGGACTGGCCATGTTGCCAGAATGCCCAATTACCATCTCCCAATGCAGTTACTATACTCTCAACTCAAGAACAGAAAACAGAATGTTGGTGGGCAGGAAAAGAAATTTTAAAATGGGCTTAAAGTCAACCTTAAATTCTGTTGACACTGAGAACTGAGAAGCCCTAGCCCTTGAGCGGTCTAACTGGATGTAGAATTAGAAGAGGAAGAAATGGAGGGTGAAAGGAAGAACCGTGTTAAGCAGAAGGTGTATCAAGCCAACCTTTGTTGGCACCGCCTTCCACCTGGAAATTGGCATCACTGCAAAACAACATGCAGATCCAGAATAAGCGTCTACAGTCATCAACAGACCCACCACCAAGACCCCACACTTGGAAGGCAATCATACTCCGCCATGAGGGATCATCAATGATATGATGATAACACCGCATCTGTCAAGCCCTATCCTGGCTCCTTCTTTAGTTTTGATGGTAGTGGCAACACACTCCTCTAGTCTGACTCTGGGTTGGAGGTAAAGTGGCCACATCCCATAGTGACAGTGGCAGCTCTAGAGAGCACTATGCCATCATTGAAAGCCTGGCAGCTGGAGGAGTGGAGTATGCTGCCTGAGCCAGACAAGGAATCAACATCACTGGGGGGAAAAGCAATCAATCATAGGGAGGGTGTGTGTATTTGTTAATTTACTTAATTGTTAAAATAAGCAGTTCATAGGGATGCACCTTTAATCTGGACATTTGGTGGATCTGTCTAAACATAATGCTGAAATCCTATAGCACAGACAAAAGAAAAGAGAACTCCACACTACTACCCTTCTGCTCAATTCTCCAGTTTAACACTGGGGATTGGTGACATGTTGTTAATTTACAAGGCCACACAGTCTATGTCAAACAAGAGACTGGGGATAAAAGAGATTAGAAGCAGGGATCAAATCACTTGAACAAATGACTTTGAACTACATTGTAATGTTAAGATAGGAGTCTAGTAGTTTCAGCAAAGCAAATTGGGGGGAAGAGCTTTGTAAAAAAAATGATATAGCATCACTAGTCAGCTGTAGTCTGTATTTAAAATAGAATATCCCATGGAAAGTACCTTCAAACTAGAGTCTGACATAAAGCCATCCGTTTTTCTCTATTTTAATTCTTTATTCTATAACCCAAACTGCTTCCTCTATACAACTATATGTTGCATATTTATACACAAAACTTGACTGCCGAAATGTTTTTGTATGTTGTTGCAAACTGTGCTACAATACCCTTTTCTGTTACATAACACAGTCTCTTCATGGTAAATATTCTATAATAATCCATGTACATCTGATAGTCACGGAGGGGGAAATTCTCTTCTGGACGTTCTACAGATATATAAGCCCATTTTCCTAGCTTCCAACAGACCTCACTTTTTTCATGTCAGGAGCAATTTGAGAAACTGCAAGTCACTTGTAGTGTGAGAGAACTGGCTGTCTGCAAAGACGTTGCCCAGGGGACCCCTGAATGTTTGATGTTTTACCATCCTTTTGGGAGGCTTCTCTCATGTCCCCGAATGGGTGCTGGAGCTGAGCTGACATAGGGAGCTCATCTACGCTCTCCCCGGATTCGAACCTCCAACTTATTGGTCTTCAATGCTGCTGGCACAAGAACTTAGCCCACTGTGCCCCCAGGGGCTCCTCTGAGGATGCCTGCCATAGATGCAGGTAAAATGTCAGGAGAGAATGCTTCTGGAACATGGCCATACTGCCCAGAAAACACATAACAACCCAGTGATTCTGGCCATGAAAGCCTTCAACATTACATTCTCTTCTAGTCATGTTCATTCCTTCCAATATGAAGAGGAAGGCCTTTAATACACCCCCATCTACTTTACCAATTCAGCACATGAGCACAAGCATACAATTTCCAATTCAGCACATGAGCACAAGCATACAAAAACATATGCTTTTTTTAGAGTATCTGACTTTTAAACAGAGCAGAGATTCAAAGAGAATAAAGAATAAAGATTCAAAGACTGTTTCCACATGATTGTTTTTAATTGTTTTGTTTTATTATTAATTTTATTGGATTATTTTTGTGAGTCATTTTTAGCCCCACTCAAAGAGAAAATTGGCATATAAATGAAATTAAAGGATTGGTGTTTTCATTTGATAATGATTTTTGGGTTTTGAAGAAAAGCAATTAGCAGAAAGATTAATGGAAGTGAGAGAGAGAGAGAGAGCTTTGCATGGAAATGTCCCATGCAATTCATGACCTACTTACAATTACACCAATGTCTGTACAGGTATGTGTTTCTGTTTAAATAAGATAAGCATCTGATTACAGAGGAATAAAGTTTCCTAGGACAGTGTCCATATCTTCATATGCAACAGGCTACCAGATTTATCACAGTATAAACCTTAAAAACAAGTCAAGTAAGGGCATATTTCATGTATCAGATTAAGTCAGTAGCCATTGACTATACCTTAATATATATGATTATGATTTAGGGCTATGCTTATTTTGCTGCATCACATAAGCAGTCCAGTCCTCTATCTGCTCATTCAAAAAGAAATCTCACTTGGGCTACATCAGCATGGACCAGTCAATGCAGTTCATAGCTAGTTTTAAATTGTGGTGGCCAGACAACAAACTTTCACAAGTGTGAACAAAAGCATTTGATATGCATCACTGCTCTGAGATTTGAATAATCACCATCCAGGCCTCAAACCCGTTCCAGAATTTCTGATGTAATCATCTGCATGGTGAAACCACTTTCTTCAGTACGAGTTGGTTTGAAAACTGCACTAAAAGGTCAGTGCAGATGGGGTCTAAATAGAATGGGTCTTACTCTCATGCAACATAAAAACAATCACATATTTCTGTTCGTTTTCTCAGTAACTAGTACAAGCAGTTCCTGAGTTACAAGCATCTGGCTTACAAATCACTCATTAAGAACAGGGATAAAACAACAACAAGTGAGAGAAATCTACCCCTAAAAGGGGGAATTCACTCCTGGAAGAGTTATCATGGGGAAAAGGTGTCTCCACTGAAGCTTTATCACCAATTCAGAGGTTTAGCACAGCTGGTAAATCATTAGCAACTATAAAATCTCTCAACTGAAAGGTTGCAAGTTCGAACCTCAGGTCGGCATGAACGGCCAACCGTTAGCCCTGCTCACTGTTTACCTAAGCAGTTCGAAAACAGCTTTAGCTGTAATTAGAGAAATTAAGTACCACTAAAGTGGGGGGGGGGGGTGTTTTACAATGCCATAAAGAAAAAGAAGATCAGAAAATGCTGGAATGAGGAAGTCCTGATTGCTCTTTGTCATAGAAAATAGAGAGACAGCACCCTCTGTGGACTCGAGCCCAACTGTCCATGGCACAACGTAACACCTCCTTCTGTTCTGTCTGTGTACTGTCTAAACAAACGGCATTGGATGTTTGCCGTGTATGTGTACTTGTGATCTACCCTGAGTCCCCTTCGGGGTGAGAAAAGCGGAATATAAATAAAGTGTTTTATTATTATTATTATTATTATTATTATTATTATATCCTTGTTTCTACAACAAGCCATTTTTTTTTCAAATACAATTATCACAGGGAAAGAAAGTAAATAAAAAACCACAGAGGCATTAACCCTTCACTATGCTATCCAAATCTTTTATATATATGGCTGGAGTTACACTTTCAAAATGTACCTGTTCCAACTTACATACAAATCCAGCTTAAAAACAAACCTACAGAACCTGTCTGTATTTAGAAAATTACTGCATCAGACACTGGAGGTAGTTCGTTACCATAGATATCTATGAATATGCCTACTTCCCTTTTCAAGCCATGCAGTTTGGCAGCCATGTAGAGAGGGCTCCTATAGTTCTAACAGTTGTACAGAAAGGGGGATTTCATCAGGTGTAACCTGGTTGAGTGCAAACAATACTTGAGCTAAAAACTGCTGAAATTCCCAGTTCAACACAACAATTAAAGGGACAGATGCCACTGCCAGTTTTCAATCCTAAAAGTATATTAGAAATTACCTTCTTAGACTCAAATACATGAAAGCATGTGCCATAAAAATATATTAAGTTTTTATGGTGTTACTAGAGTGTTTTTGGTTTTTTTAGTTAAAACAGACTAACAAGGTGTCTCCTCTGGAGGAAGATTCTCTTTACAGGATACAGTGCTCATTTCACTTCCGATCTATGTGTAGAGTATTTTATATTATCAAACATATTCATCATTAGGTAATGATTGCGGGATCCCAGCCAATACTATAACACTCAAGAGATTTTGAAGACAGCAGGATTTTCAATCCCTCGCACTTGACACCAGGAAAAAAAATGAAATTGGAGTCCTCAAGTGGTTTAAAATGACTCTTCACCCCTGAAAATTATCTATGACCCAGGACAGGGATATGTGTATCGTCCCACATTGAGTTACATCTCTTGGCACTAGCCCCCAACATTTCCACATAAATTAAACTATAACACAATAACGGTTATAAGGAAACTCAGAAAGTTTCAATGCAGAATAAGGTATTGAAATGAAGGTACACAATTAATTCAGTGACATCAGCAACATAGTCCAGTTTACAGCCCTATTGTTCCTCTATAGCAGAGATCCTCAAACGTTTTAAACAGGATGCCGAGGGTTGGTTCACAGTACCTCAGGCTGTTGGGGCACCAGACTACAGTTTGGGAAATAAATGAGCAGATACCAATGCATACTGCACGTCTTATTTGTAGTCCAAAAAATGGAAGAACAATACAATATTTAAATGAGGAACTCTTTTAACCAACATGAACTTACCAGTATTACAATGCAAAGAATGGGCCTGCTTTTGGCTGATTAGACAGTCAAATTAATTAGGATTGTTGTGTGCCTTCAAGCCACTTCACTGCCCTAAGTCCCCTTGGGGAGATAGGGCAGGATAGAAATAAAGTTCTATTATTATTATTATTAGTTATTATTTCAGACTTAGGCTGACCTTAGGTCTAAAGTTTAAGCTAGGTGTTAGGTAAATGACATTGGAGGGCTGCATACAAATAAGATGTGTGACGTTTGTATAGAAATATATTCATGTTTATTTTTGGAAACATATATTATTGTCTGGCTCCCCAACAGGCGGAAGGATCATGAATCAGACCTCTGCTTAAAAAGTTTGAGGACCCCTGATTTAAAAGGAAAGAGGCCTCTACAGAATTGCAGTCAGTGCTCTCTATCTATGGATTCCACATCCATGGTTAAGATAGATAGATATAAATAAATAAAATAAAGATTCAAAAAGCAAATCTTGGTTTTCTCCATTTTATAGAAAGGATGTCGTTTTACTACAGCGTTGTAAATAAATAATGGGCCTTGAGCATCCTCAGATTTTGGTACCCACAGGAATCATGGAACCAAATCCCAGCAGATACCAAAGGACCGCTGTACTGTAATCTACAGGATTAAATCTGAATGCTTTCTACTCTTTGGGTATGGGTACAATAATGGAATAAAGTATCCAACCTGCAACCCTCTGTTCATGTGCTTCACCTAACTGATACACTGTTTGAAAATTGACAGCACAATTCTAGATGTGTCTATCTATTCTGAAGTTAGTAAAGTGCAACTTGACCCTACAAAAGAGGTAAACTATTTCAAACTAGGAATGCTTCACCAACTGTTACTACAGGTTGAGAATCCCTTATCTCAGTGATTCTCAACCTGTGGGTCCCCCGGTGTTTTGGTCACCTCCCAGCCAGTTTACCAGATGTTAGGAGTTCTGTGAGTTGAAGGCCAAAATATCTGGGGACCCCCAGATTGAGAACCACTACCTTATCTGAAATGTTTGTGACCAGAAGTGGAGTTGATTTTGGAAAACTTGTATTTGCATAATATATACATGACATAGCTTGAATATAAGATCCGTCTAAAGACTTAATACATACAGTATGAAGATAATTTAATAAAATATTTTAATAACTTTGTACATGAAACAAAGCTTGTGTATGCTGAACCATCAGAAAGCAAAAGAGCCACTAATGTGGATGATTTCAGGGTTTTGGAGTATTTTGGATTTCAAGGTTTTGGATAAGGAATGCTCAATCTGTAACCGCCCAAAAAGTTTATTTAGATTTGATCTGCAAATATGTAGGCTTTTCCAACAGCTGTAGGCTCCTCCCCATCTTTTTTACTTCAAAATTTTGGTGACACAGGTCATATTTACACTGTCACAAAATGCATGTTTAGAATCATAGAATTAGAAGAGACCTTGTAGTGCACTACAGTCTCCCTACCTGAGCTAGCGGGGGTAGTCTCGGACCTGGCATTGGAGTCCCAACGGCTGCTTGTGCTGGGGGACTTCAACGTCCACGCCGAGGCTGCCCTAACGGGAGCGGCTCAGGACTTCATGTCTACCATGGCGACCATGGGTCTGTCCCAACAAGTATCTGGCCCCACCCACAGTGCTGGACATACATTGGACTTGGTTTTCTGCCAGGGATGGGAGGAAGGTGGCGGTGTTGAGGAGTTATCCATCTCTCCGTTGCCATGGACCGACCACCACCTGGTCAGCTTTAGACTTACTGCGCCCCCTAACCTCCGCAGAGGTGGAGGACCTATTAAATTGGTCCGCCCCAGGAGGCTTATGGATCCGGAAGGATTCCTGATGGCTCTTGGGGATTTCCCCACCACCTCGGTTGGTGATCCTGTTGATGCCCTGGTCGCTCTCTGGAATGGGGAGATGACCAGGGCAATAGACACGATCGCTCCAGAACGTCCCCTCTCAAGTAGCCGAACTAAACCAGCTGCTTGGTTTACTGAGGAGCTGGCGGTGTTGAAGCGAAAGAAGAGGGAACTAGAGAGCGTGTGGCGTTCGGATCCGAGCGAGCCAAACCGAACACGGTTTGTGTCCTTTTTAAGGTCATATGCCGCGGCAATAAGAGCCGCAAAGAAAACTTTCTTTGCGGCCACTATTGCGTCTGCAAAGAACCGTCCGGCTGAACTGTTCCGAGTTGTCAGAGGCCTTTTAAAACCCACCATTCAGGATGGGTGCCCTGATGACGCGGCAGCTCGCTGTGAAGCTTTTGCTCGGTTCTTTACAGACAAAGTCGCTTTGATCCGCTCTGGACTGGACACCATATTAACGGCAGTCTCTGAGGATGTAACACGAGCATCTGCTTGTCCGATTTTGATGGATTCATTTCAATTGGTTCAAACAGAGGATGTGGACAAGGTGCTTGGAGGAATGAGAGCTACCACATGCATCCTAGACCCCTGCCCATCCTGGCTTCTAAAGGAGGCCAGAGGGGGATTGGCCGAGTGGGTTAAGGTGGTGGTTAATGCCTCCCTTCGGGAAGGCATTTTTCCAGCCAGCTTAAAGCAAGCTGTGATAAAACCGCTGTTGAAGAAACCATCACTGGACCCCACTCAATTGGTAAACTATCGGCCTGTTTCCAATCTTCCCTTTTTGGGCAAAGTCATGGAACGTGTGGTGGCCTCACAACTCCAGGCATTCTTGGTAGACACGGATTATCTAGACCCGGCACAGTCTGGCTTTAGGCCGGGACACGGTACCGAGACAGCCTTGGTCGCCTTAGTGGATGATCTCCGTCGGGAGCTCGACAGGGGGAGTGTGTCCCTGTTGGTGCTACTCGACCTCTCAGCGGCCTTCGATACCGTCGACCACAGTATCCTTCTGGGACGCCTCGCGGGAATGGGTCTCGGAGGTACTGCTCTGCAGTGGCTCCAGTCATTCCTCGAGGGCCGGTCTCAGAAGGTGTTACTGGGGGACTCCTGTTCTACCCCACAACCTTTGTTTTGTGGGGTTCCTCAGGGTTCAATACTGTCCCCCATGTTGTTTAACATCTACATGAAGCCGCTGGGCGAGATCATCCGGAGTTTCGGGGTGCGGTGTCATCTGTACGCAGATGATGTCCAGCTCTGTCACTCCTTCCCACCTGCTACTAAGGAGGCTGTCGAGGTCCTGAACTGATGCTTGGCCGCTGTGACGGTCTGGATGGGGGCGAACAAATTGAAATTGAATCCAGACAAGACAGAGGTACTCCTGGTCAGTCGCAGGGCCGAACAGGGTATAGGGTTACAGCCTGTGTTAGACGGGGTCGCACTCCCCCTGAAGACACAGGTTCGCAGTTTGGGTGTGATCCTGGACTCATCGCTGAGCCTGGATCCCCAGGTTTCGGCGGTGACCAGGGGAGCATTCGCACAGTTAAGACTCGTGCGCCAACTGCGACCGTACCTTGGGAAGTCTGACTTGGCCACGGTAGTCCACGCTCTGGTTACATCCCGCCTTGACTACTGCAACGCTCTCTACGTGGGGTTGCCTTTGAAGACGGCCCGGAAGCTCCAATTAGTCCAACGGGCGGCAGCCATGGTATTAACAGGAGCAGGGCGCAGGGAGCATACAACTCCTCTGCTGTACCAGCTCCACTGGCTACCGA
The DNA here is from genome assembly GCF_037176765.1 of Anolis sagrei. Taxonomy (NCBI): domain Eukaryota; kingdom Metazoa; phylum Chordata; class Lepidosauria; order Squamata; family Anolidae; genus Anolis; species Anolis sagrei. The sequence goes on along the minus strand of NC_090023.1, from coordinate 57,351,984 downwards.
TTAGCTACCGAGCCCAATTCAAAGTGCTGGCTTTGACCTTTAAAGCCCTAAACGGTTCTGGCCCTACATACCTATCCGAACGTATCTCGGCCTATCAGCCCACCAGGACCCTAAGATCTTCAGGAGAAGCCCTTCTCTCCATCCCGCCTGCTTCACAAGTGCGGCTTGCGGGAACGAGAGATAGGGCCTTTTCTGTGGTGGCCCCCTGGCTTTGGAATGCCCTCCCTACTGAAATAAGATCAGCCACCTCGCTAATGGCATTTCGGAAAAAACTGAAAACTTGGATGTTCGAGCAAGTTTTCAACTAATTCCGATGTGATGATGTTTTGATCATGGACTAGCAATCAAGGATAACGAATTGGATTACGACTTTAACTATGAGATGTTCCGGTCTGTATTGGTGGCCCAATACTATGTATGTATATGTATGTATTTTTATATTTTATTTTATATTTTTAAAGTGAATATTGTATTTTTAAATATGTTGTAAACCGCAATGAGTCGCCGCACAGGCTGAGATATTAGCGGTATACAAGTGTACTAAATAAATAAATAGACTATCCAGTCCAACCCCGTGCCAAGAAGCACGAAAATCACATTCAAAGCACCTCCAACAGACGGCTATCCAGCCTCTGTTTAAAACTCTCCAAAGAAGGAGCCTCCACCACACTCTGGGCAGAGAGTTCCACTGCTGAACAGCTCTCACAGCCAGGAAGTTCTTCCTAATGTTCAGGTGGAATCTCCTTTCATGTAGTTTGACACTGTTCCGCGTCCTAGTCTCCAGGGCAGCAGAAAACAAGCTTGCTCCCTCCTCCCTATGACTTCCTCTCACATATTTATACAGGGCCATCATGTCTCCTATCAGCTTTCTCTTCTGCAGGCTAAACATGCCCAGCTCTTTGAGCCACTCCTCATAGGGCTTGTATAGGGATTGTTCTCCAGACCCTTCATCATTTTACTCATCCTTCTCTGGACACAATCCAGTTTGTCAACATCTCTCTTAAACTGCAATGCCCAGAATTGGACACAGTATTCCAGGTGTGGTCTGACTAAGGCAGAATAGAGGGGTAGCATGACTTCCCTGGATCTAGACTCTATTCTCCTATTTATGCAGGCCAAAATCCCATTGCCTTTTTTAGCCGCTTTGTTAGTTCGGGGTCAGTGTACACTCATATTGCATTATATGAACATACTAGCCATCCCCTGCCATGTGTTGCTGTCGCCCAGTCTATGTGTGTTGTGTGTGTGTATATGTGTATGTATATGTTTGTGTATATATGTATATATGTGTGTTTGTGTATATATGTGGTTTTGGGCATGAGTTGCAATACATTTTTTGTTTTTGTTTTCAGCTTTTAAAGTCTCTTCTGCTGTTTTTATGAGGGATGGTAACTCATTGGTCTGATAGGTGTATGGTGTCCAAACTTGGTCTCAATTTGTCCAGCAATTTTTGAGTTATGTTAATCCCACAAGCTCACATTGCTCCCTGGATTCAAACCTGCAACCTTTTGGTCAACAAGTTTAGCAGCTCAGCGGTTTAACCCACTGCGCCACCGGGGGCTCCAACTAAAAAGGTTGCAGGTTCAAATCCTGGGAGTGGTGTGAGCTTCCGCTCTCAGCCCCAGCTTCTGCCAACCTAGCAGTTCCAAAACATGCAAATATGAGTAGATCAATAGGTATTGTTTTGGCAGGAAGATAACGGCGCTCCATGCAGTCATGCTGGCCACATGACCTTGGAGGTGTTTATGGACAACATTGGCTCTTCGGCTTAGAAATGGAGATGAGCACCACCCCCCAGAGTCGGACGCGACTGGACTTAATGTCAGGGGAAAACCTTTACCTAATCCCACAAAAGAACATTACATTTTTATTTATATATAGATAATAATGCAGGTTCAAACTTCACACTGAGGCAGAGTGTGTGTCTTAGGCGGGACATCAATATTCTAATAACATCCTTACATAAACAGAAGTGAAAACTCTCAGGGTATTACCAACAGCAAAGCCATAAGGCCGCCACTTCAGGCAGGAAAACCTCAATGCCTTTCAGTGAGGGCAAAACTCGACCTCTAGGTGAGGGCAAAAGCTTGCCTTCATGGCAACCTACAGAGCCTGCGCGGAAGGGAGTTCCGCCTTCATCCACCAATCAGAAGCGTACTCTCCTAGCACGCGACTAAACATGCGGGGAGTTCTCTTGGAAGGAAAGAGAACGCCGGGGCCAACTTGGGCCCTCCGGGTGTTTTGGACTTCAACTCCCACAATTCCTAACAGCCTACCGGCTGTTAGGAATTGTGGGAGTTGAAGTCCAAAACACCCGGAGGGCCCAAGTTGGCCTATGCCTGGGCTACTGTCTCTCCCAATTACAACTCCCAGGGTTCCATCACAGCAGGGTAAAAGCGATGTCCAAGTGCATTCACTTCCACAGTGTAGATGAAGCCTGTCCCGGGGAGGGAGGAAAGGAAAAGGCTGCCAAATCTGAAGGAGAGGGTGCAAAGCTAGACGAAGCGTGTGGAGGGGGGCGTGCACGTGTCGGTTACCTGCGCTGGAAGTCTTGCTCAAAGGGAGCCAGGTAGGGGTCTTTCTCCAGCAGGCGCTGCAGCTCGGGCACCAAAGGCCCCAGCAAGGCAGCCATCGCCCAGGAGCAGCTGGAGCCGGACTCAGCGCGGCCTGCTGGCCTCCCTCCCCTATAAGATATTCTGGAAACCTCCCAGGCGCCCCCTGGCCTTTCTCCCTCCCCTCGGGATAGGGCTGCACTGGGTTCCGCCCACCCGGGAAGGAGATTTGGCCGAGAGCGAAAGCCGCCCGCTATTATTGCTCACTATTGCTGCAACTCGGCATTCCCAGCGCCTCTTGGCCACGGCGCATGCGCGGGGAGGCGAGCACGCGCACTGGCGTGAGGTGAAGCCACTGCTGCTGCTGCTCTCCAAACGCCCTTCCTCTGGCATTGCTGCTCCAGAAGTGGAGTTGTTTGTGCCCTGCAAGGAAGGGAATTACTTATGTTGACAAATTAATGCACTTTGACTCCGCTGCAACTGCCACGGCTCAGTACTATAGGATCCTGGAAGAGCTGGGAATTGGGTATGTGTGTTGACAAATTTATTATTCAGTTCTTGTGGGTTTTTTCGGGCTATATGGCCATGTTCTAGAGGCATTTCTCCTGACGTTTCGCCTGCATCTATGGCAAGCATCCTCAGAGGTGAGGTCTGCTGGAGCTGGGAAAAAAAGGGGTTTATATATCTGTGGAATGACCAGGGTGAGACAAAGGGCTTTTGTAAGTTGGGCTAGGTGTGAATCTTTCAACTGACCACCTTGATTAAGCCCAACTTACAAAAGCCCTTTGTCTCACCCTGGTCATTCCACAGATATATAAACCCCTTTTTTCCCAGCTCCAGCAGACCTCACTACCTCTGAGGATGCTTGCCATAGATGCAGGCGAAACGTCAGGAGAAATGCCTCTAGAACATGGCCATATAGCCCGAAAAAACCCACAAGAACTGAGTGATTCCAGCCATGAAAGCCTTCGACAATAAATTTATTATTATTTTATTTCGAATATTTGTACCCCGCCCTTCTCAATCCTCAGGGCGGCTTCCAATCAGCAGCACTTCGATGCCTCAATATATACATAATAAAAACAAACAGTCAATAATTATAAATAGTTAAAAACATTAAAACAATACAATTAAAATCTACTAAGAATTACCACTCTGGTGGGCATTATTAGCCGAAAACTTACCCATAATCCATTTCTAAGCTGTTGTCAACATTGTTATGGTCATTGTCCACTTAATTACCCGAAGGCCTGGCCCCACATCCACATTTTTAACTTTTTTCTAAAGGTGAGGGATGAAGATGACCTAATTTCCCCGGGGAGTGAGTTCCACAGGTGGGGAGGGGGCACCACTGAGAAGGCCCTGTCCCTCTTCCCCACCAAGCATTTTTGGGACAGAAGTGGGGCCAAAAGCAGGGCTTACCCAGCAGATCTTAAACTTTGAATTGTGCTCGGAATTGGATCGGCAGCCAGTGGAGCTGGCACAACAGGAGGGTGGTATGCTCCCTGTATGACACTCCAGTAAGTAATCTAGCCGCCCATTGGACTAATTGAAGTTTCCAAACAGTCTTCAAAGGCGACCCCACGTAGAGCACGTTCCAGTAATCTATTTGGGATGTGACGAAGGCTTTCATGGCCGGAATCACTGGGTTGCTGTCAGTGTTTCGGGCTGTATGGCCATGTTCCAGAAGCATTCTCTCCTGACATTTCGCCTGCATCTGTGGCAGGCATCCTATGGCAGGCAACCTCTGAGGATGCCTGCCATAGATGCAGGCGAAATGTCAGGAGAGAATACCTCTGGAACATGGCCATTGTGCTGGTACATCTGTACCAGGAGCTCCAGTTCTGTTTGCTTTGCATTAAATGTTTGTTTGCAATCCCAGGCTTGGGATTTTGCAGCAGGGTGGCTTCCTGTTATAGTTTGCAATCATAGGGCAAGCCACCTGTCAATTATAGTTAGGTTCCCTGGTCCCGGCCCTTTTTGTGTTTTGGAGGGAATAGGAGCCTTTTTGAGTCAGTTCTCACAGAGAAGCCTTTAGCACAGGACATAAAATGAAGAGCTCCTGTAGAAAGCTTCGTCTTCTATGGCTTGGCCGGGAGACATACAGCTTTACAGCTTGGCCGGGGTCATACAGCCCTACGGCTTGGCCAGGGAGATATACAGCCTACAGCTTGGCTGGGGTTATACAGCCCACAGCTTGGCCGAGGATCATACAGCCTTACAGCTCCTTTGCTGAAGGACTTCAGCCAGCCTGAATTCCTTCTTTTCCCCTGGAAGTCTACAAAGCTCTGCTTGGTAAGGGTCGCTCACGGAAGCCAGACGCAGTTGGTACCGGGTGCAGGGGCTCCACGCCAACAGAGGCAAGTACAGACTGCCCAGATTAGAAGTTAAGGATTTCCCCATTAGTTAGTATACAGTTATGAAGATAGGGTCTGTTCCCAGTGACCAAGATTGCAATAGCCAATAAACTGTTAAGAAAGCTTGAAAATACCTGTTTGTTTCATCAGTAAAGAAGTTTGTTGGACTTACTTTAAGCCTCTACAGAACTTTGATTTGGGGAAGTCCAAGGGCCTTTAATCTGAGGCAGCCCCGGCGTCCCGTTGGGCACACAGAATTTATGTCCTGTCTACAGTCATATGCACAGGCCCAGTGTGCAACAGCACAGCCATACAGCCTGAAAAACTTACAGCAACCCAATGGGGTGTACAGTGTTTCCTCACTTATTGTGGGGGTTCCTTTCCAGGACCACCCGCAATAAGTGAAAATCTGCAAAGTAGGGATGTCATATTAATTTTAATATTTTTACATTTTTTATATATTATTTTCTTACCCGTGCTTCCTTACCCACCTCCTGGCCCATCCCAAGGGTTCCTGCCTGCCTCCTTGGCCTCCTCAGTCCTCTGTAGAGCCTCCGAAGCCACACAGGCAGCAGCAGGCAGGGAGGCAGGCCTTCCCCGCCGCACCTCAGGCCACCGCACTTCCGGAGTCCCTGGCCTCCACTAGATATAAATATTTTATATTTTAATTTTATATTAATATTTTCAAAAATCCATGCAACAGCGAGTCTGCTAAAAGTGAACCGCAAAGTAGCGGGGAAACACTGTATATTAGTTTATTATTGATATCCTATTTTTTTTCATAATGATTATTTTTTTCCCATGTCAGGAGCAACTTGAGAGTAAAAGTATGATAGCTGGGACCAAGTGCTGGTAGCGCTACACTGGTTGCGCAATGCGGCTCTCGTGAGACAGAGCACCGAGTGAGAGATGCAACTGCAACAGGATACCAGTGAAGTAATGTAACACATGTGGGACAGGATAACAGTGAAGTAACAGTTACTGCATTTGATTTATTTTTCACCACTGCTTGTATTTCTCCCTTCCTTTTTATCCTTCCTTTCAATACAACTATGTTTTTGAACGTGTTTGCCTAGGATCTCTGGATAGCCTACATCACCGTGTTTCCCTGTTTCCCCTCCCCCTTTCTACCTAACTACCTTTTCAACTCTGTCGCAGATACGTCTCTCACTGCATCTGGTCTCTCGCGCACGTGGTGCTGTGTCAAGGACGTTGCCCAGTAGACGCCTGGATGTTTACCATCCTGCTGGAGGCTTCTCTGATGTCCTCACATGAGAAGCTGGAGATGACAACAGAAGCTCACCCTCTTTCCAGTTTCGAACAGCCGACCTTTCGGTCAGCAGTCCCACCAGCAAAAGAAAGAGGGAGCAGGCTTGTTTTCTGCTGCTCTGGGGACTAGGACTCAATGGAGCCATTGGTTCAGATTACATCAAATTAGATTCCATCTGATCATTAGGAAGAACTTCCTGACCACAAAGAGCTGGGCAACATTGGAACTCTTTGCTTTGGGGTGTGATGGAAGCTCCTTCTTTGGAGGCTTTTATACAGAGGCTGGATGTTCATTGGTCAGGATTGTGCTTTTCCTGCATGGCAGGGGGTTGGACTGGATGACCCTTGTGGTCTCTTCCAACTCTGTGATTCTATGATTCATTCCTTTGGCCGTAGTCAAGTCCATGATCAAGTCAATTGCGGAAGGTGTACTATATACTTAATACATTGCATATGAATATCTGCTGTTGGTCATTCTAATGATCTCCTTCAGGGAAGGCCTGCTTTCATAGGAAGGTTTTAACTTGGTTTCTAATGAAATGGCTAAAACGAGGAAAGTTGGGAATAACCATGCATAAATGAAATTTCTGTATGGTTGAAGAAGGTGTAGCTGGTGGATCTGGATCTGGTGGATTTTAATAAGGGTATTTTAAAGGTACATCCAGTAAGTCTGTAGTCTATCAACCACTGGTATAAACTTTTTACATTACTGTCTGAACCTGAAAGCAATTACAAAAAGTGATGCCACTTATTCTGCATTTCTCTGAATGCCACTTTTTGTATTTCAGGTAACGTTTGCCTTCTATTCCTAAAGCATAGCTTTATCAACCATTTTTCTAGCTTGAAGTTTTCAAAAATAGTGGTAAAGAAAACATCAGTGACAGGTTATTAATAAAAAAATTATGTCACCCTGGCAAGTTTTTTTAAATGGTGTTCTTTGTTTTAATAATTTTTCAAGCTCTGATGAGTTTTAGGAGTCTGCAAGAAGATGCCAGGGACTTTCCCATGCTATTCTGATAGACTGGTCCATCTCAACAGGTGTTTTCCAATACATCCAATGACTTTTAAAGTAGTATAAGAATAAGATGCTGAGTAGACTTGTGTACCAAAATAGAAATGGAAAGTCCCTCTCCTCTTCCTGACAAACATGTCACAGTAAGACCTAAAGGCACAGGCCACCACAAAAGTTACATGGAAAATGTTACTTTTCTAGATTAAAATTCTCAGAATACACAAAACAATATAAAATATATGTCCACCAGTTTCACAATGACTGTCTTAATGGATCTCATGGATCATGGCTGGAAAAACTGAAGTTTGAGACAATTCAAGAGGACCTAAAGTGCTTTATATGAACAAAGAGTAGATGTCTTGATGATTTTATTTTATATCAACATGGGTGCCTGGCAGGTAGTTTTATACATTTAATAAATACCAACAAAAACTATCCCTAGCATTAAGGCTGCAATCCAGTATACAGTCATTTTGGAATATTCCCCCCCCCCCCCCCCGAAGTAAATGTGTAGGTATGTGTTGGATAACATTTTAATCTTGCCCTTCTCCAGATTCCAGTATTTTCTACTTCCTTGCTACTGCTTGCTTCTCCCCCTTACAAGACAAATTGATATATCCAAGTTCATGCCTACCATTAGCTTCATGAAAATATAAGCTCTAGTCTCCAAATACTGGTAGTGATTAAAATGTCAGAAGACACTCATTTTGTTGTTACTCTAATGGTAAAATGCCATGAAGTTTCATCTTTGTTGTTACTATATCGAATAGGAATTTGACCCTGTCACTTTGGCAGTTTCCTTGGCTTAACCAAACCTATATTTTGACTTCATCAGTATTCATAGGTGTGAAAAATTCAGATTTCCTTTATATCTCATGTGTTGCTTTAAGCAAAAGTATGATGATATAACTTATACAGAATAGTGATCTGTGGTAGTTTTTGCTAAGGTGGCTGAAGGGTTTGGCACAGCAAAAAGATCAGGAGCCCATGCAATGAAAAACCACACCTTTGGGACCAAAATATATGAAGAAACAAAATTAAGAAACTTGGGATTTTTTCATCCTCTCCCAATCACTGACTTTTTAAAAGCAATACAGTACATTGTGTCATAAATTGTTCAGAGAGCTAATACAGTAGTATTTTGATTGCTACAGTTTCTTATTATGGAAAAAGAAAGCAAGTCAGACACATTTATTGCACAGTCTTACATCTGTATACCTGGAAATAAATCCCATTGAGTTTAATGGGATTTACCTCTACATTGACACAGTTGCACAGTTACCAACATATGTTAATAATAATAACAACAACAAGTACAACAACACTTTGTATTCTGCCCTATCTTCCAACAGGACTCAGAGCGGATCACAGCATATCTACAAACACAGGCAACCATACAATGCCTGAAACAGAAATACAAAGGCAAAGGCTTCCCCTTTCATCTCTGGCTTCTGGAGGCGGTGCTCATCTCTGGCTCTGGGGAGGTGTTCATTTCCAAGTCAAAGAGCCTGCGTTGTCTGTAGAAACCTCCTGATTGTTTGGCTGGCATGACTGCATGGACCGCCTGTTTGCCTTCCCACCAAGGCAGTACCTATTGATCTCCTCACATTTGCATATACTATATGTTACAATACTGCCACATACAAGTTACTTATTCTGAAGTACATAAATACTTTACTATGTTTTACAGTATGATTTCACTACATGTAAACCTTTAACATATGAATATATGAAATCAATTACAGCAGAGTTTAAATGACAGGATGTTTAAGTTAAATATGAAGTATAGAGAGAAGGCAGTTCTTCAAGCATCAACCACTGCAATATGGTTCCTTTGGGGTAAAATGTACATGACATGTGTTAGAGATGCTTAAACAGAATCTAGGTGAATATTCTCATTTAAAATAGAAGTCATAATGTTAGCATGTACTAAGTAATCAATAGTGGAATTGTGTTTTCAAAAGATTTATTAAAATTGCAGATATAGGAGTAATTTTCAGCAACTGTTATGATTTAAAAAATCAGAAGAAATCAGAAAACTGGGACTTAGAAGAGCAGCTGTGCAGAAACGAGACAACATCTTGAAATATATATATATATATATATATATATATATATATATATATATATATAATTGAATATTAAAGTTAGGGTTGTTTGTGCCATTGTATTTCCAATTTATATGAAATCTTGAAAGTGAAGGAAGCCGGTAAAATGAAAAGCAACTAATTTGAAATATGCTGGTGAAAATTTCTACAGATATCATAGCCTGCTGAAAAGACAAATCAATCCTAGACAAATGAAGGGTGAACTTTCCTTAGAAACCAAGATAACTAAACTGAGACTGCTGTACTTTGGACATGTAATGAGAAGACAATGGTACTTGGTAAGGTAGAAGTCAGCAGGTAAAGAGGAAGACTGCATTACACATTGATATAGATAATCAAAGTGTAATAGCCCCAAATCTGCAAAACCTGTCAATGGTAGGATGTCTTGGAAATTTCTCCTTCATAGAGTTAGCACAAGTCGAAGTTGAGTTGATGGCACTTATCAGCAATAACAAAATTATGATTCAGAGCACATTCTTTCTCTTTATAATATGTTTAGAGAGTTATATCGTTAGTTTAGCAAGCTTCTTTGTCTCTTTCTAGGTTTCCCATAATCCCTCATAGGGCACCTGAGATAAATTCAGCAGAGTAGAAGGAGAGAGAGATCTAAAAAAAACTTTACAGTGAGTACATAACTGTGGCAGCCTCCCTATTTGCAAGGACATTTCCGCCTGGAGACAGAAATCTGCCTTTCTACCTGTCCGACTGATCATAAGAAGGGACTAAAGTTTCCACTTCCAATCGTGGCCCCAGCTTCACTGCCATATAATGCAGTTTGGAACTGCATTATACGGCAGTGTAAGTGGGGCCTATGAGATTTTCCATAGCTTATAGAAAGTGAAGAGTGCAACTCCACCTGTATTTTCTTTGTATCAGACTGAGAGATAGAAAGAAAGACTGCCAGCTGGCTAGCTGATTGTTTAGATCTGTTGGCCCTGGAGTATAAGGAGCCCATTTGGTGCCAGAGGGCAGATGTACATCAGCTCCATCTGGTTTCAGCTGAAGTGATCTAAAAACTTTTCTTTCCTCTACCCATTATTTCATACATTATTGTAACCAATAAAAATATGTATTTTCTATCCTCAGTGAAGAAACACATGGCAATTTTTGGAAATAGGATCATAACCTCACTTTGGGCTTCCCGTGATGAAAACATGTGTTTATTTATTCATTGCAGTTTATTGGAAAGTGGAAGCAACCCAAAATTCACTTTCTCTTGAGAACAAAACAACCAAAATTGCACAGTAAAACAAGGCCTGTTTCTTTGTAGTGAAAAGTCACTGTTATTGTAGGTTTCCATGAGCAGTAAATCAATCCTTTGACCCAAGAGGTCCAGAACCACAGAAATGGAACCGAAGACGGTATGATTCTCTACTGTGGTATGAAGGCTACGTGGAGGCAAGTACTATGCCAAAGGCACCTCTGGTGTTTGCACCAATTGTGTGATTTTTCCCCATACATCCCTATAGCCTAGTTATAAAGATGTAGTGAGTGCTCTCAACATTTATAGGGACCTCTGAATAAATGGCAGGCATTAACATATGAGAGTTTATCAGCATAGTTAAACAATTATCAACAAAGTTGCCCACATTAGATAGACAACAATAGTTATTTATGAATGAATCAAATGTTTTTTCCATATGGCACACATCCAGAGGGAATTGAGCATGTATATAATTATTTCTGTGTACTTCTGAAACTTGGTGTATCAGTTAAAGTATTCATTTTTATATTATGTGTCTCCAATTGGATATAATCTTGAGGATCTGTCTGCATTCATTACTTCAAGAGAATGAACTCATGCTCCTAAAGTTGCATACTACTAGGTATTAGTGTATTAGGTTTATTTTAACATGTACATGCATATACATGCCTGTATATGGTGTTTGTGGAGTCATCAATTGACATCTTGTCTTTATTTGGGCTACCAGCGTATTGCCCAGGTGTTGTTAGGACTGCTGCCCATCTACTTTTTCCCTTCTCCAACTCTGAGAGGCCCTACCTCACAATGTTAAAATAGCAATGGTGGGCAGGCTCTCTTTGTGGATCTTACTTCCTTCCTCAATTCCCCTCATGTACATCAGCTTTCTTTCTCAGTAGCATCATAGAGGGCCACTTCATCTAGCAACAGCCAGTCCTTCACCTAGCAGCTGCCTATCAAGTGACATCACAGAGGACCACTTCGTGTAGAAACAGACGTACATACATACACACATTTTGATTTTTACATAGATATTTTAGACATAAAAGTATAAAATTTGTTGTCAAGAAATTTGTTGTAAACACAGGCTACTGAGAGATGTAGTACAACTTCCAAGTTTATCTTCCATCTATCACTTGCCTCTAGTGTAGTATAGGTTCCTCTGAGTGATGGTGGTGAACATAGGTTACTCATTCCAGGAGTAAATTCTTTTCAATTCAGGGAGCTTTTATCCTTGTCTTATCTTGTCTCCTCCCACCCACAGCAGCTTTCATTTTATCTGTGCTCTTTAATTCAAGGTTTCCTATCATTCCTTGATGGGGAGCCCACCCACTGCTGAAGCATAGAGAAAAGCAATTCCTACCATCATCCTGTTCTTTGGGATTGCAGTGTGCAAAGCTGAAGTTTCACATTTTGTGCTTTGCTCTTTGTCATTCTGAGACAGCTCCAGCAGTTCACAGCATCATTATCAGCTGTCTGGTGTAAACAGAGGAGACAAATTTATAAATCAGCAGCAGCAATTTGTAAATGAACAACAGGGACACTGCTAAGAGCGTTGGACCCCCTGGAGGTGTAGACTTCCAACTCCTGCTTTTAGCAATATCCACTAGGCAGCCATTCCTAACGTGTAGACTCTGCTACTTAATAGTCATTGTAAGGTTAGTAAATATTAAACAAACTTCTAAAAGGAACTAGGCAGTAACCATTTAAATAATTTTTTGAAAGCAAATTCAACAGATTGTTTTTTCTCCTTTCTTGCATTGGCTTCTGTATTATTTGGTGTTATATATATCTTCTTCTCATCTTGCTTGACCTTTTAACGTAAAATAAACTACTTTTGTTATATATGTGTATGCATACATACACACTAAGATCAGCCAGGGATGCCCTGCTCTCACTTCCGCCACCATCAAATGCACAGTTGGTGGGGACTGGGGGCGAGAGAGAAGGCTTTCTCAGTGGTAGCCCCTTGGCTCTGGAACTCACTCTGTTTTTTGCATATATCCATGCCCACCCCCACCCCCAGTTTGATCATGTCTATTATTTTCCAGGTCACTGGTTGCCAAGTTTATTTGATATAGTTTAAACACTATTTTTATGCCTTGTAGTTTTAATTGTGTTATAATTGACTGTCATATGTTATTATGTTTTAAACTGCATTTTGTTTTTTGTTTTTGTTAATAAATGTTGTTGCACATTTTGGGCTTGATCCCACTTGTAAGCCCCCCTCCCGAGTCCCTTCTGGGAGATGGTGGTGGGATATAAAAATAAAGTTGTTGTTGTTGTTGTTGTTGTTGTTGTTATCGTTGTTATCTACTCCATGCAAGTGGTGAAGTTGGCTCTGCCTCCAAAAGTTATACCAAAAAAAATGTTGTTCATTGAGTTACCTAGGGACTTTCTTTTTACTGATACATGTGACACGGCACAGGGCTGAGGATAGCTCAATAAAGGAATACATTAATTACATTCAAAGCTTGTGAATCTGTCACTCCTGGCAGCATGGTACACCTTTTTGCCTTATCCAATTTTCATTTCACCTAGATGGAATTGCGTTTCTTGGTGATTAAAATTGTAGCTGGTAGAAATATAGAAGGAGGAAAACCACATTTCAGTGTGTTATATGCTCTGCTTCAAGAGAGTTTTTCCTTGTAAAAGAACTATATTAGATATTCTGGTCTCTTTTTAAGTATATAATTAATTCTTTGCATATCCCAGATGCTTGCTTTTAGTCTTCCCATTACTTATATTTCATGCATCGTATTTCAGATAGAATCTATCATTCCTCTTCTACTTGCTCTGACACTTCTTCACCCTGTAACAATTATTATTCTTTATTTGATTATATCATCTTAACAAAAGAAGATGACACATCCATATGTCCTTCTGGATCAGGTCCTGAGTGAGGAAAAGTTCTCTATCCTGCTGCATTACTGTATCATTTATATGCTACTTGATTAAAGCATTCTCTGATTAGCTTGAATAAAATATTTAATACAAAAGTCAACAATAAAACTGGAAGTGTAAACAAATATTAAGGCTTTGTGGGAAAAGTCTCATCCCTAATCCAAAACCATTGTGAAGTAGACACCAGACCTACTTGAGATTCCACAGTCATGATACAATTGGAAATGAAACCATACATGTTCTAGGAATATACAACTGGTGTTCAAATATAATAAGAGTTACCTTGTATTTCACAGGTAGGGAAAACTAGACTCTAGGTCCCTTTCCTACATATAAAGTGAAATTGGTCAGATATTACAGTGCTATTCCTATCTGGAGGAGGAGAAGGAGGGAGCAGACACACATTTACGGCACATTAATAGATTATGGGGATCTTGGAACCAGGACTAAGAGGTCCTACAACAATCAGATCCTGTTTTGAGAGTTCTATTTGCTAAAGAAAATACACCAGTGATATTTATAAAATAGTAAAGGCAAAGATTTCCCCTTGACATTAAGTCTAATCATGTTCAAATCTGAGGGTGGTGGTGCTCATCTCAATTTCTAAGCCAAAGAGCTGACGTTGTCCATAGCCGCCTCCAAGGTCATGTGACATTAAATCGTTACTAGGAAATAACACAACTAGCTACAAAGGAGCTTGCATTTGAACAAGCATGCTCAAGAATGAGTGGCAGCCATTGTTATTTATTATAAATAGAAATGCACAGAAGTATACAAATATGAATAACTTTCAGCATGTTATGCATGAAGATGCTATCTAAAGAAAACCTCCCAGAAATATATCATATTGAAGCTACTGGGTGATAGCCCTGATATAAGAGTCTCCGGAGAACAGCTAGGTAATAATATTTTTTAGATTCAGAATTGATAGTAAATTCTTCCTTAGCTTTATAGGGGAAAGCTAGTGAGTTCTAATGATTATCTGCAGTCGAATAGACACCACAGTAAATCTTCCAGCTATTTCAGAAACATTCTCAAGATTACAGCCCTGGCATTGGACCTTTAATGCTCTAGGTGAGTAACCTAGTTTGTTTTAATCAAGATTCTATTTGCCTGAAGTTCTGCACTGAACTTTAGAATAAGTGCATTCAGAAGAACCTTGCCTTTGGCTCCACTCTGTTGTCTTTAGTGGTTTACTCTTCATTTATTTTTTGTTGCTCATTTGTAATGCATACACATCAAGAGCAGCAAAAGAACACAGACAGAAAAGAGGGCCTGACAAGATGATTTAAGCATGCTTGTCCCAGTGTCACTCCTCACCCCAACCCACTTTTCTGCACATGTAGCTGATGGCAGTCCTTCACCAACTTAGTACAGCACACCCTCTGAAGTACGACACATTTTTCCACTCAGGTACTCACCTGGGGCTAATTGCTGCTTGCCTGAGGCAAGCGGATGAGTGGCAAATTACAAACTGGACATCTTTCAGACCTTGTTTGAGCTTCCTTTTCAGAAATATCTAGCTTCTGGGACCATCTGTGCCCTAAATCCTTGAAAACTGGGGTTTTTTTTCCTAGTCAGTCCGCAGTGGCAGTTCTATTAGGGATGCTAATGCACAGTGTCTTTTATATGGAAAAATATGTCCAAAACAGTAGAACATGGAAAGTTTCAATGTTTTCATCTGGTGGCAAGAGGATGGAGCAAAAAAGTATATGGCTGCAATAGCAGGTGTGAATTGTACAGATGTATTTATCACTGACTACCCCCCCCCCCCCCCAAATTCTAAGCCACACGGAGTTTTGTACAGATTTCCCCAGAGTACTGATTTAATGTAGAAAAGTATATGGCTTGCCAGTTTCCAATCTCCCCTTTTTGGGCAAAGTCCTGGAACGTGTGGTGGCCTCGCAGCTCCAGAGATTCTTAGTAAACACTGATTATCTGGATCCGGCACAGTGTGGCTTCAGGCCGGTTCATGGTACTGAAACAGCCTTGGTCTCCTTGGTAGATGATCTACGCTGGGAACTAGACAGGGGGAGTATGTCCCTGTTGGTTCTGCTGGGCCTCTCAGTGGCCTTCAATACCGTTGACCACAGTATCCTTTTGGGACACTTCAGGGATATGGGACTTGGAGGTACTATTCTGCAGTGGCTCTGGTCCTTCCTTGAGGGACGGTCCCAGAAGGTGTTACTTCGGGACACCTGCTCGCCCTCACAACCATTTACTTGTAGGGTCCTGCAGGGATCAGTACTGTCCTCCATGTTGTTTAACATTTACATGAAGCCGCTGGGAGATATCATCCGGAGTTTTGGGGTGAGATGTCATCTGTATGCAGATGATGTCCAGCTCTATCATTCCTTTCCACCTGTTACTAAGGAGGATGTGCAGGTCCTGACATCCTTTGCAGCTGTGTCAGGCTGGATGAGGGCGAACAAATTGAAACTGAATCCAGACAAGACAGAGGTACTCCTGGTCAATCGAAAGACCAAACAGGGCATAGGGTTACAGCCTGTGTTGGACAGGCTTTCGCAGGTTCGCAGCTTGGGAGTGATCCTGGATTCATCACTGAGCCTGGAACCACAGGTCTCCGTGGTACCAGGAGAGCTTTTGCACAATTGAAACTTGTGTGCCAGCTGCACCCATACCTTGGGAAGTCTGACTTGGTCATGGTGATCCATGCTCTTGTTACATCCTGAATAGACTACTGCAACACACTCTGCATGGGGCTGCCTCTGAAAACTGCCCGGAAGCTTCAATTAGTACAATGGCCGACAGCCAGGTTGCTCACCAGAGTTGCATTCTGGGAGAATACAACTCCTTTGTTATTCTGGGAGAATACAACTCCACTGGCTGCCGATCAGCTTCCGAGCACAATTCAAAGTTCTGGTTTTAACCTTTAAAGCCCTAAACGGTTCTGGCCCAGACTACCTGTCCAAACTTATCTCCTGTTATGAACCATCACGAAATTTAAGATCCTCTGGAGAGGCCCTGCTCTCGATCCCACCGCCATCGCAAACGCGAACCGGTGGGGATGAGGGACAGGGACTTCTTTGCAGTGGCCCCCCGTCTGTGGAACTCCCTCCCCAGGGACATCAGATTGGCCACCTCCCTCCTGTCTTTCAAAAGGAAACTTAAGGCCTGGCTATGGTACCAAGTGTTCAACCAGTAATAACTGCAAATAAAAGAAGATTTAAGACAATGACTTAACCCGGACTGGACTCTGGATTATGGATTATGATTTTATCAGATGTGTTTTAATTAACTTTGTAATTACTGTTTTTAATATTTTTAATGTATTGCTGGTGGTTTTATGATTCCGTCATCCGATGATCCTTTTGTGAGGCTGCCCTGAGTCCCCCCTCGGGGGTGAGAAGGGCAGGGTAAAAGCATAGGAAATAAATAATTAATAAATTGTCCATTCAGGCCATTATGACCTGTTGTATTTTTGGTCTAAATGGTGGTATTAAAGTCACAACACCCAATCTATATCAAGCTTTCTCCCTACCCCTCCCTCCCCAAAAAAGTTGCAGAGGATGAACAGGGTAAATATATTGGTAGGAAAGATTGCCAGTGTGGAATGTGTCCTCCAAGGTCTTGTTCAGATTCTCATTTTGATCTAAAATATGCTCACTGAGTTGTTAGCACCTAAAGTCCATTCCTTAAGGATCTTAGAGCAGTTGGGAGAGATCACCATGATAATCTTGATCAGGTTTTAAGAATGTTCTGCTTATGTATTATGTAGCTTTGCTGACATGGAGTAGAGAGGCTATCTACTTGTTTATTCAACTGAGTGTGGTTGAAGTATGCAGTATGCAGGTCCTTTTCACCTGTTGGGATTGAAGATATATTGTGAAGATGGTATTCACAAAGAGATGGCTTGCTAGCAGTCTCATCAGCTAGAAGGACAGGACATCTGTTTGACTTAAAAGAAAATATTTTGGATGACTGCTAACTTGATCAAGATTTTTGTAGCTATAGAGAAATGGGCACCAAAAGATGTCTAAGCAGCTCAGCTAGAAGGATTCAGAACAATATATGGTGATTTTATCTTTGCTTAACACAGAACCCTTCAGGAAGAAAGAATGTGGATGTATATCTGAAAGAGAAAGAACATTTCAGAAAGGAATTTTGTATATCTATATAAATAAAAATGTAGTGTTCGTTTGAGGGATTAACATAACTCAAAAACCACTGGACGAATTGACACCAAATCTGGACAGAATACACCTAACAACCCAAGGAGTGATCATCACTCCAAAAAATTGATTTTGTCATTTGAGAGTTGTAGTTGCTGGGATTTATAATTCAACCAAACGTGGCATACAGGACTCCCATTACCAACAGAAAACACTAGAAGGGTTTGGTGGCCATTGACCTTGAGTTTGGGAGTTGTAGTTCATCTACATCCAGAGAGCACTGTGAACCACACTTGGACAAATATTCCATATGCCCAAATATGAACACAGATGGAGTTTGGGGAAAATAGACCTTGACATTTGGAAGTTGTAGTTACTGGGATTTATAGTTCACCTACAATCAAAGAGCATTCTGAACTCCACTAACGACAGAATTGCGGCAAACTTCCCACACAGCATGCCATGACCAACAGAAAATACTTAAGACCATCTAGTCCAACTGCCTTCACCAGGGCAAAAAAACGTAATCAAAGCCCTCCTGACAAAGAGCCATCAATCCATAGATATAGATAGATAGATAGATAGATATGATTCACACATAGAGAGAGATATATTATCATAGATTTGATAAGGAGCCCTAAAGAAGGACAATTATACATTGCCTGTTCCAGCATAAGCAAACCAGACACTCACATCAACACTGACAAAGAAACAACAAGCATCAGGACATTACATATATGAGAAACCAACACTTTCTCATTACTTTATTTTCCAGATCACCAGACTGGGCCACAACAACGCATGGCAGAGGACGGCTAGTAACTACATATAATATTAATTCTGTCAGAAAGATAGCTGCATGAAGACTTGGTGTTGACATACAGCAACGCCTGTCATGTTATCCTTTATTATATAAATATGTATGTATATTATGCCAAGTTGGAGTTCAAAATGTATAAGGTTTTTCACAAAACCTTATACATTATAAATGTTGAATATTTTACAATTGAACAATCAGGGATGACACATTCTTAAGTGAAGACCAAATCCCATTAATCCTATTAATAATCAAATTAGTAAGCTCGGAGAAAATCACAACACTGGAAGCTGCATGAGTGCCTTGTTTTAATACCTAGAAGAGACACAGTTATCAAAGTGTTCTTATAAATATCATGCTGGAACATACTAAACTGGGCCAAACAATTCTAGGATTGAACTGTGTTCCTAATATATCAGCAAGGAAACCCCCTTCTATATACTAGTCTTGGTTATCAAAATAACCTTTTGGTTTTTTTATAGTAGATATAAATAACATCTCTAAATACTAGCAGAAGTGTGATAGCTGAGTGGTAGAGCACATGTTTTCCATGAAAAAAGTCCCAGATTCAATCCTTGTAATCCAGGTATGATCCTCTGCCAAATTCTGGAGTGTATGGTATATTTAGTTCAAAGGATCAACAGTGATACTAAGTAGCATTCATATTTTTTCTGTAAAAGTGTGTTTTTACACTGTCCGTTTTTTATTTGTATTTGCTTCTGCTTAAATGCTGGGATGTTAAATGAACCCAGATACAGATACGGAAGACATAACAAAAGCATTTAGCTTCATGGGTGACTATGCTGCTTTCTAAGCAGATGTTTGAACAAAAGGAAAGGTTAAGCATTTTTTTTAAAAAGTTGGCTTTCAGAAACAGTATTTTGGTTGCTTATAATAATATTTGTTGTTATTTACTGTTTGGTTTTAATTATGATTTACCCCCATGCATGACAGGGCTTTCATAATGCCTGTCATCAACTACTTAGGTCTTGCAAACCCAAAGAATGGGTTCCTTGGTTAAATCTATACAGTCAACCTCTTTTCTTACTGCCTTCCACTTTTCTAAGCATCATGACCTTTTCCAGTGAGTCACATCAAATCGTATTATGTCCAAACTATAACAGCCTGAGTTTTTTCATCTTCACTCCAGTGAGAATTCAGACTTCATTTTCTCTAAGACCCATTCATTTGTCCTGCTAGCAATCCAGGGTATCCTCAGAACTCTCCTCCAGCAGTTTATTTCAAATGAGTTGATTTTTTTCCCCCTGTCCAACTTTCACAGTTGTTTATAGAAATCCTAGCCTGGGTGATTCTGACTGTGGTCTTTCCAGATGCATAATACACATACAGTTTATGAAGATGGATTCTGCATTAACCCATTCAACTATCTATGGCTTGAAAATATGTGTGTGTGTGTGTGTGTGTTTGTGTTTGTGTTTGTGTGTGTATATATATATTCATTCATTCCAATAAAGCAAACCGTGATTTGGCCATTTTACATTAGGGATATGATTTTCTGGGATTTTCTGGGAGCATCCACAGATTATCAATATCCACAAGGGTCTCCTGGAACCAGAACCCAGCAGATACCAGGGACTACTATATTGCTGCAACACACTCTACGTGGGGTTGCCTTTGAAGGCTGCTCGGAAGCTCCGGCTAGTCCAACGACCGGCACCCAGAGTGGCATACAGAGAGAATACACTTACCAGAGTGGCATACAGAGAGAATACACTCATCTGCTACATCAGCTCCACTGGTTGCCAATCTGCTAAAGTGCTGGCTTTAGCCTATAAAGCCCTGAACGGTTCTGGCCCAGCTTACCTGTCTGAATGTATGCATGTTGTTTCAAGGTCCATTGTCAGCTGACCAACCACTCTGTTTACCAGGAATTTATTCAAATCAGGAGTGTTATTGTTGTTTTCATTCAGCAAAGATTTGGTCCATTGGCTACAATGGGAAACTTTAAAAGCTCAGTCCTCAGGCCTAACTGCATGAAACCTACTCCAGTTTTAGAAACCATTTACAACTGAAGGTCTGCCAAGTTTTAGAATTATTTTAAGTTTTTACCATAACATTTTTAAAATAAGACAACCTGCAAGAGAGGGTTCTGGAAATTGTAGTCGCTGGTTGTGTCCATTCTCAGCCAGTCAGAGCAGGGACACAACCAGGCTTTTTATTGGCTGAGAAACAGAGAGAAACTTCAACTCTTATCATGCTCCAAGAGGAACTCGGAGACTTTTCAATGCCCACCCCATGCAACTACTGCTGGGAAAGTGAGTTCCCAGCAGGGCCCTCTCTGGAGGAGGAGCCTAGGAAACTTTCCAAAAAGAAATGGTCAGATGCTGCTGCTAATGGGGGGGGGGGGGGAGAGAGAAAGTCATTGCAATAATCCCGTCTTCTGCAGGAGCCCCACAGCAGCCCCTGCCTCAGGCAATATTGCAAACTTAACTAAACTTTCTAGTAGCTGATAAAATCTGTCTCTATTAATCCATTGTGGTGGACTTTCTAGTAGCTGATAAAATCTGGCTCTATTAATCCATTGTGGTGGACTTTTTTTGGCTCTCTCCTCCGTGTTCTGTTTTCTGAGAATATATGAAACGGACCACCGAATATTACAAATCATTTTCATTCAAACTAATTAGGACCCAAGCCTAATAAAAAGCAAACATGTGCTGATAACAAAGGCCAGTTTTCCTTTTCATAAAGTACAGCTCAAGAATCATTGGCAGAGTCTATTGTAAATGCTGTACAGCAGATTTGTGTAAATATCAAAAATAGACACTAGGTGATGTTCAGAAAAAAAAATCAAAACACCAACATTGAACTATTATGGGACAGGACCCACATTGAACTATTATGGGACAGCACTGGCCTAGGACACCAAAAATGATGGGACTACCACCAGACCTATCCCAAATTTTGCTAGTTGAGATAGTTGCCTAACTCTCTGCTCATGTCATTGTAAGTGGCAGCCATATTATGAATGGAAGAGGCCTTGCTGCGTGAATAGAAGAAACATAATTCTAAAAGATTCTCTTAAAGAATCCAAAAATTCACTACCTTTCTGTCTGGTTATATTATATCACCATCGATTCCAGCGTCACTCCAAAAATTTAAAATGATTCCTAGTCATTGTAGCTGACACTCTGCCAGAGTGTGAAATGATACAGAAAAAAGTTGATAAATTTCTCAAGCTCGTATTTCACAACTACATGTAGGCCATGAGTTGCAGTTCTAACAAGATGATGTGAGGCAGTTAATTTTAGAAACATGATTTTAAACTGATGCCAAGTGGAGGTTGCCCACTAAAAAAACCCTTCTGTGTAACTATTAAAGGCATGGGAGCCCTGCACTCATTTACATCTGGCCAGCCTCCTCAACCTAGCAATATCCTGGAGATCTGTGAAATCCCCTGCTCATGTTAAAGGGCACTTGGCTTGCATCCATTTATTATATCCCCTAAAATAGGTACAACAATGAGTATCTTGAAAAGATGGTAGCCGCGGATGGAAGGCTGCTCTCATTATCAAGAGAGATAACATTATCCTTAAGCATGAATTTCCCCTTTTACATGTTCTGGAACTGAGATAGGATAATAGGTATCTGTTCTAGGGCAATGGCCTGTAGCAAATTAAACACAGCTACCAACCTTTTGTTCTTCTCCCGACATCTTTAATTCAGGATTTTCATTGAGTTCCAATTCCCTTCTTTTATTTTTTTTTTCCTGAGAAGCTTACTTATAATCAAATGAAATATTCAGTTGTATGGTTAGCATAGTTAAATTCTGCCCTGAGGATGGTGAAGACATTCCATGGTTTGATCCCACGGTTCTCCCTTATGCTGAGAATCATTTACAAGCAAAAAAGTACACAGTGGGGAGGTCAGGGTCACAGAGTCCAGCCATCAGCTAGTCTGGACTTCAAAAGAACGGCCTTATGTTACTCTTGCTGCTACTGAAGATGATTGCTTTAAATTATTCATAGCAATATTCAGTACAGTACAACATTTTAAGCTCCTATCCCTTCCTTAAGCTGCCATGCCATGAAAAAAGCAACCACAAAATAAGTATTAATATTAAAAAGGCACACTTTTAAATACCTCTCTTATTATATCATTGTGATCTCCAAGTAAATAATGAAATGTAACCCACCACTTTTAGAGGGATTTAGTGGTTTAGTGGTTAGTCCACATCTTCTGAGTGGACTGGGTGTTTTAAAAATGAAACACCTACCCAAATCAACATTGATGCTTTGGATTTTGCTTCCCTGGATGCCTCAGCTGAAACAGTAAATATAGTAAATATTTAAACAAGGCAACTATCTCTTTCAGAGCCAAGCCTTTTCTTTTCTTGTTAGAGGTATAATAAATTTATAATCACAATCAGATTCTATGAACCTTGAGTCTGATTCTACAATCACCGAGAGTACAATACATTTTTTCCACAGGCAATTAGCACCACGTGTGAAAGCAGTATACATAAGGCTTCCTCACCCACTATTTTTGGCTAACTTTGCTCAGTGCAATTTTCTCAGCCATTATATTCCAAGCCATATCCTGAGTAAAATCCCAGCTATCCATCTCTGGGATTTTACACAGAATATGGCTTGTTTCTGCTGTTCCATCAGTAGATGGGGAGATTTGAGTATATGGATGAACCACCTAGAAACAGTAAGCACAATACTGTCAAATGTAAGTTGGAGGCAAGTGCTTGAATACAGTTAAGTTCAAAAGGGGAAACTTCTCCAAAATAAGGGAATGGGTAAAATGGGAGTTAAAAAGAAAGGTCGAAAAAGTTAAATCTCTCTCACTGTGTTGCCTGGGGGCTACTCAAAACTAAATTAAGAGAGAGTCAGCTAAAATGTCCAGCATAAATCAGAAACAGAAATGTAGAATCCAAGAGGTCAGTAGCAAGGCTAGCAAGCACCATGAAGAGCAAAAAGTGAGTCTGAGGAGCATATCACAAATAGCATCAACCCTAACAATAAAGTGTTATTTAATTGTTTCAGCAGGAACATGCCAAGATGTGAGACAGGTGGATCACTGAAAGATAGCAGATTTAAAGAGTTCCAAAGTAAGATAAGAGATTATAGAGAAGGTGAAACTTTTCATCAGTCTTCATTGCTAAATGTGTAGGCAAAATAATCATTAGTGAAATGGGGAACATATTGCCGGAGGGGAAAATGAGGAGCTAGTGTGATGCTGAGAGGAAATTTTAGGCCACATAAACCTAATTGAATTGCCAACTCAAGGACATAACTACCCAAACAAGAGTTCTAAAACAAGTATTTTATGATATATATGTGTGTGTGTGTGTGTGTGTGGCTGTGTGTGTGTGTGTGCATTTATTTGTAATGCATCAATGAACAATCCAAAGGACTGGAGAGTCCAGTTTAAAACTGATTTCTAATAATTATTTTATGGAAAAATGGAGATACTAAAAATTAAAAGGGAGTCCTCAAAAGGCAATGAATAAACAGAATTCTTATGGACCCAGTGCTGATTAAGGAACAGGAAGAATAAAATAAAAATAAACAGTTCTCACAGTGGAGAGATGTGAACCATGGTGTCCTTTAGAGATCAGAATTGAGACTTGTGCTTTTTAATTTGTTTATAAATGATCTGCATTTGGGGTGAGTAATGGAGAGACCAAGTTTGGGATGAACTCAAAAATCATGGTTTGGAACGAATTCAAAAACCCTCTCTCTGAACTGTGAGAATGAACATTAAAACATCAGTGTAAGCAACTGTAATGTTATAACTATTGGTCAGAAAAATGCTAATTATACAAATATGCTGACTAAGAAAAGGATCTTTGAGTTGTGATAGAAAGCTTAATGAAAGTTATGAGCCAGTGTGTGGCTGGTGCAAAAAACAGCAAATTCCAAATACAACACGAGGGGAGGAGATACAAAAATGGCAAAGTCTCCCTATTCATATCTACAATATGACCACATGTGAATTGCTGTGTCTCTACAACAGAAAAGGGTTATTGTAAACCTTGGAAATGTGCAAAAAGAAGCAACCAAAATAATCAAGGGACAAGAATGACTCTTCTAGGAAGAAAGATTACACCTCTGGGGAATCATTTAGTGCAGAAAAAAATGAGCTGGGGAGACAACAATAGAGGTGTGTGATGTAGAGGAAAATGGGCAGTAGTTTTTCTTCCTCTTTTATAATCCTAGAATCTGAGCTACCAGGGAGTACTTTTCCATGCAGCACATAAATTAGAAATCACTACCAAAAGATGTAGTAATGGCTACCAGTTTGACTAGTTTTAAAGAAGATTTATATAAATTCATTAAGGATAGAGCTATCAATGGCAGTCATTCAATATGGCTATGTATCGTTTTTAATGTACAACACAGTATGTTTCTTTGTAGCAGCCAGTGGAGAACATGAGAGAGAGTGTTCAGGACCAACAGGCCAGTTTATTTATTTCTCGTGTCAGGGCAGCCAGTCAATTATATTACATTTCTAACAGAACAAAGCAAACAAACAGAGAAAATACAAAATGTGTGAGTTTGGTAGTTGATTAAATGTCCTTTGACCAGTAGCTGGCCACTTGGAGTACTTCTGGTGTTGCTGCAAGAAGGTCCTCCATTGTGCATGTGGCTGGGCTCAGGTTGCATTGTAGCAGGTGGTCAGTGGTTTGCTCCTCTCCACACTCACATGTCGAGGATTCCACTTTGTAGCCCCATTTCTGAAGGTTGGCTCGGCATCTTGTGGTGCCAGAACGCAGTCTGTTCAGCGCCTTCCAAGTTTCCCAGTCCTCTGTGTGCCCAGGGGGGAGTTTCTCATTTGGTATCAGCCATTGGTTGAAGTTCTGGGTTTGAGCCTGCCACTTTTGGACTCTCGCTTGCTGAGGTGTTCCAGCGAGTATCTCTGTAGATCTTAGAAAACTATGTCTGGATTTAAGTCGTTGACGTGCTGGCTGATACCCAAATGAGATGAGCTGGAGATGTCTCTGCCTTGGTCCTTTCACTATTGGCTGCCACTTCCCGGTGGATGTCAGGTGGTGCGATACTGGCTAGACAGTGTAATTTCTCCAGTGGTGTAGGGCCCAGACACCCAGTGATAATGCGGCATGTTTCATTAAGAGCCACATCCACTGTTTTAGTGTGGTGAGATGTGTTCCACACTGGGCATGCATACTCAGCAGCAGAGTAGCACAGCACAAGGGCAGATGTCTTCACTGTATCTGGTTGTGATCCCCAGGTTATGCCAGTCAGCTTTCGTATGATATTGTTTCTAGCACCCACTTTTTGCTTGATGTTCAGGCAATGCTTCTTGTAGGTAAGAGCATGGTCCAGAGTGACTCCCAGGTATTTGGGTGTGCTGCAATGCTCCAGTAGGATTCCTTCCCAGGTGATCTTCAGAGCTCGGGATGCTTCTCTGTTCTTGAGATGAAAGGCGCATGTCTGTTTTAGATGGGTTGGGGATCAGCTGGTTTTCCCTGTAATAGGCAGTAAGAGCACCTAGAGCTTCGGAAAGCTTCTGTTCTACCATCTCAAAGCTCCCTGCTTGAGCAGTAATGGCACGATCATCAGCATAGATGAAACTCTCTGTCCCTTCTGGCAGTGGCTGGTCATTTGTGTAGATGTTGAACATGGATGGAGCAAGCACACTCCCCTGAGGTAGGCCGTTCTTCTGTTTCCGCCATCTGCTTCTCTGGCCCTGGAACTCAACAAAAAAGCTCCTGTTTTGTAGCAGGTTTCTTATGAGGCGGGTGAGGTGGTAGTCCTTTGTGATATTATACATTTTTCTCAGGAGGAGGTGGTGGTTCACAGTATCATAGACTGCTGACAGGTCTATGAAGACAGCTCCTGTGATCTGCTGCCTTTCAAAGCCATCTATGTGCTGAGTCAGGTTCAACACTTACGATGTGCAGCTTTTGCCTTTTCTGAAGCCAGCTTGCTGTGGGATCAGACATGGGTCTATTTTTTGTCCATAATTCTATGCAAAATAAGTCTCTCCAGGACTTTGTAGAGATGGCACAACAGGGAGATTGGTCTGTAGCTTTTTGGGTCATTACGGTCTTTGCCTGGCTTCAAGATGGCGATGACTCTTGCTTTCCTCCAGATTTTGTGGATCTGACAGGATGCAGTGCAGTTGTTCATCAGCTCCAGCAGCCAGCGCTTTGCTTTTGGGTCAAAGTTCTTGATTTGTTCCATCCGTAGATCATCCAGGCCAGCTGCTTTGCCATTTTTACATTTATTGAGAGCCATGTCCAATTCAGTAGATGTAAAGGGTTCATGGAGGTTGTTGTTCTCAATCTCTGGTTGTCTGGCTACTGGTTTCTTTCCTACTTTGGTGGCAAGGCCAGTGCTTCTCAGACTGATGTGGTGAATTGGCAATTGTTTTGTTTTGTTCTTTTTCCTGTAAGCTTGGCAAACTGGCAACCAATAAACACCTCCACTTTGAATAGCACTGCAATAAACTGATTGTCCGCCTTGTGCTGAACCAGATATGCTTTTGCCCTAATTGCCTTATGGCTTATGCGATCTTATGATCGTATCACAAAATACATTTAACAACAACTATGACTATATCTATAAATGTATTCATAGCTGGCTCTTATGAAATAAAGGTGTATAAGAGGAAACTATATATAAACTGGGAGAGCCCCCGGTGGCACAGTGGGTTAAACTGCTGAGCTTGTTGACTGAAAGGTCGCAGGTTCAAATCTGGGGAGCAGCATGAGCTTCCGCTGACAGTCCCAGCTTCTGCCAACCTATCAGTTTGAAAACATGCAAATGTGAATAGATTAACAGGTACCACTCCAGCGGGAAGTTAACAATGTTGCATGTAGTCATAACCTTGGAGGAGTCTACAGACAATGCCAGCTCTTCGGCTTGGAAATGGATTTGAGCACCAACCCTCAGAGTCAGACACGACTGGACTTAATGTCAGGGGAAAACCTTTACCTTAAAGGACCTTAAGTGAAAACCCCGCTCTCCCTCAATATCCAAGTGAGAACTGAGCATTTTTAATAGTCATGGGATGCCAAATGACTATTGATGGGGACGGGTAGAAAACAGTATGAAAAATCCTTTGACGAAACCTTGCTCTGATCCCTTCTTGTGTTGGATAGTGCTCTTTTGGCTACATGAACAGTGACACTTTTGCTTAAACCACAGAAATAGAGGAAATTATAATAAATGCTTTCAATATAGCCTAAGACCATCTTTGGTGGAGCTGTGATAGTGATGCTGATGTAATAAGGATTTTCCAAAATGTGAGCTTGTCTACATAAGCTGGAACAGAGGACAAGTGAAGTAAAATATTTCCTTCCATGTTGTATAGTCAACATTATATACTTGCCTGGAATATGTCATCTTCATTTGGGAAGACATTGGCTTCATTTTCCACAATGAATTTCAAAAGCTCAACAACCAGCGTTATATATTTATTTTCCATGCAATATTTTTAGATACATACATTTCAGATTTTAATTTACTTCTATAGAAGAGCCATACATAGTAGGATATTGACAAACTAGATCATTTCTAGAGGAAAGTGATCAACACGATCAAAAGTCTGGAAGCAAGTTCTTTAGGGAGCAGTTTAGGAAACTGGGTGCATTTAACCAGGACAATAGAAGGTTAAGGGGTAACCTGAAAGCCAACTATATGAAAAGATGTTATACTGAGGAAGGAGCAAGACAGTTTTTTGCTGCGCAAACACAAAGTCGTCTGAGGGCTGAGAAAAGCGGTATATAAATAAAGTAAATAAATAAATAAGACACGGAGCAATGGATTCAATCTATAGGAAAAGAAATTCCACTCAGACATTCAGAAGAACTTCCCAACTGTAAGAGCTGTTTGTTATTGAACTATGTTGCCTCGGAGTGCGGTGGAGTCTCCTTGTTGGGAAGTTTTTTAATAGGTTGGATAGCCATTTATCAGGAGTACTTTGATTGTGTGTTCCTTCACAGTAGGGGATTGGTCTGGATGGCCCTTGTGACTTATTTCAACTGTATAATTCTATAGTTCTATGATCATGTCTGCAAGACATCTTTAAAGTTTTACCCATATTTAGTAAGACCAAATATACTCACATGTAAGTCAGCTTCATATATATGTTAAGAGCAGGTTTGAGGGTTAAAATTATGGATGTCTATATGACCCATGGATAAGTCATTTTGAGGAGAGGGTTAAGTACTAATGAACTTCAGAGGGCCACTTACCCCTGGCCATTGTCATCTCCATGCCAAGGCATCCAAAAGGGCTAGAAAAAGTGCTATAGCAGAGAAAGTTGGGGAAGACAGTGGTTCTTTTAGATGCTTTTGGGATGGACTAAGCTCCTGTCTTTCACCAACCTACTCAAAGAAAAGGATGATTCCTTGTTTTGATATGAGTTAAGGTACAGTACTCACATTGACCCAGGGTTTGAATTACTCACTAACATTTCTAGACTTATATGTGAGTATATAAGGTAAGTAATGTATGCTTTATAATTGGAAGGTGTGATTATGTTAAAACCATTAGGATCAAAGTCTAAAAATACCTAATTAAACTTACTGGGATTTAGATTGTTCAAAGGTTCTGTCTGAGTTGTCTTGTACATATTCACATGTTGTTTGGAGACCCCAGAACAGAATGCATTTTAGAGCCTTTTCTACCGAGCTATTCTATCCACTAGTGTGTGAATACTGCATGCAGTGAAATAGGCCTATTTGAGTGGTCTAATCAGCACTTTTAATTTTATAGCGTCACATGCTATCAAGACAACAATGTCACTGAAATTTAATATGTTTTTCGTCGATGTGCTCTATATCTATTAGATTCTCATTCCCTCTGCCCATACCATATGCTGTGTGTCTAGAGAAAGACTCTTAAACTAATGGAAAAGGTAGAATCACAAATAAGAAAGTTAACATCAGTAGCTATTTTGGTAAATGTTCAAGGTCTTAACCACCCACCAACAGCTATCAGAACTTTAGTAAGCTATTATTGATTCCAGGATTATACAGCAAAACAACTTTGATAAAGTTATCACACATGGAGGCCAATGTGGATACCAATTCTCAAGCACTATAATCAAGTAACTGCTTAATGAAGTGTTGAAATAAGTGTCTGTCTTATTTTCTCACCTTAGTCCTTGTGAGTGGTTAAGGGCTAGAATGATTTTGGAAGCCATCTGAATGAAGATCGTGTCAGATTCAAAATACAAGAGTTTGAAACAGTTACTTTTTGAACAGCAATAAGAAATGCACTGGAAGACACAGGGGCTTGTGCAAAAAGTGGCCTTTCCAAGCTCTGTGATACAAAATCTTTCTTTCAAAGTTGCAGACAGTTTTACATCAGCTCTGGAATAGCTTGATTAAGCAAATTATAGTGATAAATGGAACATCAATTGATTTCAGGGCAGATTCACACAATTTGTATATAGAAATAATTTGTTCTAGAAACCCACAAAATTTAACAAAGCAACAAAATAGCCATCACATTTGAATGATCATGTGATACTTCTTTAGGCATTTGTGGCACACAGTGCGCAACGTCTTATTCAGAATTTTGATGCAGATCCTGAAGTGGGAACATTACCAGGGCTCTTAAATAGGTTACTAAGCTGAACATGAAATGAAATTCCTGTAGCTTTAAGGGCTAGCATATTCCAGATTACAAAGACAAACTAAATTTGGGATTTTAATGTCCAGTGGAAAGAGGAAAGAATAGTGAAATGCTGTATTTCATTGCATGAAAGTAGCACACTCACACCCACCCTCACTTGCATGAAGGAGATGCATCTACTATGCGATGCCGACTATTACATGGTGAAAAACGCCACATTTGAGGGGCTTCTTTCACCACATAAATAGTAGTACCTGTGAAAGTGCAGCCACTTGGGCGGGTGATGCTTCACCTACCTTCACCCCACCTGCTCTCTTTCCCAGGAGATGTGGGGCTTAATAACTCCAACACCAGCACCAAAAGGGAAAGAAAGGGAAAGAGGTCTGGGAGCCGGGTTAAGCCCCACAGTGCCAAAATGGCAGTCATACCCTTAGTTCATTCACCTGGGCAAGTGAACTAAGGGTGCAACCATTATGCAGGGAATGGCAAAACTCAATTTTTGCCTTTCCCAAAAATAGGTTTGTGACTATTTTGTCACAATTTTCTCGCAATTGCAGTGGCAATTATTGTGCAATGAAATACTGTAAGTGTCCAGCTGTGTTCGTATAGCAAAATGCACAGACTGAAGAGTAACATTGAGCATTCTGAACTTTTAAAGACATGCTAACCAGAGGCAGCTTCCAGTCCTTCAGGCTTTATTATTGGTATCCAAACACAAAATAACCACTCCTAGAACAAAAGTAGAAACCTTTTTAGCCCTCACATCCAAGCATTGGCTTGGAGGTGTCTGCAGATCTCCAAAATGGCCTTTGGATGCTGTTTGTTGACTCATTGGTTAAACTTCAGTGTCATGATATTTCTTGCTCATTCATCTCAATGTGAGTTTTTTTCAGACTGCACCAGCTGACAACATGTTGTTTTGCTTCAGTCAGCATACAGTACATCAGGAATAATACAGTATATTGGTGTACTTACTGAATGAAAGGCTAAAGTCAATGGTCAGTCACTACCACTCTGAATCAAACAGAAAGCTTTAATAAATGGGGGAGAGATGGATGCAATCTGAAGATATCATCATCTGCTATAAAATATATGACAATTTCTAAAAATTTAGTAATTAAAACCTTAGGTAGAAATCTTAGCTGAGATCCTCCATCACCAGACGTAACTATGATGATGGAGCTATGTTGTTGTAGTTACTTCTGATGATGCCACCCCAGTCTAATTTTTTGGCCAGGCAGTTGGCTGAGACCATTGGGCTTCTAAGATGATGTAGATTAGGATGCTAAAAATGACATCTGCAACTCTCTCAACAGAGGGCATCCTGAAAACAGGAAACTGGAAATATCCCTTGGGGTCCTGCTGCAACTGCATTTCTCAGTGTGCCCTGTGACTGACTGCTGCAGATATTATTTCCCAGCAAGTCAGTCTACAGCGCCTTCGAAACCCTTTGCTTGAGCACTGCCTGGCTGAAAAGGTCGGTTATGGGGGTCATCTTGGGTAATTAATGACTATAAAAGGGAATCTCAAAAGTTATGAGAAGGTAAGACTGGCCTACAATCTCATAACCACAGAATGGAATGCCAGCTGTTGTTTGCAAAGCTTCATCTCAGAGGTGTACTAAAAATGAGTTAAATAGCTCCTGATAAGATTCACATCATGTCTTTCCACTAATAGTAATTAATTTTATACCTCATTCATAGTCCATTATGCTCAGAGAGCTTTTAGAAACCATCTCAAATTGTGTCCCAGCATTTTTCATCATTATCTATTTCCCATGACCAAGTTAATTCCTCTCCTTTGCAATGGGGCATCGTATATGGAAAAGAAATTAACTCCTGGGCAGCAGAAGTAGCCAAAAATGACTAATAAAAGGGATATGTGTGTGCAAAGCTATTACAAGCAGTGTGTCTTTTGAATAATATGTAAAATTTATGTACTGGAAGTATGGATGTATTCGCATGCCACACATTTTATTTAAATATTGTACTGTCTAGGAGTGAAATAATGAAGAGTGATTTCATTACTATTGCCACAAAATCACATTTGAGTTAGCTAGCAGTAACAAAATAAAAACAAATACAATTACAATTACAACATAAAAGACAGATTTTTAAAAAACACATTTAAAAAAAAAATGCCATTAAAAGAAAAGCACCCAATCAAACAACATGTCCTTCAACAGCCTTCAAATTAAGAGCGTAAAAATGTATTCCCATAAAAGGTATTTGCTTGTCAATAGAAAACCAAAGGAGTGGAACTAGTCTTAAGTATCTTAGTATTAGAGCTGAGTTTGAAGATTAGACATAGAAATCTGCCCTTAAATGTGGAGTCATTAAGGTAGAGGGATCATTATTGATTTGGTCATCTACGACTTTCAGGCTCTCTGACATCAACATTGTTGTAAACCCACAATTTAGAGATTTCTACTTTATCTCAGGAAGGCTATGTTAATTTACATGCAGACATAACTTACTAAAATATATATCAAAAGGAAGGTGAAGGAAAAAAAATCTGGATGAAATTTGGAAGAATCAAGTGGTCCCTAGAAACTTCCAAGCATTTTTACTTATATTTGAAACTTTAACCTGATTTTATGGTTTCATTTCACTCATGTATATTGGTAATTTTGAATACAACATTCTTTTTCAGCATAGGAATCTATCACTGTGCTTCTCATTCTATTTCTTCCTCTGGCACCATGTTATATGTGAAAGTAATGCACAGGAACATATCTATTTTATTCATTGTATGCATTTGGGTATTATACATGAATAAACTATCTAGGTCTTTTGTCTCAATGGTTGGCACACGGGGGGGGGGGGGGGGGAGTCACACATAACTGCCTATGGCTCACAAGAGAGCCTTGGGCAGACATGTGTGACATTTTCAGCCATTCTCTCAGCCTATTCTGGCCTTAGGCAGAGAGGACTGGGAGACGCACAGTTGCCGAGAATTCTTCAGAGAGCTCATGGCAGCTGCATGGCCCTCCTCTCAGCCTGTGAATGTGGTGGGCTGACACATCCCCAGGCTGAGAGGAGGGCCAAGGCATAGGGGAGCTGGAGGAAAGAGCCCCAAGAGTTGCATCCAGCCCACAGGTCTCGGTTTGCCCATAATTGCCCTGGTACATAATCTTCATTCATCACACGTAAAAGGTCTATGAAGTGGTTGCACTCCAACTCAAAATAAATGATTTGATGTGAGCTGTGGAATCACTAATAAATAACTACATTATTGAACAAAGAAATAGTTAGAAGTGTATTAATTACCATGCGTATTTTTCAATGCTGTATACTTAACTACTTTTAAATTCCAATGATTAGCATGGAGGAGTAAATAATTAAATGCTAATTATCACAAGCGATTTATTCAATAGTTTTATAATAGCAGTAAATGAAACAGAATGAAGAGCTGCCACAGCATTTACACTCATTTCAGCCCACAGCTAAGTTGAGGCTATCAAACAGAAGTTCTTATTAGCTGGGAAAGGAAAACAGTTTGAACCCCCCTTTGGGACATTTAAAATAACACTGCTGAATGTAGGAGAAAGAGCAGTGCTATTAAACAGTTATTTTGCTATTTCTTTTCAAGGGAACAGAGTGGATATTTACTTAGCACACAGGATGGATTTGTTTATGAATGAAATGAGGGAAGAAAATCTTGTAGGCAATACTTTTGGCTAAGCAGGTAATGTGTGAAATTAAAGTTAAATTTAAAATTCCAGATAGCACTCAATAAAATGTATAGATGTCTATTTGATTGAAATATAAAAGTAAGTTGAAGCATCCACTACACAAATGTATATATACTGTTCTTTTTTCATGATGGGAGCAAGTTAGGCCAATTCAGACTTTGGAATTGTGTTCTTAAGAATCATGTATATACACTGCTTCCTTCTTTCAGTATGGGACTCAAGGTGGGAATTCTGCCCAGAAAAAGACTGGCAATT
Organism: Anolis sagrei; assembly: GCF_037176765.1. Classification (NCBI taxonomy): domain Eukaryota; kingdom Metazoa; phylum Chordata; class Lepidosauria; order Squamata; family Anolidae; genus Anolis; species Anolis sagrei. The sequence goes on along the minus strand of NC_090023.1, from coordinate 57,318,106 downwards.
AGTGGAGTTGTTTCAGCAGATGATTGCCATGCAATCTGGCCTAGTCAACAACATGCCTGCAGCGTTTGAACCCACTGATGTGTCCAGTTTCCAAAAGCAATACCACATAGTGTACATTTCAACAATCTGAATGTGATGCACTCAAGACATGTGGCATTGTAGTCTCATCTTACATCTCAAGGAGAAGATGCAGTTGGTGGTTGAGTTTTAACTGTGGAAATCCACTCTATTGCTGAAACCTGGGCATCCAAAGCTTAGATCTGAATCCAGGAGCACATATCATCTATGAACCTGACATATAGTATTGGAAACTATTTTTTTTCTAAGTAGCAAGCCTTTTCTATTTATGCACCCAACTCTCATTGCAATTTAATATGGGGGTTGTATAAATTGCATAAAGGATTGTCAGCAAACACCAACTTCAACACCCCCACCCCCAGAAGATCTAGAAATTAGCATTTATCTGGCAAGTTTTTGCTAGAGATTGCAACAGAAGGAAGACACCATGGCAAAGCTGAGCAAATTGATGTTTTATATTGACAATTGATACCACTTTGGGCTGTCTGATCTGTTTGTTAGATGTCCATGAAAGTTATTTCTGTTAGTATTATCTTGGCATACAAGGATCCTCCCCACCCCCTGCCCCGTGTCAGGAGTGACTTGAGAAACTGCAAGTTACTTCTGGTATGAGAGAAAAGGCCAATTCCAAAGATGTTGCCCAAGGGATGCCTGGGTAGTTGATGTTTTACAATCCATGTGGGATGCTTCTCTCATGTCCCCACATAGGGAGCTGGAGCTGACAGTGGGAGCTCAACCTGCTGTCCCTGGATTCGAACCTCTGACCTGTCGGTCAACAGTCCTGCCAGCACAAGTATTTAACCCATTGTGCCACCATGGTGTCCAGCATACAAGGTTAAACTCCCACTTTCACTTCCCTACACCATAGGTGTAGAACATTTTCACCTCCAGATGCTTTGGCTTATTACTCCCATTAGCCTCATTCAATAGATCCAATGTGAAGGGATTGTGGGGTCTGTGTACCAAGTCATTTGGAGGGCTACATTTGCCCCCACCCAACCAGAATCCCCATTCCACAGAGGCTTGCTTAGGACTTTTATTTACATGTCTAAAATGTGTACATTTGTTTTTGCAAATCCAGTTTACCTCAAATAAACTCATAAAATCATAAAAACACAGAATGTATGGTAATTCATACCAAGGATAATACTTTCTCTAATATACGCCAATCATCTTGACAAACTCCATTTCCATTTACATTTGCCACACTTAAAGATATCAACTAGTCATTAAACTCAAGGAAATCTACCAGTTACTTAGCATCCCATGTAAGTTGGCCCTTTTTTGTTTTTGTTTTTAAATAAACTAACGAGCATTAAATAGATGCCATCTACTTTTTAAAGTGCAAAGGTCTTTTTTTAACTGCACAGACAGTCCAACTTGGAAGTCAGCTAAGCCAGAATTTGGATTTAATGTGATTCTAGTCCCATTGGCTTAAATTCAAGCATTTCAGCTTTAACAGACTTTGTGGATCAGACTGACAACCATTTAACGTAGTTCAAAGGGCTCCATATTTAGGTTTCCTGCAAAGCACCAGTGAGCCGAAAGACTGACAGATGAATCTGCTGGGGTTTTTCTTCCTTTATTGTTTTATTACCTGCCACAGTCACCATTGGTACCTGATTATAAAAAAATAAGTATGCTGTGAGTTTTAGTAAAACCATAATTTAATGTCAATATGTTAACCTTTTCCCTGTATTACTATTTTTTCCTTTTACTTTTCTGTGTGTAGAGTCCTTTGCCATTATTGCTAAAACTCTTATGTTTTGACTGCAGTTACCCGGAATAAAATTGACATTTCCTCTAAAGATTACATTCATTTTACCTTTTTCAAAAAAAGCTTCTTGAACTTTAGATATGCCCTCAGCTTTCTGCACTTAGATGATTGGTTTCACTATTTCTACAATTTTCCTTTCTGCATTTCAAGACTACATTTATATTTATTTATTTTGCCACTGACAAACAAATGAGTACAGTGGGCCCTTGGTATCTGCTGGATTTTTGTTTCAGGACCTCCTGTGGATGCCAAAATCCATGGGTCCCCAAGTGCCATTATATATAAAATGGCATAGTAAAATAGTGTCCCTTGTACAAAAAGGCAAAATCAAGGTCTGTGTTTTGAAATTTCTTTTTGAATATTGTCTATCCATGGATGGTTGGAACAGTGAGATGGATGTAGGGACTTCATGGTTTTGGCACCAAATCTACTGAAGTGCTCTTCTGATTAGATGCTTAGGTACTGGGCATTAGGAAATTATATAGTGTATTAATAGCTGTCTGTTTATTATTGTTGTGAAAAACTATTGCTGCTGTTCCTTAGAATCATAGAGTTAGAAGAGCCCACAAGGACCATCCAGTCCAATCCTCGGCCATGTAGGGATACTCAATCAAAGCACCCTTGACAGATGATCATCCCACCTCTACTTAAAAAGATCAAGAGAAAGAGACCCCATCACACTCCAAGGCAGAATATTCCACTATTGAAGAACACTTACTGTTCTTCCTAATGTTTAGATGGAAACTCTTTTTCTGCATTGCTCCATGTTCAAGCCTCTATAGCAGACCTTCTTAAACCTTTTCCACTTGCGACCCCTTTCTGGCCGATTCATTTTTACATGATCCTGGATAACTAGGTATATAAAATAGGTATAAAAACCAAACATTTATTAACAATAAATCATTATTTGGAAGGCTTGCTAAACAAGCTGATTTTCCTATTTTATGAAGTACATCTGCAGCAATTTCTGTTTATAGTCCGCTATAAACACTTCATGTTGTTACTAACAGATTTGTGTAAATGTATTTGGTGCATTCTATCATTGTGAAATGTTTAGTGACCCCTATTTGAGGTCAGGACCACAGTTTAAGAAATAGTGCTGAAAACAAAGAGCAGAAAACAAGCTTTACCCTCCTCAATATGACTTTAAGTCCCCACACCTCCCCCCAAAATCTAGGCTTTCCTCGGGGAGGGTGTCCCCATGCCATCATGGTAACTACCACAATGGCAAGGGGCCATCCCAAAGCCCCCCCCCCCCACAAAGCTCTTAAAAGAATTAAAACTAACTGAACTGTCATGATGATCCTTTGGCAGGCCCCCTGGTGCAAAGAAATGATGCACCAGGAGGCAGGGCAGGGAAGAGGAGCATTTTTTCTCCTTGCCTCCCCCCGCCTCCTCACACATCATTTCTATGTGCTAGGAGGCCTGCCAGAGGAGCGTTATGACAGCCCAGTAAGCTTTTGGGAGGGGGGGGCATCAGAGTGGCCCCATCCCATGCCATGGTGGCCCTTCTTTTAAGGACTTTGTGGGGGGGGGGAGGAGTGGGGGAGGGGGGTCCCTCTCAGTTCTCCGGACTCATGGAGCCCAAAGAACCAAGAGGGCTGTGAGACTGGAAGTCTCTGGGAGTCAGTCCCCATGGACACAATACCCCATTAGACCCAGGGCTTTCAGGAAGGCTCAAGTCTAATGGGGTATGTAAGTAATTCACAACAAACAGGGTTCATCTGCTTTGTTCAAAATGAATTCTCTTTTACTGGAGATGTCATTTGGGCACCTCTGGTCAAGGCCCAATAGACCCCACATTTTGGAACCTGTCTGGAAAGGCCCTTAGTGATATGCTATTATATCTTATCATTATGTTCTTGTCAAGTATTGCCCAAGAAAAATAACTGAACTCCCAAGGAAGAGATATCAACAACTTAACATAAAGAAACCTATACAGGGTTAGTCAAAATGCATAGGCCAATAAGCCATTCAACTGAATGGCTTATTGGCCTATGCATTTTGACTAGAATCATAGAATCATAGAATCAAAGAGTTGGAAGAGACCTCATGGGCCATCCAGTCCAACCCCCTGCCAAGAAGCAGGAATATTGCATTCAAATCACCCCTGACAGATGGCCATCCAGCCTCTGCTTAAAGGCTTCCAAAGAAGGAGCCTCCACCACACTCCGGGGCAGAGAGTTCCACTGCTGAACGGCTCTCACAGTCAGGAAGTTCTTCCTAATGTTCAGATGGAATCTCCTCTCTTGTAGTTTGAAGCCATTGTTCCGCATCCTAGTCTCCAAGGAAGCAGAAAACAAGCTTGCTCCCTCCTCCCTGTGGCTTCCTCTCACATATTTATACATGGCTATCATATCTCCTCTCAGCCTTCTCTTCTTCAGGCTAAACATGCCCAGTTCCCTAAGCCGCTCCTCATAGGGCTTGTTCTCCAGACCCTTGATCATTTTAGTCGCCCTCCTCTGGACACATTCCAGCTTGTCAATATCTCTCTTGAATTGTGGTGTCCAGAATTGGACACAATATTCCAGATGTGGTCTAACTAAAGCAGAATAGAGGGGTAGCATTACTTCCTTAGATCTAGACACTATGCTCCTATTGATGCAGGCCAAAATCCCATTGGCTTTTTTTGCCGCCACATCACATTGTTGGCTCATGTTTAACTTGTTGTCCACGAGGACTCCAAGATCTTTTTCACACGTACTGCTCTCGAGCCAGGCGTCCCCCATTCTGTATCTTTGCATTTCATTTTTTCTGCCAAAGTGGAGTATCTTGCATACTCCACTAACCCTGTATATCATTCAGATTATCATAGAAACTGAAACTAGGAAAAATACTGGTTTGCACATGCCTATCACAAGTAAAAACAGATGAATAGTTTGAGTAGACCTTTACTTTCTGCCAGAGAGACAGACAGATATTAACAATGGGATATTTTATAGTGAATCTACATCTGCTTTTGGTTGAGGGGGCTTCAGGAAGCTGTTTTTGCATTGGGACAACAGAGTCCTATTGAAAAACGGGATGTTTGCCAGTAACGTAAAGGAAGAGGCCTGTTTGAAAAACAAAAGTAGGAATGAGAGTTGTCAAAATCATCTACATTCCACTTTTGAATAGAATTAGACATGTTGAATATCCAAACATACTGAAAACAATTATATAAACTGTGAATCTTAACTTTATTCCAAAGCTGAAGAATTGTTGGCTCCCCTCACGCACACACCCATGTTCATTTCAAGGAGAAAGGGAGACTGCTTTGTTTGTGACAATTTTGTGTTTTCGATTTCTATAAAGAATATTTAATTAAAATAATATTATGACCTTACCATTAAATCACAAATAGATGTATGACATCTTGTAAAAAAAAATGTTGCTTGTTTCTCTTTAAGTCTTACCCAAAACTGTTACATGCTACCACTATCCCTCCCCCAAGTTGAAGCTTGTTTAATGTCAAAGTAATGGTGCTGGCATCTCCCGCCATTCATTCTCCTCAGTTTTATAATTCAAATTTAAAGGTGTCATATCTTTAGATCTACTCATTATTGGAATTAATTTTGGAAAATATGGAGCAGAGAACAAGTCTGAGCTACATATGCTAAACAATATTTCTAGCAATTCTCCTCTCCCTCTTTTATATGCTGCTGTATATGTTTATATGCTGCACACCAAAGCAGTTTATAAAGGATTGTTTGGTATCTTCAAAGTTTCCCTAAGGTATTACATGGAAGGAGACCAACCACAGTTCCCCTGGTTTGCTATTAATCGATCTGGGCATTTGGTTGCTTTAGCCTTACTGCTCTACACAGTACTCTTCTCTACTTGGATCAATCTTAATTATTCAATCTGCTATCCATGTAGTCAGTTGCTGACCAGATTTTTATACTAAGGTGCTTTTCCTTGGGTATCAGGGCACAGTCACTATCAAATAGGATTGAACATTAAACTTGAGGAATTTTTTTGCTTCTTAGCCATGAGCACCTGTCATTGAACAGTTATCATTCTGCCCTTGAAGGTGAAAAGCACAATTGGAACACTATAGAGGAAACTTTAAAGGCTGGTAGAGGTCCACAGGCTAGAGGTTCCTTCCCCTTCATCTTTGGCAGGACCACCGATCCTCTGCCCTATTCCCAGCGTGTCCTGTCAGGAGGACCACCTTCCCCATTAGTTGCTTTGTTCTATCCCCTCACCTCCTCTTCTTTTGTAGTTGCAAAGTACAGATACAAAAAGGATAGGCCTCAGAGGATTTCTTGAGAGGCTGAAGCCAACATACTTACTATGGTACATTAATTAAGGGCTAACTGTATTTTATGCTCTCCATGTAACCAAAGTGGCCTGGGTTAAAACCTTATCATTACTCTCTGATCTTCTGTCCAGGTGGGTCCCCAGGCATCCACTTGGATTATATTTTTGTAGCAACCGCTCTTGCAGAGATGTCCAAGTTGCTTAATAAAAAAGCCAAACCTTTAAAAACCATTACATCTGTCACACTGCAAAAAATAAATTGACCTTAATTATTAGTTATGCAGAACACCAGTAAATTTATTATGCAGCACTTTGAATATTCTCCCCATATGTGTATTTATCTTCATGAATTGTGCCTGGGCATAGAAGTTATTAGGAAATAATAATGCCCTGTAAATAACACAGTAATAAAACTGCAAAATGTGTGAGATGTCATCTTTAAGATTGCTCATCTCCTGGGGCCATATTTAGAAGGGGAAAAAAAAAGATTAGCGTGCACACACAGACAAATTGCATTATACCAAACAGGGACTGAGATAATAATAACTTATAAAATGTACTGCTGGAAAGTATTAATCCTAATAATTTATGCTTAGTGCCAAAATGACCTCCTTCAATATAGATGGTCCTGTAGATGAGATTTTGTTTTTAACCTGCACATAAGATATCTGAACAACTGCTTTTATTGCTATAGATTTCTCTCCTGTTAATAGAGAGCATTTGTTAACTTGATATGACAGTAATGGGAATCATTCATATCAGTCCTAAAGCATAGAAACAGAGAGAATATATGGCCTATTTCTAGCAGAAGGGCAGATTGATATTAAACAAATGACTGATAGTTGTGAATGTATCAAATACATGGTCATTTGGTAAAGTGGACACCGATCATAAAACAGTAAGCATTCTTTGATCAGTAAAGTATGTCTTTTCCTGGTACTACAGCTACTCTTGCGAAGAAAACCTGTCTACTAGCTCACTCTGTGTAATGACATATATGAAATGTGAAAATATCTTTTTCAGTAAAGATAATACATTTGCTACCTCATATACTTGGAGAATTTTAGTAAATAATATAGAAAAAAAACAACAATTGCCAGCTGTTTCTAAACCAGAAAAGTGTCCACTTCTCCCTGTGAGACCTTTTTGAATTGGTGGTTGCATTTAGTTTGTTCCATATATGTTTGTATATGTTCTGTGTTTGTTCAATATATAAATGTTTAGGGCATTTTAGCATAGAAAAGATGAATACATGGAGGTACTGGAGAAATGTAAAAAAAATGTATGGTTTGAAGAAGGTGAATATGGCAAACCTTCCTCTCTCATCATTATAAGGACCAACTGTATTGAGAGCACCTGATGAAGTTAGAACACTAGTTGAATCTTTGAATGAGATTCCATAGACATGAAGGGCCAAGTATATTTTGTTTTAACTTGAAGTGTGAGTTGCATTGGGTTCTATTTTTGAAAAAAGGTGGGATACAAATTAAGTAAATAAATGATAAAATAAATGGTCTACAGCTCCTTTAATGCATCGACTAAAATTTGGCAGGTTCACGGCCCCATTGACAGCAGCTCCTACTATAAACAGGTAAATTTGCCCAGTATATAATGAACTTCATAACCGTTTCTATTAATTCTTAAAATCTTTACACCAGTTTATGAAGAAAGAAAAACTTTTACAATAACACAACACAAACTAATCTATGGAATTTAATGAGTTTTGCGATATTTATATAACTTTGTAATGGCAAGAAAACTCTAATTCTAAACTCTATGGCTATTAAGTTATTTATGTTGCAAATATTCTCTGCTCTTTCAAAACTTTAAATATGTAATCTAAGGGGTATCTTCCCCCCAGAAAATGGGTGAGATGGCTGTTGATAAGGAAATTAAAACGCGTTTGGAGAAACCACTATATAGCAGTATTAAATGCAATTCTGTTATTGAAATTGCCTTAGCATTGTAAGCAGTTAAAGAACACTTTTCTGAAATGATCAGCATCTATTACAAGAACTGCACATTTACAACTTACAAGAAAAAAAGTTCTCCCCAGAAGGCAGGCAAGCTATTCAGTAGGATGCATTTTCTCTCCGTAAGTCCTAGCTATGACCTTGATATTCTGGAGAAAAGCATGAAAAAAATTCATTACAACATTCAAAATTATATTTTCAAGATGTAAGAAGATATGGACAACAATTTCCATGAACTGGGAAACAAATGCAGTCATAAACATTTCAAAATATATATTACTGTATGGTATAGTATGGTAAACAGCTAGGAAAACAATACCTTCTGAGTAAACACAATACAACCCAGTAGCATATGTGTGCAGCAGAGTCTACTAAACACATTTATACATACAGTTGTCTGACTCACTTCCACAGTGGAAACAGAGTTGTGTGAAAGAGTTGTCTGCATGTATGGACATTGTTTCCTATCTGAAGGAATGGTAGTGGTATAGCTGAGAGAACAAAAGGAAGATTTTGCCCTCCTAATAAGCATTTTGTCCCCTTCCCATTTAATTTCTCTGCACTCCCCAAATTTCTAGCATTGCATTGAGTACAAAAAATCATTCACAGTTAAAACTTATATTTCCTTTGTATGCACTTCCTGTCAACTTCAACTACCCCATTTCTTCAGATGCTTAAATAAATTTCTAAATTCTCAAATGAAGTTTTCAGTTACTGTGATACTAGAATTTGGAACTGAGAAACTTATTCACTTAGGACACAATCTTACTGCTGGAACAATGGCCTTATTTTGCTCCTCCCCTTGTTTTTTCCCTTTGTGAAACTACCCCAGGCACACAGCTCAAAAGGAATAAATCCATCAAATCATTTTCCATTTTAAACAGTGCATGTGACAAGAAATAAGGCACAAAAATATTTCTAGCAAATGTGTAAATTCTCACTTTATTTTTCTCTGTCTCCTTCTCTCGCACACACTTGTGAGTAGAACGTTTTTGTTCGTTCCTGTTTAATGTGAGAGGATGAAGCATGCAAGATTTCATAGCGTAGACAGATATAGAAGTGATTCATTTTAAAGGCTGCATAATATAGATCCAACCTCCAAAGGTTGGATCTACTTTATTTATTTATTTACTCTATTTATACCCCACCTTTCTCTACCTTGAAGGGGACTCAGTGCGGTTTACATAGAGGCAATTATTCAATGCTTTAAAACACATACAATTCTAAAAAAAATTAAAATTAATATAGATTAAAATTAAACACATATTAAACATTTGAAAACGTTCCATTCCATATTAAAATCATGCCATCCATAACCGTAGTCCAAGCCATTCCATAGCCATTCCATATATTCTATATCTATTAATTGCACTGCACTATTCTCTAAAGGCCTGATTCCACAGTCAAGTTTTTACCTTTCTTCTGAAGGCTAGGAGGGAGGGGCTGATCTAATGTCACTGGGGAGGGAGTTTCTTAGCTGAGGGGCCACCACTGAGAAGGCCCTGTCTCTCGTTCCCAATGGTCATGCCTGCGAAGGAGGCGGGACCGAGAGCAGAGCCTCCCCGGACAATTTTTATCTCCAAGATGGCTCCGAGATACTTTGAGTCCCTCTTCTGACTTTGGTTATATGTATATACTATGTGAAATTTAACAAATAGCATATTTTAAAAGGGTTCAGTGGGTCCTTGATATTCTCTGAGATTTGCTTCCAGAACCCACGCTTCCTCCCCAGATGCCAACATCTCAGGATGCTGATGTCTCATTGTATACAACAGCAAAGTAAAATTATGTCACTAATACATAAAATGGCAAAATCAATGCTTATTTTTAGGAATTTATTCTTTCAACATTTTCAAGCCATGGATAGTGAAATGTTTTGATACAGAATCCATGGATATGGAGAACTAACTGTTCTTCAGAGGGAGAACACCAATTTGATTTAGAGGTGAAGCACAGTGGGTAACAACCAGAGTTACCCACAGATTATTGTTATTCTTGCCGTTATTTGCAAATATATAGTACTGAGATACTGAATAAGTAAGATGTACATGCTAACTTACTTAAAGCTAGTGCTGAACAGCATCAACATGGTTCAATACATTTTCAGTATGTATAGCAAAAAAAAATACAACAACAACAAATATAGCAAACATCAAGCAACAGCCAATAATTTGGAATGGTAGACACAGGAAGAAGAATTGAAGATTTTGGAAAGAGAATTGGAAGAACTTCAGTTTTTCATTTTTCGTAATTCTCTGTTTTCATATATTGGGTTGGATTGGATGACCCACAAGGTCTCTTCCAACTCAATGATTCTATGATTCTAAGAAGTGCATGAATGAATATGACAAAAGGGGTGGGAAACTGTCTACAGTGGTTCTTAATCTGTGGGCCACGAACCACCAGTAGGACGCACGGACAAAAAATCTGGTCTATGAGCCTCCTTCCTCTTTATTTGTTTTATTTTATTTATTTTATTTCCACTCCTTTTGTGCCACATGCCACTCCTTCCCTTTCACTGACCATGATATATGTTATGTATCTGAAACTTCAGCTGATGTGGTCTACCCAATGCAATTTTCTGAATCAGTACCCTAAACCAAATCTTAAGTTGACCAAAAACTGATTCATAACCCTTTTGATACTAATGTTGGAGAGTGGTTTCTGATCAAGTAGTCCCTGGTCAAAATGGTCCCTGGTCAAAGTGGTCCCTAGTCAAAGTGTTCTCTGGTTAAAAAAAAAGGTTGGGAACCACTAGTCTACAAGAATGATTGATAAAGAAAAGACTAAAGGAAACCTCTAAGAAGTGAAGGAAAATACTACTCCTGAAAAGAAGAGCAAGAGAACATCAGACAAACCCTGACATTTGTATATTGATTTGTAAAAGCTGCCCAAATCAAGGCTGCCGTCCTCTGTCTGCAAGGCAAGTTTTCCATTGTACTTTAAATAACTTCTAAAAAGTAAGATGTCCTGAAGATAATAGTTTTGCTTCATTGTCCTACAATCTCAAATAAAGTTGGAGAATACAAATGGTATGTCTTTTTTCTCCACCACCCTGACTGCATTAAATGCAAAATGAACAACGTGGCAATATATTCTGTACTGTTTTTACTTAAAAGCATTCAATAAATGTTCCGTTTAATAAATGCTTTCTGTTCTTTGAGGAAAGAGAAGATTAATTTGGTCTCTTTCTGTATTCCAGTGCCTTTTTCCAATGCTACTGTTTCTAAAGATAATGGTAAACTGAAAGAGTCTTGCTTGTGATAAAATCTTTCTTTTGTTTTCCTTTTATGTGCCATATTTGAAACAAAAACAAGCAATCTTAAAATGAAACTTTTGTATAATTTCTCTCCATTTTGCTCAAATCTGTTATAGCCAAGAGCATAATTACATAATCAAATATTCTAGGATAATAATCTCTGCACTCATATTCACCCTGATTTATTTACATGTCTGAAGGGTCAATCACAGGACTAAGTGAACTGAAAGGATGTCAACAACTCTTAGCATATTAGGAATTCAAAATTCACACATTTTTTCCATCTTATAAGTGAGTACATAAACAACATTGGCTTTGATACTTGTGCTGGATGGATTTAAAAGTTTCATAGAACACCAAACAAATCTGCGAATGATCCAACAAAATGAGAAATGGAGCATCAAGAGAAGTGACACACACTCCCCTTAACACATGCATACATTGTTCTGTTGTAGAGGTGAATCAACAATATTTTAGTTTCCAGTTTATTGGGGAAAATAATTGTTTATAATTAGTCACCATAACAAGTATTAATATGGTTTTGCAGATCTTTCTGAAATTCCTGTCTTTTCATATATATTCATTTATGTATTTAATAATATAAAGGACATCTGCATTTTTGAAAATTATATATTCCTCTTCATCAAGGCTTTCCAGAGTGATTTACCTAAGATGAAATACAAAGAAGAAATAAAATATGTTTGTGTGTGTGCGTGTGCGTGTGTGTGCATACACACACATATGCATGCATTCATGAGAGAACAGAGTGATGTAACCAAAATTAAATATAAAAATGTGTGAGAAAACAGAAACATCTGTGCCTCCTGCAAAAGAAGTGTAGATGCCGCATGGGTCTTCCTTACTCATTTATGCAGTAGAAGAATTGTGCAAGAAGTAGGCATGGGGTGTGACAAAGCTTATTGCGTTCATATACAGGGAATCATGTGGAATTTGTACTGAGTAGAATAACCAGAGTTGAATTACAAAAAGCAGTCTATTAGCTTAGAAAAGAATCAAGGAAGAAAACTGACAGGATCCAAAGAGCATGTCAGGGTGAAAAAGCCAAGGGGATTCTTGAATCAAAAGCAAGCTAACATGGATAGAAGAATGATATTGAAATCAATCATCTCAAGTTACCAGTACAGGATTTAGGGCCAGCAATGTGGGGCGGCACATCTGATGCTTCTTTGGCCACTTTCTGCCTTATTAGATTCTCTTGAATCCTAGCAGTATAGTAAAATCTCAACTTAAGAGCATCCCAACATCCATGGCATTCATTGCCATGGAATGCTTTTCCATCAGAACTTCTGCACTGTAACTATAGTTAATTTCTAATGTATATTAAAAGCATATTTATTCAAACAATTTAAGAATACTGTGTGTGTGAACAAAATTGCAAATGGCAAACATTTACCACTATTTAAGAGAATACTTGGCTAATATATTAAGAATTGCTGTTTGCATACGGAGATTTTTTGTATATATTTTGATCATGGCTTAGAGAATCTGTGTTTGGCATGGCGCATATCAACATTTTTATTATACAACTGACCCTTTTTAATCTATGAATTCTGTGTCCATGGATTAAAACATCCATGTCTTGATTAAGAAAAAAATCCCCAAAGTACATTTCTTGCACTCTTAGACTTCATCCCATGGGATAAGTAAAGCATTTGGGATCATTGCTTTTCACTTAAGCTTTGCGACACCCTGTTTTGAAATTAAATGGACAATTTTCCTACCCCATCACATGGTTTTCTTCTTCCTTTTTAAATTATTCATTTGCCTTCTCATCACATGGGAGACATACATCTCCTCCGTCACCTCCTCCATTTTCTTTAGATATTACAATTTCTCTTTATAAGGACAGATAGTTCTCAATTAAAAGGTAAGCCTATTTGTTTCATGCTTAACAAGAGATATAAATTACCATTCCTTCCTTCTTACAGTAATGGTGGAAGAAATGAATCAGTACTGCCCATCTTGGCTACTTCTTCCATGATGACATAACCATTATGTTTACAAGCGGGCAAGGGGGAATACCCATCACATGAGAAATTGGGCATTTTTACACGTCTCTACGCAGGGAATTGAAAAAGAAGTCTATCAACTTAGGATGCATAAGAAAAAAACACACTTTAGAAACAGTGAAATACCTAGAACCCATGGTATGAGCTTGTGTCATATAATGGGCTCTGTTGGTTGCTGTTTCTTAAATGTATAAAAATGCTGATTTTATTGCGTGTGATGAAGTCCTCATTTTAAATTAATTCTTGGAATCTATTGGAAGACAGGCACTAGATGGCTTGCCTAGAATCCAGATAAAATCTATCTACCAGGAAACTATGGCAACCCTAGATCCTTTCTTTCTTTCTTTTATACAGGGCTGAAGTTTTGGTAGCCTGTGTAACCCCACAAAGGACTACAGAATTGGCTTCCAAATCTGCTACAGTTGCCCAACACTGCTTTATAAAATTTCCTATGGAAAGGAATAGATGTCCTGGAATTTGGAAAGAGCTATTTTCATTGAGGTACCGAAGCTATGTACTTGAGATCTGCTGTAGTGCCTCTATAGCAGGGCTGCATGTATAGCGTTTCTCGTAGATTGTATGCAGGTTTGTGTTTCTTCAGATACTCCAGCAGCCTCCCAAAAGCCAGTTGCCAATTGTAAGCTGCCCTGAGTCCACCCCTCCCCCCACAAACCCCTTTTTTAAAAAAGTTAGGTGGGATTTTCAGGCAATTTTGGCTTCCATATCACATCCCAAATGAACGAAAACATGTGAAAATACCTCAAATAGCCCCACAAGTATCCTGGATCCCTGCACTACTCCCAAATAGTCCATTTTTTTCCTATGTTTCTTCTTAAAATAACAACAGAAAGGGGTGCAATGTAACTTTTTGTTACTATTTTGAGATATATTAGAGAGGAAATGGGGCACTTAAGCTTTCTGATGGTGCCAGGAAGGCTTTGGGGGAGAGAATTGGCCTTTGGCCCCACACAATTGCTAACCACTACTCATAGTAATGATTTATAATAGTAACAAATGTTTAGGACATAAAAGCTATTTATTTAAATCTTTTAAAGCATGAAGCTAGGACCAATTTGTAATTCTCGGAGTGCAAAAGTAACCATCAAGACTGACGCTGCCCTTTTGTCTTCACATTTTCCCCTAACAAACTGTGAAACAGCATCTTATTAAACATTTAGTTTTTAAAATGTCATTCTCAATCACATTATCGCTGGGATTTTTAAAAACAACATCTTAAATATAATGGTTTATATTAGGCCTGCAATTTTACTTCAAGTTTATATAGAATTTTAATAGGTATTAATTAACATATAACCTTGATGTCAAGGCATAAAGGGGAATTGCTGAGTGCAGCTGCCTTAGGCAACCTCCTCTGCCTCGTCAACAGATAATACAAGATTTTCAAAACTATTTACCTGTTAATCAATAAAATATAAGGCATTACCATAGCAACCACCATAATGCCTCGGCAGCACTTATGTAACCTCTGGGACTTACACTGTTTTTCAGAGTAGCAATTATGGCATTTTAAGTGGCTACAAACGGTCTTTACACTTCAGCCTGAAACTCAAAAGGCATTAGTATAAAAATGCAAGCTATATCCTGTAAGATGTGTTGCATTCCTGTAAAGGAAGGAACGACCTTCTTTCCTCTGACCTCGATTCCTCTCTGAAGTCTGCAGATTGCCTTGCTTCTTTAAAAAAAATATATTATTGCCCCCTACACAGCATTCTATGGACTTTCTGATCACATAATCTTCCAGTTTGTCCAAACTTGCCCCTTAACCCCTGAAATAACAAGACAGACAACAAAGGTATGGATTCAAATTGGGCAACTTTTATTGAATGTTACCTATTTAACTTTACCTGAACTAAACTATGTGTCTAGGAACTTGGTGGCAAACCGAGTCAGCGTCCTCGGCTACTTAGTGTGTAAAATCTGTGTGCCTTGGATCCCCAACCAGGCAACCTGAAGGTAAAAATCTGGAGAAGCCTGTGTCCGATTATTGATATCAGCTTCTCTCTTTACTGTGCCAATTGATGTCCCCTCACCCATTTGGTGACTTCTAGGTGAGTGTTTGTTGTACATTGACCCCCACCCTTAAGGGGTGCCTTGCGTATACCTCCATGTCTGTGTTTTCCTGATCTATTTATGCCACGGATTGGGGGCAAATGTCTATTTCGCCCCCATCCCCCACCAAGCTCCCCAAAACTTCCTGAATGCCCAACTGCAAATCAGCCAAAAATTGTGCGTTACCCAAATCTGTTAGGTGTATACCATCACAACGGTAAAACTGTATTTTGTCATGCGTAATATCTCTATGGTGTATGTAAGATCCTCTGCCCCGTGCCAAAGCCGTGCGCATGGCCCGGTTCACACGCTTTCTGGCCTTCTCGAGCTTCCTGACGTCACCGCCTCCTGGCCACCGAAGGCGTGGAATGATGGCCGACCAAGCGATGTGAACCCGGGGCCATGCCTGCCAGATCTTCAGAATGTCAGCACGGGCTTGTAAATATAGAGCCCTGCCGTTAAGCAGGCCAAGGTCGTTACCTCCGATATGGAGCACCAAAACGTCAGGAGGGGGCCCGCTCCTGTCATGCAATAACAAGGGAACCAAACCGTCCCAACGAAGGCCCCAAACACCCTTCCACTTGACCAATGCAGTGGAAGCAAAACCCAGATGCTGGCCAAAGGACGAGTTCCTGGCGTATCTCTCCGCCCAGTGGACATAACTATGCCCACAAACAAGGATCCTCCATCTATGCATCAGCCTGGCAGTCTCTGAAAGATAAACAACAAATTCAAACAAGTACCGAGCGAACATATCGCCTGTAAGCATCCGATTTCCACCTGCCAATTGATTTAATGGCCTCCTCATTGTAACCCAAGTGTGCTGCCGAAGATGCCGCCCCTATTCGAAAAGAGTGAGTGCCAAATTTGTGAGAACCCAACCCCAGCATCTTCAGCGCCCTGTCTGTGATGGCCCAAAACTGATATTTCGTGAGGGGGGTGGAATCCTGATGGCAGAACAAATATCCCCCTGACTCAGCCCTAACTTGTATGAAATGTGCCATTGCTGAGACCGGGCATAGCTCGGGGTCACTGCATCTAGCTAATGTAACCACAGCACCCTTGGCTTGCTGATCCGTCTTGGACGAACGTACCAAAATTTGGAGGGTGTCATGCGTTAGTTTTATATCTGGCAACAGCAACGCCCGCTGAGAGACATATCTCTTCGACATGGCGAGTAACTCACTTATCCTAAGAGCAGCGAAAAAGGCCGTCAAGGCCGCCGCATGAAATAATCGCTGCTCATACTCGGACCGACACACTTTGGGCCATGTTCCCTTTAATCCCTTTAAAATTGTGGGTGACAAGGGTTCCCTCTTATCCTGCGACGGACCTCGTTGACGGGCCCAACCCGCAATAATTTTATGTAGGCAGAAATCATTCGTGGGGTCCGAAAGGCCCTGCACTTTTGACCAGTAGGCCAACGCCGACAGCTGAGACTTAATAGTATGAGGTGCAAGTCCCCTTCTGCATGAGTACACACAGAATTGCGCCAAATGTTCATAAGGAATCGGTACTGTGGACGGTAACTTGTAAAACTGTCTAAACTCGTGAAACTCCTTAACCACCCTCATGTAAGAATTTCGCGAACTTGGGGCTAATGCTAAAGTCATACCCATTACCGCCTCATCCCTCCAACCTGCCAAAGATGACCTGGCATACGCTGTGGATGAACGTCGGCGCTGGACGCGAGTTGTCTGAAGCGCTCCATCTGCATGCGAGATAGAGCGTCAGCCAAAGAATTGTCTATTCCCGCTATGTGAAAAGCTTTAAACAAAATGTTATACCTTAAGCAGTGTAATGTGAACTGCCTAAGTGCCCCCATCACCCTATCGGATTTTGATGTCAAAGTGTTGATAACCTGAACAGTGGCAAGGTTATCACACCAAGAATGAACGGTTGAATTGGCAAACGCTTTAACCCATAATGTAACTGCAACTAGTATAGGAAAAAATTCCAAAAATGTTAAGTCTGATGTGATCCCCTGCGTGTGCCAACTGTCCGGCCAGACTTCAGCACACCAGTGCCCCTGAAAAAACACCCCAAAGCCAACTGCACCCGATGCATCGGACGCCACTTTAAGAGCGTCCTGCAGCCTTAACTCCTGTCTCCAGAATGAAACCCCATTAAAACCCTCCAGAAATTCCAGCCAAATGGACAGGTCCTCCCTGACCGAACGTGTAACCCTAATCCGATGATGGGGCATCTTGACCCCTGCTATGGCATTGCATAGCCTATGCAAAAAGGCCCTCCCCGGGGCAACAACCCTACACGCAAAATTTAAGTGGCCAATTAACTCCTGAAATTCTTTTAAAGTGGCTTTTTTACGATACAAAAACTGCTGGACCCTACCCGTCAAGTCTGCCACTTTATTAGGTGGCAACCTGGAATATTGATTTACCGTATCCAGTTCGATCCCCAAAAAGGTCAGAACCGGTGACAGGCCTTCCATTTTTTCTTCCGCCAAGGGAACCCCTAATTCCTGTGCTAGCCATTGAAATGACCTGAGTAACTCCTTGCAATTACCCGACCCGGAACGCCCTACGAATAGTAAATCATCCAGATAATGAGTGACTCCCGACATTCCGGATTTGGTCCTAACGGCCCAATCCAGGAAGGTACTAAATTGTTCAAAGGCCGCACAGGAAATGGAGCACCCCATGGGAAGTGCCCTGTCCATGTAGAAAAAAACCCCGAAATTGAAAACCCAGCAGCTCGAAGTCAGCTGGGTGAACAGGAAGCAAACAAAATGCCGACTTGATGTCGCATTTAGCCAGCTCAGCCCCGAGCCCAAACCAACGAACAAGCTGCACAGCCGAATCAAACGATGCATAGTGAACCGAGCATTGCTCGTCGGGAATCGCATCATTCACCGACCTGCCCTTAGGATAGGACAAGTGATGAATGAGGCGATATTCCCCTTGCGTTTTCTTCGGTACTATTCCCAAAGGTGATACCCGCAACATCGGCGTTGGCGGCGCCATGAATGGGCCCAAAACCCTCCCTTCTAAGACTTCCTTTTCAATTTTATGTTGTACTAACTCTTCCATTCCTATAATGGATTTCAAATTTGGGGATAACGTGGGAAACCGGGGACCCATACGAAAACCCTCTGAAAAACCTTCCCATAGGTATTTATCTGACCCCCTATCCGGGTACTGATCCAACCAAACCTTTAACTGATCTAACTTAATTGGGCTGGGGTCTTTTTGGAACTGCGGCCGGTCCTGATGGTTTCTTAACAAATTGGGTGTCCCTAGGCTTACCTCTCGCGGCTCTCCCTTTGGGGCAATTTCGAGACGGGTGGGTGCCAAAACAAATTGAGCACGAGTGCGAGTATCGACAGATCTTCCGTGAACAGGCTCCCTGAGACACAAATTCCCAGCATAAAGGCTTTTGGCGCTGAGACTGCAGCTGGGGAGCCCCCTGCCGAAAGGGCTGTCCTGTTTTGTTCTGAATAGTGTGCCCACTGTCAGCCTTCAAGGCAGCAGAACCCCTAGATGGATTCATAACCTCAATCCAAATTTGGTCATCAATCAAGTCCCAGCGTTTATCTGGGTGGCAGGCCGCTTCGGATCTAAAGCGCCTATCATATTCTAGCCAAGCGTTAGGGGGGCCACTAACATAAGCCTTATTAATGATATTCTGGTACTGCCACAGTGCTGTAGCCCTTTCCGGGGCAGCATCCGAGAGCAGGTTCGCGTACATCGTAAAACAAGGGAGCCAGTTCTCCCAATTCTGCTCAACCTTGCGTTTTTTAATTCTTTCCTTACTGTCCTCATCTAACTCATCCTTCTCCTTTTTCTCAAGGTCCCTAAAATATAACGAAAAGATATCGATATATTCGTTTCCCAATATCTTCTCCATAGTTTTGGTAGCCAAATGGGAACCTAAACCTGATACACTGGCAGTAGGAGTAGCCTGCGGTGGCCATTTCGCCGTGCCCCAGAATTTGTTGGCTTCACCAGTTCGGGCCGATTCAAGGGTGATGGTCGCCTGTTTGGCCAACTGAGTGATAGAATCAGCCCTCTTGTCCCCTATACTGGGCTCTGACCCCACAGTGGACTGAATCCCAACTAAAGTGTGTGACTGAACCCCCACTGCAGTGTGAGCCCGCCCCTAGTCCCAGGGCCATGTAAGTGAGGCGGAAGTACTTGCTGATGTGAGTGTGGTGGAAGTACCTGCTGATGTGCTATGGACGCCAACCGTCTGCTCCCCCGGGATGTCGTGCTGCGTGGGGGCAGCTGTCACCACCTGCTCGCGCCCTGCTACGGCAGTGGAAGCAGCAGTCGACATCACTGCCTGAGTGGACCCGGCTGCGGCACTGGACGTGGAGGCCAATGCCACGGGCTGGCTGGGTCCGGCCACAGCAGCCGCCATGGACCCGGACGCCTCCGGATCGATGATATTCTGCACAGCGGAATGCACTTCAGGGCTGGTGATGGTCTGCACAGCCGACGACGCCAAAGAAGAGCCCTCCGCAGCCCCCGGAGCCGCCGGTTGGTCAGGAATCCGAACCGCCCTTCCAGCCCCCGAGATCGTGACCGACTCTAAAATAGAAACCCGGGACAACAAGGATTTAAACAATTGCTTCTTGCTTGCCCGGCGAGTGGGGCGTGAACCAGCCCCACCAATCCCCACCCCACTATCCTTCTCCACTTGGTTAACACGCTGAAGAAGGGCCTCTAAATCTTCCATAGACACGCCGTCTTCGTCTGACGATGACCCGTCCTGATGTAAAGGGCGCTTGTGACCCGTCTTCTCTGCGGGACCCTTTCCCTTAGGGCCTCCTCTGTTCTTCCTTGAAGGCATCCTAAAGAAACAGAGGTGAAAAGACACAACGCATAAGCATACTATCCCCTAAGAAACTAGGGAACGCACCACAACCCCTCTCTCCAGGAGGTAGCGTGTCCATAATATCATTATTAATAAGGGGGAGGGGAGGGGGGCTAGGGCCCCAAACGTCATAAAATCCAAGAGTTGGAAAAGACCTCGCGCATATGGAAAAAGATATATCCACCCTGCCGTAAAAACACCCTATCCACGCAGGTATATAGCGCAATACATTCCATTTACAAAATTATGCTGAGGCTATTTTCGCCATAGAAACCTTAACAAAATATGGAGGGGTGTGGGATTTGCCCATTGGCTCCCAAAGAAACATAGAATCAAAGAGGTGAAAGAGACCCCGAGTGCTAATCATAGAATCAGAGTTGGAAAAAAAACCCAGAATATGAGGTTCATCTATGGCCCCCCCATAGAAACATAGAATCAAAGAGTTGGAAGAGGCCCCCAAGTGCCCATCACAGAATCAAAGAGTTGGAAGACACCCCATGTGTTAACATAATTCAAAGTTATAAAACCCATGTGTCAGTAATCCCAACCCCTTGACCCAAAGAGGCCTCTAACTGAGAGGCTTTCAAACAGCCCCAAGCCTCGGCTGGCCTGCAGCCTCACCCATAAAATTGCTAGCTTGACTTAACAAAACGGTGGCGGCCAGAAAAACGTCAGCCGCCACCATCCAACCACCATAACCCGGCTGTGCCAATTATTATTTATTATTATTATTTTGTTTGTTAAATTCACGGGCGAAGGCCCTGTTCCCGGCCTTGCCCTGGGCCAACTGCATCATTTTTTAACAAAAATAGCGGCCGTTGCCGCCAATTGACGCTAACTGCGTCATTGCTCATCTAAAATGGCGGCCGTCGCCGCCAAACGACGCCGAAATGGTGACCATTGCGGCCGCGCCCAAAATGGCGGCGATCGGCGAAAAATGCAGGCCAAAATGGCGCCAGCCGCGGGCGCGCAATGAGCGGCCCAGGATAACGAAAATTATTGCGCCATTCCGCCGCTCGCGCCGCCCGCCGTCCATTACGCGGCCGAAGGCCTGCGCGACTAGGCCGCGCAGCTCCCCTTCGCGGCCAGGCCCGCGCACTAAGGCGCGCCGCTCCAAAAACACGCCGTACGCCACCCGATTCACGGCTGAAACCGGAGCGGCCCGAGCGCAGGCCTCCAGAATCGAAGGGGATGGAGAGACTGCACCCTCCTTCCCAATGTGGGGAAAGTGGGGAGCCGTGACAGTGTGGGGTTCCTGCTGGTGTACCGCCCACCCCGTGACCCAGCAGCTTCCCTGTCTGAGCTAGCGGAGGTGGTCTCTAATTCGGCCTTGGTCTCCCAGCGCCTGGTGGTGCTGGGAGACTTTAATATCCACGCTGAGACCACTCTATCTGGCGCAGCTCAGGACTTTATGGCCACCATGGCGACCATAGGACTGTCACAGATAATATCTGGCCCCACTCATCAAGCTGGACATACTCTCGACCTTGTCTTTGTGGCGGACAACGAAATGATCAGAGTGGAAGATCAAAACATCCTTCCAGTGTCATGGACTGACCATCATCTGATCACTTTTAGACTTGCTGCAACTCTTAACCTCCGCAGGGGTGGAGGACAAATTAAGATGGTCCGCCCTAGGAGACTGATGGATCCGGATGGATTCCTGAGGAATCTTAGGGTTCTTCCTGCCCTGGAGTCTGGCGATTCTATCGACGCCTTGGTAGCTCTCTATAATGGGGAGATGTCCAGGGCGTTAGATACGATCGCACCTGAACGTCCCATCTCGTTGCGTCGTGACAGGCCATCTCCTTGGTTCACCGAGGAGCTGGCTGTGATGAAGCATACGAGAAGGGGGCTAGAGCGCAAATGGAGGAAATCTCGAGATGTATCTGATCGAGCACGGGCTAAAGCCTCCCTTAAGGCTTACTCCGTGGCTATACGGGTGGCCAGGAAATCATTCAAGACCACCCGTATAGCATCTGCAGCAAATAGATCATCGGAGCTGTTCCGGGTCGTGGGAGAACTCCTCCACCCACCTGTGGCGGAGGAGGTCGCTGATGACCCTGCAGCTCGGTGTCGCGATTTCGCACACCATTTTGCAGGTAAAGTCGCCCAGATACGTCTTGAGCTCGACTCCAATTCCATCGCAGTGCCAGAAGAGGTGACGGAGGCACCTGCTTGTCCAACCTTGTGGGATTCTTTTAGGCTTGTTCTTCCTGAAACCGTTGAGGAGATTCTTGGGGCTGTGAGGGCGACCACCTCATCTCTAGACCCATGCCCATCTTGGCTCATTAAATCAGCCAGAGGGGGGTTGCTTGACTGGTTTGTACCAATTGTCAATGCATCGTTGGAGCAAGGAATTTTTCCATCTAATTTGAAACAGGCTGTGGTTCACCCACTCCTCAAAAAAGCTTCACTTGACTCCACGGTGCTGAGTAACTACAGACCGATCTCCAACCTTCCCTTTTTGGGTAAGGTGCTGGAGCGGGTGGTCGCCTCCCAGCTCCAGAGTTTCCTAGACGACACCAACTACCTAGATCAGTCACAGTCTGGTTTCAGGCCTGGTCATGGTACCGAGACAGCCTTGGTCGCCTTCGTGGATGACCTCCGCAGAGAGCTGGACAGGGGGAGTGTGACTCTGCTGGTTCTCTTGGACATCTCAGCGGCTTTCGATACCATCGATCATGGTATCCTTCTGGGTCGTCTCTCTGGGATGGGCCTTGGGGGCACGGTCCTGTCGTGGCTCCAGTCCTTCCTGGAGGGATGAACTCAGATGGTGAAGCTGGGAGACGCCTGCTCTGACCCCTGGCCTTTGACCTGTGGGGTCCCGCAAGGCTCCATTTTGTCGCCCATGCTTTTTAACATCTATATGAAACCGCTGGGAGAGGTCATCCGGAGTTTTGGAGTTGGGTGCCATCTCTACGCGGATGACACACAACTCTACTACTCCTTTCCACCTAATTCCAAGGAGGCTTCTCAGGTGCTAGACGAGTGCTTGGCCGCTGTGTCGATCTGGATGAGGAGGAACAAGCTGAAGATCAATCCCGACAAGACAGAGGTCCTCCTGGTCGATCGTAAACCGGATCGGGGTATAGGGTGGTTACCTGTGTTGGACGGGGTTACACTCCCCCTAAAGCCACAGGTCCGCAGTTTGGGTGTCCTCTTGGATTCTTCGCTCACACTTGAGGCTCAGGTGTCGCCGGTATCCGGGAGGGCCTTTGCGCAACTGAGACTTGTGCGCCAACTGCGACCATACCTCGTGAAGGCTGATCTGGCCGGGGTGGTCCACGCCTTGGTCACCTCTAGAATGGATTACTGCAATGCGCTCTACGTGGGGTGCCCTTGAAGACGGCTCGGAAACTGCAATTGGTCCAGCGGGCAGCAGCCAGGATGCTAACTGGAGCTCATTATCAAGAGAGGTCTACCCCTCTGTTTAAGGAGCTCCACTGGCTGCCATTTATTTTCCGAGCCCAATTCAAGGTGCAGGTGCTCACCTACAAAGCTCTAAACGGTTTGGGACCACCCTACCTGCGTGACCGCATCTCCATCTACGAACCCACACGCCCGCTTCGATCATCTGGGGAGGCCCTGCTCGTGATCCCACCCACGTCGCAAGCGCGCTTGGTGGGGACACGGGACAGGGCCTTCTCCGTGGCGGCCCCCCAACTCTGGAACGCCCTTCCAAAAGATCTCCGACAGGCCCCTACACTAGCAGTTTTCAGAAGGAACTTGAAAACTTGGCTGTTCCGTTGTGCCTTCTCGGATTAGGAATCCCCATCCCAAGTCCTAGTAGCACTTTAGCACAATTAACATCGCTGCATACCGCATCTTTAATTCCTACGCCCCTCCTGCCACTTCAGCACTTTTAACCCTGTACCCCTTTACGCCGGCCGAACCAGTTTTAATATGTCTTGATGTATTGTCATTGCTGTTTTGCTTAATTGTTGATTTGCTTTGTTATTGCTATGTTATGTTTTCTATTGTATTGTGTTTTGTGGCTTCGGCCTGTGTAAGACGCATCGAGTCCTTCGGGAGATGCTCGCGGGGTACAAATAAAGTTAATAATAATAATAATAATAATAATAATAATAATGTGCTCCCAAGACCGACCTGGAGCACAGCAGAAACACGTCTTGCCATTTGGAAAGTCTGACAAGACTGAGGTAAGGAGGCTGGCTCACGTGGTGAGCCAGCCCCCGCCCCTCTTCCAGGAGGTTCTAATGGAACCTCCCATTCTCTGCATTCAGGGGGAGGGGCAAATCGCTCTCCCCACCAACTGCGTTGGTGTGGAGAGTCCCTTTTCTGCCTTATGATTATATGGCAGTAAGTAGTGAAAGTAGATTTCAGATTCAGAGGAACTGCTTTTGTATGAGACACAGTGCTACTGTGATGCCCTGTATATGTCAGGGAACAAGCTCTGGTGTTAGACAGTGTGAAGTGTCCTCCTCAAGCAAAGGATGAGAGTGGAACTGGTTTTAAATTGATTTTAATGCATATGTTGTGTTAACAGTTTATGCCTATATTATTATTGTTGTTGTTATTATTGAAGGCATGTCCAGCATTTCACACAATCTGTACTACTTTCACACTGTTCTCCTTGAGCACTATGACTCCACTTAAGACCTCATTACATTGGGATATTTTTGGCCTTTTTTCCCTCTTCTGGCCCCTCCTCCATTCCTCCTGAAGTGGAGGAAAAGCATCACAAGGTGCTTTCTCTGCTGTGACAAAGAGGATTTTTTTGCCCTTTCCTCCATCTGATGGGAGAAAAGGCAACGTGGCAATGTGTGTTGCCACCCTTCCACCCATTTGATGGGGACAGGGTGCTGTCATGCCTTGTCCCGTCATCACCATGTAATGGGGAAAGGAAGGAGGGAGTGCGGGGTGACACGAGTCACCCAGAATGCCATCCATTTTACTGGCAACTGCTGCCAAAATGGAACAACCCCAGGGGCCATGTAAAGAGGTCCTTTAACTGCTATGACTGCATTGTATGTAATTCTGAGATTGGTAACTTGGTGTGTACAAGAGCTCCGTGGTTAGCACAAGAAACTAAACTTTTAAAAGAATCATAGAATGATAAAGTTAGAAGAGAAAACAAGGGCCATCCAATCCAACCCCCTGCCATGCAGGAGCACACAAAGCAGCATTTTGTTTACAGATTGAGGGAAAACAAGGAAATCACCAAGTGATGGTGTTATAGGAAACTTGTGGAGGGAAGATATGGGCTTTTTTGGGTACCTGAGACTACTCACACTGTAATAAAATATTTATGGTAGTGTTATTCCCATATTTTATGATGAGGGAAAGGATATTGTGACCTTCCTAATGTTGGATTTCAACCGTCACTTTTCTTTGCTAGTTTTTTTTTGGTCGTGTCAGAAGTGCAAGCTGCTTCTGGTGTGAGAGAATTGGCCGTCTGCAAGGACGTTGCCCAGGGGACGCTGGAATATTTTGATGTTTTTTATCATCCTTGTAGAAGGCTTCTCTCATGTCCCCGCATGAGGAGCTGGAGCTGATAGAGGGAGCTCATTCGCGCTCTCCCCGGATTCGAACCTGCGACCTGTCGGTCTTCAGTCCTGCTGGTACAGGGCTTTAACCCACTGCGCCACCGGGGGCTCCTTCTTTGCTAGTAAGGGTTTATCACAGTGATTTTCAACCTGTGGGTCCACAGATGTTTTGGCCTTCAGCACCCAGAAATCCTAACGGCTGGTACACTGGCTGGGATTTCTGAGAGTTGTAGGCCAAAACACCTGGAGACCCACAAGTTGAGAACTACTGGTTTATCAGATTTATAATCTGAACACACCTGGAAAACCATACTTTGTGATCTTTCTGAAGAATACAAAATTACCCTGAGAAACAACCCACTCTCTATCCTACTGTACAGAGTAAGGTCTGATTTGGGATTTAAATTCCATTACATAGGAGGCACTAAGACCCTTCATTGTCTTTAAGGTATTTCCACCACAAGTATTTATCAGAACATCTTGAAACAAGACTGGAGACAGAGCAATTAACAAGATGCTGCTTGTTGTTATGCAATTGTAGAATTAAACATTATTTTAGATCTGTTGCTTGAAACTAACCAGATTTAGCCAGAGTCAGTGTGTTCATGCAAAATGTCACCCTCTTCATTTGTGCAAAAATGGCAGACAACTCCAGAGATAAACCCTGAAGGTAACTCTGGATGCTCATGGATAAGGTAACTTCTGTTTATAGGGCAGTGCTTGGAAAAGTTACATTTTGGATTATGAAAAACCCTGCTGCATCTGGGAATTTTTTTATATAAAAAGAGAAACAATATTTTCCAGTTCTGCTACAGAGAATAGATAGGGAGAATGCCAGGGTGCAGATATTTGTAGTGTGTTATATGCCAAATTAGCCACACTCAGAATTTTTTAATGTTAGAGATAAAAAGGCATCCTTGGCATTACTTTTCTAAACACTACCATGAACACCCTGTGAGAATACTTGCTTCTTTACATGCCCTGAAAGTATTACAGGGCATCTCTTCTTCCCTGTTGGTTTTTACAAAGCCAGCTGGGGAAATGTGGTTGACAATTAATGTGGCCGACAACTGGGTATACATGTTGTCCTGAATCAAACTGAGCCCTTGGCTGCCACTGCAGTAGAACAAATACCAGACAAAGTGATCCAGTAACTAATGACTACTTTCTTCTTCCAAGCTCAGCAGTCCCATCTGTTATCATCAAAGTGTGTGATGCCAGCACAGTAGGCCAAGTGGAAATTAGTTTGTGTGCATTGGAGGTTATCACATTTATAAACTGACCCTTTCTATGTTACTCAAAAACAGGTCCCAGAGAGTTCAGTGGGACTTATTTCCAAGTCATTCTGTGGTGGATTGCAGACTCCTTTTCCTATTATAAATGAATAAGAGATACCACATCAATTGTGAATGTGTTACAAAAGATAATCCCACAATGAAATTCTCAGATGTTTCATACCATATTAATAGTGTCCCTTTCCTATTATCAGTATCTGTCAGAAGAATAAGGTAGAGAAGTGAATTATACTGAACAAAGAGCATTTATAGGACAGAATTTGAAGTCTCACTGAAGTTTGCAGACCTTTAGGCAACATCTTTCCTCCTGCCTTTGTCCCCAAAAACGATTGACCATCATTAACACAGAAGATTTCACATCTTCAAGATAGCCAGAAGTTTTAAATCTTTATCAGTATTTACACACACATCTGCCTATAAAGTTCTGCCCCTAAGCACTTCATGCCATGCGTCTGAGGAAGTAAAGTTACTCTACAAAAGATTACGCTATGTAACATGATTTTTGTTCCTGTGTTATTAATGCCCTTTCCTAATTGGTTTATTATTAAAAACATGGAAAAATCCTGGAAATCTCTTGGGAAGACAGACAGACAAATGTCAGCATGCTGGAAGAAGCAAAGATCACCAACATTGAAGCGATGATCCTACGCCATCAACTCCATTGGTCTGGCCACGTTGTTCAAATCACCGTCTCCCAAAGCAGCTACTATACTCTGAACTCAAGAACAGGAAGCACAATGTTGGCAGACAGGAAAATATATTTAAAGATGGTCTTAAAGCCAACCTTAAAAACTGTGGCATACACACTGAGAACTGGGAAACCCTGGCCCTTGAGCATTCTAAGTGGAAGTCAGCTGTGACCAGCAGTGCTGCAGAATTCAAAGAGATGCAAATGGAGGGTGAAAGGGAGAAACGTGCCAAGGGGAAGGTGCACCAAGCCAACCCTGACCAGGACCACCTTCCATCTGGAAATTGATGTTCTCACTGCGGGAGAACATGCGGATCAAGAATAGGATTCCACAACCACCTACAGACTCACAGCCAAGACACTGAACTTGGAGGACCATCATCCTTGGGCTATGAGGGATCACCTAAGTAAGTATGTATTAGTTGTTATCAGAAAATAAACACCCCCTTCTTTGAGTAGAGTAATGAAAAGCAATAATTTAGTGCACCTTGGGAGAACCTAAAAGAAGCATCAACATACTTTTTGAGTGCCTGGTTAGGGAAATGGTGGCAGTGGTTGTGGTGGCTGGCATTTTTGATTTGCTCTCCCCACAGAAAGACCCTTGAGTTGTCCATGGATTATATCAAAATTCATATTTTTTGCTCCAAAGCCTATGTTTTACTTATATATAAGGTCACCTTATACATGAGTATATACGGTAAATTTATAAGGAAAAATGTTTTTTCTAAGCAAGAAAAGGTGGCTTTATCCACTGGCCATATGTGTGCTATATTCTCAATACTAGATTAGAAGCCAAATTGACTAAATTCAGGGAATTGTACTTAGGATGTATTATTACACAATATGAGTCATGGTAAATATAATAATGAATGTTAAAGTAGAAGGCAATGGACAAAAGAGGAAGACCATAATACAGATGGATTGACTTAGAAGAGGAAGCCACACTCATGACTTTGCATACGTTGAGCAGGGCTGTTGATGACAGGCAGGCCTGTAGCGAGGGGGTGGTTTTAGGGGTTCAACCCCCCCCCTGAAATGTTTCAGATTTTTAAAAAAACCTGGTTTACTCATGAATTTTAACTGGTTAACCAACTCCTCATGTTAAGTCTATGAGATGCAAAAAATTAAGAGTCCCTCCAGAACTGCAAGTCAAAGCCAAAAGAATGCAACCCCCCCCCCCCCACGCCCCACCCAACAAATATCAGATGGAAATGAACACCTTGGTACAACAGTATATGGGTTTTTTTCAGGTCCAAACTGTGCCCAGGAAAATAGATATGTTCTTCTAAAAATCATTATTTCATAGTGCAGTATATCACTGTTTCTTATTACACAAATTCTTCATATCCATTGTATCAATCATAACATCAGCAGCACTCTTAGCCTATGTAAAAGCAATTTCTGGTACAATTGTTTAAGAAATGTATTCAGAGAGGCTTATTGGAACCAAAATAACAGCTCAAGGACATTAAGCCAGAAAAAAAAATCCTATCTGAATTTCAAGGTATATGTTCAGAATAGAGATTGGTTTTTTTTCTGATTCCTGACAGATACTGAGATGAATACCCTTTGCTTCAGAACATTCAGGACCTCCCCCCTTCCACTGAATATGATGGGAAACTACACAGGCTTGCCCAGAAAACTCTGTAGTTTCCCAAGACATATGCAGCTTTCAGAAACTGCACAGCTTTTGCCATGAAAAGGAAATTGTATTGTATTCAAACTTCCAGAAATGCAGCTTCAGTCAATCCAAGTTTCTTTTCCTGCCATATAACATTGGTTTGGACAAAATTCAAACTGGCAAAGAATATTCTCAAAGTTCTGCACAATTGATCAGATTTCTGAACAGTTTATGTTGTGCTAGAAAACAACTTTCTGTACGTTTCTGAATGTCTCATTTTGCTTCCCATGGAAGTTTCCAGAGGAGTTGAGCTCTCCAAACTCAACCACAATTGGGAAATTCAGAAGTTATTATCTAAGCCATCATTCAAACAGTCACAACATGAATTTACAATACTAACAATAGAATGAATTAATATAACAAACTTTGCATGTTTGAACAAAACAATAATATTTATTTTATTTTATTACAGGATTTCTATCCCACTTTTCTCACCCTACAGTGAACTCAGAGCAGCGTGCAAACTTTTTACAGAACACATATAGGCAAACATTCAATACCATTATACAATTGATAGGACAAACAATACATAAACAGATACAGTCTTTTTTCTATCTCTGACATCTGAAGGCTGTGCTCAACTCTGGCCACCACTAGGGGGAGGAGGGGGTTGCTGTCACTCCATCCTCCATGCCGAGGAACTTTTTTGTTGTCCGTAGATGCCTCGCGATCAAATCATCGGCATGTCCTTTATAGACGCCTTTATTATCTTCCCACCTTTTAAGCGGTAGCTGTTTATCTACTCACATTGCTGTTTTTGATTTGGTAGGTAGGCAGAAGCTGGGATGACAGCCAGGAGCTCACCCTGACCCAGGCTTGAACTGTCAACCTTTCTAAAATCAACCCCACTTACATCAAACCAGGGGGATTTTAGTGTATCTTTTTAATAAAAGATGGTTGTCATTATTTAAAGACTGATTTTAAAAAACCCTAACATTGCCTTTTACAGAAGTTTCAAACTCATGGTCAAATTTTTCAGAAGTCATTACAAAGTTGCATCTATGTATATTTTTGCATATAAATGTACATATTTAGTTGATATCCTGGCTTTCTTCCAACATGACAACAGTAGTATGATAGGGAAAGTCAGCTTGTTTCTTGATAGCTGATTACAAGACCTCTTTGGTATTAAGGGCTTTCTTACCAACCATTTGCTTTATTTCCTTGCTCGCGGGGGAACCATCAATGAAAAGGGTAGAAAGTGGTTGCTGCATTGAAACTTCTGTTTGGCCTCAAAAATCCTAAAATCATGCATGACAACATCCAGAACCACAAGGAACAAATACAAAAGCTTCTATTCTTTAAGGTGCTCTTGGTGACTTCCAGATGTTTGGACAACATGGCATGTTCTCTGAGATAATGTGAGTTGTCTGTTTATACAGTTTTATATTGTTATTATTACATTACTGTTAATTGTATATTTATGTTTTGATGTGGGCGCCATGGGGTGCCACTTTGTTAGCCGTCCTGAGTCCCTCTGTGGAGGTTGAGAAAGGACGGGATATAAAAGCCCTAAATAAATAATAATAAATAAGAAATAAATACGTTGTGGTCCTACCTTTGAATGACCTAGAGTGTTATCACATATCTCTCACAGTTCTTTCCCTGATGTGTCAATCTTCATCTTTTTGCCACCCATCTCCATATGTCATCTCCATATGTTCTTTCAATCCTGAAAGCAGTCACTGTTTTTGTCTCTGTCCTGGTTCTTCTGTGCCACTCAAAGCCTGGAAACAGGAAGGCACTGTTCTGAATGAATATGGTTCATTTTAGAGTCGCGTCTAAATAATATCATACAACATTGACATAAAACTCAAGTGCTTAGTTATTAATGCTCTGAGTTCAAAACAAGACTTCAAGTCAACAAAGAAATATGTCAAGATTTTGAAAGGTAGAAAGAGTAAGGGGTAAAAGGTCTAATAAAAACTGAACATGATCAAGAGCCAAGGTTGGAGAAACAAAAAACTGGAGAAATATTAGAATATTAATCTTGCTGAAATACTGAATACATTTTTTTGCAGTCCTACCTATACCAGGTATACAAAATGGATCACTCTTTCATGATACTAAGAATGTCAATGTGTCAGTATGATGTGAAGATATTATCCTTTTAAATTTTGCCTACATAAAAAGTGCACTTGGATCCATTTATTCCCTTTATGCTATTCACAAAAGATTTAAAATTATGAACAACCACTAAATCACTGTAATCCCTATCATATTAGAGAACATAACAGCTTCCCAGGAGCATTGCAATCTGCCATGTCAACAGTCCTTAGATTAAGGGTCTTAATCTGATTAAGGACAGACGAAGAGTGCATTGACATGATAGAATTCTAGTCTATCCTATTAATTAGCCTTGGATTAGAGGATCTTTTCTCTTATAAAGACTGCTAAAATTGGAAGTGAAAATGAGTCAGAACAATGTCTTACAGTTCATTGTGCTACACACCACACATACTCTGCAAACACCCCCTACTATGTTAATATCATAGATTAAAAGGTTGAAATTATCCTAATACAACCAAACATTTGCTTAAACAGGCAATATCAGACAATATTATATGTCTCAGAGAATTGCAGAGTTGGAGAAATAAAGGAGTACAAATCCTACTATTTATATGACTGAGAAATGAAAGATAGACAATCACACCAAGGTCCAAAACTGAGACACTCCTGAAATTGGAAGTTTTTTCCAATGACTAGAAAAATTGAAAGTAGGATGATTTTAGAAGTTCATTCCTGCCTCACTGAAAGCCCATTTCACTATAGAAACTACATGCATTGAAATGTGTTTAAACATCACCTTCTGGATCAGAAGTGTTCTTGCATTCTAAATATAGATATATGACTTCGAGGACTTCAAATGTTTTTTAGCTGTTTTTTCTGTCTAGAGAAAAAAATGCATATTTTTTTCAGTCTTCCTACCAATGTGTATCCTCCATATCCACAGACAAATAAGTGAGGAACTATAATGAAAGAAGGAGGATTACAGTTTCTCAATCTTATTTATATATGGGATCTGTTCTGTAAGTTTCCGGGACTCTACTCAGTCCCATACAAAACTCTGATTTAATTTGGTTTTACTTGTCTTGGTTTACAATTTCCTCCAGGTAAATTGCATTTTTGAAAAACTAATTTCCCACTTGAGTATAATAAAATATGAACTGACTATAGGAAAACAAAATGATACAGAGATAACTGGCAAGTGTGTCTGAGTAGGTGTTGTTGATATGGTATATCATTTCCTCAAAACAAGCCCCTGTGAATCTCAGCGATAAGAACCACAACACCATATTTATTAGTGGGTATATGCTCTTCTTGTACTGGTTGGGTATACCTCATCTGGAATTCTGAAACTTAAAATACTCCAAAATCCAAAACTGACCACATGGGTGACTACGACATTTGCTTTCTGATGGGTCAATATACACAAACTTTGTTTCATACAACAAAATATTGCATATACAATTACATTCAGGCTGTGTTTGCATAAGGTGCAAAGGAAATGAAAATGAATTTCATATTTAGATTTGGGCATCATCTCAAAGATCTCTCGTTATACATATTTGCTAGTTTTTCAAAATCAGAAGGGGCGGGGGATCCAAAATATACACTTTTAGTCCCAAGCATTTTGGATAAGGGATGCATATCTATTATTAATTAATTAATTAATTAATTAATTAATTACAGTTTTTATTTTCCGCCCTTCTCACCCCGCAGGGGACTCAGGGCGGATTACAGTATACACATATATGGCAAACATTCAATGCCAGTTTGACAAACAACGTATAACAGACAATACACCGAGGCTATTTAACTTTTTTTTTCTGGCCGCCAGGGGAGCTGCTGCTTTTCATCATCCATCAGCGACACCGATGAAGTTCTTCTGCATTCCACATTCCCCGGAGTCTTTTTTCTTTATGGCCTCATAAATTAGTTAATTTAGCCTCCCACACAAGGTGGTACCTTATTTTCCTGCTTGACAGATGCAACTGTCTTTCAGGTTGCAAAGGTCAACAACAGGCTACACAATGGCTGGACACCCACTCCAGCCCGGGCTGGCTTCGAACTCATGACCTTCTGGTCAGAGTGATCTTAATGCAGCTGACACTCAGCCAGCTGCGCCACAATCTGGTACTGTTTGTTTACTAGAGATGGAGAAAATTACTTATTCATTCTCAGGTTAGCAGGAGTAAAAGTTTCCCAGCAGTTGCTTTTGTCTATGTGAAGAAAATGGTTTTCCTGAACAGAAAACAGTGTTTCCAGCATAGGAAATAAATGTGTGTAATGTGTATGTGTGAGTTTTTAAATCCCTCATGTTTTTTTCCCTCCGATAATAATTTCTCCATAATACTTCAGGACATTCAAATACGGTAAGAATACTGCAACGGAATATTCTATTTGTCTCACAGTGGAGAGAAAACTACTATAATTATTCTCCCACACATGCGAGGATGAAATAGCAAGGATTTATGTCCCTACTATGCACATAACAAAGACCATCAAACAATGGATTTTTATTTACTAAGATTGTCCCCTTATGTAACTGATTTTAGGTGACCTAATTAAATGATTAAGTAAAATAAAATAAAAAAGATTTTTAAAAATCAACTTTAAAATGTTGTGGCAAGGAAGCACACAGCATAAAGTGAAGAGACAGAGGCATATATTCATATTGTACTCATTCCAACCTCCCTCCCTCCTTTGTTCTCTCATACCAGGAATGAAAAACACAAAATCAACTAACCCAAAGTCGCTCAAAGCAGACAAAAGCAAAGAGGACAGCAATCTCTGACAGTGGACAAGAGCAAAGCAGATAGCAATCTCCTAAAGCAGACAAGAATACAAGGCATGGAAGCTGCTGCCTTGCAGTCCTAAAGCCCTGTACTCTAGTGCTATGTCTCTCTCTGGCACTAGCTTTTAACTCAAAACACTGTTCGCCCGTCTATCTTTTAACTCAAAGTGCTCTTCAGTTGGGATACTCTTGAGTCTAGGTTCCATTGTATAATATCATAAAAATAATAAAACTTTATTTGTATTCCACCCTATCTCCCCATCATGTGGAAACATATATCATAACCCATTTGTTGCTTCTTGTACCTGAGAGACAATGTAGCAGTTGTAAACTGCCCATTTGAAATGGCTGGTGTTAAAAAGTGAACATTGATTAATCATTCCTGAATCGGGTTCCTTTGCTGGAATGAATCTGACATATTGGTATTTCTTGCTTCAGTAAACCCAATTCTGAAAACAAGGCAGATGCCATTGAAGGAATGCAGGTCTCTAGGCTTCTTGATAACTCAAACACAGTGAATAACCTTTTAAGGAAAGACACATGTTGGCAATATTACTTAAGTTTTTTTAAAAAAAATAAGGAAAATGTCACTAAATAGAAGTGAGAATAGAATAAATATTCTTTTTCCGCCCATAAAAAGTAAAAATAATTATTGATAATAGATTGGGGGAAGCAATTAATTAGCAGTGTTTCTGCAGACAATTTACCAGCTGTTTTGCTAGAGGCTTCCCAAATTGGCAGTGAAGAATGAGGGACCATTTGCACATTCATAGAGATAAACTTGTGATGGCAATGACCCAAAAAGTCCTACGTGATATGGGTCCAAGCTATGTGAAGTACTATATATACTTATACGAGCCCATTGTAACTCTATGATCATTGGGCGAGGTCCTTCTCTCTGTCCCATTACCTTCTCATGTTCATTTGATGGTTACAGGTGAGAGTGCTTTTTGACAGTTGCTGCTAGACTTTGGAACTCCCTGCCTACAATTGCTCCACTTCTTCCAGCAAATAAAAACATGTTTGCTCCACCAGGCTTTAGAAATTGATTAGGATATACTTTTAATGGTGTGTTCTGTATGATCTCTTGATCATAATAAATTATTCCGATTTTAATGTCATGTTGTGCTGTTATATTGGTTTGCATATATATATTGGTCTCCCATATCCACAGATTCAACCATCCATTGATAAAAATATTCCAAAACACAAAGCTTGATTTTGCCAATGTATATAAGAGACACCATTGTACTATGCCACTGTATATTATGGAATTTAATCATCCAGAAATGTTTGTATCTACAAAAAACAGAGCCCCATAAACCACCTATATGATACATTTATTTTCAAATTCATTTTCTCCTCTTCTACACGTTATATTGTTTGACTTGTGTCTAAAAAAAGTAATGTGTAAACAAAAAGGGCAAATTTTAACTGCCAAATCGAAAGGAAGATAAAGGGAGTGACAGACTCATGTCTACCAAACTCAACCCCCCACATTTGATTTCAGAGGAACTGCCATTATGTCACCCCAAAGTCTTTGTCTCTGCGTGAACACACAAAAGGATAATATTTTCACTACTAAACTTTTCCAGCTCTATATGGGCAGTGACCCAAGTCGTCAGTTAGAAATTTGCATGTTGATGCTCAAACTGTTGCTCAGATGTGAAGTGAGAAGAGCGGAATGACTGGGATGGTCTCTGATGTGCAGTAGTCAGAAAATCTTTTGCCTTAATTGGGAAGAACCCAGCTACTTTGAAAACCAGGAGCCATACTCAAAGTCTGACATAATGATCTTCCATGCAGAAGAGAGGACAGGGAAAGATTTAAAATGCTATAAAATTATCCTTGGTTTGATTTTCTGCTGATATGTCTCTCTCTTCCCCAAAGTGCTCCCTATGCTCTGCTTGCAATATTCATTGCAGTAATGATTTCTTAGGGCACTGCTCCTGTACATAAATATTAGTTCTGATCACAAAGCAGAAATAATTTCAGAGCAACATTTAGTGCAAAGATGAAGATGTGTGTGTGCATAGATATACATATAGAAAGAATGCCTTTTAAAATTTTGCACCTTGTGGTTCTTCTCATGTCCCATCAGCATTTAATAAGAATCATACCTCTAATAAATAACACTTTCCCTAGTGTATCTATCATTTCAGTTTTATTAGGATCTTACAAAGTCAGGTTTACACATGGCAGTAGACAGCTCGAGGGACAAGAGGGAGTAGGAAAGGAGGCTTTAAAGTATGAATGAATTTTTACCATTGCTATACTTTTTCATGCATTATTAGTGTGAAGTGTGTCTTGGGGCTTATCTAGAGCTACCCAAAAATCTGGGGCCGCTCAGGAGCACAAATGCTCTGGACTGACCCCAGAGGATGCAAAGCTGTTTGGATGCTCTGTCCCAATCCATGGCAGCAGCAGCAGCGGGAGTCCAGATGGCTACCTCATTCTCCCTGGTTGCATGGATGCCTTTGGTAATTTCAGCAAAGGCACCCAGTCATAGCCAGGAGTTCTCCAACTGAGTGCTACAGAGATGGAGATA
The DNA here is from genome assembly GCF_037176765.1 of Anolis sagrei. Taxonomy (NCBI): domain Eukaryota; kingdom Metazoa; phylum Chordata; class Lepidosauria; order Squamata; family Anolidae; genus Anolis; species Anolis sagrei. The sequence continues at coordinate 57,281,321 of NC_090023.1, read as the reverse complement.
ATATTGTCCTGATCCACCCTCTTTTCCCTGTACTGCTAAGCGCAGGGAAAAGGGGATGGTTGTGCCAGCCTGTATGGACAGTGATTGTCACAGTCTACAGTTTTACTTCCAAAGAGTAGTCAGAGGCAGTCCAGGATTAAAAGCTGTAGTCAATCCAATTCACAGCAGCAAGTAAGCCAATTTCAAAGTCCGTTCCAAGAGGTCTAAATACACAGAGTTTCACCAACACGTCCAGGTCCAAGATCCAAAAGTGTAGTCCAAAATAGAGGCATAAAGTCACCAATGATACACATCAGTCATGTTGAAGTGACAATCTCTCATGTTCACCTTGTTGTCTTCCAATTCAGTTCATGCTCAATCCATCATGGCAAAGGAACCTCCCAAGTGTTATATTTCTTTGGTTGGACCAGTCTTTGATGTTATCAATTTATCAAGTTGCTCATTTTCAGTTCACAGTTCAGATGTTTCTTGCTTTTGGCTGCCAGATTCTCCATGCCATCATGCATTGTGGCTTCCCCAATTTACACTTATTCATCTGGTCTTCAACTTCTACTTTAGCTCAAACACTTAAATATTTTGGGTCATTGCAGAACAGGCATTAACCCACCCCTCCAGGCTCCAGCTCAGGGTTAATGCCATTCAGTTGCCAAGGTCCAATCAGCTAGATCAGAAGATGATATAGCAGTTGTAAAGACATGTCAGTGTGATATGAGTGTTTGAATTGTAAAAATAACATTCTTGCTCTTCCCCTGCTCCAACTCAGATGCTTCCATTTCTGAAAGATCCTGCACCTGCACAGCCTTAGTGGTGTCATACTGGTCCTCTTCCTGGGGCTCAGAGTCTGCTGCTAGGAGAACCCTCCTCCTCCTCCTCTTTCTCTAGCCCCATGAACCTGACACTCATTAACTTTGGAAATTGCTGTCCACACTCAACCTGAAATACAGGGCTGCTCTGGAGTTTTAGGGCCCTTCCACACAGCCATATAACCCAGAATATCAAGATAGATAATCCACAATATCTGTTTTGTACTGGAGTATCTAATTCAACACTACCATATAATCCAGTTCAATGTGGATTTTATACAGCTATGTGGATGGGGCCTTAGTGTAACTGAATCCTTTCCTGACTTATCTTAACATGGCACTAAATCAGGCTCAATTAAATATATTCCTACATTAATGCATCCATGTTCAGTTTCTCATCCACTTTGGATTACAGGGTTGATATAATCTCAGGATGCCACAGGGTGTTGCTATGGCATCTAAGGTAGAATCATGATTCAAATAACTGTATAATTCTGAATGGCCCCATATTAAAGATGGAAAGACCTGCTCTTTTACTCTTATCCCCTACTTCATGTATTTGGTCATTAAATGCTTGTGCTCCTAAAAGCAAAAGTAATAGCTTGTGATTGGAAGACACCACACAACACACATACACATACACAAATACACACACAGAGAGAATTAGATGTACTGATCATGATGTGACCATATATATTTAAAATCATTTTCATGTTGAGGCCTTTTTGTGAATAGTTGTACTCAACATGCAGATAGATGCATATAGCTTCAAAAATCAAGCTAACACTGTACTCCTTTCCTCCTTCAACACAGAAAGATCCTTCACATTAATATTGTGTATGAAGAATATTGACAAGATGAAAGAGGATGGCATCTTCAATTTTCAATAATGCTACCCAGGAATTCTTATCAAAAAGGAAGGAACCAAGCTTGGCTAGCTCTTTCTATAGTGAGGGAGATATGGGAAAGTAAGGTATCTATGTCTGAATCCAAAGTACTCTAATAATAGATCTAAGAAAACTTACTTCTTGGGACTCTAAGTGCATGCTAGCTGAGGGCTCTCAAAGTTATAATTTCATAAGTAAATCTTCTGAATTTTATTCAGATGGTTTTGCTTGGCTTATGCATTTTACCGAGGCCATTTGGTTTTTCCACACCAGAAGAGAAGCAACTTAATTTAGAGTTTGAAAAAAATCAACATCTAGGCATAAGAAAGAGCAATGATCTAACTATTTGTGGATTTAAATTGCCCAAGGCATGGGCATCCAGCTGCAATTTCCCTGGTTGCCTTTTTGCCACCTTACTTCATTTTCAATGTGAAGGAGAATCACCTTCAAAATGGGGTAATTAATATTGTCTGAGTATGTTATATTATATATAAATTAGTTATTTATTTATTAAAAAAAACATTAGTCCACTACAGGCATGTAGCTGTGGGGGGGGGGGGTGCTTGAGGGGCTTCACCCCCCCCCTGAAATATTCAGGGTGGTCAACGAGAAGGCCTTACTGGTATGTGGCACGGGGTGTCCTTGTCCGCGCCTTGGTCCTCAGTGCACTCTCTTTCCTTTTCAGTACCACTAGTTTCAGCCTTCGGTGCCGGGAGAGGAAGGGGAGTGCACCAACATCCCAGGCACCAAAGAGAATGCCGCCTCTGTGTTAGCTACTCTACTACTATTGGCATGCAGTGTGGAAAGATTGTTTTTAACCATGAGGAGAGTGAGAAATGTATTTAGAAGTTTAATGACAGACAAGAGACTTCGTGGACTAGCAATGATTTCCATCCATTGGGACATCACTATCAAACCAGAAAAAGTAATTGACAAAATGGCCCGGGAGGAAGAAAAGAAGACTGTTGCTGTAAAGTAAAAAATAAGTCAAAAAGTATTCTAAATATTTTGTTAATGAAAGTAAATAAATAACATTTATTATTTAAACTGTTATTTTTTATTCATATCATGATCTGATCACCATGCTCAATAATATTCAATATATCCCATATGCATGGTAGTATTGGGATAATGAAACAAAAGGTTTGCTAGGGTAGATCCTCTCTCACTCAGATTCACCCCCCCCCCCCCTAATCAAAATCCTGGCTACGGGCCTGGTCCACTATTTGTTCTCTCTTAGCAGTAGTACGACTTGTAACTGGCTGAAAAATATTATAATTTGACCTGGAAATATGCAATTTCACAATAATTAAGTGTAGTTGTTTTGTTTGTTTTTTTAATCCAAACCTGTTCTCTTGGGATACAGTATCCCTGGAAAGGTCACATGCAAATTAAGAGGCAGTATTCTTTTTGTTTTTGATTCAGTATAAGTTTTAGTACAGTAGCATTTAGCAAGCACATAGGAGCATGCTATGTCAAGAAAAAGGAAAAGCATAAAGGTTTATTTCTGTTAACAGTACAGAAAGACAGATGAGAGTGTAATGTTCAGTCTTCTGGAAGCCTTGAACTACAAAAGGATGAATGATCTTGTAACTGAGGTGGTAGATCATACTTCAGAAGCTAGCGGTTCATTTTTTTCACTTGGCTTCCAAGTTTCTGTATGTTATTGGGGTAGTTAATTGTCTTATGTCTCATTTGCCCACTGGAAAAACTTCAAGGAAATATTTTCTTTCTGTGTTTCCAATTCTTTTGAGTATGTTATCTGTACCATCTGTACAGGGTGAATTTTGAAACCAACACTTTAGTATGTTCTAGTTCATACTAGTGCCAGGCAAAAGATGGCCCAATGTCTAGGACTTTAAGTAAAATTGTGATAGTAGATAAGTTGAGACAGATCCTTGCACTAATATATGGTATGTTCTTTTGCAACAAATAGAATTGCAATCATTTTCCCAGACTGAAAGAGGATATCATACTTCTTCTGGGTGAAAACCTCTCTGAATTCTGTTCATGGCACTAGTCTATCTTTCTTAAGAGGCATGATTCTGATGTCAGTAGCAACTAGAGTGAGAAACTGGAGGAGGATATGAGGCTGCCTTAGCTTCCCTAGGAGAACATGTAAGGCCACACTCAGACATGGCACTACCTACAAAAAGGTATAATTTTCATGCCCAAGGGCTTCAAGAGGACATGGGAGCATTTCCACCATTTTTTGCCCCAGGCCATTTTAGTAATATTAAGTGTTGCTAAATGCTAATTTATTTCTTGTTTTAGAAAAAGGCTACTCCTGGGTCTGAAGTGGCCAGGAGAAAGAATGTGACAAAAAATGCAGCCCGTACCTACTAGATGAATATTTGTGAGCCTATGTGATTGGCCACTTAAGGGCCGTGAGGGATTGCATACAGCCTGCAGTCTGTATTTTTCTGAGGTAGCACCATCACACTTTATGAACAGTCAGTATTTTTTTTTTTGTAACTGACACACTTTTTATCATTTATGTTGGGTTACTATGAGTTTTCTGGGCTGTATGGCCTGATGTTTTAGCCACATCTATGGCAGGCATCCTCAGAGGTTTACCCATCAACCTCTGAGCATGCTTGCCATAGATGTGGGAGAAATGTGAGGAGAGAATGCTTCTGGAACATGGCCATACAGCCCGGTGATTCCGGCCATGAAAGCCTTCAACAATCCCTTTATGCTATTGTTTTAACTGATCAAGCAATTTATCCATCTATTTTTTTGAGGTGGTGCGGCAATTTAAACATACAATTAAAAATATAATAATAGCAAAATACCACTTAAATTAAATGGTATTATAGTGCTGTACCAATGTAAATCAACATATATCTTTTTCAAAAGATTAAGATAAGTGTTTTCCCTCACTTGCACTTTAGCAATTGTAGTTAATGGTTAAGAAAGGTATGTAGTGGAGTTAGTCTTTATAAAATAGCATTAAAAGCACTATACCTCTATAATTTCATTTAAAAATCTTTTTCCAGTCAGTGCTGTTAACCACCTTGCTAATATGCAAATGTATGGAAGGTTTTTTTTTAAATCATTTTTGAAAAAATGTACAGTGCATTACAGGAACATTGTGCTTATTTCTGGAGCCAAATGCTTAATAGGGCTATAGCGTTTGCCATACAAGGAAGCACAGAGACCCAGAAAGTTTGGCAGGGGTCGGTGCACAAAGGAGACAGTAGCAAAGTAGTTCAAAAGATCAGACAATTGGGACAGTCAGAATAGAAGCTAAGGTAATAGATCAGATTTCTGCCAGGTCATCAATCAGAGGAAGGAGTAATCAGAAGGGAAATCAGTGAAGTGCATCGAGGTCAGGCTGTTGGGGTATCAGTCAAACAGGAATCTGTGCAATCCTGGGAGTGTGGAAGAAAACTGGGTGAAAATAAAGTTTCAGATTTGGATCTTGAAGAAGAAGTATTTCAAGAGTGTTCCAGTTGAAAGCTGTTTGATTAGTCTCAGCATCCATCAGGACTCAGGTGGCAGTCCAATATTCTAAAGGCACCAGATCTCATTTGCGCTTGAAAGCTAAGGAGGGTTCTGTCAGGTTGGCGCTTGGATGGTTGACTGTGAATGAATACCAGTTGTTGAAAGCTATATTTTTGAGAAAGAAACTGGCAAAACCACCTCCGAATAGTCCTTGCCTAAGAAAACCCTATGAAATTCACGGGACTGCTATACTTCAATAGGCAGTTTGAAGGTACACACATCAGATTTCTGTTGGAACCTTGACTTTTTTCTTAGTCAGTCTGTTGTTTCAGGTGCCTGTTTGCATAGGACTTGGAAGTTGCTCTGTCTAAGTGAAATTCTAGTTCTCTAACAACTGAGAGGAATTCTTCAGAGAGTCCAGACTTTGCCATGGCTCCAAGTCTTTTTAGAGAAAGGTTTTCCAGCTGGGCATTCAAGTTATGGTAAATACTCAAATCTAACACTCACCTTGTAAAGCTGAATTACCTTGGCAAAATCAGGTGTCCATTAGATTTGTGTAATAAGGTAATCTTAGTGCTAAACCAAAGCAATAGGGGAAGCTGCTTCAGGAGCACCCGGAGCTTCTGTTTGAAGGATATCATTTGTAATTTAAGTGTCATAGCTCAATGCTATGTGTTCCTGGGATTTGTAGTTTGATCAGGCATCCACACGCTTTGGCAGAGAAGGCTCAAGGCCTTATAAAACTACAGTCCCCATGACCCCATGGCATTGGACCAAGGCAGTTAAAGTGAATTCATTCTGCAGCATAGATGTACCCCAAGGTTTCTTTTCCATTGCTGAAAGCTTTAGTGTTCTAACACCATTGTTTATAAACAAGGAATTCCAAACAGGCAGCAACTGTAATAGGCATATTACAAAGAATGCACCATTTGCTGCTACACATTACATTCACCAGAAAATACTTTTCTTCGTTTCCGGGTTTTAAAAATTGGGGTGTGCATTAGAACCGAGTAAATATGGGTACTTTTCCAATACAAACTATACCAGCTGGGGTTCTCTGTCTCTGAGAAGGACTTCCACAGTGGATGACAGCCATAGTGCTAAAATTCCAGAACTCTGTTTTATTAAATGTCATTTCACAAGTACTGAATTAATTTAATTTGAGAATAGGAATGTTTGACTGTGCTATTGAAAAAGATGACTAAAAATCTAAAATGACATTGATTTATAATCAAATGAACACAGCCTGTATAATCTTTGCAGTCAATAATTATGAATCTTGATACCTGCAAATGTTTAGTGTGCTTATATGAGCTAACATACAAAGAATAACATATAAAGCAAAAGGATCTGTGTACTGTAGAATTTGTGTATGTTACCAAGAGCCTGTTCAAGGTTATCTGTGAGAAGAATCCCAACATCAGTGTTGAGATGCTAGTATAAAGAATGCCTTGACTGATAATGAAGCCAAAAGTAGGTGCCACCCTAGAGAACAATGGTTGATAGAATCAGCCTGCTGATGTAATCTGATGGCAGTAAAATGTATCTGGTGTGCTATGCCATCTTCAAGATTCTGATTGGAGAGAAAAGAGTTTATATAAAGGAAGCTTTTAAACAGCGGTTATCTCATTGGACAAGATATGCCAGCGGATTAGACGAGGAAAGATATGAACCGAGTAGAGAGCAGATATAAATCACTGGGCTTAATGGTGTCCAATGTAGGAGAAGGTTGTTCACAACAACCATGCTGTTCCAAGCTGATAACTAAGATGGAGACCATGCTGATAAGAGATCATTTATCTTCTCCCAAGTGGACTATGCATTTTAATATGTTTTGTATTATGATAGGTGCCATAATGGATGCTGATGCCACCCCAACTTGAGAATCCATTGTTCTAGGATGAAGAAGACTCACCTGGTAAGTAGACCAATTCTCCGACAGTTCAGCTTGAGGTTCAGCTAGATCAGTGGTTCCCAACCTTTTTTGACCAGGGACCACTTGATCAGGGATCACTTTGACCAGGGACCACTCTCCAACATTAGTACCAAAAGGGTTATGAATCGGTTTTCAGTCAACTTTAGATTCAGTTTGGTTTTTTGGGGTGCTGATTCAGGAAATTGCATTGGATAGACCACTTTCTGATACAGAACATATGTCATCCAGTAGTCACCATTTACTCACCCACAGAAAACCATCTTTAATAAGGTTTGGCACTATAAGAGGGTTTTGGAAGACAAGTTGCTTTTGTTGCAATGGTGTTGTAACTCTGAGGTCATGGACCATATTTTAGTTCTTGCAGACCACAGGTTGTGAACCACTGAGATAGATTCTTCTCCAGAATAACAAGGCCCTCAATAGAAGGAGGAGAAGGTGGTAGTAAGGCTATCAAGTTCATAAAAAAGATGAAAACTCAGGTGTCATATGTTCTTCAGTTGATGGTGCTTGGTGATGGAAGGGTTAATGTAAATATTAATTCTAAAGGGTTTAGTAATCTGTAAGTAAGAGTTCATGGGTGAAAGCAGTTAAGGGTTGAGGTATGCAAGAGATGGGTTGCAGCTGGGTGTTTGTGTATATAAGGAGTGAGCCTTGGAAATGATCTTTGGGAGAAAAGTATTTTCATATTTCGGTGGTGGATGCTGCTATTTTTCCCCAGTTTGCGGATTTTTGGTGTCCTGACCTGTCTCTTAAACCTTTGGAATTCCTGGAACCCTGGAACCTTGAACCCTTGGACTGGCATTTGACTACGGTATAGACTCTTGATCCCCGGACTTTGTTTATTGAAATTTTGGCGTTTGACTACTGGACTAGACACTTTGACTATGGTATAGCATTTGTTATCAGTTTTTTGTTTATTCTGCTGCTGAGTGCTATCTTTATGTTTTATGTTTTGGACTATTGAAACAGCCAGAAAGTAAGTGCTGTTTTAATTAAACTGTTTTATACAAACTGGGAGTTGGGTTCATCTCCATCGAAATAAGGCAGAGCCCTGGCAGCGCGATATCAGGTGACTGGCAAAAACTTTCCCTTGCAAATTTAGCAAAAGAGCTTTGCACTTACAACTGTTTTACATGGTTTGTGTCCTTTCGAAGGGCATATGACATGGCAATAAAGGCCCAAAGAAATCTTTCTTTGCGACCACTATTGCGTCTGCAAAGAACAGTTCGGAGGAGCTGTTTCGAGTTGTCAGAGGCCTTTTAAAGCCCACCACTCAGGATGGGAGCCCTGACAACTCGGCAGCCCGCTGTGAAGCTTTTGCTCAGTTCTTTGCAGACAAAGTCGCTTTGATCCGTTCTGGTCTGGATACCATATTAACGGCAATCTCTGAGGATGTAGCTGGAACATCTGCTTGTCTGGTTTTAATGGATTTATTTCAATTGGTGAAACCCGAGGAGGAATGAGGCCTACCACATGCATCCTAGACCCCTGCCCATCCTGGCTTTTGAAGGAAGCCAGAGAGGGATTGGCCGAGTGGGTAAAGGTAGTGGTTAATGCCTCCCTTCGGGAAGGCAGCATTCCAGCGAGCTTAAAACAAGTTATAATAAAACCGCTGTTGAAAAAACCATCACTGGACCCCACTCAATTCGACAACTATCGGCCAGTTTCCAATCTCCCCTTTTTGGGCAAAGTCCTGGAACGTGTGGTGGCTTCACAACTCCAGGTATTCTTAGAAGACACAGATTATCTGGATTCGGCACAGTCTGGCTTTACACCGGGACATGGAACTGAAACTGTCTTGGTCGCCTTAGTGGATGATCTACGCCGGGAATTAGACAGGGGGAGTGTGTCCCTGTTGGTTCTGCTGGACCTCTCAGCGGCCTTCGATACAGTCTACCATGGTATCCTTCTGGGATGCCTAGCAGGAATGGGCCTTGGAGGTACTGTTCTGCAGTGGCTCCAGTCCTTCCTAGAGGGTCGATCTCAGAAGATGTTGCTGGGGGACACCTGTTCTGCCTCACAACCATTGTCTTGTGGGGTTCCACAGGGATCAATATTGTCTCCCACGTTGTTTAACATCTACATGAAGCCGCTGGGGGAGATCATCCGGAGTTTCAGGGTACGGTGTCATCTGTACGCGGATGATGTCCAACTCTGTCACTCCTTTCCACCTGCTACTAAGGAGGCTGTTCAGGTCCTGAACCGGTGCTTGGCCGCTGTAACGGTCTGGATGAAGGCGAACAAATTACAATTGAATCCAGACAAGACAGAGGTACTCCTGGTCAGTCGTAAGGCTGAACAGGGCATAGGGTTACAACCTGTGTTGGATGGGGTTACACTCCCCCTGAAGATGCAGGTTCGCAGCTTGGGTGTGATCTTGGACTCATCGCTGAGCCTGGAATCCCAGGTTTTGGTGGTGACCAGGGGAGCATTCGCACAGTTAAAACTTGTGCGCCAGCTGCGCCAATACCTTGGGAAGTTTGACTTGGCCACGGCAGTCCACGCTCTGGTTACATCCCGTATAGACTACTGCAATGCTTTCTACGTGGGGTTGCCTTTGAAGACTGCTTGGAAGCTTCAAATGGTCCAGCGTTCGGCAGCCAGGTTGCTAATGGGAGCAGCACTCAGAGAGCCTACATCTCCTCTATTGTGCCAGCTCCACTGGCTGCCAGTTTGCTACCGGGCACAATTCAAAGTGCTGGCGTTAGCCTATAAACCCCTAAACGGTTCTGGCCCTACTTACCTAGTCGGTTCTCCTCCTATGAACCGACTAGGACATTAAGATCATCTGGGGAGGTCCTGCTCTCTGTCCCACCTGCATCACAGGTGCGCTTAGCGGGGACGAGAGACAGGCCTTCTCAGTGATGGCCCCTCAACTGTGGAACGCCCTGCCTACAGATATCAGGTCAGCCCCCTCCCTGCTGGCGTTTCAGAGGAAAGTGAAGACCTGGCTGTTCGAACAAGCATTTGATTAATTGATTAAGTGTAATTGAACATAGGAATACGGAATAAGGGATGATGAGACTGGATTCTGATTTTACTGTTGATGCGCTAATGATTGTTATACTGATGTTTAATTGTTTATGTTACAATTGTTTTTAACTGCCCTATATTTGTTTTGTATTGATGTTGTTAACCGCTATGAGTCATCTGAGGGATGAGAAAAGTGGTATATAAATAAAGTAAATAAATAAATAAACTGTGAGACATGCATTTTAACTACAACCTGGTGTGAGGGCATTGCCTGAACTGATAATCTTTAAAACAGTGACTGGACTGGATATTTTATTCACTGCAAACTATTGTACACCTTGGATTTATGCCTCTAGATTGCTTATTGATTTTTCTACTTAGATTTTGTTCTGGGTTATGGCTTCTTGACCATAGGATCTCTTCACATGGCCCTTACAGGCCATGTCATTGCACCAGCAATTCTAGTTCACCCCTCCAGGACCTTCAAAGTCCCAAACCTGCAAGTTGACCCAGAAGAATACCATAGTTTATGGTAACAAATGCTACTGGGAGGTCTATTATTTATGTATTTATATATTTATTTATTTTGAACACTTCTACCCCGCCCTTCTCAACCCCCGAAGGGGGACTCAGGGCGGCTTACAAAAGGCACAATTTGATGCCAGCAATACACATAACAAGACCAATAGACACACAGTCCCACATATAGTTTTCATAACATCCACCAATGAAAGAAATTTTTCTTTATGGGGATGAAACCAGGTTGAAAGAGATCTAAGTAATCTGGAAGACCCACACCTACCACTATCTTGTCTCAAAATTGAATGTTGGCACAGTTGTCTGGTTTTTGACCAATGTGGTGAAATTCAGGGCAGGTTTTTAAAATAATAGTCTTATAATTCCATCCTTTAGGCATAAAAAACTGTTTTGTTTTAATGATGTAGTGATAATTTCCTGTATTCCTTTAGCCAGTCAGGAAGAGAATGAGTCTAACACATGTGTGGTGGTCCCTATCTCTCCTTAGGCTGTACAAATTGAAAAGTTTTCATTGTCACTGGATAAACAAGAGACCAAAGTTATGGCTGTTGGATCTCTATTCACTGTTGCATCCTAGTCAGAGCTGATCCAAGTGATTTTATCCTCAAAATGTCTTGCAATGTGTTCACAGCAAGCTGTTGAGTAGTCTTAATTCTCTTTTTGTGTTAACAATGTATAAAAGACCCCTTATTACTGGAAAAAACTCCAGTTGTTTGCAAATGAAATGGTGCCAGAGAAGACTAGATTATTGGCTATTTACATTGCCAGATAGTAAGCTTCAGGTAGACGCTGACCTGCATTGGATTTGATCCAAATCAATATTTTTCTAGAGGACTAATTGGATTCAGGACCAAGTGTACTCAGAGAATATGTTGATTTGCCTAAAGGGTTAATGCCCATACATTTTGAAACAGATAGGATAATAATGCTAATTGACTCTAAAGCTGACCAGATTGTTCTCCATTTTTATCTTTCTTTTTTAAGAGCTGGATTTGTACAAACAGGAAAACAATTAAAAAGGCACACAGAAAAGCCCCCTCTCACCCTTATTATTCATACTCGCAATAGACATTCTAGCAAGAAAACTATGCCAAGATGAAGACCTAATAGGTATAAAAGTGAAAAACCAAAAATATAAACTAAAGTTATTTGCGGATGACATTATTTTAATGTCAGAAGACCTACTGAAGGTCTTTCCTAAAATGATACGCTTGGTCAATCAATTTGGACTAGTTGCAGATCTTTCAATCAATCTACGCAAAACAAAAATATTAGCAACAAAGTTAAACAATAAAGAAAATGAAGAACTAAGTCAAGAAACAGGAACTGAAATAGCCCTCCATGCAAAAATATTTAGGAATAAATATAACAATGAATAACAAGGATCTATAAAAATAACTATGAAAAAACCTGGAATAAAATAAAAAATGACATGAAAAAATGGATGAATTTGGAGATCTCTCTCCTAGGATGAATAGCCACAATAAAAATGAATATTCTACCTAGACTATGCTCCTTGTTCCAGAACATCCCATTGGACATCAAGGAAAAAGAATTTACAAATTGGAATACTGAACTTAACAATATTTATTTGGAGAGGGAAGAAACCTAGAATAAAGATGAAAAATCTACAAGACACTAAACAAAGAGGAGGACTGGCTCTCCCAAACCTAAAATTATATAGAGAAGCAGCTATATTGAATTGGCTAAAAGAATGGATCCATCTTGACAATCAAAGTCTCATAACTCTTGAAGGAGATACTTTAAAATTTGGCTTCTATGCTTACTTAACTTACGGAAAAGTGGCAGAAGATCCAAATTTTAACAAACACCCAATTAGGAAAACCCTGATGAAAATTTGGAACAAGTATAAAAAAACTTTCTATACAAAAATACCACAATGGAGCTCGATTCAGGAAGCATTCAAACAAAGTGTAAATCCCAAAGGTAGTAAAAGATGGCCAACATATGTGGAAATACTCAAGAAATCACAAGGTAACCTCCAACTGAAAACATTGATAGAAATAAGCCAACAAGGCTATAATATGAACTGGTTTGAATATGAACAAATACACCAACAATATCAAAAAGATGTGCAGACAGGATTTGAAGTAGAAAAGACAGATTTTGACAAGATATTACAATCAAGAAATAAACAACTCTCTAAGCTCTATAACCTCCTGTTAAAATTGCATACAGAAGATGAATATATCAAAGAATGTATGGTAAAATGGGCCAAAAACATTGGCTACTCGAGCTTAGATGGTAATTGCGGCAAGAATCGTTTATGCACGAGCCTGGAAATTTGAGGAAACACCGGAAATGGAGGAATGGATCGTGAAAGTGGCAGAAGTGCAGAGATGGACATTCTGACGGGATATCTCCAGTCAAAAGACCCTTCAGAATTTAGGAAAGACTGGGAACCCCTCAAAAGGTTTTTAGAAGGAAAGGCTATTTCAATATGGGGATTTCAAGCCTGACTAATACAAAGTCCTAATTTTCATCAAATAGTTTTACTTCCTTCTGAAGAAAAACATGATGAAGAATCCTTTGTTGCTCTTTTGGTGTGACTTTCTTTTCCATGGTATATGTGTTATGGTGGAACTGTTGAGATGCGAACACTACGTTGATGTTTAGAAAAGGGATTATGTATGGTTGTCAAGAAAAGAAAGGGAAGGGAGACAAAGAAAAACAAAGAAGAGGGAAAGGATTAAAAAAAGAAATATGTAATACTATGTGGACAAGCTAGAATGCTACAAAATAGAAAAAAGTGATTCCTGTTGGCATAATGTAAATGAAACATTTGATTATGATTTTGGACATCTTTCAATTTATGCAAATTGGGTTTTTGCAGTTGTTCATGCCTGTGTATGTAAAATAGTCAGAAAGCTCTAGTCATAAGAGAGTACTTTGTTGCCTGCTCCCATTCTTATATTTTTTAATTGATGTTATATCAGGATGTATTTGGACATACTCTGAAACTCTCTTGATCATGAAGATATATTTAAGATATATTTCTTGCCTTGTAAGAAATCCCCCCCCCCAAAAAAAACATACATTGGGATTTTTAATTAATTAATTAATTAATTAATTAATTTTTGCATTTGATATGGGGGGCGGAGGAGGAGAAGTAGCTGATGACACTATTGCTGTTATCTAGATGGAAACAGTTCTAGTTAGGAATAGTTTACATGGATTTTCCTTTGAAAATGTCTTAAACTTGAGTGAATGGTAAAGTATGTTATATTTATTTTGTAGAAGTTGCCATCTGCATACAGATCTAGACATGTTTCATTATTTCTGAATGTATATGTTCTGATTATATATGAGATTGTGTCAAATAATTAACCAAAATAAAGGAAAAATGGATCATAAAAAACAACTGAAACCACAAAAAAGTCAAAAGTATTATAAATGAATGACAATCTAGCCAGTCATTCCACTTATTTTATCGTAATGTTACATTATTCTATTAATTTTATTAATTGGCCTGATGGTACTTACTTGATTTTTATTACTGCCAGCTGCTCTGTGAATTTTCAAATGTTATAGAAGTAAAATAACCATTATGTGTGTTGTTGGAAAACATGAGAGAATGTGCAAGGGGGTTGAACTATATGTCCTTGTCAGTAGGCAGATGCCTTGATTTTAAAGTTGTGGTAGTGTCTTCACCTAATATATCTTAGTGGTTAGCTGTCTACAAGTCAGAGTTAGGAGTGTTTTGGGGATTTTATCTTGTTTGCATTGGAGGTCAGTTTATAAATGTGACACATCTACTAACTAAAGGCTCTTTGCTTTTGATGAACTTGGGCTCTCTGTGTTTTAGGGAGTAGCTACCAACTTGGCAAGCCATGCATCTGTTTAAAGTGGACTCTTAGTCAGTCCACAAAAGCTTATGTCACAATAAATTTGTCAGTTGCTAAGATGCCAAAGAAGCTTTTGTTGTATATTTATAAAGATGCCTGGTGAAATTCAGCTGTTTGGAAAGCAACTGCCTACTCCAAATAAATAACATATATAACTCCTGTCAACGTATTTCACATTAGACCTTACACTCTGGGACAGGTCTTAACCTTACTTGAAACCTGCCAATATTGACCCTACACATTCTTTCAACAGCTAAAATCAGAGATCTCCTCTTTTTTCACCTGCCAATAAAACTTCTGAAAGTAGCAGAAGCCAATAATTGTGATCCCACAGTCCTGTCAGCTTCGTGTATTCTTTGCTTTTTGTTCAATGTCAAGCTTAAGAGTCAAATTTCTCATCTCACACAGTGAAGCTTAGAAAATAGTTTCTCAGCAAATTGAGATAGTGAGCAACCAAGGCAAGACATAGCTCACACTGCTTTCATAAAGTAAATCCCCAAAGGAATAAACCTGTTAATAAAACTGTGATCTTTTACACTCTGGAAGTGAAATCAGCAGTACATGCTGTGAGCTGTAATAAGCGGCAATTGACAATACAGAGTTATAATTCCATATTCACTATAGTGTCCCTAAAAATGCATGCCTACACCAATTATTATGACCACTGATTTGTGTATATTTTTTACTCCAGTTAAGAATGTGTGTGTGTGTGTGTGTGTGTGTGTGTGTATTAGCTGTATCCGCTACAGGTTGCTGTGGCCAACATTTCCTCCCTCTTTCTCTTCTTGCTTTCTCTCCTTCCTTCCCTTGCTCTTTCCTTCCTTCCCTTTTTTTCTTTCTCTCGTTCCTTCCTTCTCTACCTCTTTCCTTCCTTCCCCTCCCTTTTCTTTCCCTTTTTTCATCTCCTTTCTTCCCTCTCTACTTCTTTCCTTCCTTCTGTCTTTCCTTCCTTCTTTCTCTTTCCTTCTCTCCCTCTTTCTTTCCTTCTTTCCCTCCTTCCTTCGCTTCCTTTCCTTCCTTCCCTTATTTTCTTTCCTTCTTTCTTTCCTTCCTTCCTTCTCTACCTCTCTCCTTTCTTCCCCCTTTTTCTTTTCCTTCTCTTTTCTCCTTTCACTTCCTCTTTCTTTCCTTCCTTATCTTTTTCCTTCCTTCTTTCTCCCCCCTTTCTCTTTATTTCTTATTTTCTTTCTCCCCTTCCTTCCCTCCCTTTTCTTTTCCTTTTTTCTGTATTGTCATTTAGTTTTTCATCATTTAGCTTTGGGGGGGGGGTGTGTGTGTTAAGTCCTTTCCACTGTTTTTTTTGGGGGGGGGGATTTTATGAGTGATGGTCACTCTTTGGTCTGTTAGGGGTGCAGTGTCCAAATTTTGTGTCAATTCATCAAGTGGTTTTTGAATTATGTTAATCCCACAAACGAACATTATATATATATATATATATATATATATATATATATATGAATTCAAGTGGTGAGTGCCAACTTGACTGCAGCTAGAATAGGGCAAAGAAGAAGAAGAAAGAGAGTGATCAACATATTGGAAAATCCTGAGGTTGCAGAAGCATTTAAAAAGCAACAATAAACCTACTCCTCCCCACCAAAAAGAAACCAACCAAGGGATGACTTTTCTTTTCTGTATAATACTGAACATAGTCTAGAAAAGAAAAATAGAAAATTGGAAGGTGTGGGGGACCATGGAATACCATGATTGTGGGAATTGATGCCTGGAAACCTGGGTGTAAATGTGCTCCCTAATAGATGAATTCATTGTAATGATTGTTGCTGCTGTTTTATTGGTCACCTCTCTTAAAGAAATGATTGAAAAATATTTGAAAAGAATAAAATTAATGAAAAATACAATCCAGAAAAATGTATTAAAATAAAAGAGAGAGAGAGAGAGAAGACATTGGTGCATAAATGTCCAAGTATAATAGTAGTTAAAAAGCAGGAATTGATGAAACGGAATGGACACTCGGAACTCTAAACACTGAGCATGAGATTGTTTATGTTTTGATATTGTATTGATGTTTTAACCTGTTAATTTGCTTAAATTGTTTTGTATGTTTTGTATAATGTGATATAGGCATCGAATTGTGCCTTCGCTTGTAAGCCGCCCTGAGTCCCCCCTCGGGGGTGAGAAGGGCGGGGTAGAAGTAACTGAAATAAATAAATAAATAAATAAATAAATCAGTATAAAGCCACAATGAAATACAAATGACATAGATTCACATTACAATACAGGAGATTCACTAAACATTAGGAAGAAGTTCTTAACTGTAACAACTCTTTGACAGTGGGAGAGACTGATTCCCTCTCAGACGGTGGACTCTCCCTCTCAGACACTCTCAGATGATGGACTCTCTCTCTCAGACACTGGATAACCATCTTGTGGATAACCATCTTGTAGGGTTATGGTTAGGGTCAGAGCTCCTTTTTTGCACTCATGATCTCTTTCCTCCCAAGATATTTTTACACAACTCCAGATATATAAGAAAATAAAATAGGTAAAAAAATCAAGCATTTACCAGTATTAAATCAATATTTGCAAAGCTTGCTAAACAGGTTGATTTTCCTTTTTATGAAATACAGCTGAAACATTTTCCAGAGTTCACTGTTAACAAAGCATGCTGTTACTAACAGATTCGTGTAAATGTCTAAAACAGCCACTAGCATCACACTAGAGAATGAATCCACTTTAAATCCGGTTTCTGCCTCCTGCAGAATTCTTGTAGTTTAGTGAGGCTGTTAAAGGCTCCTCCCTAAACTACAAACCACAGAATTCTGCAGGAGGAAGCAACTGGATTTATAGTGGATTCATTCCCTAGTATGATGTGGTCCAAAGATCAGAAACCTTTTACTGTTGCCAATTTTTAAGAAGTTTAAGAAGCACTGGAGTAGATATTTATTTTATTTATTTTATTTATTTTGCGCATTTCTACCCCGCCCTTCTCAACCCCCAAGGAGGGACTCAGGGCAGCTTACAAAAGGCACAATTCGATGCCAACACAAACAATAAGATAAAACATATATAAACAGCAATTAAAAACAATTAAAACAATCAATCAATTATACATCATAATCAATAAAACCAATCTAATGCTCAATGTTCGCCAGCTCAGAGTCCATAAATTCATTCCACATTGTCAAATTCTATCCATTCTAGTCGTCAATTGTCTTTTATCTATCTGCCAGATTACCCAAAATAGTACTTATACTCCTTCCAATTGTATGATTCTATGAAATCTGTCAGCAGTAAAATGAAATTAGTGGTATAGCATTCAGATCCGAATTGGCTTTTATTAGCATATAATAATTTTATCGTTTTCCAGCAATTTTTATGCAGTATGACCCCTGTATCCACAGGACTAGTACATGTGATTTCAGTGACTTGCATCTAGTAAGTTCAGAAAGTTATCCCCCATGGGTTGTAATGTACATAATTTAATATTTTTGTATGTAATTAGATGTATATGTATCAGTGTCTAAGCTGTTGTTGTTGTTGTTGTTGTTATCTTTATTTATACCCCGCCTTTCTTACCGTAAGGACTCAAAGCAACTAACACTCCACACTAAACAAGTTTAAAAGATGCAATACAAAGTTCTCTTGGTCCAGGCACAATACATAACCTTCAGAGGCCATTCCCTTATTGCACTTCTGGTACTTTGTTTCTTTAACTCAAAATACTCCTCAGCACCATTCATAGGGCTTGGGTGGAAATTTTGCAACATCCCCCACTCATTAGCTGTAGGATCTGGATAGTCTTTTTGAATATAAAAATTAGTTTATTGGGATTATTTTAAAAGTAGGAAAGCAACTATAGTTACTAGAGATCACACACTGTTCAGTCTAAAACAACATATGGACACAAGAACATGCCATATGTTCCTGTCTGGACACATCTAGGACATTTTAATAATAAATATAAAAAGAGAGCATAAAATCGAACTTGGATGACTGTATCCATATTCAGTCCATACTTTGTCCACTCCTTATTACAAATAATAATAATATGATAGTATTTAATGACTGAGATCATTTTTCTTGAGTTATTGACTTCAAGGGCTTCATTTAGCCTTGCTTGCTACTTCATCACACTGGAAAATAAATCCACTTAAAATCCTGTTTCAGCCTCCTGTAGAATTCTGGGGTTTATAGTTTAGGGAGAAGCCTTTAACAGCCTTTAACAGCCTCACTAAACTACAAACCCCAGAATTCTACAGGAGGCTGAAACCTAATTTTAAGAAGATGTATTCTCTAGTGTGATGAAGTACTTGGAGTAAATTAGCAATATATAACTAAAACATTATTTAGCCTGAATAGAAACCCTAGTTTCACCATTCAGTTGAGAAATTCCCTCCTCCCAGGAATATTAATTATATCAAAATATATCAATTATATTCAGTTACATCTTTCATCCCTGTTCTTTACCAATTAATATTATCATGGTATTTTTCTAGAATATGGTGATAACCTTAATTGCTAGTAGATAATGATTGCGAAATATTTCATAGTAATTCTGACACTGAATTTTTGATAGGCTACAATATATTTTGAATTCAAGAGAGTGTGTTTATAGATTTTGTGGAGAGGGATATTTCTCTTTTTTCACCACACATACCAAAATATTATTTCATTTGACCAGACAGAAGTAACAGTCAAAGATTACAACAGATTCTTGATAGCTTTCAGAATAAAAAGGCTTACTCTGATTATGGTGGATCTTTCCTGTCCTTGCAAGAGGAATGTCAGAAGATCATTTCTGTTGGGGAACCTGCAGTTGGATAATATTGGATGTAAATATATGACTAGAAAAAGCTACTTTTTGGAACTTCAACTTCCAGAATCCCTCTATCAATATAACTACTGGTTCACTTGAAGAAATCACTTATCAAAGCTTTGTATTTATCTTAAGAATTTCAAACAGAGATTTTGGGACATTGCCTTCTGTGAGCTATGCTCTCATTCACATGTATCTTGCTCTCCAATAATGTCCATACATTATGTTGGGCCTTTCCACACAGCAAACTACCTAAACAATTTGACTGTAACCAAATTACCACTGCTTATTTTCCAAAGCAAGATGTAATGGGTTCCCATCTGAACTGCTGCATCATGTAAGGCAACAATCAGTTTTAACTCTGTATTTTAAGCAGTTTTAACAGTTGTAAATTTTAACGAACTATATGTCTAATCAGTTGGCAGTTATTTACTTTAGCAACCTTCTATACCTTGTACACCCATGGAGAAAAAGGGTCTTTGGACCATAATAAAATATTGTTGTTGTTATTGTTGTTGTTGTTGTTGTTGTTAAGAATTCAAGAACATTTTATACGAATACTATTGCTGCAGCACAAAATTGTCAAGCAGAGCTGTTTTGGGTGCTTAGAGGCCTAATCCATCCTGGCCCAAAACAGACTGTTAGCCATACAACAGCATACTTTGAGGAGCTTGCCCACCATTTTGCAGATAAGGTTGCTTGGGTTCACTGTGACTTAGATGCCACAGTTGATACAGCTCTGGTGAATGTAACCTTGGCACTTGCTTGTCCAGTTTGATGGATATCTTTCCATTTGTGCAGTCTGAGGATGTGGACAACACTCATGGAGAGGTGAGAATGTGCGTATATATCCTCTCTATCTCTTTGAGGGGACTCAGAGCGGATTACAGAACACATACATGGAACCCCACAACCTTAAACAAACAAAGCCTCCCCCCCAATCCCCTCCCCCATTAAAACAGTAAAGAATGACCTCTATACACAGATTCCCTTCTGCTTTCTCCTGCTTCAACTAGGTTCTGATTTCTGATTCTAACTAACCAAGCAAGCAATATAAATTACCTTTGAAAGCTTTGGGTTCTGTGGTGATCTCCCTAGAACTATTCAAATGGCCAAGTGATACAACTTTTACTTAAAGCTGGCTCTGTCATTTTTTAAATGTTGTCTGCATTGTTCTTTTCAAGTGACTATATGGGAATTAGACTTCTTGCTTGGTCCTTTCTGTTTCTTTTGTTTTACCAACTTCATAATTACTTAAACTCTAATTTTCTTGACATTCTAATATGATTTTATGTCTATTTTTACCATCTTACGTTGAAAAACATCAAAATACAGGTAAAGTAGTTGAAATTTTAAATTAAGAGAATCTAACATTTCTTGAACTGAAGGCTCTCTGAGATCACAATTGTGATTTTCATAGGCAATATAATTCTAAAGCCATATGCACTCCAGTACTTGTCTATCAATCTGTCAAATAAACATCCACTTTTTTGGGGGAGTAGTTAATTCACTTTTAGTTGGTAGAAGTGCCTATTATAGTTAAGAGAAAATCACATTTCAGGGTAACAAGGGAGAATAGCAGAATGTTTCTGCACCCCTAAGCATGTTCTTTTACACCCTAATCTTGATTTGTATGGGAAAGAGAATACTTTGATTGCTATGCACTTTTGGTCTTTTGATATTTGTACTAGGTTATGATGAGGGCATGTATCCCTAGCAAATGCAACTGGTCTCATCAATCCCTTTGATATAAGTTTATGGAAAACCTGCCAGACGATAATAACTTTTGGTCCCAGGAGACAAGAGCTGAACTGGCGAATGGTGGGTTAGAATCCTCAATATTTGATTACTATTCCCTGAAGTAGTCCCCAATAGTCCTTTTCTAAAGGTTAGATTCTTGATTTCCCTACTAAAATGCTAGATAATTAACATTTTTGCCTTCAGTGGCCATCTAATGTTTGTGGATTTTGCACAATCAATCAGTTTCCTCGGTAAGCATGACTGACTTCTGCAAAGGAAGATGGAGAAATAAATTTTCTTTCTTTAAAAATAACTTTGTTATTATATCACTGGAAATACACCTTTCTGAGTGACTTGGTTTAGAGGAAAACTTTATTTCTGTGTAAAGTGATTGCCCTAAAATTAGTCTGGTTGTCAGAAGAGGAAGAAAGGCATTAAATCAGGAATCTGGAGAACTGAGATGGCTCACTTTCCAGACATAACTTATTCAGTCTCAATCAGGATGGGATAGCACAAATCAGCCATAGAAGTACTTCTAGATGTTTATGGACACATATAGATCATACCATTTTATCAACAGTAGGAAAACATTTTAAAAATATTTTTCATCCCCTTTATCCTTTCAACCACAAATGCTTGTTTCCCCCATAGCATACACTCTGCACCACTAGAGGCCTCTTAAATCCACTGTTTCTTTCTCCATAGTGTACTCTCTCTTTGGCCTATATAACACATTGACCTTTCTGATCCTAACTTCTTCACATTCTTGCTTTTTTTTTTGCAAACTTTTCTGTTTCCTTCCTATAAATATATCACCACAAGCAGCTCTACTGCATCTTAAAGAATCCATCCATTAGCTGCCTATTTTTTTAAAAAAAATCAAATTTCCAAGATGGTTGTATCCTACATGTTACACCCTCTGTCTCTTCTCCATCACATAGCTCTCTTTCTTAGCCACCCCCTGTTCTTTATCTTTCCTTATTCCACATATCTGTATTTACCCTCTCATAGCGCTCTTTTACCTAATAGTGTTTTTCTCTGCATTAGCACAGTTCTCTTGTAATTAATCAGTTTTTTTCCCCAGCTTGCCATTTAAATTGATAGTATGTCGAGAAGTAACACTCCAGCAGATCTCACACTTTCAACTTAAAGTAAGATTTTCTACAAAGAAAGAGTGGTCTACAAATCAATGGAATTTCCTCAGGGATGTGGTAACACATGATGCTAGGGCATGCCATGAGACTGAAGGGCCAAAATCTGAAATCATGGATCATGTAATGTTTGTTTGTTTATTTATTTATTTAGACCCTACCTAGATCTTTTTTCCCTGCCCTTCTCAACTCCCTAGGGAGGACTCAGGACGGCTTCCAGCTGGCACATATTTGATGCCTACAATTAAACACAATAAAATACACAACAAGTTAATACAATAAAATCTACTAGAAAAGAAGCCAGCCTGGTGGCCATCGTTTCACCGAGTTCTATAATTAGTGATTCTATTCAGCTTATCATAATCCGTTTCCAAAGCTCTTGTCGTCATTGCCCTTGTCAGTCTGCCAGATTACCCAAAGGCCTGGTACCATATCCATGTTTTTAATTTCCTTCTAAAAGAGAGGAGGGATGATGATGATGATCTAATTTCCCCCGAGAGTGAATTCCACAGGCGGGGGGCCACCACTGAGAAGGCCCTGTCCCTCGTCCCTGCCAGTCTCATTTGTGACAAGGATGGGGCCGAGAGCAGGGCCTCTCCAGAAGATCTTAAATTCCTAGGTGGGATGTAGAAGGAGATATGTTCAGAAAGGTATGCTGTGCCAGAGCCGTATAGGGTTTTATAGGTCAAGACCAGCACTTTGAATTGTGCTCGGAACTGGATCGGCAGCCAGTGGAGCTGACATAGCAGAGGGGTGGTATGCTCCCTGCATGACGCTCCGGTGAGTTTTCTAGCTGACACCCGTTGGACTAGTTGAAGTATCTGAACAGTCTTCAGAGACAACCCCATTTAGAGCACGTTGCAGTAATGTTAAAGGGGGTAGATCCTATTAAGGTCAACAAGTGTAGTAAATGAGTATTAACCATAGTTGCTCAAGGAATGTCATTGAAATAACAAACACCAAGACCCATAAACATTTGAAAGATTTCACTGGCTGGAAATCGGTTTTCCAGGTTCTTAGTGAAACTAAACATACAGAGAGACAGAATTTTCCAAGATCTGTGTAGTTCTGAGAGTTTCAAGCCAAATAAACTATGCTTTGAGAATAAGAAAAAAGAATAGTCTACATTAGCTGTGGGCTCTGTCTAGCTAGCTAGCTAGCTAGCTATTTGTCCTAAATCTTTCTCCTTACCTTTTTATGCCTGAAACATAAGTTCAAAATATATGTTAAGCAAAATCTGAGTTTATGGAGCAATATAGAGATGAGAGCCAGCGTGATATAGTGGTTTGTATATTATAACCTTATCAGATTAGGGACCTCATCATACTAGAGCTGGTTTCTGCCTTCTGCAGAATTCTGGGGCTTTTAATTTAGGGAGGGACCTTTAAACTGCTTAGCCTGACAGGTCTTGGGTCTCACTAAACCACAAATCCAAGAATTCTGCAGGAGGCAGAAATCAGATATAAAGTGGATCCATGCTCTGGTGTGACGAGGCTGGAAGGCAGAGAACCATCTTCTCCCCATTTCTCTGTGCTGCTGGCATGGAGTTCCCTGGAGTCCAACACATGATGCAGCGAAACTTCTGGTGGGACTCTGTGGGGCTATATGCCAGCAGCATTGTGGCAGTGGAGAGAAATGGAGCCTAGAGGAATTGAGTGTACACCCAACTTTTCATAGAAAAAACACAGAGGAGCTGAAGAGGAAGTGAGGGACAGCGGGCAAAATTCATAGGAAGCTATACCCCGAACTCAGATGGTAGGAACTGCAGTATGATGGTTCCCTATGCTGCCTCACGATTTCCCTCACTGCCACTTGCTTTACAATGGGCCATCTGATGAGGTATGTAGATTACAACTCTGGAGGCTAGAGCTAAAAATCCCACTTAACCATGGAAACCTACTGGGTGATCTTGGGGGCAAATCACACTTTCTCAGCTTTAGAGGAAGGAAAAGACAACTCTCCCTCCAAACAACTCTTACCAAGGAACCCTTGTGATAGACCTGCCTTAGATTTGCTGTAAGTCTGAAATGGCATACAACAGCAATAGTGTTGGCAGAAAGGCAGTTGAAATAACTCATTTGCCTATCTTCCCTTCATCTCCTTCAAAACCAAGAAAGACAGCCTGCAAATAATGTGTGTCTGTGTTGTGCTTAACACATTCAGCTATCTGAAGCAAGAATAACAGCTATTTCTTTGTGCTGTCAGCATTATCTTGGTTTTGGACCCTCACCTGTATGCTCACTGAAACCATCCATGCTATACCATATTTCATACCAGGCTAGAAAAGAACTGATAAATTAAGATCAGATATAGCAGAGATACATTTGTCTGCTTAAGGTGGTGCTGGAAATGGTCTACATCCCCAAACTATTAAGTTCAGAGTGCTTTTAGATTCATTGTTGTTCTCAGATCCAGAGACAGTTAAAGACACCTTTTATCATTAGCTCATACCAGTCATGACTCTACCTGGATAGAGATAGCTTTTCAACAGCTATTCACACCCTTTTGAATTATGGAAATATATTATATGGTGGGTTGCCTTTGACAATAGTTCAGGAAACAGGAAAGCTAGATTGTTAGCTAAGACTGACTGGTGCAATCTGATTATGCTAGTACTTTTCTATGTGCTGTGACCACCAGTTATCAGAAGCAATGCAGAGACCATTAAAAACTTTAAAGCTTTGAGTTACCCAAAGAACTGTATCCTCCCTGATTTAGCCCTTCACCCTAAACAAGGCATGCCTGAAGTCTATTCCGGAGGCCAATTGTGGTCCCTGTTTAAATTTCTGCTGGTCATCTCTCTCCAGGCCTCCCTCCCTCCCTCCCTCCCTTCCTTCTTTCTTCTCTTCATTCTTTCCTTCCTTCTTGGGGATTAGGGCCCTGGAAAAGGTGGGTTCCTTGGGAAGAGAGAAAGAGAAAGCTTCACCTTCTCCTTGGGTGGCTCCGGCTTCAGGCATCCTGTCCTAGCAGCCTCTTCTCTCTCTCTCTCTCTCGCTCTTTCTTCCCTCATATTTTTTTCTTTATTTCTTGGCTCCCCAGGGCTTCCAAATTTCCCTGCTGGCCCCAGGTGCTCATTGCTGCTGTCTCCACCACTACTTCTGCTGCAAGGCTGGGAGGGGTAGGCCCTGGAAGTCAAGTACCTGCCTGGATTCCCTCCCTTCCTCCCTTCCTTCTCCACTCCACTTTCATCCCATGTCACCAGCCCACATTTTTTTTAAAAAAACCTGCCCTTTACTGTGGCTCTTCCCTTGCGAAGAAAAGGGAAGAGCCAGGCAGCAACTACAAGCTCCTCTTGCCACAATTAAAACTTTCTCAAAATATGGCCATGCAGTCACTGCTGAAAAACCTCCACCGGACACTGAGGCAGTATATGTCACTGTCTGAAATGACTTGAAGGCACGCAACAACAATCCTAATTAACTTGACTCTCTCATCAGCCAAAAGCAGGTGCACACTTCCCATTAAAGACTGGTATGTTTATATTGGTTAAAATTATTCTTTGCTCATTTTTTTCCAAACTATAGCCTGCCCCCCCCCCACCCCCAACAGGCTGAGGGACCATGAACTGGTCTTTGGTTAAAAAAGTTTGGACACTCCTGCCATAAACCATTTAGACCCTACCTAGATCCTAATGCCATTGGCCTGGGCTCTTTTCCAGGCATCCCCATCAAATGCAGCAAAGAGGGTTTGCTAAATGGAAGAGAGCTTTTTCAGTAGTTAAATTCAATTTATGGAATGTGTTCCTCAGTATGTTGGTAATTCTGTCAATAATAATAATGATTTTGCCATTTTGTGTCCCCTGACTATTACAATCAAGGATAAAAATGTGTTAGAAGTATGAGCTGAAATGTATAACAGATAGGAAAATGTTAAAAGTGTAAACTTGAAGTTTGAATGCTGAAAGTCAGCCAAATCAATATATAGATAGGATGCAAATGCTTTCTGGGAAAAAAAATATAGAAAAGGGAAATGGCATTGATTTTTGACAGAATTGAAATCTGAGAGATGGAACCCCAGAGGACTCAAAAATAAGTGGCTTCCAAATACCATGCAGAGAACTACCACATAAGGGTAGGAGGAAGTATAAAGGTCTCTTGCTGCTTGCACTTTCCAGAGGAATTAAACTCTTCCCCTTCTTGAATGAAAGAATAGTTAAATTATGTGAAAAAACTATATAAATGAGGAATGAGGAATTGGTGTCATGTACTGTATGTGAATATACTACCATATTGAGCTATATTGAAAAGTATCTCTGCACTGTATTTTGTTAGAGGCTAAATGTTTCACAAATAATACAATGTATTAGAAATGCTGGAAAGCTAACTAATACTTCAGGATATGTGGAACCCATCTTCATTGGTAGGTAAAGTATTACTTATATGCCTCTGCATTGATGTTCCTCATCACGTTAATGTACTAAAGATGCTATATGTTTTAGAAAATGAAATGTCTATAAACGCAAAGTACTTCGATTTTGTAATATCTGTGAAAGAAAATATGCCTATCATATCTATGTGATGTGATAATTCCACAACCAATGGTGTGGAGCTACATAAGTTAATTATTTTACTTAAATTAGTAGGAGGTCACACATTCTCCTTTTATATCATTTCCTGAAATTTCAAAGCTTAAGATATTATTTAAAACAATATTGAAGTTGATCTGCTTAGTGCTTACTAGACTATTGTTTACATCTTTGTTTTCATCCCTGATGATAAGGAACTTGGTTGATAAGCATCACACAAAAATCCTTCAATACCCCAAAGCAGGAGTTCCCAATCTTTTTGACTTATGAAGCCCTTCTTAGGTCCCTTCCACACAGCTGTATAAATCACACTGAAATGGATTATATGGCAGTGTGGACTCAGATAATCCAGTTCAAAGCAGATATTGCAGATTATCTGCCTTGATATTCTAGGTTACATGGCCATGTGGAAGAGCCCTTAGAATCAGTTTCTGTGGCAGAGCCCTTTAGGCCTACCCTCTGTGTTTAGGAGTAGTGTTATGGGGGGAAGAAGAGGGGATAGATAGTAAGGGAATGTAAAGTAAAGAGATATCTTGTGCAATGTCCATGTAATGAAATTGTGTTCTAAAAACTTTGAAATTTACCATAGTATCTCAATTTATTCTCAGCTACCATCAATACAAATGATATTGTCAAAACTTGGTCATACATAAAAATTATTCCAAAGTTCAGTAAATCAAACCATTTGCAATACAACTGAACTAGAGTGCTCTGTAGTACAACAGGAGGCCTAATTAAGACATAAGATAAAATAACATAGAAATGTTTAATGGGACAACTGTGGTTGCAAATTTTTACACAGTGGCAGATTCAACTTGGCAAATTTTCATTCAGAATGTGATTTCCAGTTTTCTTATTTTGTTTCTACTTTTTGCTTCTTATCCTTTAATTTAATTGAATTCATCTTATTTTTCTGGAGTGCCCATGGAGCCCCTGGGAAGTGTACGTGGGACCCTTAGGGTTCCATGGAGCACAGGTTAGGAATCACTGCCAAGAAATAACATAGGAGTGGGATAACCATAGCCTGTTTCACTAGGATTCCCTGACACCTATGTTATGAAGGCTTCAAGATTGTTTAAGCTTCCCAAGCATTTTAGGAAATATTCTAGTGCTTCTAGTCTTGCATTTTTTTTCTTTGATGTCAGTTTTGCTGTGTGTTTCTGATTTGGTGCAATGATTGTACACTCTGTCCTTGTATTGTGCTCTTTTCCCCCCTGCCATTTTGTTGTAAACAACATGCATTTATAAACAGTCTAGAGGAGTGGTTATTGGATGGTGTAAAAGTGTAATGAATGAATTAATATTTTTCAAAGAATTGGCAGCTCTGACAGGTTTTCTTACTGTTGGTTATAAATAGTTTAATATGTGTTTTCAACAACATCTGTCACAAAACACACACCAATATTCAGTACATTCTAATTGGACTCTCAGTATGCTGAATAATAGATTGCACATTCATTTGACTGAATATGAGCCTTTTAGTAGGAAATTTGCAGTGTATGGATTTCTCACAGTCCAAAAGGCATTTTTCTCATGGCCAGATTCAAGGGGTTCTTGATGTATATGGCTAGACGTATATCAATTATATCAATTATTCTGAAGTTGGAATCATATAGTCAAAACTGCTCCATAAAATAGCAAGAAAATTGCTATGGTTGTGATACTTGTAATGATTAAAACCTGGGAAGTCATACTACTTTGTTATAATATTATATCATCTTCCTATATATACCTGCCCAAAAGTCGAGGTCTCCAACAGGGGCCATTCTCGGTATCTTGTATCTCACCAAAGAGGTGGGGTGTTGGGGATAGAAATTAAGAAATGGGAATCTATGGAAGAGGTGCTCTAATTATGGCATGCCTTCTGATTGGTGGTCCGACTGGTACCAGTATGCATTTCTTTCTGATGCCTTTGGGGGTGAATTTACTTCAGTATGTATATTTTCTCTAAGGAAAGCTTAGAGAAGAGAATGATGCTGGGGAAAATGGAAGGAAAAAGGAAGAGGGGGTGACCAAGGGCAAGATGGATGGATGGTATCCTTGAAGTGACTGGATTGACCTTGAAGGAGATGAGGGTGGTGACGACTGACAGGGAGCTGTGGCATGGGCTGGTCCATGAAGTCACAAAGAATTGGAAATGACTGAATGAATGAACACACATGTATATTTTCATGCTTTTAAACTGCCGTCTTATTTGTTATGTTTTTATGTTCTTTAAAATATTTATGGTTTTAATTTGGAAGTGTTCTGTTAAAAATCTGGAATGCTTATACTGGATGTCACACGTTATAATTATCTTTTGTCTCCTCCCTGAGGAGGATATAGTCCAAAGTAGTTCTGTACAGAACTACTTTGTGGGTGGAGCTGGGTAAGAACCAGCCAGCCCTTCCAGCTCATTCATTGCTTCAACATTGACCCACCACGTCCACCCATTAACAGTATACTTAATTGGTTGCTTTTGGGGTCCAGGTAGGAATTTTTCCATTCCTATGTTCTAAGGTCCATGCCTTAGTTACATCCAGAATGAACTACTGTAATGCACTCTATGGGGGGCTGCCTTTGAAGACAGTCTGGAAACTGCAGCTAGTGCAAAGCTCAGCTGCCAGATTACTAACTGGAGCTACCTACAGGGGACATACCATGACCCTGCTGAAGCAGCTCCACTGGCTTCCAATAAGTTTCCAGGCCCAATTCAAGGTGCAAGTATTACTTATAAAGCCTAAACGCTTCGGATCCAACCTCTCTTCAAGACCACATATTTCAAGCCATAACTGTTGTGTGGTCTCTTTATTTTGCAGGTTGGCAGGCAAAGGGCATTGTATAAATATTTTAGTAAGTAAACATTATCACTGAATGATTCCTATAAGAAATACTTATACCGACTCCCAGGTAGAGGAATAGAAATAAAGCAATTAACTCTCATGTACTAGGATAGGGCCCTTTAGTTCCACAAGATCCACATCAAGCTAGACTAGCATGAATTTGATACTTATCCCTGTGTAAAACATCATTGATCTTCCATATCAGATAGCTCAAAATGCATTAGATTTTATGACTTTTGTTATACAGAAAAAAGGATTCCACCTAAACATTTGGAAAAACTTACTGACTGTAGGAGCTGTTCAACAATGAAATATGTAGTCTCAAAGTGTTGTGGAGTCTCCTTTTTTGGAAGCTTCTAAACAGAGCTTGATGGCCATCTGTTAGGAAGGTTTTGATTGAGTGTTCCTGTATGACAAGACTGATGGACCTAGTGGTCTTTTCCAACTCTGTGATTCTCTTATTCAAACTCAAGTCCTGCATATCTACCAGAGTTTTCCTATTCAAGCAGCAAAACCAGGGAATCATGTAGACTTTTGTTTAAAAATACCTATGTACAATTTATTCCAATAATCTCTACATATTAGACCATTGGTTTTTTTGATGATTTTTTAGTACAGTAAAGAAATCCAGTATCATTATCTTTTGTGAGAAAACTGAAGGTAGAGTATCTCTGAAATTGTTAGTCTTATCATATTACCTTCATCTTTTGGTTTTGTGTAATGAACATGCTGATTTCCTAGTAAAGAGAGACTGAAATGCATGAAAAAATGAAAACAGCTGTCCTATAAATCCAGTTACATAGTCAAAAATACCATTAGGATGAATATAACTGATTTAAAGATATTAAAGAATATATGTAACTTCCAGCAAAACATTAACCGTAGACATTTCCTGTTGAAAGTTTCATGTAATCTGATAATTACTCATATATTCTGCCCTGGAGTGGATCATTCCATTCATTCCTACATCTAGAGTCTAGTTTTCCATTTCCTCTGCAACAGGAGCTCGTTCTTCTGTGGTCACTGAATTTTCTCAGTGCACATTGGGATGTCTGGATTTTCTTGCACCCAAAAAGTGTCATTTTGTTTTTCTGCCAAATCCGGGGTGTCCCCAGTGTCCTAGTAGATCCCCCATCTTAGGCATGGATGGTACCATTTTAACAGTGAAATAATTGACTGTCGGGGGATGAGTTTGTTGTCAGTATATAGTAGAGAGAGATAAATTTTAAGTAATTTGGATCATTGGCTGACTTTCAAAATTAATATTCAGCTTGGATTCCTCTGAAATCTGAATTATACATTTCCTTTTCAGCTTTCTAAAACCTACGAGTTGCCCACTCCAAATTATGTCTAGACCTACATGAAGGAAAGTTTACAAGGGGCAGTGTGATTTAGAGCACCTTTGTGAGCTTACACTATAGGTACAATCAGCTCAGTTAAAAAGATACTAGATAACTATGGAAGGAATAGATAGAAGGGTTGAGTTTACAAACAGAATTGTGTGGGGGGTGGAGGATGGAGGGTGAAGGACTATCAATGTAGAAAATGTCTAAATTGTTCTCTTGTGAAATTCATTTCTGAAAAAAGCAACCCATTGAATCTTTGAATACAACCTTGTGTTATTTCAAGCATTTGGAAAATGTCCTTTTGTTTTTAATCTTTCCAGGGTGGTGAGACAAGAAACAAAAGAAAACAAAAACAAAAACTTTCAAAGTTGTCAAAGGTGAGGGAAAGTAATTGTAATTCTGTTAAGGCCTTTAATTCAAGCAAACTACTTCAAATGTTAATAAATTTCCAATGCAATACAAGCTAAGCTTCCACTGTCAATTTATATACTAAGAGTATCACCTGCATTGACATGTTTAATGCGGTTTTTGCAGCCATACCGCCTTGAGCCATGATCTCGTCAGATCTCATTAGCTAAGTAAAGGCGAGCTTGGTCAGTGTTTGGATCAAGGTCCTCTGGGGACATTCAGACACATTAGTGAGATGTATAAGGAAGGCATGCTTTGTGGCTAAAAAGAACTAGACTTGATTTTAATTCCTCTCTCTGCCATGAATAAGTCCCACAAGGTTCCATATTTGCCACTAAATATACTAGGGCAATATATATCTTGTAGTAGTGAATAGAAATCAGTCTTGACTTTTTACAATACTATAGCTGTGGAATGAAAATGAAGCTACGGATTTCAATGAAGTCTGACTACAAGCACTTTTCCAATTCAAAATAAGGAGACTGGTCAACCTAGAAAGGCACATCATATCTACTAAAAACTATGCTTTTACCAGTCATAAAATTGTCATAAAATTATGAGTTCTTTATGGGGACAGTAATGTGACCACTCGGAAACCATTGGAGGAAGGATTTGCAGGTTGGGCTTTCTGGAAGAGGGAAGTAGACATCCAATTTTGTAAATGCTAGCAGGATATGCTTTCACACCATGGCTGCTGGGTTTGTAATTATGTGCAAGATCTGACACATATGTGCAAGATCTGGCATAAATATGTGCAAGATTGAGAACATGTGATGCCACATGTTTATGTGCAGGATCTGACCCACGGAGAAGGACGGTAGGTTTCCCCAAACTGTTAAGAACAGACCAGGTGCTTGGGAAGGGAGTCTCAGACTCTTGCTGAACACTCTGCTTCAATGGAGTTGCCTATTAGACAGATGTCCTCCAATTGCAAACTAGAGGTCTCCTAAGAGGTTTAAGCAAGATTTTTTTTTCAACCTGCTAGACTATCCCAGCATCTGGTGTCTTTCCCTAGAGCAGGGATCTTCAAACTATGGCCTGGGGGCTGGATACGGCCCTCAAAGGTCATTTACCCAGCCCCCGCTCAGGGTCAACCTAAGCTCAGGGTCAACCTGAAACGACTTGAAAGAACACAACAACAACAATCCTATCACATCAGCCAAAAGCAGCCCCACATTTCCCATTGAAATACTAATATGTTTATATTTGTTAAAATTGTTCTACATTTTTAATTATTGTATTGTTTTTAAGTGATTTTTGATCTACAAATAAGATATGTGCAGTGTGCATAGGAATTGACAACAGCTTATCAACAAGCTTGTCAACAGCTAATTCACAAGAAAAGGAAAACCTTCCAAACATGGCAAAGAGACACCAACTGTGCTGCTAAGGAAAAGAACTATGCCAGCGCAAAAGCTGAGGTCCAAAGAAGGACAAGAAAACTCAAGAACATCTGGTGGACAAAGAAGGCTGAAGAAATCCAACACCTGGCAGATACCCATGATGCTCAGGGATTTTCAAAGCCACAAAGGTCATCTATGGACCAAGAAACATGGCATACAGCCTCTCCGCTCATCAGATGGAACCAACCTACTGAAGGACCAAAAATCAATTGCACTACGTTGGAAAAAACACTACCAAAGCCTCCTGAACCACAACTCCAATGTGGCCGAAGAGGTTCTCATACAATCCCACAACAACAAACCAGGGAT
The DNA here is from genome assembly GCF_037176765.1 of Anolis sagrei. NCBI lineage: Eukaryota > Metazoa > Chordata > Lepidosauria > Squamata > Anolidae > Anolis > Anolis sagrei. The sequence goes on along the minus strand of NC_090023.1, from coordinate 57,248,394 downwards.
GAGCTTGCAGCACTGCCTAGTTTGGAAGAAGTCAGCAATGCCATCAGCCAACAAAAAAAATAACAAAGCCTTTTAACTGCCTGTATACCAACCTTGTAAGTTAGGCTAACCCATTACACATTGCCTTTCCGAAAGTTACTCAAGTTATCTTTAGAGATGTTGGTATAAAACTTTAACTTTGTTTTATATTGGTTGAGTTTTTAATTTCTCCTGTTTGGTAATGCTGATAGATACATGTGCTTGAATTGTGTCTACTGTAATGGAGCTTAGTGGAGCTGCTTCTCCAAGGTGAATAAAAGAAGCAGAAGATAACAATGTCTCATCCAGTTAGTTTTGCCTTCACTGCTTTGTTTTGTTAAATGGTTATGTAATTCCAGCTATTAAAGTGTGATGCTGCATGTTTCCCTTTAGGGACTATGTTCAAGCAATGGCTGGATTAAAACATTGCTCATGCACATGTGCTCTTTAAGTCTGCTAAATGCTTTGATGTATGAGACAAGGGCATGTATAGGTCAATAAATAACAATAACCAGAAAATCTGGGTTCTGAGGGATTCTCAGAATAATTTAGTCAAAATGCTTTAAGATCAACAAGTAACAAAGGTGAAGTAATAAAAATATATAGAAATTAATATCTTGGTCAAAGTAAGTAGTAAACACACACAAAGTGTCTAAGAAAGCTGAAAATGCACATATTGATTTTTTTTTCAAACCTGGGTTGCTGGAGGCAGAAATAGTAGGCCTGTTTGATCAAGAAAAAATTTGTTTCTGAAATCGATTTGTAATTGGGGTGTTTTTTTGTTTCGATATTTAAAATATTTACAAAACTTTCCAAAAAAATGTTTTGTTATTTACGAAATTTCGTAAATATTTACAAAACATTTTGTAAGTGTGAATGTTGCAGTAATGGTCACCTTGATTAGCATTGAATGGCTTTCATTTCTCCCACCCTGGACATTCCATAGATAAACTCCATTTGCCTAGTAGTTTCCAACAGACCTCTGAGGATGCCTGCCATAGATGTGGGCAAAATGTCAGGAGAGAATGCTTCTGGAACATGGTCATCCAATCGGCTCCGGCTCCTGCGCCCTCCTCCTCCTCCTCCTGGCACTTCCTGCAACACAGCTGGGAGGAGGAGGAGGAGGAGGAGGGCGCAGGAGCAGGAGCCGGAGCCGATTGGATGGTGCGCTCGGCTCCGGATCCTGCGCCCTCCTCCTCCTCCTCCTCCTCCCAGCTGTGTTGCAGGAAGTGCCAGGAGGAGGAGGAGGAGGGCGCAGGAGCCGGAGCCGATTGGATGGCGCGCGCGGCTCCGGCTCCTGCGCCCTCCTCCTCCTCCTCCTGGCACTTCCTGCAACACAGCTGGGAGGAGGAGGAGGAGGGCGCAGGAGCCGGAGCTGATTGGATGGCGCACGCGGCTCCGGCTCCTGCGCCCTCCTCCTCCTCCTCCTCCTCCCAGCTGTGTTGCAGGAAGTGCCAGGAGGAGGAGGAGGAGGGCGCAGGAGCCGGAGCCGCGCGCGCCATCCAATCGGCTCCGGCTCCTGCGCCCTCCTCCTCCTCCTCCTGGCACTTCCTGCAACACAGCTGGGAGGAGGAGGAGGAGGAGGAGGAAGGCGCAGGAGCCGGAGCCGATTGGATGGCGCGGAGGCCGGTTGTAAGGGTGAGCGCGCGCGGGCCGGGCGCCCAACAGGCAGGGGCGGTGCTTGGCTCACTGGGTGTGCGCTCGCGCCGCCCCTTCGCCCCGCCGGATTGGCTCCCAGGCACCAGCAGCACAGCAGCCTCCATCCCATTAACGACACGAGCTGAAGCTCGTAAAATATATGGGGCTGTTGTTTCGATATTTTTAAACCCTTCCGGGTTTAAAAATGTGTTTTGAAATCGCGTCGGAAGTGGTAAAAATAACGAATTAATAACGAAATAACGAATTAACGAACGAAACCGCACAGGCCTAAGAAATAGCCTATGATGAAATCACTACTGTGAATTCCAGTATCAATATTTCTGTTTCTCTATGTGTGTGTCTATCACATGATATCTGCAGATTTCCCAGAGATGTCTTGAGTAAAATATAAATATTTCCCTAAAGGGTTTTGATCTATTCTAAATTATCTACTTGAAGTTGATTGTTTCACTTCTTCGGTGAAGTTTTTCTTTGATGGGAAAGCAGTTAATACCTTTTTAGTCTTGCCTTGATAAATCTGAAAATGGAAATAGACTGGCATTGGAATCCTATCTGAAGCCCCACACAAACCAGTATCCTTTGAAGAAACAGGACCATGGGCCCTTACCACAATACTTTTTGGGGAAAAAACTCTTGATTTCTATTATTTTAAATATATACTTTTACTGAGAGCAAGTATAAAACCCCACCCATATGATTAATTAAAACACTTCAAGCAGGTGTCTGAACTATATAGTAGAACTGCACATTCTCAAAAACTACTTTTAATACTGTGGGCACATAACACATTCTGTGGTGTGTGTGTGTATGTATATGTATGTATATATATAGAGAGAGGGGGGGGGGAAGAAATATTTAGGGGGATAGGTTTTTTCTTTAAAAGGGCTCAAGAAACAATACATTTGAAATAGCCCAGAAGATTAAAGCTTTTATACCCAGCATTCCTTCCTTGCCTAGCTTCTGGGCTATAGTATCAGAATTTCTCTTGAGACCATCTTTGCCAGCAAACTGGACATGGCTCCTTTATAACTGCTGCCGGGTCAGCTCAGCCTTCAGCTCCCAGCTGAAGAAAACAGCAATAAAAAGGGAGACCACAGAACTCTCAAAGAGCCTGCTCTGTTTGGCTGCAGAAACAACCAAGAAGGTTAGAGCTTTCACACCCAGCGTTTCAGCTTTGCCTTCCTTCTGGGCCACAGTATAAGAACTTCTGTAGGTGAAATGGCTCCCCACAATTTCTGTTGGCACACTTCATCTCCCATCTGAACACAGGCAGCAATAAAAAGCCCTTAAAACCTCTCTACTTATGAAGAGAATCTCTTGCTGTAGAAAATTCAGAGGTTAGGAAGGGTGAGTCCAGTGCCAGCAGGTTGTTATCCCAAGGAAGGGATGGGGACAATGGTCCTCAGACAGCAGCTATCTCAATTGTACAGGGGCAAGGGAGATAGGGAAATGGGAAGCAGGTATATCACCAAGCGGGCAAAGTTAACAACAAAGTCCTGTCAACCTAAAAGTGTTCCCATCCCAAATAATCTGGATAGCCTTGGTAGCAATCCCTCTGGGCTGAAAATAGTGCTGCTTAATGCTAGGTTTGTAAATGGTAAGACAGCTGTCATTCTGGACTTGATCCTGGATGAGCATGTCAACCTGGTGTGTATTACAGAGACCAGGCTGGATGAGACTCTCATCAATCTCAGCTCTGCCCACCAGGATTCTCTGTACAGCAGCAGGTGAGGCCTGGGGGGCAGGGAGGTGGAGTTGCAGTAGTCTATCGGGAAAATATCCCCTGAACAAATGCCCCATCTCTCAGTCTACAGGGTTTGAAGGTGTTTACCAAAAGATGGGGAGCCAGGACAGAATAGGGATTCTGTTGGTGTAGCACCCACCACACTGCTTGAAAGTCTCCCTTCCCGAGCTATTTGAGGTGGTCTCGAGGTTGGTGTTGAAGTCTCCATAGCTCCTAGTACTGGTGGACGTCCATGTTGAGGCAACCCTTTTTGGAGTGGCTCATGTCTGCCATGACAACTATGGGTCTCTTTCAATTGGTATCTGGCCCCACACATGCTGCTGGACATCATTGGTGAGTGAGTATTTGTGTAACTATAATTGCCTTCCATCTGTAGGGTCTTGGCGGTGGGTGTGTAGGTGACTATAGAGACCTATTCTTGATCTGCATGTTTTTCCACAATGAGGACATCGGTTTTCAAATGGAAGGTGGTCCCAATCAGGGTTGGCTTGACGTGCCTTCCTCTTGACATATTTCTCCTTTTTGCTCTCCATTCGTGCCTCTTTGAATTACACAGCACTATTGGTCATAGCTGACCTCCAGTTAGAATGCTCAAGGGCCAACATTTCCTAGTTCTCCCAGTTTTTTAGGTTGGTTTTGAGACCATCTTTAAATCTCTTTTCCTGTCCACCAACATTCCAGTTTTGAGTTGGAAGTATCATAACAGCTTTGGGAGACAATGATAGGACATTCAGACAATGTGGTCAGTCCAGCGAAGTTGATGGCAAAGGATCATCACTTCAGTGCTAGTGGTCTTTGCTTCTTCCAGCACATTGCAGGATTTTTCGGAGGCAATGCTGATGGAATCATTCCAGAAGTTGAGTGTGATCTCTGTGGATGGTCTAAGTTTTGCAAGAATATAACAGGATTGGGAGGACAGTAGCTTTACAAACAGGCATCTTGGTATCCCTATGAATGTCCCAATCCCTAGTATGCTGGACACATTTTAGACCATGTATTTTGTACGGAGGGTGGGGATGATAATGATCTGGGAATGGAGGAGCTCTCTGTAGTTCCATTGTCACGGACAGATCACTATCTGGTCAGGTTTAGACTGACTGGGACTCAGAACCTCTGCAAGGGTAGGAGACCCATTTAGATGGTCCATCCCAGGAGGCTTATGGATCTGGATGGATCTTGATGGCTCTTGAGGAATTTCCTGCTACCCAGGCAAGTGATCCTGTTGAAACCCTAGTTGATCTCTGGAATGGGGAAATGATTAGGGCGGCAGTCACAATTCCTCTGAAGCATCCCTTCTCACATCCCTTCTTGCTGACCCTCCCCCCACCTCTTTCACTGAGAAGCTGGCAACAATTGAATGCATGAGACGGGTACTAGAGCAACAGTGGCAGAAAACTCTGAGTGATTACAACTGAAAACAAACAAAAATGTATCTGAAGATGTATGGTGGGACAATATAAGCAACAAAAGAAGCATTTTATACAAATACTATTGCTGCACCACAAAACAGTCCAGCAAAATTGTTTCAGGTAGTTAGATGCCTAATCCAACTTGGCCCAAAAGAGAATGCGCTGTGAGGAGCTTGCCCACCATTTTGCAGATAAGATCACTCAGGGACTGTGAGTTTTAAAGGCTATTTTAAGTGTATTCATGATATTTTAATCTATTTTTACCACACTGCACTATTTAATTGTTTTAAACTTTTTATTGCACTTTTTAAATTTGACTAAAGCATGGGATGGTTAGCTACCTTGAATCCCCATAAGGAGAAAGATGGGGTATATTATTATTATTATTATTATTATTATTATTATTATTATTTATTTGATCAGTCATATGACCATTTCAAAATAGAACACGAGTAAAAAACAAGGCAACAAGGTGATAAGTCAGAATCTTATTTTCCTGGTTCTTCTTTCAGGAAATCTGCTCTTTTCTTAATAGCTTTCAGAATAAAAAGGCTGACTCTGATTATGCTGGATCTTTCCTGCCCTTGCAATAGGGATGTCAGAATATCATTTCTGTTGGGGGACCTGCAGTTGGATAATATTGGATGTAAATATCTGTCTCGCAGTTCAGTGTATGCTGGACAGTCAATTAAGAAATGTTCAATATCTTCCACTGTTTGTTCTCCCCAGACGCAGAATCTCTCACTTCTTGGGATGTTACAGTAATGCCCGGTTTGCACCATAGTACCAAGTTGTTCAAACCTAGCCCTAGTATATATTCTTCTTAAGGGTAGTGGAAGTGGAATAGTTAGGTAGTGCTCTAAATGAGTATTCCTTTTGTGGGAAGCTAAAAACCTTGTGGCTGAAGACCTACCGATGCTTTCTAGGTCCAGCTGTGCATAGACATCCCGAATGCGCCGCTTGATCACCTGCCCTGTCCCCGGACCCAGAACACCCAGAAATTGCAAAGGCAGACCGAAACCAGCCAGCTCATTATTCAGAGCCACCATCCATGATGACTTCTGGTCATGCTGGACTTGATCCTCTAGACATAGGTGAGGAAATCTACTGGGATCCATAGAGTTTACTTTTGACCAGTTATTAAACTGTCTCATTAGAATTTGAGCTTTTACTGGGAGTATTCCTAGCTCAGCCCTTACTGCCGCCGTCAGCGTTGTTCTGGAAAGGCCCTGGAAGGTGCGAAGCTGCTTCACTTGGAAGGCTTCAATCTTAGCCAGATTGATGTGCCCCCAAATTTCAGCCCCAAATATAAGTGCTGGCATTATTTTTGTTTTAAAGACTTCCAGGGCAGGTCTAATTGTGCCTGGGTATTTATGATGGTACAGCTTATAAATGGAACCTGCTGCTTTTGTTGCTCTTTGTATACTATGAGTAATGTGTTTAGCCCAAGCACCAGACGAAGAGAACATAATGCCTAGATATTTGTAGCAATTAATTTGTTCCAAATGTACGCCTTTCAGGGACCACGTGTACTATTTCCTGTTTTTTCCAAAGACTATAATTTTGGATTTATCCTTGTTCATAGTGAGTGAATTTAGCTCACAGTACACATTGAATTTTGCCAGGGATCTTCTTAGTCCCACTGGAGATGTTGCCATAATCACCATGTCATCAGCATAAAGCAGGATGTTAATAGTTCTGGACAAAACTTTAGGGCCATGTAGACTGTCAGAGGACAATGTATTTACGATGTCATTTATATAGAAGTTAAAGAGAAAAGGGGCTAAAATGCACCTTTGTCTCACCCCAGTTGATGTCTTGATTTCATTGCTCAGGGCTCCACTGGGTCCAAGTCTAACTTTCAATACGGTGTCAGAGTACAGCATAATGATTAAAGTAAGTAATCTTCTGTCGATGTTTGTGGCAGCCAGCTTTTCCCATATTATGTTACGACAAATTGAATTGTAAATTCAAACGCTGAAGACAAGTCTATAAATGCTGAATACAGACACATCCCCCTTGAATTATACTTTTGGATTATGTGCTGCAGGACAAAGCAATTATCTATGGTTGAACGTCCCTGTCGGAAGCCTGATTGTTCTTCACAGAGAATATTGTTTTCATTGGACCATTGCTCAACTTTGATCAAAAGATATTTTGCGTAGATTTTTGCTGTGATATCAATCAGGCTTATAGGCTGATAGTTCTTTGGATTGGTTTTTTCTCCATTCTTATGAATAAGGATGATAATACTCATCTGCCAGCCTCTAGGTATGCTGCATGAATTGTTAATGTGGGAGAAGAGCCCTGCTAAAAGTTGGGCCCACCAATCACTGTTGTTCTTGAAAAGTTCAGCCGGCAAAAAATCCTCCCCATGTGCTTTATTGTTTTGAAGTGCGTTGATAATAGATATTACTTCATGTGGCTTGACTTGTGTCCAGGCCGGGAGGGTGGCAGGATTGCAATAAGTTGTTACATGTTTTACATTGTTTGAATTGCCTGCCTTATTAAAGAGATCACCATAAAAGGTTTCCCAATGAGATGCAGGGATTGGAGAGTCTATTGAGAATCTGATTTGTCTCAATTTTGAAGAGACTAGTTGCCAGAAGACTGCTGAATTCTTCAAATGTAAGGCAGAGTCCAGTTCATGCCAAATTTTTGTGTTATATTGGGACTTCTTATGGGAAATCAGTTTTTTGTATGACCTTCTCAGGGTTAACATATTATTATGCAGATCTTTATTAGGGTAACATATAGCTCTTCTCATGCTCTTTCTTAGTTTTTTACAGTCCTGGTCAAACCATGGGTTTGTTCTGTCAATAGAGTCTTTTCTTGTACTGCTTGGTGAATATGTAAGCAGGCTTTTGAGGTTAGAGCACAGAACGATGAAAATTTGAAGAACCTGGTTAGGGTTGGATGAAGAGGCTTTTATCACTTCACCACATGCGACAGCTTGCGGGTTACGTAGATATTCATCAATGGCTGTTAAATTGACGGCCTGCCATTTTAATCTCTTACATTGAAGTGTAGACATGAAGTGTAGATATAAATTTTGCATCTGTGGGATTTGTTGGATGTATATCAGAGTGACTGAAAATAACTGTTGACAAGGGTTGATGGTCACTGTCTTCCCTTGGTTTGACTGTAACCTCAGAGAAGAACTCACTGAACTCCTTAGAGACACATATATAGTCCAGGGTGCTATTGGCTCTCGCTGAATGGTAGGTAAAGGGATAACAGTATTTCTTATTTTCCCCATTTAGTATGTAAAGATTGAACTTGTATAGAACAGAAACCAGCTCAATCCCTGCTTTATTTCTAGTCATGTCTCTAGAGTTCCAATCAGCATTGAAGGGCAGGTCTCCCTTGGGGATGCCGGATAGCTCTGTCAGTTTATTTGCTGAGCTTCCCAGTCTCGCGTTGAAATCCCCAAGTCAAATTATTAATGCTGATGGATATTCAAAGATAACTTCTTCTAGAGCTCTTTCAAGAGATGCCCATGTAGAGTACTGAGCAAATCTAGATGGCATAGGAGGCATGTATACGTTTATAATGACCACGATAGAAGGGATGGTTTTTCTCTTTTGGGGTAGCCTCAGATGGGGTATAATTAAAGTTAATAATAATAATAATTGCAAAATTTACATATCAAAAACAACAAAATTTACATATCAAAGCAACAACAAATTGTTTGTTTTCAGTTGTAATCAGTGCTATGAAACTATATTTTATTTCAGGGATATGAGATTCACAGAAAATAATGAAATTCCAAAATTTTAAATATTTAACAATTTTACAGTGCACTAAGTCATTCATTACAACCTAGACTTTGAACATAGGAATATGGATTTGTACAGATCTCCCCACTGCCTTCCCACTTCCATTTCTTAGAAGATAGATGCAAGCAAGCTTAGAAGGCTACCACCAGGCAACAATGAGACCCAAGCCCCTTTCTTATTAAAGAGGACTACCTAAGTCCATTTCTTATTTAAAAAGACTATATAGGTAAAGAGAAAAATGGGTTGTTACAGCAACAGCAACTAGAAAACAATCCACAAAGGTTCTTTCTCCCTGGACAGAATTTCATTGCAAGCAGAAAGCCATTTCAATTTTCATATAATGCTATTTGAAGCCCAAATAAGATGAGGGCAGGGACGAACAGCCTTTAATTGGGGAAATTGGCCTTTTTGAGGCTCTAGGTGTCAAACACAAGGCCCGTGGGTCACATCCAGCCCTCCATGTCATTTTATGTGACCCTTCAGATACTGGACTACAACTCCAGCATTCCTCATAATTAGACATAATGACTAGAAATGATAGAGAATGTGATACATTAACACCTGGAAGGCCTCAATTTGTTCTGTTTAATCAGAACAGTGAGGCTTGAATTTAGATTTAAGACTTGTGGGTATGGCATCAGACTTTAAAATGTCCTATAAACTTTCCTCAACCTCAGAATCACAAGTGCTGTTGGGTTGCAACTCCCATTATCACCAGTCTGAATGACAATAAAATAGTAATGAATGGAAATCAAAAGAGAAGGGAGTTATCATTCAGTAACATCTAGACACCTAAATTGGTTAGAAACTAAAGATCACTGACAACTATGTAAAAAATTATAGTTGGTCCTTTGTATCCACAGATTCTCAGTTGATGGATTCCATGGCCCTTTGAAGGCTAAAGTGGCCCTTGATAAAAATGAGTCTGACACCCCTGCTCTAGAGGGACAATTGTATGCTCTTTTTCTTTTCTTTATGGTCTGCTAAATCAATGGTTCCCAACCATTTTTTAAAACCAGGGACCACTTGATCAAAACCACTTTGACCAGGGACCACTCTCCAGTACCAAAAGGGTTACAAATTGGTTTTTGATCATCTTTAGATTTGGTTTGGTTATTTGGGGTGCTGATTCATAAAACCGCATTGGATAGACTACATCAACTCTAGTTTATGATACATAACATATGCCAACCAGTAGTCACCATTTGCTTGTGCACAGAAAATCATATTTAATAAGCCTCGGCACTATATGAGAGTTTCACAAGACCAGTCACTCTCATTGCAATGGTGTAGTAATGGTGAGGCAGTGGACCATATTTTGGTTCTTGTGGACCACTGGTGGCTCTTGGACCCCAGGTTGGGAACCACTGTGTTAAAGCAAACTAAGGGTCTGTGGGCTGGATGCAACCCTCTAAGATCATTTATCCAGCCCCTGCCCTAAACATTCAATTTAGGGTCACTGTAAGTCTGCCTAATTAACTTAAGTATCTCATCAGCCAAAAGCAGGCCCATAATTTTGGTAAGATTATGTTGGTTAAAAGTTGTTCCTCATTTTAAAGTTTGTCTTGTTCTTTCATTTTTTCACTACAAATAAGTTATGTGCAGTGTGTATAGGAATTTGTTTATGTTTTTTCAAACTATGGTCTGCATCCCCCCCACCCCAACAGTCTGAGGAACCAGCTTGAACCAACCCTCTGCTTAAAAATCTTGAGGACCCCTGTGTTAAAGGAATTACAGGATTCTGGGATGCTGTACCAATTACATTGAAAGGCTGCTCAAATCTCAGCCCTCTACTGTAATCTAGAGGTTGGGTGGTGCGTGCAGGTCCTCCAGCAATGAGGAATGTAGCTCAATACTACCGTGCTTCCTCATAGGTAGTGGAAAGACTAGATAGAAGTGAATAGTCAAGAGGAGTGAACAGAGGGATGGCAAAGGAGCTGGTGCACCTGTCTTTTAAGTTCTCTGCACTTTGCCTAATGAAAGGATTGGCATCAATGAGTACTCTCAAGCAGTATATGATATCATATAGTAACAGCAAACAAAGCCATAATAATTTTAAGTAAATTTGCTTGAGTATTGGTGCTTTCACAATTTCTGAAAATATAATCATTATGTATCTGTTTAAAATATGCTTAGTGGTGGCTGGTACACCCAGTGTCAATGGGACAGGGAATCTGCTCAGACTTTAAAAACATTATCCAAAGTTCCAGATGTTATCCCCAAAATAGGTTCAGTACCATGGATAGTTCTTATAAACTGACATTAACATGAGATCCATCAGCTATATCTGAAGGGCTGGCATCTTATTAGGATATGGGACTTCATTTGTTTGTTGTAGAAGTTGGCATTCCCTTCCACTCTCTGCAGTGACCAAAGTCACCGCAGGACTAATTTTTTCACCATGACAGAACCTTTGCAAAAATATTCCAAGGCAGACGGAGAGGGTGAGAAATAAGAGAAGGCGTGGCTTTCTGCATAGAGAGGTGATGACATCATCTGGAAGCTGCACTTCTCTAATCTGTTGCTTGCAATTCTCCAATAGCCATTGAATGGTTGTTCACAAGGACATCATAGCAAAACAATGATTTGGGGTGTGTGGAGGGCCATAGCAGAGTTATTATCTTAGGATCTTTCATTTTAGTTGTTTTTGACTTTTATTCAATTACCTTTCTGAACTTTTCTGTTATATTTTAATTCAATAAATCATCTTTGTGAATGTTTTTTATTGTTGAAAGGAAAGTGTAGAAGTATTGTAAACAAGAGGGAAAAGACTGAGACCCTGTGATAGATTTGGTTCTGTATCCAACCCCCATGAGGAATGATTCAAAATGACAGCCATCACTTCAAGCCATTTCACTAATATCAGAGTGGATAGTTCTCTCTCTTTTTTTTTTTTGGTACTCATTTTTCAACAAAATGAAAAAAAAAGGAAATAAAACACTATCTAAATCTAACAGTGATTTCTTCAACAGTAGAGTCAAAGGTTTTAAAGGATGTTCCATCATGCACTATATTTAGAGAGTGACAATTACATATCACATATTTCAACCAGTGGTAAATTCCATTAAACACTAAGCAGCTTTCACCCAGGTTAATTTGCAAAGTATTAGCTCTTCTCTTGGAGTGTTGTCTATTGAGGGCCATAAACACCAATGATAGGCAGGTCTGAGGCCAATTGTGAATTGAGTCCCAAGCAAGTAGGAAAGCTTGCCCCCATTATTCTTTTTGTTTTTCCTCCCTTTCCCTTCTTTCCTTCTCCTTTCTCACCTGGAAGTCTTGAATTTAAACTATTTTCTAGAAATTAGGCCAAGAACAGGTACAAGATGAAATATAGACTTGAGACCACTGGTTGCTAGCCCTACTGCAAAACAATCAACAAATTAGTGTGTATGTGGTAATCATTGTAGAATATAATTCAACCTCAAATTACTGGATCAATTTCACATTTTTTTAAAAAAGAAGAACAGTGAATGTTCTTGCTAGCTCTGGTTCCATCATTGAAGATTCACCATAGTCATTAGTCATTGATACTTACAGAATGCCACTAAAATGTAGGCCGGAATACCTTCATCTGAAGTGAAAGTTATTCTGATGGCAGGTATTCATTGGATTTTGCAGCACAGAATGCTAATCAACTTCTTATCAGTAGCATTGAGAGAGACAAGCAGAGAGATGGATTTGAGAGAGTCTTGCTTTGATTATTCTTGTCTGAATTCCTTTGGGGAAGAGTATTATTATTATTATTATTATTATTATTATTATTATTATTATTTTAGGGTTGAAGGTTACATACAGATGAAACACAGTAATTCATATCTCACCTGGGCTTCCTGACATTAACTGTTATGTCTAGGTCAGCAAAGAACTTCAGGAGGAAAAATACACGGAGGCAAAGATTTGCAAATGTAGTGTGCTATCTTGAAAAAATTGATAAATAATTCATACAAGCAGTCTGTAAATAATACATCATTTGAGTCAAATATTTGTGGATCATGTAGATTCTTTTCATAAAATGCTATGCTCTTGATATTACATAGACAACACCTGACTTCTAGAATCTAAGGAAAAGAAAAAACCCTAAACATTATAAGCTGCTAATTAATCTAATCAAAGGGAAACTGTCATCAATATTTTTTTGAAGTCACTGTGAGTCTTGCCACTTGGAAGGTGATTCATTTGTTTCTATAGAGGCAATTGGCTTTCTTAAATATCCTTTGATGAATGTAGGAAAGAGAACCACAGGTTTCTCAAGGAGTTTGTAAAGCAATTGCCCAGAATTTCTCTAGGAAGAAAATGGTACTCTTAATTTGTGTAATTATGATAGTGAGCATGCTCCTGTTTGTGTTCGAAGTACAGGAGCACTGCTGGGTTTGTGGCACCTTAAATGCTAGCTAACAAATTCATTCCTGCATGAATGTTTGTGGCCTCACACCCACTTGCCTGAAGTATTAAATTAATTTTTTGCACATATATCCACATACTATATATATACAGATAGAACTTGATAGAGCACTATGAATGCCAGGTGATGTAGGCTATATTTCAGAGGAAGGTACATATCTGAGTATCCCTTTCTTAAGAAAATCCCATGAAATTAGGTACGATAAGTCAACAGGCCTCTTGAAGGCATATATCCACAAACCATAAGCAGCATCTAGTCATCTATGCAAGTGTTTGTTTATTTATTTATTTATTTATTTATTTATTATTTAAACTTACATGCCGCCACTCCCCTGGGGCTCGGAGCGGCTTACAAGAATAGCTAAAATCTAACAAAGTTTAAAAGCAATTTAAAACAATTTAAAAACAACAGTATCAAACATTAAAAGCCTGTCGGAACAGGTATGTCTTACATGCCCTGCGGAAAGCTGGTAAGTCCCGCAGGGCACGAACTTTAGGTGGCAGAGCATTCCAGACTGATGGCGCCACTGCTGTGAAGGCTCTGCGTCTGGTTGTCGTTAGATGCAAGGAGGTGAGACGATCCCTCAGATACATTGGCCCCAGACCATGCAAGGCCTTAAAGGTGAGTACCATCACTTTGAAAGTGACCCGGTGCTCAATTGGTAACCAATGCAGCTGTAGTAAGATTGGTGTTATGTGGCATTTCATCGGAATTCCCGCAAGAAGCCGAGCAGCTGCGTTTTGTACCAACTTGAGCTTCCGAATCACCGACAGAGGGAGGCCAATGTAGAGGGCGTTACAGTAGTCCAGTCTTGAGATGACCGTGGCCTGGATCACCGTAGCTAGGTCGTCCCTGGACAGGTAGGGGGCCAGCCGTCTAGCCTGCCGCAGGTGAAAGAAGGCGGTTCTGCTCACGGCGGAGACCTGGGCCTCCATTGTCAGCAGAGGGTCCAAAAGGACTCCCAGACTCTTTACCAATGATGACGGGCGTAACGCCTCGCCATCCAGGGTGGGCAGATAGATGTCCCCACTGCCCGGTCCACCCAGCCATAGGATCTCCGTCTTTGCTGGATTCACCCTCAACCTGCTGGCACGCAGCCATCCAGTAACGGCCTCGAGGCACTGATGGAAACAATCGGGTACAGAGTCTGGTCGGCCTTCCATCTTCAACACCAGCTGAGTGTCATCGGCATACTGATAACACTCAAGCCCAAAACCTCGAACCAGCTGAGCAAGTGGTCGCATATAGAAGTTAAACAACAGAGGGGAGAAAATGGCCCCCTGAGGAATCCCACAAGATAGAGGGGACCTCTCAGAGACCAGGCCTCCCCTCTCCACTCGCTGTCCACGGTTGTGAAGAAAGGAGGACAGCCAGTTTAAAGCTGTCCCCCTGATTCCAGCAACAGCAAGGCGGTGGGTCAAGAGATTGTGGTCGACTGTGTCAAATGCTGCTGTGAGATCCAATAGCACAAGCAGCGCTGACCCGCCCTGGTCAAGCTGGCATCGAAGGTGATCCGTGATGAAGACCAGCACAGTCTCTGTCCCGTGCCCTGCACGGAAGCCGGATTGGAAGGGATCTAGTCCGGCTGTGTCGTCTAGGAATTGCTGCAACTGCTCCGCTGCTGCCCTCTCAATCACCTTGCCCAGGAACGAGAGATTTGAAACTGGGCGGTAACTGGAGGGAACCAAGGGATCTAGATCTGGTTTCTTCAGCAAAGGAGAGACCACCGCCTCTTTTAAACCCTCTGGAAAGACTCCTTGCTCAAGGGAGCTGTTTATGATCTTCAACAGAGGGTCACGTAATCCCTCCAAGCAGGATTTCACCAACCAAGAGGGACACGGATCGAGGGAGCAAGTGGTCGGTCTAGCTGCAGCTATGAGCCTATCGACAGCCCCTGCATCCAGTGGGATGAACCGATCGAGGAAGGGCCCAGCAAGTGGCCACGGGGTCTCAAGTTATCTCACTGTATCAATTGTGGCGGGGAGGTCCCGGCGAAGTAGCGAGATCTTGTCTGCAAAATAGCTCTGAAAAACCTCGGCTGGAGGGGTCTGATCACCACTTTTTGGGACGGTAGGAACCGTTGTTAGAGATCGAATTATTTTGAACAATTTTGCTGGGCGTGAGCTAGCAGACGCTATCAAAGAAGCACAATATACTCGCTTTGCCTTAGTGATAGCATGCTCATAGGATTCCCTGAATGCCTCATAAGCTGATCTCGATGCTCTGTCACGGAGTTCTCGCCACACGCCCTCCAGCTGTCTCTTTTCCCGCTTCATCAGTCGAAGTTCCTCGGTGAACCAAGGAGACCGATTTCAGCAGGGTCTGAGAGGGCGTCTAGAATCATAGAATCATAGAATCATAGAATCATAGAATCAAAGAGTTGGAAGAGACCTCATGGGCCATCCAGTCCAACCCCCTGCCAAGAAGCAGGAATATTGCATTCAAATCACCCCTGACAAATGGCCATCCAGCCTCTGCTTAAAAGCTTCCAAAGAAGGAGCCTCCACCACACTCCGGGGCAGAGAGTTCCACTGCTGAACGGCTCTCACAGTCAGGAAGTTCTTCCTAATGTTCAGATGGAATCTCCTCTCTTGTAGTTTGAAGCCATTGTTCCGCGTCCTAGTCTCCAAGGAAGCAGAAAACAAGCTTGCTCCCTCCTCCCTGTGGCTTCCTCTCACATATTTATACATGGCTATCATATCCCCTCTCAGCCTTCTCTTCTTCAGGCTAAACATGCCCAGTTCCCTAAGCCGCTCCTCATAGGGCTTGTTCTCCAGACCTTTGATCATTTTAGTCGCCCTCCTCTGGACATATTCCAGCTTGTCAATATCTCTCTTGAATTGTGGTGCCCAGAATTGGACACAATATTCCAGATGTGGTCTAACCAAAGCCGAATAGAGGGGTAGCATTACTTCCTTAGATCTAGACACTATGCTCCTATTGATGCAGGCCAAAATCCCATTGGCTTTTTTTGCTGCCACATCACATTGTTGGCTCATGTTTAACTTGTTGTCCACGAGGACTCCAAGATCTTTTTCACACGTACTGCTCTCGAGCCAGGCGTCACCCATTCTGTATCTTTGCATTTCATTTTTTCTGCCAAAGTGGAGTATCTTGCATTTGTCACTGTTGAACTTCATTTTGTTAGTTTTGGCCCATCTCTCTAATCTGTCAAGATCGTTTTGAATTCTGCTCCTGTCCTCTGGACTATTGGCTATCCCTCCCAATTTGGTGTCGTCTGCAAACTTGATGATCGTGCCTTCTAGCCCTTCATCTTAGTCATTAATAAAGATGTTGAACAGGACCGGGCCCAGGACGGAACCCTGCGGCACTCCACTTGTCACTTCTTTCCAAGATGAAGAGGAAGCATTAGTGAGCACTCTCTGTATTCGTCCACTTAACCAATTACAGATCCACCTCACCGTAGTTTTGCCTAGCCCACATTGGACTAGTTTCCTTGCCAGAAGGTCATGGGGGACCTTGTCGAAGGCCTTACTGAAATCCAGGTACGCTACATCCACGGCATTCCCCGCATCTACCCAGCTTGTAGCTCTATCGAAGAAAGAGATCAGATTAGTCTGGCATGACTTGTTTTTGATAAATCCATGTTGACTATTAGCAATGACTGCATTTGTTTCTAAGTGTTTGCAGACCGCTTCCTTAACAATCTTTTCCAGAATCTTGCCCGGTATCGACGTGAGGCTGACCAGACGGTAGTTGTTTGGGTCATCCTTTTTTCCCTTCTTGAAGATTGGGACCACATTGGCCCTCCTCCAATCTGCTGGAACTTCTCCCGTTCTCCAAGAACTCTCAAAGATGGTTGCCAATGGTTCCGAAATGACTTCCGCTAGTTCCTTCAATACTCTGGGGTGTAGTTGATCTGGTCCTGGGGACTTGAACTCATTAAGAGCGGCCAGGTATTCCTAGACGCCTTCTTTCCCAATTTGGGGTTGGATGTCCTCTAATCCCTCATCCACTCTATCTTGCTGAGGCTGAACATGACCTTCTTTTTGTGAGAAGACCGAGGCAAAGAAGGCATTAAGTAGTTCTGCCTTTTCCCTATCCCCGTCATCATTGCCCCATCTTCTCCTCGAAGAGGTCCTATCGCCTCCTTGTTTTTCCTTTTTCTACTGACATAAGAATAGAAGCCCTTTTTATTGTTTTTAATGTCCCTGGCAAGCCTGAGCTCGTTTTTTGCTTTAGCCTTGCGGACCTTTTCCCTACAGGTGTTGGCTATTTGTTTGAATTCTTCTTTGGTGATTTCTCCCTTTTTCCACTTCTTGTGCATGTCTCTTTTGTGTCTTAGCACAGTTAGAAGTTCTTTGGACATCCATTCTGGCTTCTTTGCACTTGTCCTATTTTTTCTCTTTGTTGGCACGGTTTGCAATTGCGCCTTGAGTACTTCACTCTTGAGAAATTCCCATCCATCCCTAACTCCCTTGTCTTTTAGTATCTGTGTCCACGGAATGCTGCTGAGCTTTTCCTTCATTTTTTGGAAATCAGCTCTCCTAAAGTCCAAAATGCGGGTTTGACTTGTCTTAGTTTCGGCCTTCCTTTTTACCTCAAATTGCAGGAGCACATGGTCACTTGCCCCTAAGGATCCTACCACTTTGACCACATCGATCAGGTCCTCCGCATTTGTTAGGATGAGATCAAGAGTAGCCAACCCCCTTGTTGCCTCTTCTACCTTCTGGACCATGAAATTGTCTGCAAGGCAAGCGAGAAATTTGTTGGACCTTGTACTCTTGGCCGAGTTTGTTTTCCAGCAAATATCGGGATAGTTGAAATCGCCCATGACTACTACATCTCTTCTCTGTGCCTGTTTGGTCAACTGTTGGCAGAAGACTTCATCAAGTTCTTCCTCCTGGCTTGGGGGTCTGTAGTAGACACCGACAATGACATCTTTCTGAGTCCCAGTTCCCTTGATTCTTATCCAGATGATTTCAAGCTGGTTTCCCAGATTGCTGTCCTGAATCTCTTCTGCAGTATAAGAGTTTTTGACATATAAGGCTACTCCGCCTCCTCTCCCCTTTGTTCGGTTTCTGTGAAAGAGGTTATACCCCTCGATATCTACATTCCAGCGATAGGAGTCATCCCACCAGGTTTCAGTGATCCCTATGATATCATATTTGTGGTGTTATGCTAAAAGTTGGAGTTCGTCTTGTTTATTTCCCATGCTCTGTGCATTAGTGTAAAGACATGTGAGCCCCTGAGATCTTCCCTTGAGCTGTTTAATTGGGATTATAGTGCTTTTGGTACTTGGTCCTCGTTGTGTTTGTGCAGCCCTCCGTTTAGCCTTCTGGCGATTCCCAGACATTATGGGTAAAGTAGTGTTCGCAAGGCTGTTGTCCCCCTCCCCCGGTGGACCTAGTTTAAAGTGCGTCTAATGAGGTTTGCGAGTCTGTGAGCAAAAAGGTGTTTTCCTACTTGTGTGAGATGCACCCCATCCCTTGCCAGTAGGCCATCCTACATCAGATTAAGATTGCGGAGACCTAATATCTGGGTTGCAGAGCGGTCCGGTGAGACTACCTAATCTGACCTCAATCTCCCCCCATCCAGACTCCCCCAATTCTCCAATGCTGCCACCAGCTCCCAGGGACTCGAAGGAGCCCTTGGTGGAGCATTTTTGGCGAGTTTGGCGAGTTTTCGTCGGAGTTAAAGGAGTGATAAGGAAACGGGAGGAGAAGGGAGGTAGAACGCCGAGGCCTTTTCCAGCTAGGGCCTAATAAGGCCGTCTCCATCCAGGGCCTAATAAGAGCGTTCCCTCCCAGTTGGGACTGCGACTGCTAGACCACCCAACCCCTCGACCGAGCCACGACCCGGGAGGTGTGTTGGCCCTCCGACCGTCCCCCTCATCATCAGGAGGAATCAGAACTTTGCAGTTGCCGCGGACGCCATTGCCACAGGAGGGCCTGCAGGAAGGCCTATCGAGGCGCTGCCCTGACCGTGTCGCTCGGCGTTCAGCCCGGCGCCAGTGCACTCGCTGCTCAGTCTGGCTTGGCGCTCTGCTTCGCTGCTGGCGCGCCGTTCCTCCGCTGTTCCAGGCGCCACCACCTTGGCGGTCCGGCTGCCCAGCGGTTTTACGGCCGCGGGGCCGGCTCTCGCCCCCTTGTCGCTTTCTGCCCATTGGATCTTCAGGGGAAGCAGACCGCGCCTGGTGTCGTCGCGACCGCTGTTGTTGCTGGGGGACCGGGCACACTGGTTGCTCTCGGCTTGGTTTCCGGTTGGCACCTCGTTGTTCGCGCCTCGGCGTTCCGGCGTCCCTTGTGGCCTATCGGTCCATCAACACCCTCCGGCCCAAGGAAGGCTGGCTTTTCGTTGTGCCATCCTTTTGTCAGTTGGCTGGCCTTTTGCCTGACCATCTTGGCCTTGGCTCCGGGCATTCGGCGGAGCTGGCGCTTCTCGCCTCCCCAGGCTTCTGGACGTCTCAAGCTCAGGGAGGCCTGGCTTCTCACTGCGGCCATCTTCTTCAAAGGCAGAGACTCGGTCGCGGCCTTGAGAACTGGCGACTTGCCTACACTTCCACCTGTGGCCGCCTGTGTGGTCTGATTACACGCCCTGACGCCTGGACGCCTGTGTTGCTTGTCAACTGACTGTGCTGCGCAATCCGTTGTGCGGACTGACTGTGTTGACCGATTGTGTGTTGTACGTTATATGGACTAACTGTGTTGACCGACCATTCCTCTGCCTTGGGGCGTTATCATCCTGTGTGCAACGTGTGTCGACTCTCTGCCATCCATGTGACGCCTACCACCGCGTCCACTGTTCCACCTCCGGAAACACTAGTTTTAATCGGTGGTCATTGTATTATAATTCTATGCTATAATTAATTTTTATCAACGATTTGAACGGTGCTGTTATTTCTAGCTCGGCACTTTAATTTACCAATCACTTATAATTATATGTTACAATAATTCTTGTCAACATTGAACGGTGCTGCTAAATTTCAATCCTAGCACTTTAGCTGCCAGCAGGAGTCACTCCTGACACGACCAAAAAAAGCTGCCAGCACTTTAGCTCATTTGCACTGAAGTGGTCCTTTTAACCTGCCTTACCTCAGCACTTTTTCTCCCTCCATGACGCACTTTATGTAGACACGTCAGAATCAAGTGTTATGCCTATAGCACTTTAACAAGGGTTATGCCTATTGCACTTTAACAACTTTTTATATCTGTCTTATGCCTATTGCACTTTAACAACAAGTGTTATGCCTATTGTACTTTAACAATTTTTTATTATCGGTATAGTTGATATAACTTTGTGTGCACTTTAAGAACGAGGGATAAGCGGATTGACAGTGTTTTATTGTGAATTTTCAACATCCCCACCCATGCTACTATCCATTCCCTGGTATTGGTATCTGTTAACCCTTCTTGTAATCAGTGGTAGTATAGGTAAGGAATGGAATGGACTGAGGAGTCCCGGAAGTAATATAGCATGGGATGAAGCTATGAATGTAGACTGCGTCATGGAGGAGGGAGGGTGTTCCAGTGGCCAGGGAGCCCCCATAGAAGTCGTGGTGGGGAGGGGGAGTTACGGGAAAGGGAGACCTTCAATTCGGCCTAGGGAACGTGGATCAACATTAGTAATTCCAAAGCGGTCTCCTAATGTGGGAAGTTGGTGTAACCAGGAAGGCGGTCCCTCCGGGTTGAAGGTGGTGCTGTTGAACGCCAGATCTGTCAATGGTAAAACAGCTTTCATCCAGGATTTGATCCTGGATGAACGGGCAGATCTGGCGTGCATCACAGAGACCTGGCTGGATGAAGCTGGAGGAGTGAATTTGACCCAGCTTTGTCCACCAGGTTTCTCTGTGCAGCACCAACCGAGATTCGGAGGGCGGGGAGGCGGAGTTGCAGTGGTCTATAGAGATCCCATTCGTCTGACCAGGGGCCCCCTCCCGCAGTCAACAAAATTTGAATGTGTCCACCTGAGGGTGGGTGACCGGGACAGAATAGGGATTCTGTTAGTGTACCGTCCACCTCGCTGCACTACAGACTCCCTGACTGAGCTAGCGGGGGTGGTCTCGGACCTGGCATTGGAGTCCCAACGGCTACTTGTGCTGGGGGACTTCAACGTCCACGCCGAGGCCATCTTATCGGGAGCGGCTCAGGACTTCATGTCTGCCATGGCAACCATGGGGCTGTCCCAACAGCTATCTGGCCCCACCCACAGTGCTGGACATACATTGGACTTGGTTTTCTGTCAGGGATGGGAGGAAGGTGGCGGTGTTGAGGAGTTATCCATCTCTCCGTTGCCATGGACCGACCACCACCTGGTCAGCTTTAGACTCACTGCACCCCCTAACCTCCGCAGAGGTGGAGGACCCATTAAGTTGGTCCGCCCCAGGAGGCTTATGGATCCGGATGGATTCCTGACGGCTCTTGGGGAATTTCCCGCCTCCTCGGTTGGTCATCCTGTCGATGCCCTGGTCGCTCTCTGGAATGGCGAGATGGCTAGGGCAATAGACACGATTGCCCCAGAACGTCCCCTCTCGAGTAGCCGAGCCAAAAGAGCTCCTTGGTTTACTGAGGAGCTGGCAGCGTTGAAGCGAAAGAAGAGGGTACTAGAGAGCGTGTGGCGTTCGGATCCGAGCGAGCCAAATCGAACATGGTTTGTGTCCTTTTTAAGGGCATACGCCGCGGCAATAAGAGCCGCAAAGAAGACCTTCTTTGCGGCCACTATTGCGTCTGCAAAGAACCGTCCGGCTGAACTGTTCCGAGTTGTCAGAGGCCTGTTAAAGCCCACCATGCAGGATGGGTGCCCTGATGACTCGGCAACTCGCTGTGAAGCCTTTGCTCAGTTCTTTGCAGACAAAGTCGCTTTGATCCGCTCTGGTCTGGGTACCATATTAACGGCAGTCTCTGAGGATGTAACACGAGCATCTGCTTGTCCGGTTTTGATGGATTCATTTCAATTGGTTCAATCCGAGGATGTGGACAAGGTGCTTGGAGGAATGAGAGCTACCACATGCATCCTAGACCCCTGCCCATCCTGGCTTCTGAAGGAGGCCAGAGGGGGATTGGCCGAGTGGGTGAAGGTGGTGGTTAATGCCTCCCTTCTGGAAGGCATATTTCCAGCCAGCTTAAAGCAAGCTGCGATAAAACCGCTGTTGAAAAAACCATCACTGGACCCCACTCAATTCGTCAACTATCGGCCTGTTTCCAATCTCCCCTTCTTGGGCAAAGTCCTGGAATGTGTGGTGGCCTCACAACTCCAGGCATTCTTGATAGACACAGATTATCTGGACCCGGCACAGTCTGGCTTTAGGCCGGGGCATGGTACCGAGACAGCTTTGGTCGCCTTAGTCGATGATCTGCGCCGGGAGCTCGACAGGGGGAGTGTGTCCCTGTTGGTGCTGCTGGACCTCTCAGCGGCCTTCGATACCGTTGACCACGGTATCCTTCTGGGACGCCTTGCGGGAATGGGTCTTGGAGGAACTGTTCTACAGTGGCTCCGCTCATTTCTCGAGGGTTGGTCTCAGAAGGTGTTACTGGGAGACTCCTGTTCAACCCCACAACCTTTGTCTTGTGGGGTTCCTCAGGATTCAATGTTGTCTCCCATGTTGTTCAACATCTACATGAAGCCGCTGGGTGAGATCATCCGGAGTTTCGGGGTGCGATGTCATTTGTACGCAGATGATGTTCAACTCTGTCACTCCTTCCCACCTGTCACTAAGGAGGCTGTCGAGGTCCTGAACCGGTGCTTGGCCGCTGTGACGGTCTGGATGGGGGCGAACAAATTGAAATTGAATCCAGACAAGACAGAGGTACTCCTGGTCAGTCGCAAGGCCGAACAGGGTATAGGGTTACAGCCTGTGTTGGATGGGGTCGCACTCCCCCTGAAGACGCAGGTTCGCAGTTTGGGTGTGATCCTGGACTCATCGCTGAGCCTGGAACCCCAGGTTTCGGCGGTGACCAGGGGAGCATTCGCACAGTTAAAACTCGTGCGCCAACAGCGCCCATACCTTGGGAAGTCTGACTTGGCCACGGTAGTCCACGCTCTGGTTACATCCCGTTTAGACTACTGCAATGCTCTCTACGTGGGGTTGCCTTTGAAGACGGCTCGGAAGCTCCAATTAGTCCAACCGTCGTCAGCCATGATACTAACTGGAGCGGAGCGCAGGGAGCACACAACTCCTCTGCTGCACTAGCTCCACTGGCTGCCGATTTGCTACCGGGCTCAATTCAAAGTGCTGGCGTTGGCCTTTAAAGCCCTAAACGGTTCTGGCCCAACCTACCTATCCGAACGTATCTCGGCCTATCAGCCCACCAGGACCCTAAGATCTTCTGGGGAGGCCTTGCTCTCTATCCCGCCTGCTTCACAGGTGCGGCTGGCGGGGACGAGAGACAGGGCCTTTTCTGTGGTGGCCCCTCGGCTCTGGAACGCCCTTCCCATGGAGGTAAGATCAGCCTCCTCGCTGATGGTATTCCGAAGAAGACTAAAAACTTGGATGTTCAAACAGGCATTTGGTTAATTCGGTGCAATGAATGTGTTGATTACGGATTGGTAATATGGATGATGCAATTGGACCACGATTTTAGTTAGGAGATGTATTGGATTGTGATTTTGTGATTTTGTGTAATATTGTGTATTATGTTTTTTATGGTTTTAATTGTATACTGTGCACTGTATATTTTGTTGTAAACCGCGTTGAGTCGCCAGTTAGGCTGAGAAATGGCGGTATACAAGGACAGTAAAGAAATAAATAAATAAATCCTCCTGGAAAAGCAGGCCATGGTCGAGGAAGCCAAAGCGTTCCTCCTGACACCATTTTCTAAGCCAGTCATTGATCTGTACTATTTTTCTGGCTCTTGTGGGTCTGTGTCTTACAACAGGGAGGAGGGATGAAAAGACCACCTGTACATTACATTCTTTTAGCTTTGCTCCTAGAGCTCGAAAATCATTTGTGATCTTTTGAAACGTATGCCTTGCAGTATCATTGGTTCCTACATGAATCAACATGAGGGGAGGACGGTGATAGGGCTTGAGGAGCCTGGTGAGCCTCTGAGTGATATGGTGTATTTTTGCCCCCGGTAGGCAGCATATTTCTCGAGCCATCCCATCCGGTCTGGAAATGACAGCTTCCGTTCCTCTAAGGAGGGAGTCGCCTACTACCAAGACCTGTTTACTTTCAGGAATGACAGGGCCCCTTTTGTGCAATGTAGTGTGTAGGTCTCCAGAAAAGTGATCCTGTTGGTGTGAATTGTGTAGGTGAAAAGTGTTGTCCTCCTCCTCGACATCCCCGGTGCATTCGTCAAGGACAATTCATTGAGATTCGTCCAAGAGCCTATGGTTCTCCTGTATGTGTTCCTGTTGCACCTGGTCTATGGTTGGGGATGGCACACCTGCATGATTGTGCAAGTGTGAATGTTGTGAAGTGTTGTCCCAGTCAGGGCTATCCCCTGCACACTGATCAAGGATGAGCCACTGATCAGTATCTAAGCCATACTGGTCTTCCCCAATATGTTGTGTTTCTTGGTCAGGTGATAATTGTGTGAGAATTTGGGGCGATCTCGTCGAGTGCATTGGATAGCCTGACATTATCACTGACATTGTGTCTTGCCTATCATTTTTGGTACCTCATGTACCACTATCTTTTCTGTTTTATGCCCAGTCTCAATATTTGCAAATTAACAGCTTTTGTCCATTGAGTTGCAATGTTCTTTAGTACGTGGTGGTCTTTTTAAACTCATATGAAATATGACTTGGTATTTATTTTAACAATTGGAGAAGTAATGTGCCACTAGTATGGCATGTTGATAAGACAGTATTTACAGAGTTTAACTATGCTGGACAGATCTTCTGTGATACAGTTTGAAGGACCACTACTAGAACTATTGCACTCATGTCAAAGGTGAAACTTCTGAGAGTGGTCTGACTTTTAAGTACCAGAAGTTGATGAGTATAAAGAGCAAAGGTCTCACAGATATCAAAGTGGGAAGGTAGACTTGGAGATTTACAGCTAAGCCCTGATTTTTAAAAACATATCCTGCTTATTTTAATTATTTCTGCTTTGATTTAAATACCCAGAGTTGATGGTCCTGTCTGTCCATCCTTTCCTGCTCTCAGAAATGGAAATCAGTTAAGCTCAATGAACCAAAAACAGCCTGCTGGCAGTAGGTCTCCTGCATTTGGGGTTTATAAACTAATGGATAACATTTTTATATAGCAAAGCAAATACCTTTGGGAAAGCATTATTGACATTTCAGTAGCAAAGGCAATGGTAGTAGTTTTAAAAAGTGTGCACTTAAATAGAAATGAAAATGAAGGTCTCATTGATGATGAACAGTGGAAAGTATTAATAGTGCTTTTCCAGTCTTTTGAGGATTCTAGTCTTCATGGACTAGTGAAAATATTATATTTTGTCTAGTATAAGACAATGTTTGCATACCAGACAACCACATAGCATTATCTCATCTCCTATGCCATCTTCAAACTCCCCAAATTCACCATCCATATTTTTGATATCGCTCTAGTGTTGGTGTTCTTATTATAAGGCAGAATGAATAAACTGCCCCAGAAGACCAATGATCTGAAAGGATAGCTGGAGAATAATGTTATATGTGTGCCATACAGCTTGTCTTTAGAGCACGCATGAGCAAACTTTGGCCCTCCAGGTGTTTTGGACTTCAAGAAATCCCAGCCAGCTTACTGACTGTTAGGAATTGTGAGAATTGAAGTCCAAAACACCTGGTGGGCTGAAGTTTGCCCATGCCTGCTCTAAAGTGAGTGTCACTGGTGTAAAATTAAACTTCCACTTCAGTTTATTTTGAGAATTATGGATGGTGACAGCTATCTCAGAATTTGTCACAACTAAAAACATCCAAGTTCTACTTATGATTTAAATAAGTGAATCATGCATTTATTGTAATTGGTCTAAAAGTGTCCTTGTTATTTTCCTTTTAGAAATAGAGAACTCAGACTGATATCAAGCACAGATGTAAAATAAATATTTAGAGAAGGAAAATGAGCAATGAAAAAAATACATCCCCATTCCTTTTCTCCATAGTCTCTTGTATAGAAATCTCTTTTAAAACTTTTATAGTAAGGTACTGACCAAGATTCACAATAATATAGGATTATCCCTAGTTCCACACATTTGAGAATCTTAAGTTGCTGTTGTCCTGCATTACCCTGAAACAAGTTTTAACATAATTTTATTGATGCTGCTGCTTTTACATTTCTTTTGCTCCTGAATTTGTACTTTGATTGCAATGGCTGTGTATGGAAATCACAGAAGGATAAAAACCGACATATATGGAATGGGCATGATTTCATTCTTTCTCCTAGTTTCTTGTTTTCCACAATTTGCCATCATTTGCTGCAGAGGAGGACAACAACAAAATGGGAAACTTTCAGTGGTACCCATCACAAGAAGAAAGGAATAAAGAGAAGGCAGGCTTATCAGGGTTAGACTACGATATTTTGCTACTTGAATTAGCTAAAGGGGTGTTCTGTCATTTTTCATCTAGAACATGACTGGGGTATTAATTGAATATTATCTGATTACTGGCAATGGAATTATATTCTCCACCACACTTGAGAATAGTAGGCCAATTTATGTGATCAGGGCGGACCACAGAGACTGCTCTCTGACAAAAAGGAATTGATGAGGATATTTCTGGAGGAATTACCTTGGGAGTGATGTAGCCACTTCACTGAAACTACTGGCAGAAGTGACTGCATCCCTTTGGCAGGACCCACTCCCTCATTACCACAGCTCAGTAAATAGCCAATCTGTTTCTGGGCACAATTCAATCTGAAGAGTCCTGTATTGCTCAAATCCAGATTATTTGAGGGATTATATCAACCAGTGTTTTGAACTGTTCCAGGGAAGCCCTTGTCTCTGTCTCACCATTTTCACAAAAATATGTGATTAAAACACAGAAGAGGGCCTTTTCAATGGCAGTTCCCAACCTCCCTTTCTAGGGTCCTACTATACAGCCATTAACCCAGGATATCAAGGCAGATAACCCCCAATATCTGCCTTTGAATTAGTTTATCTGAGTCAACACTGCCAGTTCAATGTGGAAATTATACATCTGTGTGTAAGGGGCCCTAGAGAGCTTAGACTGGCCACTCCTTGTTACTTTTCTAAAGACCTCTTTGATTCCTCAGGCCTTTCAAGATGCATGGTTCAGGAGGGAAAGGCCCTAAAATGTGTTATTGTAATGTCTAATTTGCTGATTTGCTTTTTAATGGTCATATTTTAAACTGGTTTCAATTTTATAATTAGTTCAATTAAATTTTGACCTTTTGTGTATTGTGAATTTTCAATTGTAGTTAATTTTTGTAAGCCATCATAAACCTTGAAATAAATATAACAGCAACAAATCTTCAGATCACTCCCAATCCTTAATCTGTTTTATCCCAAAGGTTGGAATTATATCCTGTCTATTCTCCATACTGGAAATCAAGTGATTTGCAAAAGTTAAACCAGATACAGCTTTCACATAATGCAAGGATTAAAATACAATTAAACTATCAATAGAATTAAAACATAAAAATTAAAAATACAAACAATTGAGTGTATTATGAAAAATCTTTTTCACCTGACCGATTTGCTCCTGAAGGCCTGCTGAAAGCAAAAGGTCTTAAATTGCTTACAGAAGGATTGCAAGGAGGTTTGCAAATTTAATTCTCTGTAGGAAAGAATTTTTACAGTCTGAAGGCAGCTACTGAGAAGCCTCTTTCCAACGTTCCCATCAGATGTACTTGTGAAAGTGATGGGACAAAAGAATCCCTCACCAAAAAAATCTAATAGCAAAGCCACATTTAATGGGGAAACTTATTCCTTCAGATAATTAGCACTTGAGACATACAGCCATTCTGTGTCATGGAAAATGGTTGAATTGAAATTTCACCACCAATGAAGCTGTTCCACCAGGGTGAGTTCTGTGCTCCCTGTAGCCAGCCCCAGTTAGGAATTTGATATTATTTTGACCAGCTGAAATTGAGACCACTCTTCAAAGGCAGCCCTACATAGAACACATTGCAATAATGCAAATGGCATGCAACTAAGACATGCGTTTCCATGGTTAGATCCAACATCTCTAGGAATGGGCATAACTAACACACAAGAAACCAAACCCCACAATCTCTTCCAGCAATAGGATGTTACTCCTGGCCACCTCCAAAACTTGGTTTCCAGACTCAGGAATTAATCCAGGACCACATTAGCTTACAAGTCTACATTTTCAGTTTAGCTACACTGATATATCCAGTGCCCTCAAATTATACATCCTTTTAAAAACCACAATTTTCTGGTCTGTCATTAAGAAACAGATGTCATTTTTGCATCACAATACAGAAGCATGAGGCACATGATGAACCACATGAGATTCCTAACACATCATGTAGTGACGTCATAGTCAGAAGCTAGAACAATACAAATCAGGTATCTGTTATCAGAAATGCATAAGACCAGAAGCGTTTGGATTTTTTCAGATTTTGGAAATATATACATAATGGAAATGGGATCCAAGTCTAAACATGAAATTCATTTATGTTTCATATATATCTCATAAACATTGGCAGAAAGTAATTTTATAGAATATTTTAATTATTTTGTGCATAAAACAACATTTGTAAACATTGAACTATCAGAAAACAAAGGTTTCACTCCCTCTACCACCAATGTGACCAATTTCAAATTTTGGAAATGTTGGATTTTGAAATTAATAATAAAGGATACTCAATCTACAACTGAAACATTACAGTTGCATTGCAAGAGGAGTGATATAATCCTTAATTGTATTACAATTATAATGTAACTTAGTTCTAAATTATTGCAAAGGGAATTCATTTTCATTATGTATAA
Organism: Anolis sagrei; assembly: GCF_037176765.1. Lineage (NCBI taxonomy): Eukaryota > Metazoa > Chordata > Lepidosauria > Squamata > Anolidae > Anolis > Anolis sagrei. The sequence continues at coordinate 57,219,563 of NC_090023.1, read as the reverse complement.
CTAGTTATTCCAACACTCTGGTTTATCTGAACAGCTGTAAATTGCCTGCAAGGGTGTTATTTACTAATTCCATCCAATGGCGGACTTCGGTCCTTTGAAGTTCATTCCAATTCTGACATTCTGTGGTTTTGTTATTCTATCATCAGCTTCTGAAACAATATGATACTCCCTTGGGATAATCTTTCAGCATGAAAAGTGCAATTCACATTACCTCACAGCCAGCTCTGTCTTTAGAGGATGCTGATATAAGTGCTCAATTTTCTTAGTTATCTATATAAAGCAATTTCCCTCCCTTTTTGTTTCCTTTTTTTATTTTAAATAACTGGGTTGCAAAAGTTTTGTTTGAGAAAATAGTTTGCTAGAAATCATCTAAGCTTCCTCATTATAGCTTGTGAATTGGTCAATTTGATCCAGATCTATCAATTGAGTGGACTCAGTCAAGCTGTAAATTCTTTGGAGAATGTTTAAGAACGGAAATATGTGTAGGCAAGTTTCAGTTATAGAAGTGGAAAGGCAATGCAGTCTAGGAAAACAGATTTATCTCCCTCCCCTCCATGGGGAGACACTCTAACGGCTTAACACAGAATACTTTAAAAACTGCCATCTGTTCCTTGGCCCTCTTGACATAGATAATAGTTCCTTTACTGAGAGACAGTTATAATTTTGAACGAAACACCAGGGAAAGAGAGCCAGGGTACTTCAGAAACAGCAAGTCACTGTAGCCTTGGTTAAGAGACTGTAACAAACATTCATGCTCTGTACGGGTCGGGGGGGGGGGCAGTATTCAGTGTAGGCCAACTGTTAATTTACATCTACATGTCTCCTGAAGTAAAATAAAACAACACCTTCATTTTTTAAAAAATAGTTAACGGCTATCATAAACCCTCCTCATTAGGTAGGGTTGTTCAGTCAGTTCATAAATCTTATAAAATGGTGTCAAAATACTTTTTGTTTGACAATGTCCTCTCAAGGCATTTTAGATTATCCATCTTGATTCCATTGTATTCTTGGGTCAAATATTCTACATTTAAATAGAGTTCAGAATTATTCAGAGTTTCACATCTCCATGCAATGTCCAGAAACATATTCCCCTCCCACAGTATGGGAGGTCATACTGTGTCTAGAAAAAATATGAAGGCCTGTTAAGGTCAATTTGCTAAGTGTGTGTTTCAATAACCAGTGTCTAACTAAATCAGTCTTCCTGCTTTGTAAAATAATTTATCCCAGGTATTCTGTGGAATGACATTTGGGCCATAAATACAAACCATAATATGAGGATTGATATAAAACATGTTTTAGAGTGAATCAATAGTTTGCACAAGTTTGTGTCAAGACTTCCTTGGCTCTTATGGATCTTTTTGTTCTTTAGTGGAAATAGCTGCCTAGTAATCATACAAGTGATTCCACATTTTCCCAAATTATTTTGTTTGAGCCAGCAGACCCAAAACTCCACTAAATTGCCTTTCCTTTTTTTATTTCAATATTTTCCAATAAATAAATAGTCCATTCACTAGGGATATAGCTGTGAGGAGTAAATAAATGCATTTTTCCCAATAAGAATTTGGCCCCAATGTTTTCTTTCAGTTCCCAAAGTTCTAGCATTGTTGTTACTTGAAAATTCAGTTTATCTAACGTAAAACCTGCCATTTTAAAACCTGAAGCTGTTGAGGTTTAACTAAAGCAGCAAGCTATGCAACAACATACCACTAACCATGGCACACAAAACCAGTGTTTTCTAGCTTGGAAGAAAAACATCCCCTCAATTCCTGACAAAGCTCCTAATCCTAGTGTCCATAGATTGGACAAGCAAGCAACAGGCAAGTAGCAACAGTGGTAGCCAGTAACTTTAGCTTTGTTTGGAACACTGCCTAACTTTAAACTTGCCATTTCAAAACCCGAAGTTGTTGAGGTTTAACTAAAGCAGCAAGCGATGCAATGGTATACCACAAACAATGGCATATGATATGTTGTTTACTACAAAATTTGATTGTGTACTACTTAAACAGAAAAGAAGCCTTCTTGCCATGCCCCCAACCCCCAAGAGACTATTTTTAGCTTTACAATAAGGTGCTAGGAGCCAAAACGCATTGCTCATAAAGGTGTGCAATTCGGGTAAACCACATTCCATTTTCAGTCAAAAAGGGGAGGAGGAGATCCCAGCCTAGGACCCCAAGGCCAACATGAGCAGGGCTGAGTAGTTGGCTGGCCACTTTGCCCCCAAAAGATGCATCACTACCCTAAAGAAGGAAAGGGCAGTAGATGGGAAGGAGTGGTTGTCCAGTCCACACATACACTTCGCATTTCAAAATGGAAAAGAAAGGTGCTGTATGACTGAAACAATGACACTGTCCTCACATTTCTCAAGTTGAGGTTTATTCTCAGATGGTGCAACCTCACCTACCCTACTGCACATTGTCCACCTGCTACTTTTTCCTTGTTTGGAGAGCTAAGTAACTTAAGGGGTGGGTGTATGGGTGGGTTGGGCTAGATATACTAGTACTACTTTATATTAATTTATTTTATCTTTCTTATCTCCCCAGCTTCTCCTATCCATGGAACATCCATCCATTCCAGTCTGACCCACAGCTGAGCTCAGTGACAGCTGACAGCAAGCCTCCTAGACCTGGTATCCAGCCACAGCCAACAACCCCAGTCCTCATTTTCTCCAATTGCCGGCTCCCTGCCTGCAAGCCAAAATACTGCTGCCTACCTACCATGAAGTCATCCTTCTCCCCCTGTCGCTGAGCCTCTCCATTACCCAATTTATGGATGCTGCCACCTTGCCTTTTGCTCTGATGGAACAGAACTGTTAAAAGACTTTTAAAATAATACTTCTCCAAAAACTTTTTTCAAACGGCTTGAGATACAGCGGTATATAAGCAAAGTAAATAAATAAATAAAATAATACATTTCCCACAATACATTTTCAAAACTGTTTTTTATAGTGGATCATATTGGAGTGTTTTTATTATAAAGGGACATGCTACTTCTGAATGATGGCCTCTTTCAGTGTGTTGTGTTGACATGAACATGAAAACAAGAAATGCAAAAGTTTAGGAAGAAGTTGCTGTTGTTTTTATTAGTAAAAATAGTTTAATAAATTCATATAAATTGTGGGATGTGTGCATCTTTCACAGTTTGGCATTTTCTTGCTGCTGCTTCTATCTATAACTGGAGAAATTACAGGGTGGGGATGGAGCAGCCGGGGAATAAATTTTTGAGGTTTTTTTTAAAAAAAGATTTTATGTCTAGAAACTTAAGAATTTTCTAAAAATCAGGGGATGACTCGTTATGAATCTTGAGAGCTGACAGTAGTAAACGTGGCCTCCAAGTGTGGTCATTTTCATCCTGATAGCCCTAAAAATGACAGAAAGGGGTTTCTGGGAAGCCCCCTCCCCCATTGCCACCAATGGACCTGATCTTCCCAGATTGAAAATGGATCTTCTGGGCATTGCAACGGAAAATGGATTTTTGCCCTCCTGGGTTTGGGAAGCTCCCAAAAAAAGGCTTGGGGGGGGGGGGCACTGAATTCAGGACACTAAAAACGGATCAGAGCTTAACCAAATTGCACACCCCTAGTGGAGACCAAGACCATCTAAAGAAATAAAAAGTTTGATTCTGTGTCTCACTTTCGCTGAAATATGACACCTGAAAATGTTCCCCATTCCATTGTGTCAATTTAGTTCTTGGAAAGCAGCCTTTCCATTGTTGCTCTGGTGTTTACTTACACTTAGCCAAATAGAACTCTGGGTCTTAAGCTGAGAACACTTTCAGCCACTGAGCCAAGGGAAGAAGTGCCCCCAATTTGTAACAGATGCAAAGATCTGTTTCAAGCTTAGTAATAGGAGTTTGCATGTAGTCTCTGCAGGCCAAAATTAAGTAAATTGGAAATAAGAGGATCTGGAGTGCTGCTGTCCATGGCACAGATTCTTATTTCAGTGAGAATTTTGCCCATTTTGTTAAGAATGCAAGCATAGATTCCATTTTTTCAAGCTGAGTAATAGGAATGTGCACGTAGTCAGTCACTTCAGAAAAAATTAAGTAAAATGAAAATAAGAGGATCTTGAGTGCCACTATCCATGGCACAGATTCTTATTTCAATGAGAATTTTGCCTATTTTGTTAAGTATGCAAGCACAAAATCCTTTTTTATTCATAACTGTGAATATCAGGATTATGACAGTGAAATCAGCACCACTCCATTTGAGCTGATATTTTTTAGTTTTATTGAATAAAACCCAGGTTCCTATCAAAATAGAGAAACACAAATTCACAATGTTGCTGGCATCATTTCCATGCATCAAAAGTAAGTGTGTTCCTGGTGGAAGTGAAGCCCCAAAATACCAGTGGTCTGGGAAATAAAATAGTTTCTTTAGTCCAGTGGCTAAAGTTTGGGATATATTTTATTGTTGTGTTGCCCACATAAAGCTTTTAGGTGGAATGAACACCACCTTGACATCTCAATTTCAGAAATAAACTCTGACATTTTTTGAAATGGCAAAGACTGCTTGAGGATCCAGAGAACTGTCAGGTGAGACACTCCAAGAAACATAATTTCCTTGTAAACTTTTCTAGTCATCTGGTTCTAATTTATTGACAGAGAGAAGAGAACAGAAGGTTTACAAGAGACAAGCAGTTCGGCTGTCCAGCACTGCTGTGAGTTGCTATTGATTGTCAGTTATGACCTGTGATCCAGAGTTTGGAAATAATAAGTGACTCTTCTTGTGAAATGTGTTTTTTTTCCTAATGACAATAGTGTAACAAAAAGGTGTGAGATTATACCTCATTGAATATAATATTATTGTATTTCATTCAGGATAATTTCATACCTATTTTGGGGTAGTACAAATCTTTTTAGGTATTGCTTTTGTCAGGAGTGTGTGACCTTATTAAATAGTGAAGGAAGATCATATAATTCAAGAGCAGACTAGTGTTGTTCTGCACAGTCTTTTAACTGTAATCCAACTATGTAAGTTTCCCTAGCTACTTTGCTATTTATGATTATGCATCTTCCATTTATTGTGTTTCTTCTCTGAGAAAAGATTGTGTCTGAGGTGTTCTTCACAATTACTTTACAGTAGAGTTTCTCAAACTGTGCTCCTCTAGATGTTTTGTACTTAAGCTTTCACAATTCCTTACAGCTGGTAAGCTTGCTGGGATTTCTGGGAGCTGAACTCCAAACCACCTGGAAGAGCAGAGTTTGAGAAATGCTGCTCTACAGGATAAGTATATTATTTTCTTGATTTTATTTTTCTTATAAGGCATTTCATTTGGTTAGTTCTTAAAATCTTCTCATTCATTTTGCTATGTTCTTCAAACTGAACACCTTTCTATTTATGTTGGAGAGCAATTCAGCAATTGTAAAATATATGATTCCCCCCGCCGCATTACTGATATTACAGAGTAGTAACAGAAACATCTAGGAGAAACATCACACACTAAAGTCACTCCACTGATTGCGAATTAGTTTCCCGGCAAAGTACAAATTATTGGTTTTGATCTTTAAAGCCCTTTATGCTTTGGGTCCAGGTTACCTACAGGATCATCTTCTCTCATACAACTTGCCCTAGACACTGATGTCCTCTGGGGGGAGTCTATCTGGTCAATTTTAAGTTGTGAATTTTAATCTGCATTTCATCAGTGGATTTCAACTTATTATTATTTATTATTTACTGTATTTATATACCCCCCTTCTCACCCCTGGGGGGGGGGGGGGCTCAAGGTGGTTTACAACTTGGCAAAAATTCATTGCCAACATACAGTAAATCAAAGAAATCATAATAACGATTTCCTACATATAGCTATGACTTAAAATCATTAATACCATTAAACATAAGACATGAACAAATGTAAACATTCAGTCAAAGCATTAAATCATCCTAGTATAAATATTAAAATATTAAACATTTAAATCCCATAATCCAAAATATACTTATATTTTAACTCTCCGTATCTTTTTGCATGTATTTTCAGTAGTGTTTTATTTCTCTTTTTAATGAGGTTGCACCTTGCCACAAGCTGCAGGGAGAGGTGGGTGTTGTTGTTGTTGTTGTTGTTGCTGTTATTATTATTATTATTATTATTATTATTATTATTATTATTGGATTGACTAAGCAAAAATCCCATGGAAAAGGAAAAAAGTTTCCTGCCTGACCCTGAAACAACCAGCAAGCTAACATTGCATCAAAAGTGGGAAATGGGTTACTGAAGTCCAGGAAATGAAGAGGAAGGGGTAGCGGGATGTTTAAAAATGTTTTGGTTCTACCTCTACATTTTATTGTGGTTCTTTGCTGTTATTAAGTTATCCTGGCCTCTTTCCCATTGGAAGCCCATCAACATAATTTCCCCACTCATGTTGTGAACAGGAAGCCAAATAAATATAAAACCCTTGAGCTAAAAAATGGTCAATACTAATTCACCTGTATAGTTTTTAACATTTTACTATTGATATAATTATTCTTATAATGATGACAAGAAAATTGTATGTTTTGCATGCTTTTCCCCCTTTCTGTTTTAAGGATATTTAGTATTTCAATGTATACTCTGTCTTTCCATCAACAGAAGTGCATAAGCTGCCTAAAACAATAGAATACACATTTAAATAACTTGTTCAAAAGCATAACCTTAAAACAAAGAAATATGGATTAAGATACAATTGAATAGCCCTGACTGGGACAACACTTCACAACATTCACACTTACACAATCGTACAGGTGTACCATCCCCAGCCATAGACCAGGTGCAACAGGAACACATACAGGAGAACAATAGGCTCTTGGACGAATCTCAATGGATTGTCCTTGACGAATGCACCGGGGATATTGAGGAGGAGAACAACACTTTACACCTACACAATTCACATCAACAGGATCACTTTTCTGGGGACCTACACACTACATTGCACAAAAGGGACCCTGTCAATCCTGAAAGTAAACAGGTCTTGGTAGTAGGCGACTCCCTCCTTAGAGGAACGGAAGCCATCATTTCCAGACCGGATGGGATGGCTCAAGAAATATGCTGCCTACCGGGGGAAAAATACACCATATCACTCAGAGGCTCACCAGGCTCCTCAAGCCCCATCACCGTCCTCCCCTCATGTTGATTCATGTAGGAACAAATGATACTTCTAGGCATACTTTTCAAAAGATCATAAATGATTTTCGAGCTCTCGGAACAAAGCTAAAACAATCTAATGTACAGGTGGTCTTTTCATCCCTCCTCCCAGTTGTAAGACACGGTCCTACAAGGGCCAGAAAAATAGTACAGGTCAATGACTGGCTTAGAAATGGTGTCAGGAGGAATGCTTTGGCTTCCTCGACCATGGCCTGCTTTTCCAGGAGGATGGCCTACTGGCAAGGGATGGGGTGCATCTCACACAAGTAGGAAAAAAAATTGCACTTGTAGACCGCCGTTCTCAGCCCTAGGGCGACTCACGGCGGTGTACAACATATAAAAACAATTTACAATAAAAGCAATATCACAAACAACAATAACAACATCACTATCAATAATACAATTACACTAAATCATTCGCGACGTCTCATCATAGAATCACAATCCAATCTCGTTATCCATATTCCGTTCCAATCATCATTGCCAATTGTTGTAGCACTTAGTGAAACGCCTTCTCAAACAGCCACATCTTTAGTCTCTTGCGGAATGTCATAAGGGAGGGCGCCTGTCTGATGTCTACAGGGAGGGCGTTCCAAAGCCGGGGGGCCACCACCGAGAAGGCCCTATCCCTCATCCCCGCCAGGCGTGCCTGTGAGGCAGGCGGGATCGAGAGAAGGGCCTCCCCAGACGATCTCAAAGTCCTCGTGGGCTCATAGGCCGAGATGCGGTCAGACAGGTATTTTGAGCCGGAACCGTTTAGGGCTTTGTAGGCCAACACCAGCACCTTGAATTGGGCCCGGTAGCAGATCGGCAGCCAGTGGAGCTGGAACAACAAGGGCGTTGTGTGCTCCCTGCGTCCCGCTCCTGTTAGTAACATGGCTGCCGCGCGCTGGACTAGCTGGAGCTTCCGGGCCGTCTTCAAGGGCAGCCCCACGTAGAGAGCGTTGCAGTAGTCAAGGCGAGATGTGACCAGAGCGTGTACTACCGTGGCCAAGTCAGACTTCCCAAGGTACGGGCGCAGCTGGCGCACGAGCTTGAGCTGTGCAAATGCTCCCCTGGTCACCGCTGAAACCTGGGGATCCAGGCTCAACGATGAATCCAGGGTCACACCCAAGCTGCGAACCTGCGCCTTCAAGGGGAGTGCGACCCCATCCAGCACAGGCTGTAACCCTATACCCTGTTCGGCCTTGCGACTGACCAGGAGTACCTCTGTCTTGTCTGGATTTAATTTCAATTTGTTCGCCCTCATCCAGACCATTATAGCGGCCAGGCACCGGTTCAGGACCTCGACAGCCTCCTTAGTAGCAGGTGGGAAGGAGTGACAGAGTTGGACATCATCTGCGTACAGAGGACACCGCACCCTGAAACTCCGGATGATCTCACCCAGCGGCTTCATGTAGATATTAAACAGCATGGGGGACAGTATAGAGCCCTGTGGAACCCCACAAGTCAAAGGCTGTGGCGTTGAACAGGTGTCCCCCAATAACACCTTCTGGGTGCGGCCCTCCAGAAATGACCGGAGCCACTGCAGAACAGTGCCCCCGAGGCCCATTTCCGCAAGACGCCCCAGAAGGATACCGTGGTCGACGGTATCGAAGGCCGCTGAGAGGTCCAGGAGCACCAACAGGGACACACTCCCCCTGTCTAGCTCCCGGCGCAAATCATCCACTAAGGCGACCAAGACCGACTCAGTTCCATGTCCCGGTCTGAAACCAGACTGTGCCAAATCCAGATAATCCGTGTCTCTCAAGAATACCTGGAGTTGTGAGGCCACCACGCTTTCCATGACTTTGCCCAAAAAGGGGAGATTGGAAACAGGCCGAAAGTTGTCAAATTTAGTGGGGTCCAGTGATGGTTTTTTCAACAGCGGTTTTATAATAGCTTGTTTTAAGCTCGCTGGAATTCTGCCTTCCCAAAGGGAGGCGTTAACCACCACCGTTACCCACTCAGCCAATCCCCCTCTGGCCTCCTTCACAAGCCAGGATGGGCAGGGGTCTAGGATGGACGTAGTGGGCCTCATTCCTCCAAGTATCTTGTCCACATCCTCGGGCTTCACAAATTGAAAAGAATCCATCAAAATGGGACAAGCAGGTGCTCGTGTCACATCCTCGGAGACTGCATTTAACATGGTGTCCAGACCAGAACGGATCAAAGCGACTTTGTCTGCAAATAACCGAGCCAATGCTTTGCAGCGCGTGGCCGAATTGTCAGGGCTCCCGCCTGAGATGGCGGGAGTTAAAAGACCTCTGACAATCCGGAACAACTCCGCCGGACGGTTCCTTGCAGATGCAATAGTAGCCGCAAAGAAAGTTTTCTTTGCGGCTTTTATTGCCGTGGCATATGCCCTTAGAAAGGACACAAACCGTGTTCGATTTGACTCGCTCGGATCCAAACGCCACACGCTCTCTAGTTCCCTCTTCCTTCGCTTCATCACTGCCAGCTCCTCAGTAAACCAAGGAGCTAGTTTAGCTCGGCTACTTGAGAGGGGATGTTCCGGAGCGATCGTGTCAATTGCCCTGGCCATCTCTCCATTCCAGAGAGCGACCAAGGCCTTGACAGGGTCACCTACCGAGGTGGCAGGAAAATCCCCAAGAGCCGTCAGGAATCCATTCGGATCCATAAGCCTCCTGGGGCGGACCAACTTAATGGGTCCTCCACCTTTGCAGAGGTTGGGAGGCACAGTGAGCCTAAATCTGACCAGGAAATGGTCGGTCCATGGCAACGGAGAGATGGTCAACTCCTCCACACCGCCACCTTGCTCCCATCCCTGGCAGAAAACCAAGTCCAATGTATGTCCAGCACAGTGGGTGGGGCCAGATATTTGTTGGGACAGCCCCATGGTTGCCATGGTAGACATGAAGTCCTGAGCTGCTCCTGTGAGGGTCGCCTCGGCGTGGATATTGAAGTCTCCCAGCACGAGAAGCCGTTGAGACTCCAACGCCAGGCTCGAGACTACCCCCGCTAGCTCAGGTAGGGAGACTGCAGTGCAGCGAGGTGGACGGTACACTAACAGAATCCCTATTCTGTCCCGGTCACCCACCCTCAGGTGGACGCATTCAAAATTTGTTGACTGCGGGATGGGACATCTGGTCAGATGGATGGAATCTCTATAGACCACTGCGACCCCGCCTCCCCGCCCTCCGGATCTTGGTTGGTGCTGCACGGAGAAGCCTGGAGGACAAAGCTGGGTTAGATTCAGGCCTCCAGCTTCATCCAACCAGGTCTCCGTGATGCACGCCAGATCTGCCCGCTCATCCAGGATTAAGTCCTGGATAAAGGTCGTTTTTCCATTGACAGATCTGGCGTTCAACAGCACCACCTTCAATCCGGAGGGACCGCCAGCCTGGTTACACCAATTTACCATAGGAGACTGGTTTGGGATTATTAATGTAGATATGCGGTCCGAATTAGGCCGAATTTGTGGTCTCCTTTTCCCGCATCTCCCCTTCCCCACCACGACTTCTATGGGGGCCCCTCGGCTAGTGGAACACCTCCCCTCCTCCATGCCGCAATCCGAGACCATGGTCTCACTTTCAGTTCCATTAATGGTTGTTTGGATTGTTGGAGTTTTTTCTTGCCAATTTTCTCCATTCCCTTTCTCCCGCCTCCCCACCTTATTGTTACCCGCGGTCTCCAGCCCACTTCGTCCCTTGCCCCTTCCACAAGTCACTAATACCAAGGACAATACAAATAAGGGGATAGGGTACCACATTAGTAATGATGGAACACTTCAAAAACCTGACAGTGGCAAGGTGCAGTAAACGTCACAACTGCGAACAGTTGGGGCAGTTCATAAAGTGCAGGAGTCTTAAATGCCAACACGGTAGGCATCACAGCTGCGTACCACTGGGATAGTTCATAAAGTGCAAGGTCTAAAGTGCAGTTCATAAAGTGCAAGAGTCTTAAATGCCAACGCAGTAGGCGTCACAGCTGCGTACCACTGGGGTAGTTCATAAAGTGCAAGGTCTAAAGTGCAACAGTACCCAAGTCTAGTTCTAAGTGCTATCTAAAGTGCGGCATGGAGGGATAAGGGGATTAAGAACTAGTTCGAATTAGCAGCAGAAAAGGCAGGCGCCGTAAAGTGCTATACCAAGTTATTTGTACCAATTAGCAGCAGATAAACAAGGAACAATAAAGTGCTATATTAGGCAATATGTAAACACAGCATTAGAAAAATTGGTAAACAAAATCAGTTGGCAGATTGATGTGATTCAAGATGTAGTCGATGGACGGCTGATGTAAACAGCGAATGGATCTATCAGTTTTTCCAGAGATGGTCACCACGGCGGTTGGTCAGCACAATCTCGTAACAGCAGCTATGTAAAATTCCTGTCAACCAGCTATGGTCCGTAGTCCTGGGTGGCAGTATCACTGAAGGTGAAGCACAGCCAGAGTGAGGAGTCGCGAGGGGAACCACTGGGCTTCAGATGGTCAAGCCTTTGTAGACAGTCAGCTCTCCTAGCCAGGCTCACTCAACACAGTCGGACGACAGAATCGGGAAGCACAATCGGACCACACAATGTATGTCAAAAACTCTTAGGAAAACACCTTTTTGCTCACAGACACACAAATCTCATTAGGCGCACTTTAAACTAGGTCCACCGGGGGAGGGGGACAACAGCCTTGCAAGCACTACTTTACCCACAATGTCAGGAAACCGCCAGAAGGCTAAACGGAGGGCTGCACAAACACAACGAGGACCAAGTACCAAAAGCACTATAATCCCAATTAAACAGCTCAGGAGAAGATCTCAGGGGCTCACATGTCTTTACACTAATGCACAGAGCATGGGAAATAAACATGACGAACTCCAACTTTTAGCACAACACCACAAATATGATATCATAGGTATCACTGAAACCTGGTGGGATGACTCCTATCACTGGAATGTAGACATCGAGGGCTATAACCTCTTTCACAGAAACCGAACAAAGGGGAGTAGCCTTATATGTCAAAAACTCTTATGCTGCAGAAGAGATGCAGGACAGCAATCCGGGAAACCAGCTTGAAAGCATCTGGATAAGAATCACGGGAACTGGGACTCAAAAAGATCTCGTTGTAGGCGTCTACTACAGACCTCCAAGCCAGGAGGAAGAACTTGATGAAGTCTTCTGCCAACAGTTGACCAAACAGGCACAGAGAAGAGATATAGTAGTCATGGGCGATTTCAACTATCCCAATATTTGCTGGAAAACAAACTCGGCCAAGAGTACAAGGTCCAACAAATTTCTCGCTTGCCTTACAGACAATTTCATGGTCCAGAAGGTAGAAGAGGCAACAAGGGGGTTGGCTACTCTTGATCTCATCCTAACAAATGCGGAGGACCTGATCGATGCGGTTGAAGTGGTCGGATCCTTAGGGGCAAGTGACCATGTGCTCCTGCAATTTGAGGTACAAAGGAAGGCCGAAACTAAGACAAGTCAAACCCGCATTTTGGACTTTAGGAGAGCTGATTTCCAAAAAATGAAGGAAAAGCTGAGCAGCATTCCGTGGACGCAGATACTAAAAGACAAGGGAATTTCTCAAGAGTGAAATACTCAAGGCACAATTGCTAACTGTGCCAACAAAGAGAAAAAATAGACCAAGTGCAAAGAAGCCAGAATGGATGTCCAAAGAACTTCTAACTGTGCTAAAACACAAAAGAGACATGCACAAGAAGTGGAAAAAGGGAGAAATCATCAAAGAAGAATTCAAACAAATAGCCAACACCTGTAGGGAAAAGGTCCACAAGGCTAAAGCACAAAACGAGCTCAGGCTTGCCAGGGACATTAAAAACAATAAAAAGGGATTCTTTTCTTATGTCAGTAGAAAAAGGAAAAACAAGGAGGCGATAGGGCCTCTTCGAGGAGAAGATGGGGCAATGCTGACAGGGGATAGGGAAAAGGCAGAACTACTTAATGCCTTCTTTGCCTCGGTCTTCTCACAAAAAGAAGGTCATGTTCAGCCTCAGCAAGATGGAGTGGATGAGGGATTAGAGGACATCCAACCCCAAATTGGGAAACAACTCGTCCATGAATATCTGGCCACTCTAAATGAGTTTAAGTCCCCAGGGCCAGATCAACTACACCCAAGAGTATTGAAGGAACTAGCAGAAGTCATTTCAGAACCATTGGCAATTATCTTCGAGAGTTCTTGGAGAACAGGAGAAGTTCCAGCAGACTGGAGGAGGGCCAATGTGGTTCCAATCTTGAGGAAGGGAAAAAAAAGGATGACCCAAACAATTACCGTCCGGTCAGCCTCACGTCGATACCAGGCAAGATTCTGGAAAAGATTGTTAAGGAAGTGGTCTGCAAACACTTAGAAACAAATGCGGTCATCGCTAATAGTCAACATGGATTCATCAAAAACAAGTCATGCCAGTGAGGTGGATCTGTAATTGGTTAAGTGGACGAACACAGAGAGTGCTCACTAATGCTTCCTCTTCATCTTGGAAAGAAGTGACAAGTGGAGTGCCGCAGGGTTCCGTCCTGGGCCCGGTCCTGTTCAACATCTTTATTAATGACTTAGATGAAGGGCTAGAAGGCATGATCATCAAGTTTGCAGACGACACCAAATTGGGAGGGATAGCCAATACTCCAGAGGACAGGAGCAGAATTCAAAACGATCTTGACAGATTAGAGAGATGGGCCAAAACTAACAAAATGAAGTTCAACAGGGACAAATGCAAGATACTCCACTTTGGCAGGAAAAAACAAAATGCAAAGATATAGAATGGGGGACGCCTGGCTTGAGAGCAGTACGTGTGAAAAAGATCTTGGGTCCTCGTGGACAACAAGTTTCACATGAGCCAACAATGTGATGTGGCGGCAAAAAAGCCAATGGGATTTTGGCCTGCATCAATAGGAGCATAGTGTCTAGATCTAGGGAAGTAATGCTCCCCCTCTATTCTGTTTTGGTTAGACCACACCTGGAATATTGTGTCCAATTCTGGGCACCACAATTCAAGAGAGATGTTGACAAGCTGGAATGCGTCCAGAGGAGGGCGACTAAAATGATCAAGGGTCTGGAGAACAAGCCCTATGAGGAGCGGCTTAAGGAGCTGGGCATGTTTAGCCTGAAGAAGAGAAGCCTGAGAGGAGATATGATAGCTATGTATAAATATATGAGAGGAAGCCACAGAGAGGAGAGAGCAAGCTTGTTTTCTGCTTCCTTGGAGACTAGGAGGCGGAGCAATGGCTTCAAACTACAAGAGAGGGGATTGGCCACGGTGGTACACGCTCTTGTCACATCCCGCCTGGATTACTGCAACGCTCTCTACGTGGGGCTGCCCTTGAAGACGGCCCGGAAGCTTCAGCTGGTCCAGCGTGCGGCAGCCATGTTACTAACTGGAGCGGGTAGCAGGGAGCACACAACGCCCTTGTTGTCCCAGCTTCACTGGCTCCCGATTTGCTACCGGACCCAATTCAAGGTGCTGGTCTTGGCCTACAAAGCCCTAAACGGTTCCGGCCCAAAATACCTTTCTGACCGCATCTTGGCCTACGAGCCCACGAGGACCTTGAGATCGTCTGGGGAGGCCCTTCTCTCGATCCCGCCTGCATCACAGGCACGGCTGGCGGGGACGAGGGAGAGGGCCTTCTCGGTGGTGGCCCCCCGGCTGTGGAACACTCTCCCGGCACACATCAGACAGGCGCCCTCCCTCATGTCCTTTCGAAAAAGCCTTAAGACCTGGCTGTTCGAGAGGGCATTTAATTAAGTGCTAAGCAACAACATTACGGTAATGAGAACTGGAATGGTATAAGGAAAATGAGACTGGCTATGATTCTACTAAGAGACGAAGCGGATTTTTATGTAGTTTGTATTTGTTGTATAGTCATATGTTGTTGATACTGGCCTCTGTAACTGTCTTTTTATGTGTACTGTACACCGCCATGAGTCGCCCGTAAGGGCTGAGAATGGCGGTCAATAAGTGCATCTAATAATAATTCCATCTGAACATGAGGAAGAACTTCCTGACTGTGAGAGCCGTTCAGCAGTGGAACTCACTGTCCCGGAGTGTGGTGGAGGCTCCTTCTTTGGAGGCTTTTAAACAGAGGCTGGATGGCCATCTGTCAGGGGTGATTTGAATGCAATATTCCTGCTTCTTGGCAGGGGGTTGGACTGGATGTCCCATGAGGTCTCTTCCAACTTTTTGATTCTTTGATTCTTTGATTCTATGATTCTATGATTCTATGATTCTATGAATACACAATGAGAAAAGACAAAGACTTTGGCAAATAACACAGTGCAATAGATGGACTTGGATTTATGTGTAATGATTACCAGAATGGCCTAACTATGATTGCAGATAATTTATTATTATTATTATTATTAACTTTATTTGTACTCCGCTAGCATCTCCCGAGGGACTCAATGCGGCTTACACAGGCTGAAGCCTCAGAAACACAATACAGTGAAAACATAACGCAACAATAGTAAACAAGCAAATCAAATAGTTAAGCAAAATAAGCAAACAACAATAACAATACATTAAGACACTTTAAAACTGGGCCGGCCAGCGCAATGGGGTACAGGGTTAAAAGTGCTGGAGTGGCAGGAGGAACATAGGATTAAAAATAGTGCGGTGTGCAGTAATATTAATTGTACTAAAGTGCTTCTAGGACTTGGGATGGGGGATTCCTAATCTGAGAAGGCACATCGGAACAGCCAAGTTTTTAGGTTCTTTCTGAAAGCTGCTAAAGTAGGGGCCTGTCGAAGATCTTTTGGAAGGGCATTCCAAAGTCGGGGGCAGCCACAGAAAAGGCCCTGTCCCGTGTCCCCACCAAGCGCGCTTGCGACGTGGGTGGGATCACGAGCAGGGCCTCCCCAGATGACCGGAGCGAGCGTGTGGGTTCATAGATGGAGATGCGGTCACACAGGTAGGGTGGTCCCAAACCGTTCAGGGCTTTGTAGGTGAGACCCTGCACCTTGAATTCGGCTCAGAAAATAAATGGCAGCCAGTAGAGCTCCTTAAACAGAGGGGTAGACCTCTCTTGATAATGAGCCCCGGTTAGCATCCTGGCTGCTGCCTGCTGGACCAATTGAAGTTGGTATCATCTAAGAAGCTCTGGAGCTGGGAGGCGACCACCCGCTCCAGCACCTTACCCAAAAAAGGGAGGTTGGAGATTGGCCTGTAATTGCTCAGCACCGTGGAGTCAAGGGAAGCCTTTTTAAGGAGTGGACGGACCACAGCCTGTTTCAAGTTAGATGGAAAAATCCCTTGCTCCAACGATGCGTTGATAATCAACACAAACCAATCAACCAGCCCCTCCCTGGCTGATTTAATGAGCCAAGATGGGCACGGGTCTAGAGATGAGGTGGTCGCCCTCACAGCCCCAAGAATCTCCTCCACAGTTTCAGGAAGAACAAGCCTAAAAGAATCCCACAAAGTTGGACAAGCAGATGCCTCCGTCACCTCTTCTGGTACTGCGATGAAATTGGAGTCGAGCTCAAGGCGTATCTGGGCGACTTTGCCTGCAAAATGGTGTGCGAAATCGCGACACCGAGCTGCTGGGTCATCAGTGACCCCCTCCACCACAGGTGGGTGGAGGAATTCCCCCACGACCCGAAACAGCTCCGATGATCTATTTGCTGCAGACGCTATACGGGTGGTCGTGAATGATTTCCTGGCCACCCGTATAGCCACGGAGTATGCCTTAAGAGAGGCTTTAGCCCGTGCTCGATCAGACACGTCCCGAGATTTCCTCCATTTGCGCTCTAGCCCCCTTCTCGTATGCTTCATCACAGCCAGCTCCCCGGTGAACCAGGGAGATGGCCTGTCACGATGCAACGAGATGGGGCGTTCGGGTGCGATCGTATCTATCGCCCTGGACATCTGTGGTTTGATAGTTGTAATTGCAATGTTTTATATGTTTTAATGCTCTAAATTTCATTTAATTTATAATTAAAATGTTTATTTAATTGTATATTGGATGTATATTGTTTTTAAGGCATTGAATTATTACCTATGCTGTAAGTCACCTTGAATCCCCCTTGGAGTCGAAAAAGGTGAGATATAAATATAGTAAATAAAATAAAATAAAATAAAATAAAATCAATCAATCAATCCAACACTCAGGCTCTTACAACTCTTTCAAAAGCGGATCAGACTACTTCTTTTTGTTTGTCATGGAAAAAACAACAAAGACAGAAGAAATCTAGCCTCTCTCAGCAATCATTTCAAGAGTTGAAATGAAGGCCCTTAAATTTATATTTTGTGTATTGTTATACTTCGTTTTTATATTCTATGGTCTACCGGTAGCTGCATACATGAAGGCAGACATTGGATATGATAATAAATTTGGTCACAGGAATGGTATCCTGTCTACTACAATTCATGACCTATGTTTAGTTCTGTGCAGTTACTGGAAAATTTAAGGGGTTTTTTTTGGACTGCATCTCTCAGAAGACATTGAAATTTACCAGTTGCAGTCCAGCAAATCAACTTTCTTGCTGTGTTTAGCCTTATTTGATTGTATTGTTTTAATAAAGACATTTATTTTTTGTGTACAGCAATGTCACATTAGTTTTTCCTACTGCCTCTCCTAGTGTCAGAAATGTTACTCAACATTTAATAATTGCAGAATTATTAATGATTCAGCACCACTCTAACTGCTATGGCTCTATCCTATGGAATCCTGGCACCAGAGCTTCTCACACCTTCTCACACATATCTCACAAAACTACAAATTCCATAATTACATAGCATTGAGCCATGGCAGTTATTGTGGTGTCAAACAGACATAATCTGCAGTGTGGATACAGCCACAGCAAAGACTTTATTCAAATATATTCTCTAGTTTTTGTCTCCCAAGGTCTTTACATGACAAAAAGAAATCATAAACACCAACTTTAGGAATTGGAGCTATTGAGAAGTTATATTTCATCACCATGATGAAATATGGTGAAAGAAAATACCTGAAAACAGGAATGGGCATATCAAAGCTTGTAACTATAGCGGTTGTACAACAGAAAATAAATTGGCTTGTTAACAAAAGAAATCCCTGTGTGGGCACTTGAAGATGGAAGAAAGAAGTAATTAAAGGAATTTAAGTCTTGGAGTATTTTGTATCACAATATTCTGGAGATGTCTGCAAATTACATATTGCATCATAAAACACAAAATGGTTTAAACTGATTTTAAAGCAGCATCTTAAAAATGTGTGATATAAGTAAAATACTATTATCTCCTTTTTGAAGATGAGAATTGGTAGGAAAAGCACATTTTTTTGATACAAACAGAAAAATAAAGTAGACATTCTTTCAAAATCCTACAAAGTATTTATTTTAGTATTTATGGCTTTCCCTGAACATTTCTATTTGAATTGACCTCAGAAATATGTACATAGGGTTGGGGACCAAATTAGCTCAAGAAATTCCATCCTGAGGTAGAACAGAATAGGGAGGAGTCATGATTTCATGAGACTTTTCATTATGTCCCTAAACGTTATTCCAGAATGAGCAGAAAATTAAGGAAAAAGAAACAGCTTTCTTGGTAAGGAAAAACAAAAGTAGATTATAAAGACATCACTGACCTGCAGTAGTACACATTGCTATTACCTTTTATGTAGTTTGTAATGACACAAATAAGTCTTTACAAACATTCTTATTTTAATTGAGTTGGCCTTCTCGGTGGTGGCCCACCCCCCAGCTCTGGAACTTTCTCCCCAGGGAGATTGGATCAGTCCCCACCTTGCCCACCTTTCAGAAAGACCTGAAGACTTGGATGTTCCAATGTGCCTTCGAATGAATAATGGTTCAACTACTGATCAAGTCTTCCTATACCTCATCTTTTGGTAGGATTTTCAGCACTTTAGTCCCAACTCCTGGCCTTACAGTTTATGTTGCACTAGCCCTGTCCTGCCCTATTAGTCCCAAATCTGCACATATCCACTTCCTTAGCCATTGGTTGCATGCTTTTTTTTTGTTTATAATGTCTTAGATATTACAGGTTTTATTGTTTTAAAATATTTGATTGTTATATGTTTTGAATTGTGTTATTTTGTAACTTTGTTTATATTGGGCTTGGTCCCCATGTAAGCTGCCCCAAGTATCTTTGGGGAGATGGAGGCAGGATATAATATTATCTTTAGCAATTGATTAAAATGCAGTGAGCTGATTCAGTTTAACATGTGGCAGGGCAACTTAACACATCCTTGACCTGCATTAACCAAAGTTGCAGGCTGCTCTGAATTCTGCCCGAGAACCCTGTGACTTTGGGCACATGTAAACTTTGGGCCTCATACAAAAAGCTGTAGAAGGCCTTTTCTTGGTGGCACCACCATCATAAACACAGTTAGTAAGGAGATAGGTAACAAACACATACGGTAGTTGGCTCTTCCCAAGCTGCCAGTAAACTTATTTCTGTTTATTCACACTTTTGAGTGTTTAAATAGGGGAATGTTATTTTTTATTTTAGCAGTCTTTTTTTTAAAAAAGTTCTAAATTAATATTTTAATATGATTGCCTATTTATTTATTTTTAAAAATGTTTGTTTTAGTCACTGTTTTCATTGTACTTTGCTTTAACTCATATTTTATGGATATACATGAAATAGATATACTTTTCAATTTGTGCAGCTTGAGGATGTGGACAGGATTCTTGGAGAGATGAGAGCCACCGCGTGTGCTTTCTGGCTTATAAAACCAGTCAGAGGGAGACTGGTGGAGTGGATCAGGGAAGTGATTAATGCTTCCTTACAACAGGGCACAGTTCCCACAGGACTCAAGAAGGCTGTGGTAAAACTACTTCTAAAACAAAACCCTTCCATACTAGCCAACTACAGACCAGTCTCCAATCTCCCATTTTTAGGCAAGGTACTGGAGTGTGTGGTGACATTGCAACTCCAAGGGTTCCTGGATGAAGCAGATTATCTAGATCCATTTCAGTCTGATTTCAGGCCTGGTTATGGGACAGAGACAGCTGTGGTTGCCTTGGTGAATGATCTACGTAGAGGACAGGAGGAAAGTGTCCCTGTTGGTTCTCCTGGACCTTTCAGCAGCTTTCAATACCATCGACCATGATATCCTTCTGAGTCATCTTTCTGGGATGAAGCTTGGAGATACTATTCTTCAGTGTCTTTGTTCCTTTCTGGAGGGACATTCTCAGAAGGTGGTGCTGAGAGATTTTTGTTCAACTCCTTGGCCACTGTCCTGTGGGGTCCCTTAGGGCTCTGTATCCTCTATACTGTTCATCATATAAATGAAACCTTGGAGAGGTCATCCAGAGTTTTGGAGTGTGGTGCCATTTATTTACAGATGGCACCCAACTCAATCAATCCTTTCCACCCAATTCCAAGGAAGTGGTTCCTGGGATAAACCAGTGCCTGATGGCTGTAATCAACTGGATGAGGACAAACAAATTGAAATTTAATCCAAACAAAACAAAGATACTCCTGGTCAGTTGTAAGTCAGCCTGTGTTGGTTGGGGTCCCCCCCACCCCGCAAATGCTTTTGCATAGTTAAAGCTAATGCACCAACTGCACCCGCTTCAGGAGAAGTCAGATCTGGCCACAGTGGTACATTCCTTAGTTACATCCTGGTTGAACTATCATAATGCACTCCATGTGGGGCTGCCTTTGAAAAGTGCCCTGAAACTTCAGTTGGTCCAAAGAGCAGCAGCCAGACTTCTAATGCAGACTGGCTACAGCTCCACTAGCTACCAACATGTTTCTGGGAACAATTTGAAGTGCTGGTTTTGACCTACACAGCCCTATACAACTCCAGTTCAGGTTATCTGAAGGACCATGTCTATGAACCTGGTAGATATCTATGATCCACTGTAGAGAGCCTTCTCTCTGTCAAGCACATTTGGTGGGAACATGGGAGAGGACCTTTTTGGTGACTGCTCCCAGACTGTGGGGCTCCCTCCCAAGAGAGACCAGGATGGTCCCATCCCTGCTGGCCTTCCGCAAGCAGGTTAAGATATTCTTCTGCCAGCAGGCATTTGGGGAAGGTTAAGGGGCAGGCTTCTGGGAAGTTTGTAGGTGGTATTGGGAGGACTGGGAGTTTTTAAAGTCTATTTTAAGTATATTTATTATATTTCAATCTGTATTGAACCACATTGCTACTAAGGAGGCTGTCGAAGTCTGTGACAGTCTGGATGAGGGCGAACAAATTGAAACTGAATCCAGACAAGACAGAGGTACTCCTGGTCAGTCGCAAGGCCGAACAGGGTATAGGGTTACAACCTGTGCTGGATGGGGTTGCACTCCCCCTGAAGACACAGGTTCGCAGCTTGGGTGTGATCCTGGATTCACCTCTGAGCCTGGAACCCCAGGTTTCGGCGGTGACCAGGGGAGCATTTGCACAGTTAAAACTTGTGCGCCAGCTGCACCCGTACATTTGGAAGTCTGACTTGGCCACGGTAGTCCACGCTCTTGTTACATCCCGTTTAGACTACTGCAACGCTCTCTACATGGGGTTGCCATTGAAGATGGCTCGGAAGCTTCAACTGGTCCAGCGTGTGGCAGCCATGATACTAACAGGGGCGGCACACAGGGAGCATACAACCCCTCTGTTGCGCCAGCTCCACTGGCTGCCAATTTGCTACCGGTCCCAATTCAAAGTGCTGGCTTTGGCCTATAAAGCCCTAAACGGTTCTGGCCCAAGTTACCTGTCCGATCGCATCTCCACCTATGAACCCACTAGGACTTTGAGATCTTCCGGGGAGGCCCTGCTCTCGATCCCGCCTGCATCACAGGCGTGGCTGGCGGGGACGAGAGACAGGGCCTTCTCGGTGGTGGCCCCTCGGCTGTGGAACGCCCTTCCCACGGACATCAGATTGGCTCCCTCATTGATGGTATTCTGGAGAAGAGTGAAGACCTGGTTATTTGAACAGGCGTTTGAATAAACAGTGCAATGAATTTCAGGAAATGGAACTACAACTGACGAGTTTGGATCATGATTCTAGTTATGAGATGCCAATTGACTGATTGTCTATTATTGTTAAAGTGTTTAACTTGCTTCTGTGTTAACTGTTTTTAAGTACCTGTTGATACCGCATTGAATTTTTGCCTTGTTTGCCTTGTTTTGCTTGCCTTGTTTTGCTTGATTGTTGTAAACCGCTATGAGTCGCCTTAGGGCCGAGAATGGCGGTATACAAGTGAAGTAAATAAAATAAAATAATAATTGTACTATTTATTTGGGGATTTTTTAGCTTTTTAATTGTTCTTTTTAAACTTGACTAAAGTGTGGCATTGTTAGCTGCCTTGGTCCCCACAGGGAGAAAGGTGAGCATAAATAATGATGATGATGATGATGATAATGATAATGATAATGATAATAATAATAATAATAATATGGCCATGTGTTAATTTAGTTCATGTAAGCACATTTAAAAACCAAAAATCTCATAAACACTGGTTGGAAATTTATTGGGCAATCATAAATTAATAACCCAGAATTATATGCTCCTGATTGTTCACAGTACCTCTATAGCACTTAGATAGGGACTTTGGAAGTCACTCAATGTCCATCAGCTTGCCTTTCCATCAACAGAAGTGCACAAGCTTGCTCCTTTGCATTAGAAATAAAAAGTTTCTGCTAAATGTTTTTTTTTCTTCTGGAGGGGGTGGGGGTAGAGGTGAAGAATAAGAATATTATTTCTGTTAGCAAACCTTTTGAACACTGATCATCTTATTTGCATTGGAGCAAATCCATAACATGCATTTTCCCATTTGACTCTCTCGAAATTGAATATCATCCAAGTATGAAAATACTGTTAGCTTCCAGGTATGTTCCTAATTGCAGAGCTTAATATGTCATTTTAGAGGAAAGAACTCATTGTTTATTCTAAAGCACAAAAATACTGACTGATAAAATGATCAAACAGGACTTGATCGCAATTTATTTCTGACCTTTTAATGCCTTCTGTTCCCAATGATTTTCTGTCCGTTCTGTCTAGCCTTGGCTTGATATTCAATCCCAGTGGTACTTTGCTTTATGTTGCCACTTGACTTTCAACTTCCATTTTTGGAATGGAAAGATAAGTAGCTAATTGTCACTACTGAATCTAAGAGTCTATCCGGCACCCAAATTTACAAAGCAGTAATAAGCTATAAATTTAGAAACATTACTATGGTCAGTTGGTATGGAAATCCCTTTTTGGTCAGAACTGTGTCATAGCCAATTTGTAGCCATTGTCAGATGTATGGTGGTCACCACAATGATTATCTGCCTTGCAAATTATTTCATTTCAAGCAGACACGACATTTTCAGCACCTATACATGCACATTTTACCTATTCAACAGTACAGAGATTCCTTAAGAAATCAGTGCTCTTTATCTAAGAAAAGATCAGCTAGCTTCACACAAGACAGGAACAATGTGGATCTCAAGAGAAGTTGCTTCTCTGTTTCTAATGGGAGTTAAACTTTTATTATCTGTTTTATAGCTCTTTGTCTTTAATATCATAGTGTCAAATGCTTACGCCCCATTTACAAATGGGAAGTGAACAAACAGTCTGAATCCAAGCCACGGAATCCAGCTGAGAGACAACAACAACAGGGAAGAACACCAGGGAAACTGCTAGTTCCAAGTTCCAAAGCTGATTCCAACAGAGTCCAGTGTCCAAAAAATCCAGAAGCCAGAGTCCAAAAGGATAGTCCAGAGATCACCAACAGCACAAAGTCATGGCTCCAAAGGTTGAAGTTGCTGCCAGCAGCAAGGTGCCACACTTGAACACCTTATATACAAGCCTCTCAGGTGTGGCCTTTGAGAGCTCATTTCTCTACTAACCAAGAAGACTTGTGAAGTTGAGCCTTATTCCTTAGCAGGTCCAAAAGAGCCAGAACATTTAATCCTTCTTCCATCTGCTCTGATGACCTTGCTTGTACTTGCTCTGCAGACTGAGAAGTGGTAGCTTCCTATATAGCCTCTTATTTTATTTATTTATTTTATTTTCCATATTTCTAACCCGCCCTTCTCAACCCCCGAAGGGGGGGACCCAGGGCGGCTTGCACCGGTAACAATTTGATGCCACAAGATAATACAAATATAAACAAATATAACAACAGTTTAAAACAGTAAATAGAACATTAAGTTAAAAACACATTTAAAAATTGTCATCAATCCATATAGCCAATTCCAGTCTGATTCAACATCTAAAGTGCTGTTATGCTTGCTATCCTAAGGCCTGGTCCTAGAACCATGATTTAACCTGCTTTCTGAAAGGAAGGAGGGAAGGTGCCCACCTGATCTCACTGGGGAGCGAGTTCCACAGGCATAGGGCCACCACCGAGAAGGCCTTGTCCCTCGTCCCCACCAAGCACACTTGCGAGGCTGGAGGGACTGAGAGCAGAGTCTCCCCGGATGATCTTAAACTGCAAGGCGGGATGTAGAGGGAGATACGTTTGTAAAAATAAGCTGGGCCAGAACCATATAGGGCTTTATAGGTCAATACCATCACTTTGAATTGTGCTCGGAAGTGGACTGGCAGCCAGTAGAGCTGACACGGGGGGGGGGGGGGGGGGGGGTTGGTATACTCCCTATATGACTCTCCAGTAAGTAACCTGGCTGCTGCCCTTTGTACTAATTGAAGTTTCCAAACAATCTTCAAAGGCAACCCCACATAGAGCGCATTGAAGTAGTCTTCTTCCAAGCTCAGTTGAGAAAGCTGCTGGGTACTCCTGGGCTCCAGCTTAAATGGTGAATCTTCAAACAGCATCTGCTCATTCTCACTTTCAGAGCTGTCCATGACAAATAGGGACAATAAGGGGAGTCGTCTCTGACTGCATTAAAATCCCTCAATACTATCTCAACTGATGACATCTCAGAGAATGTAGACCTGTGAGTCTAACATCATTATCATTTTTCTCCTGTATAATGTTCCACATTTTTGCCTAATGCATGAGCCAGTTAGCTTTGAAAGCATGCATAATGTATTTTATGTTTTGGCTTGTCCCAGATAAGATCATGGCTTTGTGATCCTAAACACCCTTATGTGGGAAAAGCATCTTAAATGGTAGATCCAAACCTAATTCCAGTATATAAATATATTTATTTCTTTAAGTGTACATGAGGATTCTGTGAGAGAGGAGACAACAGATGTAAAAGAAGACATGTAAAGGATTCTCCCTTATGCCTTGTTATTTTTTGCCCACTTTTTGCTGGATCATTGATCACCAGCCAAAGAAATGTCATGGATTAAACAAAGAAATGAGCAGACTTGACTTCTTTAGGCCTTACTTATCTTTCACATAAGGACTCATTATATAATGAGGAGCAATGAGTGGGAAATTTTAAAAGGAAAGAGGAGACATTTTTTTCACATGCAGTAATAACCACTGAAGTAGGCTTAAGCTTTGTGACTTTTGGGCTCTATATGGAAGGAGAACAAACACGAGGTCTTATCATTCTTTCTCTATAAAACAATTAGCTAAGACAGTTACCCTTCTTGGGAAGGTTCATCATATCTCAGATACATTTCCAGTTAGGGACTTTATCACATAAAGGTTTAATTCTGATTATTCTGATTATTCATTGTATCAGAAGTGAACCGAGGGTACAATTGTAGTGTATTTAAAAAATATGAAGTTAAAAAACTTGGTATTATATTAAATGTCCTTTGACCAGTAGCTGGCCACTTGGAATGTCTCTGGTGTTGCTGTAAGAAGGTCCTCCATTGTGCATGTGGCAGGGCTCCCACAGAAGTTGGGGAAGCAAGAAGCCATCTTGTTCCCTTCTGCTTCAGGATAAGCCTTGTCTTAAAGGGCACTAGAAATCTGAGTAAGTGTTTAAAATTAGTTGCTTTGAGTGTTGCTTTGTTAGAGTTTAAGTTTGTTAGAGTTTAAGTGTTTAAAATTAGCTGCTTGAGTATTGCTTTGTTTGAGAGGCGGGGCGAGGTTACATTCTTTTAGCCAGAACTGCAGGCCAGCAATTAGTGGCCCATTGTTCTGCTTCCTGTTTACCATATATAAGCCAGGGTCGCGCGCGCGAACTCACACTCACTAACCTACACTTTCCCCACTGCATACAAACAACAACATAAAACACACACCAAGAGGAGGTCATTAGCAACCTCCAGATGGAACAAAAACAAAATCTTCCTGTCTCATGCACAAGCTATGGCATGGTCAGCTTTTTCGTGCAACAATTACTCAATTACATTTGCCCCAAGTGTAAACAGATTACTCACATGGAACACAGGATCCGACAACTTGAGGACTGTATTAAGACCCTTAAGGGCATTCAGGAACTCAAGCCGTTCTTAGACACCACACAGCATGCTGTCCTAGACACACAGCCCATATCACATCAACATTATGGGGAGGCTCAAGAGGAGATCACCTCAAATGTGGACAACCCTCAGACTTGGAGGAATGTCAGCCTTAGAAAGAGACATAGGACCCGGAAACCTCCTCAGAATACTTCTGCTCAGCTGCAGTTACACAATAGATTCCAAATTCTCACACAGCTATGACTTGACCAAGAAACACAACACATTGAGGAAGACCAGAATGTCTTAGATACTGATCAGTGGCTCGTCCTTGATCAGTGTGTGGGGGATAGCCCAAAGCTAAAACAATCTAATGTACAGGTGGTCTTTTCATCCCTCCTCCCAGTTGTAAGACACGGTCCTACAAGGGCCAGAAAAATAGTACAGGTCAATAACTGGCTTAGAAAATGGTGTCAGGAGGAATGCTTTGCCTTCCTTGACCATGGCCTGCTTTTCCAGGAGGATGGCCTATTGGCAAGGGATGGGGTGCATCTCACACAAGTAGGAAAACACCTTTTTGCTCACAGACTCGCAAACCTCATTAGGCGCACTTTAAACTAGGCCCACTGGGGGAGGGGGACAACAGCCTTGTGAACACTACTTTACCCACAATGTCAGGGAACTGCCAGAAGGCTAAACGGAGGGCTGCACAAATGCAAAAAGGACCAAGTACCAAAAGCACAATAATCCCAATTAAACAGCTCAGGGGAAGATCTCAGGGGCTCACATGTCTTTACACTAATGCACAGAGCATGGGAAATAAACATGATGAACTCCAACTTTTAGCACAATACCACAAATATGATATCATAGTTATCACTGAAACCTGGTGGGATGACTCCTATCACTGGAATGTAGACATCGAGGGCTATAACCTCTTTCACAGAAACCGAACAAAGGGGAGTAGCCTTTGGGAGTAGCACTGAGTCTGCTGTGCTTGCTGTGAAGGGGCAATAAAGATCTCCAGCCTGCTCCCAGGACTCCTTGTGAGTAGCCAGCAGCCCAGGCCTCCTCCAGTGGGGTGTGACTCAGCAATCTGCAAGGAGGCCCTACATCTATAAAGCTGAGCCCACAGGCCTGCCAGGGACTGAGTCTGCTGTGCTTGCTGTGAAGGGGCAATAAAGATCTCCAGCCTGCTCCCAGGACTCCTTGTGAGTAGCCAGCAGCCCAGGCCTCCTCCAGTGGGGTGTGACTCAGCAATCTGCAAGGAGGCCCTACATCTATAAAGCTGAGTCCACAGGCCTGCCAGGGACTGAGTCTGCTGTGCTTGCTGTGAAGGGGCAATAAAGATCTCCAGCCTGCTCCCAGGACTCCTTGTGAGTAGCCAGCAGCCCAGGCCTCCTCCAGTGGGGTGTGACTCAGCAATCTGCAAGGAGGCCCTACATCTATAAAGCTGAGCCCACAGGCCTGCCAGGGACTGAGTCTGCTGTGCTTGCTGTGAAGGGGCAATAAAGATCTCCAGCCTGCTCCCAGGACTCCTTGTGAGTAGCCAGCAGCCCAGGCCTCCTCCAGTGGGGTGTGACTCAGCAATCTGCAAGGAGGCCTCTACATCTATAAAGCTCTACATCTGCGGCCGCCATCTTGCGTCTCGCTTTTCCATTGCCGCCGCCGTCCCTTCACCGCTGCCGCTGCGACCGGACCACCGCTGGGGCCAGGGCCGAGCCAGGGCGTCCCGCTTCTACATCGCCGCCGCCGTCCCCTCACCGCCGCCGGTACGACCGGACCACTGCTGGGCCACGGAGAGCGTCGCGGCCGCTGAGGCCGCCATCTTGGCGCCCCGCCTTCACCATCGCTGCCGCTGCTGCGACCGGTCCACCGCTGGGGCCGTTGGGCCAAGCCAGGGCACGGAGAACGCCGCGGCTGTTGCAGCCGCCATCTTGGCGCCTCGCCTCACCATCGCCGCCTTTCCATCGCTACCGCTGCAGCTGCTGGGCCGCCGCTGGGCCGCTGGGCCATCGCTGCCGCCTTCCATCGCGGCCACCACCATTTGGCCCGCCGCCTTGTCATCGCTGCTAGATTTCACCTTTGCCACCACTGTTGGATCTTCTAGAGTTTCATCTTTTCAGCGTTGACTAATATTGTGTAGAACCTTTGTATGTGCCTTAATATTGTGTAGACCTCTTGTGCTGGCCTCAATAGTGTGTAGACCTTTGGTGCTAGCCTTAATACTGTGTAGACCTCTTGTGCTGGCCTTAATATTGTGTAGACCTCTTGTGCCGGCCTAATATTGTGTAGACCTCTTGAGCTGGCCTTAATATTGTGTAGACCTCTTGTGCCGGCCTAATATTGTGTAGACCTTCTGTGCTGGCCTTAATACTGAGTAGACCTTTTGTGCCGGCCTTAATATTGTGTAGACCTCTTGAGCTGGCCTCCTTTGGATTGATAGATATACAATAGACCAACTGTGCTGACCGCCACTGTGTGCACCATCCCCGGATGCCCCCATCCGCTCTCAGACCAACCGTCTAGAGGTACATCTGAATCATAACAACCTTATTCAAGTGGTATCACCATCATCTTCGTAAGAACGTGACTACATATTACTATCTTAGCACACTCTTCTGGTTGTCGCTGCTGCTAAGCTGATATAAGAACACAATAGCACTTTAAGGCGCCTGCCACCTGCTGCTAAATAACACTAACGCCCCCTTCCTTATCCCTCTATGCCGCACTTTAGTGAATGCTGAGAACCAGTTTCAGGTTACCTATTGCACTTTAGATCTTGCACTTTATGTATGTGCCCAACGGCACGTAGTGTGTTGTTAACTGAGTGGTATTACTGACTGTGCTGCACTGAAGACTCTCGCACTCTCGCACTTTACGAACTATCCTAACTGGTGTGGCTGGAACGCCCCTTCCTTCTGAAGCTATTGTTATCCATGAGGTCCCCCACCCCCCTGTTGGTACTATCCCTGTTGCTACTGACTAGCGGAAGGGTCAGGGGAGGAGGCGGGCTGGAGCCTGTGGACAAAAATGGGGCGGGGAAGGGGGAGGAAGGGGAGCAAGGGTGTTGGCAGGGACCAACAAATCAAACAACTGATGAAGCAGGAAATAAGACCTTGATATTAGATCGCGGCATGGAGGGGGGGAGGTGTTCCACTAGCCGAGGGGCCCCCATAGAGGTCATGGTGGGGAGGAGGAGAAGCGGAAAAAGGAGACCTCGAATTTGGCCTAATTCGGACCGTTTATCTACATTAACAATTCCCAACCGGTCTCCTAAGGTAAATTGGTGTAACCAGGTGAGCGGGCCCTCGGGATTGAAGGTGGTGCTGCTGAACGCCAGATCTGTCAACGGAAAAACGACCTGGATCCAGGACCTAATCCTGGAGGAGCGGGCAGATCTGGCGTGCATTACGGAGACCTGGTTGGATGAAGCTGGAGGCGTAAATCTGACCCAGCTTTGTCCTCCAGGCTTCTCCGTACAGCACCAACCGAGATCCGGAGGACGGGGAGGCGGGGTCGCAGTGGTCTATAGAGATTCCATCCATCTGACCAGGAGCCCCATCCCGCAGACCACAAATTTTGAATGCGTCCACCTGAGGGTGGGTGACCGGGACAGAATAGGGATTCTGTTAGTGTACCGTCCACCTCGCTGCACTACAGTCTCCCTACCTGAGCTAGCGGGGGTGGTCTCGAGCCTGGCGTTGGAGTCTCAACGGCTTCTTGTGCTGGGGGACTTCAACATCCATGCCGAGGCGACCCTCACAGGAGCGGCTCAGGACTTCATGTCTGCCATGGCAACCATGGGGCTGTCCCAACGAGTAACTGGCCCCACCCACTGTGCTGGACATACATTGGACTTGGTTTTCTGCCAGGGATGGGAGCAGGGTGGCGGGGTGGAGGAGTTGTTCATGTCTCCGTTGCCATGGACCGACCACTTCCTGATCAGATTTAGGCTCACTGCGCCCCCTAACCTCCGCAAAGGTGGAGGACCCATTAAGATGGTCCGCCCCAGGAGGCTTATGGATCCGAATGGATTCCTGATGGCTCTTGGGGACTTTCCCGCTACCTCGGCAGGTGATCATGTCGAGGCCTTGGTCGCTCTCTGGAATGGGGAGATGACCAGGGCAATTGACATGATCGCTCCGGAACGTCCCCTCTCAAGTAACCGAGCTAAACCAGCTCCTTGGTTCACTGAGGAGCTGGCAGCGATGAAGCGAAGGAAGAGGGAACTAGAGAGTGTGTGGCGCTCGGACCCAAGCGAGCCAAACCGAGCACGGTTTGTGTCCTTTCTAAGGGCATATGCCGCGGCAATAAAAGCCGCAAAGAAAACTTTCTTTGCGGCCACTATTGCATCTGCAAAAAACCGTCCGGCGGAGTTGTTTCGGATTGTCAGAGGTCTTTTGACTCCCGCCACCTCAGGCGGGAGCCCTGATAATTCAGCCACACGCTGTGAAGCATTTGCTCGGTTCTTTGCAGACAAAGTCGCTTTGATCCGTTCTGGGCTGGACACCATATTAAATGCAGTCTCTGTGGATGTGACACGAGCACCTGCTTGTCCTGTTTTGATGGATTCTTTTCAGCTTGTGAAGCCCGAGGATGTGGACAAGATACTTGGAGGAATGAGGCCCACCACGTCCATCCTAGACCCCTGCCCATCCTGGCTTCTGAAGGAGGCCAGAGGGGGATTGGCTGAGTGGGTAACGGTGGTGGTTAATGCCTCCCTTCGGGAAGGCAAGATTCCAGCGAGCCTAAAACAGGCTATTATAAAGCCGCTGTTGAAAAAACCATCACTGGACCCCACTAAATTTGACAACTTTCGGCCTGTTTCCAATCTTCCCTTCTTGGGCAAAGTCATGGAAAGCGTGGTGGCCTCACAACTCCAGGTATTCTTGAGAGACACGGATTATCTGGATCCGGCACAGTCTGGTTTCAGACCGGGACATGGTACCGAGACGGTCTTGGTCGCCTTAGTGGATGATCTGCGCCGTGAGCTAGACAGGGGGAGTGTGTCCCTGTTGGTGCTCCTGGACCTCTCAGCGGCCTTCGATACCGTCGACCACGGTATCCTTCTGGGGCGCCTTGCGGAAATGGGTCTTGAGGGCACTGCTTTGCGGTGGCTCCAGTCATTTCTGGAGGGTCGTACCCAGAAGGTGTTATTGGGGGACTCCTGTTCAACCCCACAGCCTTTGACCTGTGGGGTTCCACAGGGCTCTATATTGTCCCCCATGCTGTTTAATATCTACATGAAGCCGCTGGGTGAGATCATCCGGAGTTTCGGGGTGCGGTGTCATCTGTACGCAGATGATGTCCAGCTCTGTCACTCCTTTCCACCTGCTACTAAGGAGGCTGTGGAGGTCCTGAACCGGTGCCTGGCCGCTGTAATGGTCTGGATGAGGGCAAACAAACTGAAATTAAATCCAGACAAGACAGAGGTACTCCTGGTCAGTCGCAAGGCCGAGCAGGGTATAGGGTTACAGCCTGTGCTGGATGGGGTCGCACTCCCCTTGAAGGCGCAGGTTCGCAGCTTGGGTGTGATCCTGGATTCATCGTTGAGCCTGGATCCCCAGGTTTCAGCGGTGACCAGGGGAGCATTTGCACAGCTTCGGCTTGTGCGCCAGCTGCGCCCGTACCTTGGGAAGTCTGACTTGGCCACGGTGGTACACGCTCTGGTCACATCCCGTCTTGACTACTGCAACGCTCTCTACGTGGGGCTGCCCTTAAAGACGGCCCGGAAGCTTCAGCTCGTCCAGCGCGCGGCAGCCATGTTGTTAACAGGAGCAGGACGCAGGGAGCACACAACGCCCTTGTTGTTCCAGCTCCACTGGCTGCCGATTTGCTACCGGGCCCAATTTAAGGTGCTGGTGTTATCCTACAAAGCCCTAAACGGTTCCGGCCCAAAATACCTTACGGACCGCATCTCGGCCTACGAGCCCACGAGGACCTTGAGATCATCTGGGGAGGCCCTTCTCTCGATCCCGCCTGCCTCACAGGCACGTCTGGCGGGGACGAGAGAGAGGGCCTTCTCGGTGGTGGCCCCTCGGCTGTGGAACTCCCTCCCTGCTGACATCAGACAGGCGCCCTCCCTCATGGCCTTTCGCAAGGGCCTGAAGACGTGGCTCTTCGAGCAGGCTTTCAACTGAGTGCTATGTTACTGGAAATGACAACCGGAATGAATTTACGACTACGAGATTGATTATGATTCCATAATATGACGCAGCGGATTTTTAGTGTAATTTAAATGTTGTGTATTAGTGATGTTAGTTTGTTGTCCTGATTGCTTTGTAAAGTGTCTTTTTTGTATTGTACACCGCCACGAGTCGCCCTAGGGCTGACAGCGGCGGTTAATAAATGCAAGAAATAAATAAATAAATAAATAAATAAATATATGTCAAAAACTCTTATGCTGCAGAAGAGATGCAGGACAGCAATCCGGGAAACCAGCTTGAAAGCATCTGGATAAGAATCAAGGGAACTGGGACTCAAAAAGATCTCGTTGTAGGCGTCTACTACAGACCTCCAAGCCAGGAGGAAGAACTTGATGAAGTCTTCTGCCAACAGTTGACCAAACAGGCACAGAGAAGAGATATAGTAGTCATGGGCGATTTCAACTATCCCGATATTTGCTGGAAAACAAACTCGGCCAAGAGTACAAAGTCCAACAAATTCCTCGCTTGCCTTGCAGACAATTTCATGGTCCAGAAGGTAGAAGAGGCAACAAGGGGATTGGCTACTCTTGATCTCATCCTAACAAATGTGGAGGACCTGATCGGTGCGGTTGAAGTGGTAGGATCCTTAGGGGCAAGTGACCATGTGCTCCTGCAATTTGAGGTACAAAGGAAGGCCGAAACTAAGACAAGGCAAACCCGCATTTTGGACTTTAGGAGAGTTGATTTCCAAAAAATGAAGGAAACACTGTGCAGCATTCCGTGGACACTGATACTAAAAGACAAGGGAGTTATGGATGGATGGGAGTTTCTCAAGAGTGAAATACTCAAGGCTCAGTTGCAAACCGTGCCAACAAAAAGAAAAAATAGGACAAGTGCAAAGAAGCCAGAATGGATGTCCAAAGAACTTCTAACTGTGCTGAGACACAAAAGAGACATGCTCAAGAACTGGAAAAAGGGAGAAATCACCAAAGAAGAATTCAAACAAATAGCCAACACCTGTAGGGAAAAGGTCCGCAAGGCTAAAGCACAAAACGAGCTCAGGCTTGCCAGGGACATTAAAAACAATAAAAAGGGATTCTTTTCTTATTGTCAGTAGAAAAAGGAAAAACAAGGAGGCAATAGGGCCTCTTCGAGGAGAAGATGGGGCAATGCTGACAGGGGATAGGGAAAAGGCAGAACTACTTAATGTCTTCTTTACCTCGGTCTTCTCACAAAAAGAAAGTCATCTTCAACCTCAGCAAGACAGAGTGGATGAGGGATTTGAGGACATCCAACTCCAAATTGGGAAACAAGTCGTACAGGAATACCTGGCCGCTCTAAATGAGTTTAAGTCCCCAGGGCCAGATCAACTACACCCCAGAGTATTGAAGGAACTAGCAGAAGGCATTTCGGAACCATTGGCAACCATCTTTGAGAGTTCTTAGAGAACAGGAGAAGTTCCAGCAGATTGGAGGAGGGCCATTGTGGTCCCAATCTTCAAGAAGGTAAAAAAAGGATGACCCAAACAACTACCGTCCGGTCAGCCTCACGTCAATACCAGGCAAGATTCTGGAAAAGATTGTTAAGGAAGTGGTCTGCAAACACTTAGAAACAAATGCGGTCATCGCTAATAGTCAACATGGATTTATCAAAAACAAGTCATGCCAGACTAATCTGATCTCTTTTTTCGATAGAGTTACAAGCTGGGTAGATGCGGGGAATGCCGTGGATGTAGCGTACCTGGATTTCAGTAAGGCCTTCGACAAGATCCCCCATGACCTTCTGGCAAGGAAACTAGTCCAATGTGGGCTAGGCAAAACTACGGTGAGGTGGATCTGTAATTGGTTAAATGGACGAACCTAGAGGGTACTCACCAATGCTTCCTCTTCATCTTGGAAAGAAGTGACGAACGGAGTGCCGCAGGGTTCCGTCCTGGGCCCGGTCCTGTTCAACATCTTTATTAATGACTTAGATGAAGGGTTAGAAGGCAGGATCATCAAGTTTGCAGACGACACCAAATTGGGAGGGATAGCCAATACTCCAGAGGACAGGAGCAGGATTCAAAACGATCTTGACAGATTAGAAAGATGGGCCAAAACTAACAAAATGAAGTTCAACAGTGACAAATGCAAGATACTCCACTTTGGCAGGAAAAACAAAATGCAAAGATACAGAATGGGGGATGCCTGGCTCGAGAGCAGTACGTGTGAAAAAGATCTTGTAGTCCTCGTGGACAACAAGTTAAACATGAGCCAACAATGTGATGTGGTGGCAAAAAAAGCCAATGGGATTTTGGCCTGCATCAATAGGAGCATAGTGTCTAGATCTAGGGAAGTAATGCTCCCCCTCTATTCTGTTTTGGTTAGACCACACCTGGAATATTGTGTCCAATTCTGGGCACCACAATTCAAGAGAGATATTGACAAGCTGGAATGTGTCCAGAGGAGAGCGACTAAAATGATAAAAGGTCTGGAGAACAAGCCCTATGAGGAGCGGCTTAAGGAGCTGGGCATGTTTAGCCTGAAGAAGAGAAGGCTGAGAGGGGATATGATAGCCATGTATAAATATGTGAGTGGAAGCCACAGGGAAGAGGGAGCAAGCTTGTTTTCTGCTTCCCTGGAGACTAGGACGCGGAACAATGGCTTCAAACTACAAGAGAGGAGATTCCATCTGAACATGAGGAAAAACTTCCTGACTGTGAGAGCCGTTCAGCAGTGGAATTCTCTGCCCCGGAGTGTGGTGGAGGCTCCTTCTTTGGAAGCTTTTAAACAGAGGCTGGATGGCCATCTGTCAGGTGTGATTTGAATGCAATATTCCTGCTTCTTGGCAGGGGGTTGGACTGGATGGCCCATGTGGTCTCTTCCAACTCTTTGATTCTATGATTCTATGATTCTATGACTGCATTGTAATAGGTGGTCTGTGGTTTGTTCTTCTCCACACTCATGTGTCATGGACTCCACTTTCTTAAGTTTGACTCTGCATCTTGTGGTGCCAGAGCGCAATCTGTTCAGAGCCTTTTAAGTTGCCCAGTCTTCTGTGTGCCCAGGGAGGAGTCTATCATTCAGTATTAGCTGTGGGTTGAGGTTCTAGGTTTTAGCCTGCCACTTTTGGACTCTCGCTTGCTGAGATGTTCCTGAGACTATCTCTGTAGATCTTAGAAAATAATATCTTGATTTAAGGCATTGGCATACTGATAACACAGCAATATAAATCAAGAAATATTCCATTGATAACAGCTGTAAATTGGCATGACCACTGCCCTGCAATTTTTAACATCACAATAAAGAATAATTCTATAAACGCTGAGCCATCATGGTGGCTGAAAATTATCTCTAGTATTAGAGGTAGTATCCTTCTAAATCCAGTTTCTGGAGAAGGCATATACTGTTGGAAGTCATCCAGCTTGCGTGCTTCCTGATGACATGTTTGGTCATTGTATGAAGAAGGGTGCTGCACTTGATAGCTTGTCTAATCCAATTCTTCTCATGTTACTGTAAAATAATGATAAAGCTGGGAACATATTCTACTTATGTTGAGATCCTGCAGTGGTCCTGTCTATTGAGGCTTTTCTCAAGATTACAAGACCAATAATAAAACCTCACAACCTCTGAGGATGCCTGTCATAGATGCAGGCAAAACATCAGGAGAGAATGCTTTTAGAACATAGCCTGAAAAACCTACAACAACCCAGTGATTCTGGCCATGAAAGCCTTCACCAATAATAAAAGTTTTACTGTCTCCTCTAAACAATTCTAATCACAGGAGAGGAGAAAGGAAACAGAGGTTATGCAAGGGCCATTTCTTCTTTATGAGTTGTGAGTTTGACCTATTTCTTGAAGATCACCTACAAAAGCTGGGTAGGGAATTACCTGTATTTACATGGATGTCAAATCAGAAGATACAGTGCAGAACTTGAGTTTGTATCATAGAATCAAAGAGTTAGAGGGCCATCCAACCTCCTGTTA
Organism: Anolis sagrei; assembly: GCF_037176765.1. Classification (NCBI taxonomy): domain Eukaryota; kingdom Metazoa; phylum Chordata; class Lepidosauria; order Squamata; family Anolidae; genus Anolis; species Anolis sagrei. The sequence continues at coordinate 57,183,206 of NC_090023.1, read as the reverse complement.
TGTAGGTGCATACAAAGTACTCCTAATAAATGGACTGATAAATGAGAAAATGGAATTTAAAATCCTGTGATTCCATATTAAGTTTTCCCCCTAGTAAAAGATAATTTTATAGTACAATTTTGAGTTCTAATATATGTTTTCACTGTTTTTAATTTCTGTTATGTATTTCCAGTATATTCATGGGGAAAAGTCTCCTATGTATTATCTAAAATGGAAGGAAATTTGAATATTTTATTTAAAATAAAAATATGCTAGTACTTTGTTTGTGGGAACTCCAATAGGTTTTAAACAAAGGACAAAAGACGACTAGGTAATAGTTCAAGATTTCCAACTCAATATGTGCAGGCTGCAGACAAAAGAAATGAATTCATGGGCGATTGAACACATGTGAGCATCCATGTCCCTCTACACCAGTGGTTCTCAACCTGTGGGTCCCCAGATGTTTTGTCCTTCAACTGCCAGAAATCCTAACAGCTGGTAAACTGGCCGGGATTTCTGGGAGTTGTAGGCCAAAACACCTGGGGACCCACAGGTTGAGAGCCACTGCTCTACATGTTTAATCTCTGAGTGAATAAACAAAATGCTTAGAGCAGAAGTAGCCTTCCAGGTGCTATTGAACTGTAGCATGCATAGTTAAGAGCAAGACATGCTAGAAGATGCAGTTTAACAACCTCTGGAAACCACACTGAATGTATTTTAAATAGTGATCTTCTATATTTTGCCACTTTTAAGCTATAAGTATACCATTGTGAGTAAAATAAGGTAGAATCTTTTCAACTGGAAAGTGTTTCACTGTGCCTAGTATTAGAAACCATTTTCTAGAAATGCTCAGTTAAATAGAAATGTGATCCTGTAACTGTATGGATAGAGAGAAACCAATGACAATAATCCACCTCTCCGACTAAATTATGGTAAATAGGATGAAATCCCACAAACTCTATAGATGTGTCACTATCCAAAGCTGTTATTGCCCTTAAGTCACATTTCTAGACCTTATTGAAGAACAAGTGATACATTGTTAACTGTTAGATCAATAAACAATTATTGTTCTTTGTGAGCTGCTGAATGAGGATTTGGAGAGTTTGCAGGTAAGAGGCGTAAGTTACCAGTGGCTGTCAAATGAACAACTGCTATACATTCTCTGTATATTATTTGATTTTTATTTTGTGGTGACTTCAGTGAGTAGCTCTGTTTCTTGCCTCATGGTGTGAGACGCACATAATGGAGCCAGCAGGTTCCCCTCTGCCTTCAATTGAGTGTGGGGAACCAGCTGTGACTCTGAATGCTTCCCTTCCATGGGTCCCCAGTAGCTATTATTCATGTGAGAAGGGGGAAAATCACTTGAGTAACTTGTACAGATTTTCTTTTGAAAATCATTTACAGATATTGACAAGACGTGGTGTCTTCAAACTAGGAGAGCCACAAGGTGACAGAAAAGCAGGAGTACAACAATGTGATCAACTTTTTAGAAATGAAACATCCAGTTACCAGAAAATGAAGTCACTTGCAAAACAATTAATGTACCCTCCAACTAATTTAAGTCTCTTTCCAATACAGCCATTCCTTTCAGGCACCTAGGAAACAGTTTCCTTTGTACTTTCTCGCCTTATAGCAACATCTGTATTCAGTCCTCCTGCACTAGGAAGTTTTGGGCTTCTCTAACAAAATCTGTATTGATCTGCAGGGCATGTCAACGCAGGTGTAAGCCTTTTCTCATTCTTTTTCCTTGTCTCTCCCTCCTCCCTGTCTTCCTAAGGAAGCTATTCAGAAATGTGTGTTCACCCCATTGGGCTTGTTATTGTGTTTGCAATGCTTTGTTTCATCAATTGTATCAAGAATGAAGCTAAGGGGCACAAGAAAAGCTGGATCTATAAAATAGATCACATATTGTTTTGTTTTTTTAGATGACCTCAATGTTGCTTTCCTCCCATCTGCTCCTGCTGCCTACAGGTATAATAGTTCTGTTTTGAATCACCTCCGTAGACTTCATTGGGAATAATAAGCACAAGATGAGAGGCACTCCTGTTCCAAACACAGTCATTTGGAGCAGACAGGTTACTGTTTTGTCTGAGGCAGATGTTCTTTTCACTAAGAATGTGTAGAAATTTGAGTGTTAATTATCTGATGCATTGCTTCAAAGTGTAACAACTGTATGTTAGCTTTCGATAGCAAGTTTATCTTAAGGAACATATACCAATCCACAAATTTGAATAAGATTAGCGTTATTACAACATACTGCTGTTTTACTTTGAAATGTCTTGGATTTATCTTTTTTTTTTCAGGTTAAAATGAATATATCAAACAAATACATTTGTATTTATTTATTTATTTGGTAGATAGGATCATATTTGAATTCTTTTCTTTGTACATTGTTATAGTACAGTATCCAGAAAGGTTTGATGGGCTGGAAAATATATTACAGTGACAAACAAAGCCATTTAGATTTGTGTGTTTCATACAGGAATGTGAAGTGCCTCTCAGGGCACAACATGCCCAAGTAATAAGAACATGAGTTTTGGCTACTAAGGACCTACATTTCTACTCGACTAGGGAAGATGTTAATCTTGCATTATGGGTAAAACATTATATATTGCTCTGCTGTAAGCAAGTCCAATACATATTACTGCCTGGGCTGAAGGGCAAGATGGACCCCTTTCTCCACATTCCATTTTCATAGGCTGGTTGGACTGACAGTTCCATTTTTATTTCAGTGGTGTTTAATGAACCTATACCCATTCCTGCCTCCTTTGGAGAGCAGCTCACTCTGGTGATAACATTTTCTGTGGATCGGTTCCCCATTAGCCTTATAAGTGTTGGGGATTCCTCATCGTTGGAAGAGGAAGAGGAGCAGGGAGGTGCTCAGGTCTTGGAGGGAGAGGAAGAGGAATCCGATAATGAGGCTTTGCAGGTGCCTACTTTTTTAGAAAGACAGAGGGAGTCAGAGAACAGGCGGCAGTCAGCTCGATTAGTGGCTAAAAGATTGATGAGCTAATTGGGTGATGCCCTAAGCCCTCCTGCATGGGGTATAAATCAGAAGCAGGAGAATGTAGCTTTTCGCTGCTAACAACAACTCTGTTACTGCCGGAACCTGCTTTGTGTTAAGGACTTCGTGATCTGTGCCTTATTGTCTGCTGATTTTGCTTGGACTTTTGCAAAAAACTTTCATTGGTGTCTGTAGTAAGACTTCCTTGTTTTCTTTTTCAATTGCATTTGCTTATTTTGTTTGCTGGAGTAAAGCATTTTTCTTTTACTTTCAATTTTGTGTTGAGGTTGTTTTTAAGAGCAAAACAGGACAATAGGTTATTAGCATCTAAGATACCAAATCTACACCCTAAAGAAAACAGTGCTGAAATGTCAGTTTGTTAGCTAAAATGTAGGTCAGGATCAAGCTAGATACTGTTGAAAGTAATTCTTGGTTTTTGTTTTACAAGATCTTACCCTGTAGTTGGAAGATAGGTTAACTTATAGTCTCTTAGCATAAACTTAGTATATACTTGTGCATGACTCCTAATGACTTTAATGTCCTTATATTCAAATCACCTCAAATGAAATTTACTCATTATCCTTGGACAAATAGAAGTGAAATTCCTGAAAGAAGCATGATATGGGATCTGTATGAATTATAGCCATCAGAAAGTTATCATACACTTTGCATGTGTCAAGAAAGTGGTGTCAAGAAACTGGTGCAGGTTGCTGGGTAGGTAGTGACATCAGCACTACCTACCTTAATCTCCTAAGCATTGCTACTTTTTTAAAGTTTGCTTTAAGCACAACTTCTTTCCCTTGCTCTTGTAGACCCTCCCATCTCAAAGCTATTGTAACATTTCACACCTGGAAGCTAATGTGATGTAGTAATTTGAGTGTTGGACAATGACTCTGGAGACCAGGGTTAAAATCCCTGCTTGGTCATGGAAATTCAGTGGGTGTCCTTGAGCAAGTCACATTCTCTCATCCTCAGAGGAAGGCAAGGCAAATCCCCTTTGAAATACTCTTGCCATGAAAACATGATAGATTCATTTTAGGATTGCCATAAGTTGGAAATGATTTGAAAGCACATAACAACATAAAGAAACCTGTATTTATTTCCTTCCCACCATAGCTGCAATAACTGGGTAGATGCCCCTTTGCCCTCAGCAGTTTGAGACATGGAATATTTGTACAAGAATTCCAAGATCTCGAAGTGGAAAATAAATGTAGAGAAAAGATTAGATTGGTTTGAAAAGAGAATAGAGAATTTTTAGATCCAGGAGGCTGCCCTGAGTCCCCCCTCGCAGGTGAAAAGGGTGGGGTACAAATGCAATAAATAAATAAATAATTTACTAATAAATGTTTCATTCTCTTTTACACTACAGTTTCCAGAGGTATGGAACAATTCAGCTGAATAAGGCCCAAAGACCTTGCCTGTAATGCACATCTTGCTGATCACTTTAGGAATTCTGTTGAAGCCTCTATAAGAGAACACATTGAAGGAGAGATGACAAGCCCAAGAAACCACCCATGGAGACTGTGTTTGCCAGACTTCAAAATCCCCTTTTGGGCACTATGTGGAACCAGTGTCTGTGGATTGGCAAACTGTGTGAAACCTCTAGATTTGTAAGGCTTAGGATAAATACTGGGGCTAGTCAGTCTTGGAATCAATTCTAGGACTCTTGCCATCTGCCTTTTACCGAAAGACATATTTCTCTGCCTGCTGTTTGTTTTGGATCCAGTTTCCAGGCCAGCAACTTAGGAGGGCCTGAGCTACAAGAAGCACCCTCAAGGTCTGGATTCATTTGCAGGCATTCAGAGTTTCTGAGCTACTGGTTCTTTCAATCTGGGCAGGTATCACATTGGGCTTTTCTGTTCTAACCATTTCATATCTATTCTGTTCTATCCATTCAATAATGTGCAGATTCATTCTTCCTCCATTTGTTTGTAGCATAAGCAAGAAGTAGCAGTCAGTAGTACATATGCTTACCTATCTGCCACTATTTTTGCAAGAGCATCTTGAATTCTAAGCATCTTAAACAATTTAGGCATGTCCAATAAAAGCTGTCATACCAAAATACAGCATTTTTTTTTTACAAAAAGTACTGCTATCAGAAACTTGAAAACACTTGTATTAAACTGTAAAAAAAGAATAAAAGAAAAAGTAATAACATTTCAAGAAGGTAACCACATTTTCCCTATGAATAGCTTTTGAGGCACATCTAATCTTTTTTCCTCTTTCAACAAGCCCAGGAAAAACATGTCTTGAATATGATCTTATTTTTCATGGGCAAGCATGGATGCAGATAACATATCCCCCTGTCTAAATAGCATTTCTTTAGTACTGAGGCCCCTGATGTCTATTTTCTGAAACCAAGTATGGGCTTGGTTATTGTTGTCTGCTCTGGTTAATGTTAAAGCTCGGAGCTGAAAAATATCTACGCTATAATATCTTTATGCATGTTACATTCTTGCAGAGAAAGTGATGTGACCTTCAAAATTACAGCTTTCTTGGCTTATATATAATTTCTTCACACCTCTATTGTATTAGTAATTAATATTTAGCTCATACGTCTTTTTGTAGACCTGTCTCTGAAAAAAGTGATATGTTAAAGCCATCTTAAATATTCTGAACTTTTGCATTCTCTAAGTTTCATGTCATTAAGCTACCATTAAAAACATGAAATGTTTAAACCAAAATTGGGGAATATATTTATTTTTATTTGTTAGGACCAACCAAAATGATGCAAAAATGAACACTTTTCCATTGCTGCAGAAGTCTGAGAGAGATTGGCACTTGCCTTCCTTTCTTTGCACAAGAAGAGTAAGAGCTGTTTTTTATTTAGTTAAGCAGGTCTTTGAAGACTGATACTTAAGTATACTATGCTTTGCAGAATTTTGCTCTGTTGTCTATCTCTGTTTTGCTTATTTATCATTTTTAATAGTTATGATTTTAACTAGGTTTAAATGTATAAGTAGTTTAATATATGTGCCATGTTTCTTTTAACTGTTGGGATATAAATAAATATAATATAATAATATTTCCCCTACTATTGGGAACTGCATAAACATTAGGAGATGGTGAATAGACCATCTTGTTGATAAAGGGATGAAGTGAAATTATTAAAGACTTTAAGGATATATCGAGACTGCTTCAAAAGACAAGAATTTCCCACATTTTGTTCCTGATTTTTGAAGGTCCACACATACCTTGTTCACTGTAGAATACTTTTCTGTTACTTGCTGGTACAGTCATAAATGTTTTATACTAGCTTCCCAGGTCAATTTATTTTTACCTAGTTCAAAACTGGAAAGAACAGGAACACAATGTGGGACTTTTCAGTCAGTCTAGATGCCCCTGTAAGAGTGTGAGCAGTAATAAGGAGGACATAGCCCTTAGGGCAGTAGTTCTCAACCTGTGGGTCTCCAGGTGGTTTGGCCTTCAACTCCCAGAAATACCAGCCAGTTTACCAGCTGTTAAGATTTCTGGGAGTTGAAGGTCAAAACATCTAGGGACCCACAGGTTGAGAACTACTGCCTTAGGGCAATAAAACATCCACCCTCACTTCAAAGGAAGGATATGTGAGCTGAGGCTCAGAAGGCTGTGACCACAATCAGCTGAGTAATTGTAAGGGAGGTGTGTGTAAAGGATGGGGCCAGGGAGGGATTGAAAAAGGAGACACGAAGAAGGGAGAGAAGGAGGATGAGAAATGACAGGACAATTTACCCCTAAATCTGGCAGAAAGAAAATCAACATCAGTCCTCTTGGCTAGTTCTCCTGACAAAATATATTAGGAGCTGTGGACTCCCGACTCGGTATCCAAATCTCTTAGAAGAGCTAGACCCAAAAATAGCTGCTCAACGAGTATTGGATATAGAAGGCCAAAAAGACATTGCTACCCTCAGTAAAGCTGGCTCATTGAAATGGTTAAGCCACTTTAAACACACTTTCCAAACAGCTTGATATCTAAAAACAGATATGCCAAAACACCTTAGGAGGGTATTTACCAGAGCTCGTTTTGAGCAGCTGGATTCAATGGTCAAGCACGGAAGGTTTAATCAGGTCCCATACAACGAACGAGTTTGTATTTGCGGAGCATCAGAGGTGGAGGATATCACACATGTTCTGTTCAACTGTGAGCTGTATAAGGAAGAGAGAGACCATTGCCTTGGACCATACATTATTTACAAAACACACTGGGATCCACATATTAAAACTTCATTTTTGTTGGCCGGCCAGAATCCTAAAATAACACACAAAACAGCCCTTTTTCTATTCAAAGCAACACAGCTGAGAATTGCACATTTAGAATCAATTGGGGTAAACTGTGGAGGTGACACAGATATTTGACCTGAACGGGATCTGCCAACAGTTTGTTTATTTTAACCTCTTTTATTTTAACCTCTCTTATACCGAGGGTTGTATGTTGTATGACTATGTGTTAAATGTGTTATGTGTTAAATGTGTTATGTGTTAAATGTGTTATGTGTTAAATGTTTTGATACGGCCAATAGGCCAATCAATAAAACGTATCTATCTATCTATCTAAATCTGGCAGCTATGAAAACAAAATATATTTTGTGAGTAGCTTGCCAAGTCTACCTGCTCTTGTTTGAGGGCTGAGAGAGGTTTTCTTTATTGACCAAAATGGCAAAGGGATGCTTTCACTATGCAAGCCGAAACTTTTTCAGTTCCTCTCCCCAAGGAAGAGGGTCAATCTGCATCTACTCCTCAAGGATAATAAACTGTTCCCATGGAGACAAACTCAAAATATTCATTTTCTTTGTTTTAGTTGCTTTGAATATGCTAGTTGCTCTTATGCCAGAAAGGTTGCATGTTGCTGAAACTTTTAAAATATGTTAACTGTTTCCCTCATTTGAGCATGTCACACATAAACAAATATACATTTGGGGTCATGATCAATCAATTTTCTGTATGGATGAAGTGGGAAAATATCCAGATCATATTGACTATCATGTTGCTGTCCATTCCATCTACTACTCTGTTGTATGGATTCATTTCTATGTGACAAAACACAAATTAGATCCCAAATGAAAATCATTAACTTGTTTGTGGAATGATAGAGCTATCAATTTGGAAAGACAAAATATACAAGTGACGTACACAAAAATGTCAACAATGAGATGGAGCATGAAGAAATCTTTCAGATGATGTCCATGATGAAATGTCAGTCTCAGGTTGCTGCATGAAGAGATGCTGCAGCAATGAAATGGTGCGTGGCGAAATGTCAGTCCAACAAAATGTCAGCTCCAAAATATTGTGATGATGAAACATGTGAGACAAAATGACATGGCTCCATGGGACTGTGGCAACTCAGGACATCCCTGTCATGCTTAATTGCCTCTAAGCAAACATAAGTTTTTCCCAACTCTCTTCACATAATGTATCTGTGCACATGCAGTCTGCTAAAAAAATAAAATAAAAATAAACATTCTAGTTTTTGGAAAGCAGTGTGTGTACTTTTTCCTGAGTCTTTCCTATTAAAAAGGGTTCACTGAAGCAGCCGATCCTGGCAGCTCTGAGACAATAGATTAGTTAGATTACTATCTATCCTTTTATTCAGTTGAAATACCATGTCCTTTACAAAGTCTGTCATGAGTTACTAGGGGAATTATAGTTACCTGACAATGTAGCTGTCCTGCAGTTTTCAATTGCACTATAACAAAATTGTTAAAATATGGATTTCATAGTGTCTTCAAAAAGGGCTATATGTTTGTGTGTCTACATGCATGTATTTCTGTTTGTGGGATTTATACATGCTTGCAGAAAGAGAACTCATACACACACATGCTCACAAATTTCAGTTCAGTTGTTTACTTTTTACTTATCAGGCAAATCTAACATGAATTATACATTAACTTTGTGCTACTGGTAAATGTTATAGCCTGTGTATAGTGGGTGGCCATCCCCAGCCAATCGGGGTGACAGAGGCCTCCTTGGATTGGCTGTCCGCCCATTCAGTAGGACTTTCCCACTGTTGAGGGGGCTTCTGGGAAGAAGAAGCCCTCTCCCTGTCGCAAGCCCACCCTGCAAAGTCCCCACCCGGTAAGTCAGGCAGAGGATTTAAATGTTATAGCCTGTGTATATATTGTATGCTATACATTAGATTAGAAATTATATTATGTATGATATATCTATTATATGCTATATTCTGTATATATTAGGTATTTGTTCTAATACAGGGTTGCTGTAAGTTTTTGGGGCTGTATGTTCCAGAAGCATTCTTTCCTGACATTTCACCTGCATCTATGGCAGGCATTCTCAGAGGTTGTGAGGTCAGGGGTTGTGACTTCACGTCCTCAGAGGTTGTGACCTCACAACTTCTGAGGCTGCCTGCCATAGATGCAGGTGAAACATCAGGAGAGAAGGCTTCTGGAACATGGCCATACAGCCCAAAAAACCTACAGCCACCCAGTGTTTCTGGCCATGAAAGCTTTCGGTAATACATTGTTCTATTACAGTTCAAGTATTTTTTATCTGGAATTATGAAATTCAAATTACCCCAGAATTGTCCACATGAGTTTCATGCAAAGAAGTATCACAATATTGTATAAAATTATCTTGAGGTTATGCATATAATTGTATATGAAAGTTAAATGAATTTCATGTTTAGACCTGGGTCCCATTTCCAATAGCACATATAAGTATGCAAATACATGTATTTCAACACTTTTGGTTCCAAAAATTAGATACAAACCTGAACATATTAAACCTATCTAAACAGAATACCACAATCATGACAAAAATTGGGAGAAAAAAAGCCTATTATTCTCCAAGTGTCTAAGAAAAGTTAGTCTCTTGAGAATTTGTGAGTGTATGTGTATGTGAATATATCCACAACAGAATAATTTATGTGCATGTATGTGTCCATAATCACATGTGTTTAGTTAAACACATTAATATAATTTCATTCAAGAGAAGACTCCTTTGTATGTGGTATATAGTAATAATGGTATTCCCCAGATATATTCATCCAAGTTCACTGGACTATAACATACAATAGAAGCACAACCAGATTTTTTTATTTTCTCTTACAGTCAAAAGTTCTGTAGGTGTTCTCAGACCATCCATTTATACCATAAAATTAGAAAACATTATATTGGAAGTTGACTGGTTCAGAAGGGCAATTACAAGGGGATATGAGAGTTTCTCTTTCCAGTGACCTGGCTTTACGTCTGCTGCTTCCATCACTGATCAGGGTAATTCTTTATCCTTTCTGAAGAGAGATTAGACCCTGATAAGATGTAATAAGCAAACAATCAAGAATGTGATTGAAATTCGTTTGCCCTTTTGTATTGTTTAATCTCTGATTGATTGAGTGATTTGCAAGCAAGGTCCATGTCTGCCTTTGCTTTTGGTTTATCTTTCTGTCAACAGAAGTTCAACAGTAGCTGGAGCTGTCCAAGATCTTCTGACCTGCATTATGGCTAGAATTTTTTTTTTGTTTCCTTGATTGTCATAATAATGAGGTGGCAGCCAACAAACAATGTTTACTTTATGTAAGGACAGATACACCCTTTCCTGATTATAAGACTATTTTCAAAACCAAGGATATTGACTGTTTTAACAGTAATGTCAGCTCTCATGATTTAATCATGAGGCACACGAGCCCCCTACCTCGTTTTAAATGTGATGTTCTCATGATCACAATATTTTTCATGCAAATCTTGTTATTTCTGCATCCTTTCACACTCAGGTTTAAATTGCTTGTCAATTGCACTGCTCTTCTGGAGAGCAGTGCTTCTGAGATTTGGCAATATGATTTTATACATCTATTTATAGCCATTACTTTTGCATTCTATCTCTTGACAGTGACAACATTGTATTTTATTCAAAATCTTTTCATAGAATGAGTTGACTTAAAAACATTTAATATCTCAGTGGTGATGGCAAGTGGGTTCTGCAACTGTTTAATTTCCAGTGCTCAAATTATCACAGTGGATAGATTGCTTGCATTAGGACTTAGGAAAGGAAGGGGACAACACATTAACAAAAGGGAGCTGCAATGAATGAGAAGGCAACTGCAATGACTCAAAATATGTCTTTTCAAAAAAACAGAACAACCTCATTAATCATTAGTATATTTCAGAGCTTGAGTACAATAGCACTGAAATTAAAATTACTAGCCGTTGCAGTGTGTTTCTCTCCTTCAAATTCAGAAAGTTTTACTATATCCCTCTAGTGCTAATTTGTATGTCTATGAATGCTGTTGTTTTTAGATTAATTTGCAACCAGTCACCATGAGCCTTTTGCATGCATGGCCATTAGTCTCATTATGATTTTTCTTCTTATACTATTTAGCTTACATTTTATATCTATATACAAGCTTTATTTTTGAAAACTTTTTGCCAAAAAATCTCCCAAACAAAAGTAGAAGCAGTCAAGATAAAAAGTGTAGATTGAAATTGGTTAGCCTTCAAAGGATTCTGCACAAAAAAAAAAAAACCAAAAACAAAACAAAACTGAAAAAGAGAGGAAAGAAAAGAATGCAGAATGAGAAGTGAACAGAGTAGGAGGCTACTGACAAATTCCAAGGCAGACAGTGACAAAGATCCTTCACTGGGAAATGTATATTTGGTATGTCTTCCAACATTAAACAACTTAACCCAACTTTCCAAGCAATAGACTCCCCCCCCCCCCACGCAATGACATGGCAATTTCCAGGTCATTGGAGAATGGGGAGGAATAGGGATCAGTGGAAATACAATCAGCTTTTTCCCAGGGATTCTTGGGATATCCTCTGCAAATAATATTCTAACAGCACATCCTGCTACAGAAAGATACTTGGGATGTATCTCTGTTGATTTCTTTATGCTCCAATAACATAGAAATAGACAAAAGAGACTATTTATACTATTGCTATAATTGGAGGTTGGAAATGGGTCATTGGATCATTGGTAAAGAATTCTGACCATGGTATTTACCCCCCAAAAAGGGGATATTATAATAATATATGTTGAATTTAAACCTATCAGAATTCATTTTCATGTTGTATTTTTTAAATTGTATCAGTAAGAATATGGATGCGAAAATTTGTTATTCACATTTTATGCCTGTTTCTCAGAATCATATTGACATTCCAATCTAATTCCAGTTCCATACGTCAGAACTAAAACTTTTTTATATCCTGTAGAAGCATGTGTGTATGTTTTGGGAAGTGTTTATTTTAATATACAGTTCTACTTATGGGCTGGGATCCTGTTCAGAATTTTTTTCAATGTCATTAGTCTGACATCACAATTGCATCAATCCAATTTTACAGTTGTTGCACTATCACAATGAAGAAAAATGCTACATGTTAGATCAGATTATTCTCCTGGGAGAGGGCTGGATACATCACAATGGGTTGCGCTTTAGCACAGCAGGTTAATGGCTAGCTGCAGGAAATCTTGCCAATAGAAAGGTTGACATTTCGAAGCTAAGGTGGTGATCTGGCCTTTAGCCCAGCTTCTGCCTACTTAGCACTTCAAAAACAAATATGAGTAAATAAATAGGTACCACTTTGAAGCAGGGAGGTATTTAAGGCACCCATAAGGTTGCTGATGATTTGATCAAGGAGGAAGCTTCCAAACAAAGCTCTTCGGCAGGGAAGGTAGAGCAACATCACACCTCCCCCCTCCCCCATGGCCAGAACCGAGCACAGCCTCCAAAATGCTGAAGATGGGAAAGCCTATATATACCTCTATCTATGTACAGTTGTCTGTCTTGTCAGTGTATAATGGCATAGAATGTTTGCTGTATATGTGTTCTGTGATACACTCTGAGTCCCTTTCGGGATGAGAAAGGTGGAAGATAAATACTGGATGGTGGACCCTCTGGGTTAAGGATGGTGCTGTTCAATGCCAGGTCGGTAAATGGAAAAACCTCCATTATTGGAGATCTAATCCAGGAGGAACAAGCCAACCTGGCATGTATAACAGAGACCTGGTTGGACGAGGGAGGAGGGGTGAATCTCTCCCAACTATGCCCGCCAGGTTACTCTGTGCAGCACCAGCCAAGACCCGGAGGGCGGGGAGGAGGAGTGGCAGTAGTCTATAAGGTTTGTATCCCCCTGATCAGGTGCCCCATCCCACAATCATCGTCATTCGAGTGTGCTGGCTTTAGGTTAGGTGACCGGGACAGGATAGGGATTCTGTTAGCGTACCGACCACCCCGCTGCGCGACAGTCTCCCTACCTGAGCTAGCAGGAGTGGTCTCGGACATGGCGCTGAGCTCCCAGCGGCTTTTGGTCCTGGGTGATTTCAATGTCCATGCCGAGACCTCTCTTTCAGGAGCGGCTCAGGACTTTATGGCCACCATGACAACCATGGGCCTGTCCCAATTAGTATCTGGTCCCACCCATACTGCCGGACACACACTGGATTTGGTCTCCACTCAGGGATGGGGTGATAGTGTCGGGGTGGAGGAGCTGACCATCACTCCATTGTCATGGACCGATCACTACCTGATTAGGTTTAGACTTACTGTACCTCCTAACCTCCGCAGGGGTGGTGGACCTATTAGAATGATCCGCCCCAGGAGACTTATGGATCCAAATGGATTCCTGATGGTTCTTGGGGAATTTCCCACCTCCTTGACTGGCGACTCTGCCGATGCCTTGGTCTCTCATTGGAACACCGAGATGACTAGGGCAATCGACACAATCGCTCCGGAACGCCCCCTTTCGAGTAACCGAGCTAATCTGGCCTCTTGGTTTACTGAGGAGCTGGCAGCAATGAAGCGAAAGAAAAGGTGGCTAGAGCGCGCGTGGCGCAGGAATCCGACTAAATCAGCCCAAACACATCTGAATGCCTTTCTAAGGTCCTACGATGTGGCAATAGCGGCAGCACAAAAAACATCTTTTGCTGCCAATATTGCATCTGCGAAGAATCGTCCAGCTGAGCTTTTTCGAGTTGTCAGGGGTCTGTTAAACCCGCCGAAAGCGAGATCCCTGACAGCTCTGGAGCTCGCTGTGAAGCGTTTGCTCAATTCTTCGTGGATAAAATTGGGCGGATTCGGTCGAATTTCGATGCCACTTTATCTGCAGTCTCTGAGAATGTGACGAGAGCATCTGCTTGTCAGGTTTTGTTGGATTCTTTTCAATTGGTTCAGCTTGAGGATGTGGACAGGATCCTTGGAGAGGTGCGACCCACCACATGAATCCTAGACCCCTGCCCATCCTGGCTGTTAAAGGAAGCCAGAGGGGGTTTGGCGGAGTGGGTGACGGTGGTGGTTAACGCCTCCTTACAGAAGGGCAGGATCCCAACGAGCTTAAAACAAGCTATTATCAAACCGCTGTTGAAAAAACCATCACTGGACCCCACTCAATTAGACAACTATCGGCCAGTTTCCAATCTCCCCTACTTGGGCAAAGTCCTGGAACGTGTGGTGGCAGCACAACTCCAGGGATTCCTGGTAGACACTGATTATCTTGATCCGGCACAGTCCGGCTTTAGACCAGGACATGGGGCGGAAACAGCCTTGGTCGCCTTGGTAGATGATCTTCGCAGGGAGCTAGACAGGGGGAGTGTGTCCCTGTTAGTTCTGCTGGACCTCTCAGCGGCTTTCGATACCGTCGATCACGGTATCCTTCTGGGACGCCTCATAGACATGGGTCTTGAGGGTACTGCCTTGCAGTGGCTCCGGTCATTTCTTGAGGGACGGTCCCAGAAGGTGTTACTGGGTGACACCTGTTCGGCCCCACCACCGTTGTTGTGTGGAGTCCCACAGGGTTCGTTCCTGTCCCCAATGCTGTTTAACATCTACATGAAACCGCTGGGAGAGATCATTCGAAGTTTCGGATTGAGATGTTATCTCTACGCAGATGATGTCCAGATCTGTCACTCCTTCTCACCTGTCACCAAGGAGGCTGTCCAGACCTTGAACCGGTGTCTAGCTGCTGTGTCGGACTGGATGAGAGCTAACAAATTGAAATTGAATCCAGACAAGACAGAGGTCCTACTGGTCAGTCGGAAGGCCGAACAGGGTATAGGGTTACAGCCTGTGTTGGATGGGGTTACACTCCCCCTGAAGACGCAGGTTCGCAGCTTGGGAGTGATCCTGGACTCACCGCTGAGCCTGGAACCCCAGGTCTCAGCGGTGGCCGGGAGAGCTTTTGTGCAATTAAAACTTGTGCACCATTTGCGCCCGTACCTTGGGAAGTCTGATCTGGCCACAGTGGTCCACGCTCTTGTCACATCCCGAATAGACTACTGCAATGTGCTCTACGTGGGGTTGCCCTTGAAGACTGTTCAGAAACTTCAATTAGTCCAACGAGCGGCAGCCAGATTACTCACCGGAGCGACATTCAAGGAGCATACCACCCCCCTGTTATGTCAGCTCCACTGGCTGCCGGTTCAGTTCCGAGCACAATTCAAGGTGCTGGTTTTGACCTACAAAACCCTGTACGGTTCCGGTCCAGTGTATCTGTCCGAACGTATCTCCCTCTACGTCCCACCCCGAAATCTAAGATCATCTGGGGAGGCTCTGCTCTCGACCCCACCACTCTCACAAGTGAGGCTGGTGGGGACGAGGAGCAGGGCTTTCTCAGTGGTAACCCCTCACCTGTGGAACTCACTCCCGGGGGAAATCAGGGCATCATCATCCCTCCTCTCCTTCAGGAGGAGGGTGAAGACGTGGTTGTGGGACCAGGCCTTCGGGCAATCAGGCAATTAAAAGACAATCAGGTGAATAAGATCAACACGATTGATGAAGTGGAATGGAAGACTCGTAGGCCTGTTTGATCAAGAAAAAATTTGTTTCTAAAATCGATTCGTAATTGGGGTGTTTTTTTGTTTCGATATTTAAAATATTTACAAAACTTTCCAAAAAAATGTTTTGTTATTTACGAAATTTCGTAAATATTTACAAAACATTTTTTAAACTCCATTTGCCTAGTATTTTAAATATCGAAATTTTTTCTTGATCAAAAACAGGCCTAGTTTCCAACAGACCTCTGAGGATGCCTGCCATAGATGTGGGCAAAATGTCAGGAGAGAATGCTTCTGGAACATGGTCATACATAAAGCCCTGAAAACTCACACAAGCGGCCTCCGCGCGCCATCCGGCTCCGGCTCCTGCGCCCTCCTCCTCCTCCTTCTCGGGTGAGCGCGCGCGCGCCATCCAATGGGCTCCGGCTCCTGCGCCCTCCTCCTCCTCCTCCTCGGGTGAGCGCGCGCGCGCCATCCAATGTGCTCCAGCTTCTGCGCCCTCCTCCTCCTCCTCCCAGCTGTGTTGCAGGAAGTGCTAGGAGGAGGAGGAGGAGGGCGCAGAAGCCGGAGCCAGATGGCGCGCGGAGGCCGCTTGTGAGCGCGCGCGCGCCATCCAATGGGCTCCGGCTTCTGCGCCCTCCTCCTCCTCCTCCCAGCTGTGTTGCAGGAAGTGCTAGGAGGAGGAGGAGGAGGGCGCAGAAGCCGGAGCCAGATGGCGCGCGGAGGCCGCTTGTGAGCGCGCGCGCGCCATCCAATGGGCTCCGGCTTCTGCGCCCTCCTCCTCCTCCTCCCAGCTGTGTTGCAGGAAGTGCTAGGAGGAGGAGGAGGAGGGCGCAGAAGCCAGAGCCGGATGGCGCTCGGAGGCCGCTTGTGAGCTTGTGAGGAGGAGGAGGGGGGCGCTTGTGAGCTTGTGAGGAGGAGGAGGGGGGCGCGGTGCACTGCTGGGGTGCTTGGGAGCACCGGATTGGCTCCCAGGCACCAGCAGCAGCACTCAGTCAGCACAGCAGCCTCCATCCCATTAACGACACGAGCTGAAGCTCGTAAAAAAAATGGGGCTGCTGTTTCGATATTTTTAAACCCTTCCGGGTTTAAAAATATGTTTTGAAATCGCTTCGGATATGGTTAAAATAATGATTTAATTACGAATTAACGAATTAACGAACTAAAACCGACAGGCCTAAAAACTAGAACTATGAGTTAGCAATCGCTGACCTTGTAAGAGAGGAACTGGGTTTGTATTGGTTTTTCTTGATTTTCTTGATTTTCTTGATATATGAATTAGTGTGATGTAATTGTGTAATTGTTTAACTTTGTGTCTTGATTGTTTGTACTGCAGGCATTGAATCGTGCCTTGCTTCTGTAAGCCGCCCTGAGTCCCCTTCGGGGTGAGAAGGGCGGGGTAAAAGAATCCCAAATAAATAAATAAATAAATAAATAAACAAACTGTAAATCAATACTATCCTCTGTCCAGCATCTTCGAAATTTCTTTGTTGGGAAGGAGATACATGCCTTAAAAAGGTAGTTAGTTGGTGGAAAAAATTTCAGGCAACATAGCTATGTTGTCATAGCTGTATCATCATAGCTACATCTCCTTTTAATTCCTTGTAATGTAATTAGCTGCCCTTTTGCTTCTATAGATCATTATCATTTTTCTTTTTTTCCCCTGGAAAGAAAACTAAATAAATTAAATTACTAAATTTAACTAAAGTCTAAGAAAATGTTATGAGGGTGAGAACAAACAATATATCAATCTACTGGAAATGATTCCTCAAGTCTTAAACATTTCTACATAAGACCCTTCTGGTTCTGGCAATTCTGGAAAAGAATTCCATTGATTTTCATTTTTAATGAAAATCACTGGGAAATAGTTGATTATTTGAATCCCCAGATTGGGTCTAGATTGTTCTGATTTGAATGAACACATTCAGCTGTAAAATAAGCATCCCAGGCAGTTTGATTTTCTTTCACGGTCAGCTCCTCACCTATCTTTTATTCCCCTTAGCTCCATATCTATGGAGACAGTTACTTTTGTGGGGTGAGTGACTTGGAATGGAAATACCAAAATACCACTTTATTCCAATATATGCATGTGATAAAAAAAAATTCATGGTTGAATTTTTACAGCCAACTGTTGATGTTATCCACTTTTGATTGGCATGGTGTAATTTTCCTCACCAGACAATTTGGAGACCTACTTCATTTGCCAAAGTAAGAAAAGGAAATTGTACAAGATCAGAAACTTTGTGTATATACCATGAAGGCAGATCAGCTATTTCCATCTGAAATTTATTACACATTTGTTTGCTGCAAACATACTTAGTTAAGAACCATAAAACTGCATGAAGAAAATTATTGGGACAATCAAATGTGAGTATTTGACAATTCTTTATGTTAACTATCAAAGACGCTGTTTATCTCCTATAAAATTTTAGTGTTCACATGTTTCCTTGGTGCCTTTTTATACCTTCTAAGATTCTATGGTGATATTTAAAATCATTGCTTCTGTTTGGTAGAATCAATTATCTCCTGATAGATTCACTTTCCAAGTTGAAGACTACATTTAATATCATATATGGTTCCAGTTTTCTTATAGTATTTGAAATGGAATTGTTTAGGTGAATATTTGTTTATAAATCCCTTGACATTTTCAAGGAGTTGCTAAACCCATTTATATTGCTGCTGAAGCAAGCTACTCTAGATACACTGCACAATCTTTCTGATCTTTTAGCGGACAGTTTGATGTGTTATCAAAGAAAGAAACAACATGTCAAGTCTCAGAATGGCAAAGTATATTGATCTTTCTTGTTTCTAAAATGCACATTTGGGAGCCTTGTTGCTGGATGTATTATTTCAGTACCCAATCAGATTTGAAATTAAGTTGCAGTTGGTGTTCATGCTGTTATTGCATCTAATGTTATTGTTGTTTGGAAATAAGTATTGCTGCTGCTGTGTGAAAATAAAGAAAAAGGAGGAGGAGGAGGAGGAGGAGGTAGATAAATATAAAATAAAACTTACATTTATGTTTAAATTATTTCTACAGTTTCTGATCTCTGTAGCACACTGCATTGTTTCTGTGTTTCAGCATAATGTTAACAAGATGTATGATGTTTATAAAACATATGGCTCCTTCTGTAAATCAGAAACACCTCATATAGCACAAGAGGCCTGCCTCATGAATCTAAATGCTCTGGATGCTGCTTCTCTGTGCCTCCATACCATGCCTCTCTGGAAAAGGACAAGAATGAAACTTGCAAAATCATATGACATAACTCATCTGAAACATTATTTGTGTTTACAGCCTTTGAAAATTCTTGCTACTGGTCTGGCAATGCCCAATGTGAGCTCGTTCTTTGTGGTTTTTCATAGAATCATAGAGTTGGAAAAGACCACAAGTACCATCCAGTCCAACCCCTGCCATGCAGGAAATCACAATTGATGCACCCCCTACCATCCAACCTCTGCTTTAAAAAAATCAGGAAAGGAGACTGCCATGTTTCAAGGCAACATATCCCACTGCCAAACAGCTCTTACCATCAGGAAGTTCTTCCCAATGTTTAGGTGGAATTTCTCTCCCCTCCCCCCCACAATTTGAATCCATTGCTCCATGTCCTAGTCTCCAGAGCAGCAGAAAACAACCTTGCCCCTGCTCAATGTGACATCCTTTCAAATATTTAAACATGGCTATCATCTTTTCTCCAAGCTGAAACATACCCAACTGCCTCAGCCACTCCTAATAGGGCTTGGCTTCCAGACCTTTGATCATTTTGGTCACCATTCTCTGGACATGTTCTAGCTTGTCAAAAACCTTCTTCAATTGAGATGGCTAGAACTGGATACAGTATTTCAGGTGAAGTCTGAGCAAAGCGGAATAGAGTGCGACTATGACTTCCCTCAGTCTAGACACTATCATCATACTGATGCAGCCTAGAATCACATTGGCTTTTCTAGCTGCCACATCACACTGTTGACTTATATTCAGCTTGTGGTCTACTGAGACTCCTAGATCCCTTTCAAATAAACTGTTTCAAGCCAAGTGTCACCCATCCTATATCTGTGCATTTCAGTTTTTCTGCTCAAGTGTAGTATAATATATTTCTCCCTGTTGAAATTCATTTTGCAACAGCTCACTAAACATTTTTTATTTGGATACTACTGGGGGATTCTCTATCCCTTCCAGTTTGGTGTCATCTATAAATTTGATAAGCATACCCTCTAAATCTTTATCCAGGTCATTGATAATGATATTGAATAGCACCGCACCCAGGAATAGAAACCTGTGGCACCCCATTGGTCACTCCTCTCCAGGATTAAAAGGAACCATTGATGAGCACCCTTTGGGTTCAGTTGTTCAACCAATTCCAATCCACCTAACAGTAACATTGTCTACCCTATATTTTGTTAGCTTTTCTGTATGTCATGGGGAACCTTGTCAAAGGCCTTACTGAAATAGACATATGCTATATTCACGGCATTACCTTCATCTACCAATCTTGTAACTCTATGCAAAAAACCCCAGATAAGGTTCATTTGGCATGACTTGTTTTTGAGAAACCACATTTCCTTTTTGTGTAGCTGGAATTGCATTGGATCAGTAGCATTAGGGTCAAACTACATATGACACTAATTACACAACTAGGAGTAGCATGACTTGAGGGTGGTAAAAAGCAAAGAAAGACTCCTCCAGTTTGAATCAGGACACTGATAGGATCATTTTTATATGCTTAGCAGCAAGATTAGTGATCTTTTAAATAAGAAAACTGATAGTGATTTATCCCTGGAGCAGTGGCAGAAAAAAATATAACTTCTACATTCAGGACAGGGGGAAAGGATCTTAGATTTCTAAATAAGGAAATGTCTTTTTGCAGTACAATATCCACATATTAAATATATCAGTCATAACAATATGTTGTTCATTCGTTCAGTCGTCTCCGACTCTTCGTGACCTCATGGACCAGCCTACGCCAGAGCTCCTTGTCGGCCGTTACCACCCCCAGCTCCTTCAAGGTCAGTCCAGTCACTTCAAGGATGCCATCCACCCATCTTGCCCTTGGTCGGCCCCTCTTCCTTTTGCCTTCCACTTTCCCCAGCATAATTGTCTTCTCTAGGCTTTCCTGTCTCCTCATGATGTGGCCAAAGTACTTCAACTTTGTCTCTAGTATCCTTCCCTCCAGTGAGCAGTCGGGCTTTATTTCCTGGAGGATGGACTGGTTGGATCTTCTCGCAGTCCAAGGCACTCTCAGAACTTTCCTCCAACACCACAGCTCAAAAGCATCTATCTTCCTTCGCTCAGCCTTCCCTAAGGTCCAGCTCTCACATCCGTAGGTTACTACAGAGACTACCATGGCTTTGACTAGGCGGATCTTTGTTGCCAGTCTGATGTCTCTACTCTTTACTATTTTATCGAGACTGGACATTGCTCTCCTCCCAAGAAGTAAGCGTCTTCTGATTTCCTGGCCACAGTCTGCATCTGCAGTAATCTTTGCACCTAGAAATACAAAGTCTGTCACGGCCTCCACGGTTTCTCCCTCTATTTTCCAGTTGTCAATCATTCTTGTTGCCATAATCTTAGTTTTTTTGATGTTTAGTTGCAACCCGGCTTTTGCGCTTTCTTCTTTCACCTTGATTAGAAGGCTCCTCAGCTCCTCCTCGCTTTCGGCCATCAGAGTGGTGTCATCTGCATATCTGAGGTTGTTAATGTTTCTTCCAGCAATTTTCACCCCAGCTTTGCATTCATCCAGCCCCGCACATCGCATGATGTGTTCTGCATACAAGTTAAAAAGGTTGGGTGAGAGGATGCAGCCTTGCCGTACGCCTTTCCCAATCTTGAACCAGTCTGTTGTTCCGTGGTCAGTTCTGACTGTTGCTACTTGGTCCTTGTACAGATTCCTCAGGAGAGAGACAAGGTGGCTTGGGATGCCCATCCCTCCAAGAACTTGCCACAATTTATTATGATCCACACAGTCAAAGGCTTTAGAATAGTCAATGAAGCAGAAGTAGATGTTTTTCTGAAACTCCCTGCCTTTCTCCATTATCCAGCGGATATTGGCAATTTGGTCTCTCGTTCCTCTGCCTTTTCTAAACCCAGCTTGAACATCTGGCAACTCTCGCTCCATGTATTGCTGGAGTCTTCCTTGCAGGATCTTGAGCATTACCTTACTGGTATGAGAAATAAGGGCTACTGTACGGAAGTTTGAGCAGTCTTTCGCATTTCCCTTTTTTGGTATGGGGATATAAGTTGATTTTTTCCAATCTGATGGCCATTCTTGTGTTTTCCATATTTGCTGGCAAATGGCATGCATCACCTTGACAGCATCATCTTTTAAGATTTTAAACAGTTCAGCTGGGATCCCGTCGTCTCCTGCTGCCTTGTTGTTAGCAATGCTTCTTAAGGCCCATTCAATCTCACTCCTCAGGATGTCTGGTTCTAATTCATTCACCACACAGTCAAAACTATCCTCAATATTATTATCCTTCCTATACAGATCTTCTGTATAGTCTCGCCACCTTCTCTTGATCTCTTCAGCTTCTGTTAGGTCCCTGCCATCTTTGTTTCTTATCATACCAATTTTTGCCTGAAATTTACCTCCAATGTTTCTAATTTTCTGGAAGAGGTCTCTTGTCCTTCCTATTCTGTTGTCTTCTTCCACTTCCATGCATTGCTTATTTAAAAATAGTTCCTTATCTCTTCTGGCTAACCTCTGGAATTGCGCATTTAACTGGGCATATCTCCCCTTATCCCTGTTTCCTTTTGCTTTCCTCCTTTCTTGGGCTACTTCCAGTGTCTCAGCAGACAACCATTTTGCCTTCTTGGTTTTCTTTTTCTTTGGGACGTACTTTGTTGCTGCCTCCTGAACAATGAAGATCGATGCTTTTGAGCTGTGGTGTTGGAGGAAAGTTCTGAGAGTGCCTTGGACTGCGAGAAGATCCAACCAGTCCATCCTCCAGGAAATAAAGCCTGACTGCTCACTGGAGGGAAAGATACTAGAGACAAAGTTGAAGTACTTTGGTCACATCATGAGGAGACAGGAAAGCCTAGAGAAGACAATTATGCTGGGGAAAGTGGAAGGCAAAAGGAAGAGGGGCCGACCAAGGGCAAGATGGGTGGATGGCATCCTTGAAGTGACTGGACTGACCTTGAGGGAGCTGGGGGTGGTAACGGCCGACAGGGAGCTCTGGCGTGGGCTAGTCCATGAGGTCACGAAGAGTCGGAGACGACTGAACGAATGAACAACAACAACAATAGTTTTTTTGTCTGAAGGTCTGTCTTAATTAGTTCTCTGCTTTATGTATAGTATCAATTTCATCATCCCCATCAATTAAATCTATTCTACTTATAATATTAAAGATTTTGTTCTGTGGTTTATTGCTGATTTTTTCTCCTCACCAAACTGGGGTGTTTTTGCTCCTTACCATGCTGGGGTTCCTCTTCAGTGACAGATCTAGATGCACTCCATCAGATGATGCCGGCCCGCCCCATCTGTGGGTGAAATGATGAGGAAGTGTTGCATTCTAGCTTCCTTGCACCACAGTGAGAATTCTTCTTATGACTTCTTATGAATTTTTCTTATGAAAACCCACAGTTTTCAGCCCCCCCCCCCCCCCAAAGAAAAATCTGGGAAAAACAGCAATGCACCAACAGGCCTTGCCACTCTTCCCCTGTCTGATGAGGAAATGATAGGGCACTAATGCACCTTGCCCCAATGTCTCCATGTGATAGGAGAAGGAGGGAGGGTGTGCAGTTTGCCATGAAGCATCATGTATGCCTTCCATTTTGCTAATGATTGCCAGTGAAATGGGAGAATAGAGAGAGGAGGGGCTCATCAATAGGATGAGGTCTCTTGTCAAATTCTTATTGTACTGAGTACAGATATATTGGAGATAGGACCCAAGTCTGTACACATAAGTCATTTCATATACATCTTGCACACATAGCTTAAAGGTAATTTTCTACAATATTTTTTAAATAATTTTGTGTACAAAATAACATTTGTATACACTGAACCACCAGAAAGCAAAGGTTTAACTATTTCAGTCATCCATATGCGCACTTTTGGAGTTTGGGCTGTTTTGGATTTCAGAATTCTAAAAAAAAAACATTTAAACTGAAATAAATTTAAAACTATTTTTTTAAAAAAATCAAAATTATTTAAACAGACTAAAAAGTTAATAAACAATGTAACATAGTAAAGCAGGCAGGAAAGGTTAAAAACATCGGAAACTATTTATGTGTAAACAAAGGGATCTTATAGCATATTATAGAGTAACTGAGAGAAAGAACTTGGTAGCAGAAGTTTTCAGAGTAAGGGTGTATCTACACAAACTTAAGTAATCCAAAGTAGTCTGCTCTGAAGCTGCACCAGATGCATCACAGGAGCATCTCAAAGCAATTGTGCAGTCCAGATAATGAACCCAACTGTCACTATATCAGCAGTGGTGCTCCGTCCTCCTTGGATAGCTGCCACTTTGCTGCTTCCCCAGCCAGAATCAGCTCCCTGGCAGACTCTTGTTGGCAACATAACTTCTAGTGAGGTCACAATAGGGCACCCAGCAATGGGATCATAATTGATGTTGCCAGCAAGACTCTGCTAGGGAGCTGCTTCTGGGTAGCAAAATAGTGATCAGTCTTTTGATATGTGGACACTGGATTATTTAGGATGCAACCCAATCTAGTGTCCAGTTTCAATGCTGCCAGCAATCATTCCAGAGTTTCATGGAAGCTCTGGAGTAACTTGTAGTTTTTTGTAATTGATTAAAGTCTGGAATAAGTGCTTCTGCTACAGAACTGACTATAGGTTATCTGGACTGCTAGTAGTGGGTCAAGGTGAGAATGTTTTATTTGACCTATGCAGATACAGGGGGAGCCTTCATCCTCACATGTATGTGCACATTTTGGAATTAAATAAGCTGTTATTTGATCTACAGCGAAGCCAGAAGCACCTGCTCTGTTAAGGCCTCCAAAGGATGGCAATCCACAATTGGGGGTGTCAGAGCTGAGGATGTCATCTTCACTCACACAGTATATTGCTCTTACTGTTGGAGCACAAAGTAATACATCTTCAGCAGAATTCAGTCAGTGAAGAGGCAAATACAAATATTGGAAGAATCAAAGTTCCAGCCCTTTTAGGGCTTTGAATGTTATCAGAAGTACTTTGAATTCAGACCTAAAGCATATTGGCAGTCCTTTAAATTTGGTATTCTATTGTGTCTGTGTGGTATTCCAGTCAGCCATCAAGTAGCTGCATTTTGCACTGCAACCTCAGATTGACCTTCAAAGACATCCCTTCAGACAAAACATTACAGGAATCTACAGGAAGGCACAAAATACTATGGCTAAATTATCTTTGTCTGGGGAACAATATGACTTTTGGACTGGTCAAATCTAACCTCAAACACTCTGACTATACATATGGACCTAGGAACCCTGTCTTACTGAAATTCAGCTTCTGTTTACTGTCCCCCCTTCAGTGCATCACATTATCAATGTCCCTGTCCAGTATCTGCAGTATATCTGATTAAAGGAGAATGTAGTTGAGGATCATACCTCTGTAGTTATTATTTGCATTAGAGAATAAGTTTCTACTCAAAACATACCATGCTTGGAAGCAGCAAGCTCCATCAATAAACCTATATGTGTTCAATGAAACAACACTCTTGTCATTATCAATGGTGAATGGTGACTCCCGTGGTGGAGGGGAATTTCTGTCTGCTCTGGGTTTTAGGCCGGACTGTACAGAAACCATTTAAGGGGCTGAATCTTGTCTTCAAAATCTGTTAGGACTCAGGATAACTTTTGTAATGTTCAAACTGAAACCCAAAGCAGATTCACTACACGACTGGTTCTAATTGGTTAGAAGCAATTAGGCGCCAGTGGCTACTATCCTTTTCTTCACGTGCAAACTCTCTTTTTATAATGCAAATCTGGCATTACATCCAGGTTTAGGATTTTATCACACATGCCAGTCATATCTCCATGTGCATACCTCTGCTGTTCTGCCTTCTGTCCATTGCTACCATAGCCCCCAGTCACCTACCTTGGTGTGATGTATACATTCCATTTGAAAAGAAGAAAAAAACGAAACAATGACTGTACAGGAAGATTGGGTGATAAAGTTATATGGATGTATGGTTTCAAGACCATAGATTGCCAAATCAGTGGAATTGCACAATTGCACAATGGTACAATATTGAAGATGAATTAAGGGTACCATTTAGGATCTTTGTGTTGTATTGAACTCTGGTTGACATAAAGATCTTGAAATGTAAACATCTGACAGAGAAGAACTGGAATATTTAAATATGGGTGGTGATGGCAGGGAGAAATAAGTCTCTGTGTGTGGAGAGATAGTCACTGTTAAATGAAATTATGAAATATAATGTACTGTGACCAGTATTCTTTTATTCTGAAATCATTGTGTATTTTAGGTTTCTGAAAAATCAGTATTCTACATTATTGTAATGCCTTCCTCCAATATCTCTAGCAATTTGCTCGAAAGCATCTTCTGTTTCTCTCTGAATTGGACTAGGATGTTTTAGCAGCACTTATCTTTCATTTAGGCTTCTGGGATTATTTACATCTCTGCGGAACCTCCCCTCCTTCCTCTTTTAGCATAATTTGATGGAAAGTGGTTACAGCTGTATCCAATCAGATATGACTCAGAAGCTAACTTTCCCCACATCATTTTCAATCTGGAAAAGACATGTTACTTTTCACAGTAGTTGGAAGTGATTTCTTTTTTATAGTCCAAAAAGGGAACATCATATGGAATGCTCACAGGCCCTGTCAGGCTCTTTAGTGATTTCCAGGATGGCCCTTAACACTTCTGCCACATTCTGCACAAATTAGTGAGGAACCTTCAGGGTAGCAAAATGATCCCCTTGGTCAGCAAAAGGAAATGACTCATCATCTACATGCCACACTAACAGCAACCAGTGTGGTTTGATCTTTGTTTTGCTACAGGTTATGAGAAGATTATTCCTGTAGTCCTAAGGATATAGTTATGTCTTCCCATATAACTTTCTCTTTTAATCATATTTATTTCTGTAAGTTTTGCAAAATAGATACATTACTTGAGCTTTGACAGTGTTGCCATATCAGCAGCCTTTTGAACCAGCTAGTACATTTGGCCTGGTAGGTCAGGAAAGGTGGCTATCAAGCAACTGTCAAGAAGGAAAGTCTGTGCTGAAAATAGCAGGCCTTGACAGCAAGTGTTGGCCTTTTTAAAATACTTGCTTCTTATTTCAGTAGCTCTTGCTAAGTAATACATAGTTTTCATATATAACTCTTGAATAAAATTGTTACCTATTTGTAAGGCTGCTCTGCATCCCCCTTGGTGAGAAGGGTGGGGTATAAATGTAGTAAATAATAATAAACAATAATAACAACAACAACAATAACAATGACAACTAATCCTTATGATTGCTATGTACTTCAGCGACGAACACTAAACTTTCATGTCTGTAGTATGTGAAATAGATTTGTTCTGGTGAGAGAGTATGTACTTTGGGCTTGTTTGTCAATGTGAATGAAGACTGATACTTTGCAAGTATTATTTTATTGTAGTATGCTCTGCTTAGGAGATTTGGGGCTACCCTGTTAGGAGATGGGCACACTGGTTATGCTTGCAAAAATTATGGCAGTTTGTGCATGATTCTACCAGTAGTGCTTATAGTGCAAGAGACCTACATACACTTCTTTGCACCGAGTGAAATAATGACATGTTAAAGGTAGGAATATGTTACTAGGCAGCAAAGTAATGTTAATATGTAAATATGTTCACCAACTTACTATACTAATTGAAAAGAACCTGGGGCTTGTCTACTGTGACAAACAACGTATCTGGCCCCACATTTTCCCAGTCCATGTTGATCCTGCAGTGACATTATTAATTCCATACACATCACACACATTGTGGTGAGATTGCCATAACCAGCTACACATTTCACCTTCATAGTTGGGAGGCAGTTCCACAATTCCATATGGGGCTGTTTGCATCAGACCATGCAAGGGCCATGTTTGCGCAGAGAAGTTTCATATGCTTCACAAACTTTTGTTGTTGTTGTTCATTCGTTCAGTCGTCTCCGACTCTTCGTGACCTCATGGACCAGCCTACGCCAGAGCTCCCTGTCGGCCGTTACCACCCCCAGCTCCCTCAAGGTCAGTCCAGTCACTTCAAGGATGCCATCCATCCATCTTGCCCTTGGTCGGCCCCTCTTCCTTTTGCCTTCCACTTTCCCCAGCATAATTGTCTTCTCTAGGCTTTCCTGTCTCCTCATGATGTGGCCAAAGTACTTCAACTTTGTCTCTAGTATCTTTCCCTCCAGTGAGCAGTCGGGCTTTATTTCCTGGAGGATGGACTGGTTGGGTCTTCTCGCAGTCCAAGGCACTCTCAGCACTTTCCTCCAACACCACAGCTCAAAAGCATTGATCTTCCTTCGCTCAGCCTTCCCTAAGGTCCAGCTCTCACATCCGTAGGTTACTACAGGGAATACCATGGCTTTGACTAGGCGGATCTTTGTTGCCAGTCTGATGTCTCTACTCTTGACTATTTTATCGAGACTGGACATTGCTCTCCTCCCAAGAAGTAAGCGTCTTCTGATTTCCTGGCTACAGTCTGCATCTGCAGAGATCAAGAGAAGGTGGCGAGACTATACAGAAGATCTGTATAGGAAGGATAACAATATTGAGGATAGCTTTGACGGTGTGGTGAATGAATTAGAACCAGACATCCTGAGGAGTGAGGTTGAATGGGCCTTAAGAAGCATTGCTAACAACAAGGCAGCAGGAGATGATGGGATCCCAGCTGAACTGTTTAAAATCTTAAAAGATGATGCTGTCAAGGTGATGCATGCCATTTGCCAGCAAATATGGAAAACACAAGAATGGCCATCAGACTGGAAAAAATCAACTTATATCCCCATACCAAAAAAGGGAAATGCGAAAGACTGCTCCAACTTCCGTACAGTGGCCCTTATTTCTCATGCCAGTAAGGTAATGCTCAAGATCCTGCAAGGAAGACTCCAGCAATACATGGAGCGAGAGTTGCCAGATGTTCAAGCTGGGTTTAGAAAAGGCAGAGGAACGAGAGACCAGATTGCCAATATCCGCTGGATAATGGAGAAAGGCAGGGAGTTTCAGAAAAACATCTACTTCTGCTTCATTGACTATTCTAAAGCCTTTGACTGTGTGGATCATAATAAATTGTGGCAAGTTCTTGGTGGGATGGGCATACCAAGCCACCTTGTCTCTCTCCTGAGGAATCTGTACAAGGACCAAGTAGCAACAGTCAGAACTGACCACGGAACAACAGACTGGTTCAAGATTGGGAAAGGCGTACGGCAAGGCTGCATCCTCTCACCCAACCTTTTTAACTTGTATGCAGAACACATCATGCGATGTGCGGGGCTTGATGAATGCAAAGCTGGGGTGAAAATTGCTGGAAGAAACATTAACAACCTCAGATATGCAGATGACACCACTCTGATGGCCGAAAGCGAGGAGGAGCTGAGGAGCCTTCTAATCAAGGTGAAAGAAGAAAGCGCAAAAGCCGGGTTGCAGCTAAACGTCAAAAAAACCAAGATTATGGCAACAAGAATGATTGACAACTGGAAAATAGAGGGAGAAACCGTGGAGGCCGTGACAGACTTTGTATTTCTAGGTGCAAAGATTACTGCAGATGCAGACTGTAGCTTCACAAACTAGGTTTAGGGAAATTCCATGCACAGTCCTAACAGCATATTAGTGATCTGGCATGGTAGGGACTGTGTCACATTAAGCCTCAGTAGGGCTTCAGGAGTTACTCCTAGTATAAACTTTGATGGGGAAGATTCTAATAGATCAATAATCTACCACTACAGGCCTCATTGGTTTAGATTAAGGAGGTTACACCTAGCTTTTCTTGTTCTGAAGGAAGGGTTCTGATGGTGAAATACTGGGTCAATGCTTGCTTGGCACAAAGGGCCCAGAGTGACTGGTAGGGTCTAAGAGATTATTTGCTCCACAAACCTCTTCTTTCCCTCCAGTGTTTGCTCTTTCAGAAAACCTGGATCTTTACAGCTGTGGGCTCTGTGTGGATTGAGTCTGGGAATTGCGTCACATGACTTCCGATGCCCATCTACACAGCTGTCTCAAGTTTCTTCGGCTCCTGGAGCCCAACAAATCCAAGAAATGATTTTTGGTTAACATCATTAGCACCTGTTTGAATTGTCCTTTTAAGTCAAAGGACCCAGGAGAAGGGAAAGAAGACTGCCTTTAGGACTGGCCTGAAGGTAGTTCAGGCCAGTCCTAAAGATACTACACTTTGCCAGGAAAAACAAAATGCAAAGATACAGAATGGGGGATGCCTGGCTTGAGAGCAGTACGTGTGAAAAAGATTTGGAGTCCCCGTGGACAACAAGTTAAACATGAGCCAACAATGTGATGTGGCGGCAAAAAAAGCCAATGGGATTTTGGCCTGCATCAAGAGGAGCATAGTATCTAGATCTAGGGAAGTAATGCTACCCCTCTATTCTGCTTTGGTTAGACCACACCTGGAATATTGTGTCCAATTCTGGGCACCACAATTCAAGAGAGATATTGACAAGCTGGAATGTGTCCAGAGGAGGGCGACTAAAATGATAAAGGATCTGGAGAACAAGCCCTATGAGGAGCGGCTTAAGGAGCTGGGCATGTTTAGCCTGAAGAAGAGAAGGTTGAGAGGAGATATGATAGCCATGTATAAATATGTGAGAGGAAGCCACAGGGAGGAGGGAGCAAGCTTGTTTTCTGCTTCCTTGCAGACTAGGACGCGGAACAATGGCTTCAAACTACAAGAGAGGAGATTCCATCTGAACACGAGGAAAAACTTCCTGACTGTGAGAGTCATTCAGCAGTGGAACTCTCTGCCCCGGAGTGTGGTGGAGGCTCCTTCTTTGGAAGCTTTTAAACAGAGGCTGGATGGCCATCTGTCAGGTGTGATTTGAATGCAATATTCCTGCTTCTTGGCAGGGGGTTGGACTGGATAGCCCATGAGGTCTCTTCCAACTCTTTGATTCTATGATTCTATGATTCTATGATTCTATGATTCTATGATTCTATGATTCTATGAAGGAGATTCCTTAGGTTCACCTTCTAGCTTTGGGTGGTACTAGGAGCAACCCTAGGTATCTGGTTGGCTCCGGAGCTCACATGTTTCACCTTTGGGAAGTTAAGATGGGCGTCAAAGGTAGGCCTTCTGCCTCAGTGATCCATACCAGGTTCTCCCTGCTTTTTGCAGTTCACAGGTCAAATGAATTGCAGAATTAAGTAGGCTAATAAATTCAACCTAATATCTGTATCAAGTCCCATTATTCCAGTGATGGATCAGCAATGGCACTTGACAAATTGCCTGTTCTGGAGTAGAAAAAATAACAACATTGCAGATACATTTGCAGAATGGGGTGAAGAACACATGGCAGGAATCCAAAAGAAAGTGCATCTTACAACTGATTAGGACAATGGGATTATTTCTTGCATTGTGGGCAGGCAGAGTGCTCTTTCAGAAAAGAAAAATCTATGCTAAACATTCACAATCCTCTTTACAATTTAGATTATCTCTCTTAATTGTGGAATTTAAAATATAAGCACTGAGACAATGCTATGTTCATTGATGTGGCATCCTACCATAAAATATTGCTTACATGAACTCTTATTGCTCTTTTATAGAAAGAAATCAGTTTAAGCATTTATTTGCTATATTTACAGGCCATTCTATAAGAAGGTTCTTAGAGTAGTTCACCAGAAATAAAACTTTTTTAAAAATGCAGCAATAATAAAAGCAGTAATAAAGTGTTACTACAACACAATTTACAAATTATTAAAATGGCTTAAAGTTAAACTAGATTCAAAGACCATGCCTAATAGAAATGTCTTCAACAGATGCTGAAACACCACCTCCATAGGTGCCATAGATGTTAAGCAAATATCCCAGTTTAAAGTGGCATTCTTTAGAACCTCATGGATTTCATAGTGTGTTCTTCAGCAAGGAATAGTCACAAGTTGTTTTGCTAGTTCCATCATTTAAAATATAATATACAGGATAGTCTTTTCATGGTGATCTCTCATTCAAGTACTCACCAGATTTGACCCTGCTTATTGTCCAAGTTTAGACAGGATCTATTGGCTTCAGGATCCGTTAGCCCCACAATTGTCACACACCATCACACTGTTCTTCAAGTCACAGCATTTGCCAATTATTTGAGTTTCCAGGACCTACGACACTGCTCAAGTTGAAATAAAAAAATATATCTCTTAATCTACCTATAACATAGAAGTAATTTTATTATCAATTTTCCTTATTGTTAGCTTTGTTGTGATTGATGTTGCTGATGTTGCTATGTAGCATAATGGGAATAAAACAGTAATTTTCAAAAGAAATCTGTAGTTTTGAGAAAGGAGAAGGAAAAGGGAATATTAGAAAGTGTTTTCATTGATTAAAAGCACTCCATACACATGCCCATACAAACTGTAGATTTTGAACCCAGAGGATTCTATCTTTCAAAAAATACAAATGTACCTACTTATGCTGTATGAACTCAAAAGGTATTTTGTGTCAATTATGATACCCAAAGCTACTTTCCAAAAACACCTGGCTGTGCCATTGGAGAGTATCATGAGGGCAGACAGATTGTAAATGAGAAAGCATTCTGCATTCAAAATCTATTTTCAAACTGAAAAGTGCAATATCAGCAAAGCAGGAACAATAAATAGAAATACCCTTATTTGCCTTATTATTAATGCTTATGCAGTTCCAGATTGTTCAGTGTCCTTCA
Organism: Anolis sagrei; assembly: GCF_037176765.1. NCBI lineage: Eukaryota > Metazoa > Chordata > Lepidosauria > Squamata > Anolidae > Anolis > Anolis sagrei. Next base: position 57,150,743 of record NC_090023.1, on the reverse strand, counting down.
TAACTTATTTTCCCTCCAGAGAAATCATCTTTCTGTTAGGATTGTGTTTTTAAGCCATAATGTTACAAAGTAATAGTTATTTATCCCTTATGATTTCCAGTTTACTTCTCAATTTCTTTCCCTCTTTCCCTATTTCTCTTCCTGCGAGCACTGAGATCACTACCCACTGTTTGGCATTGCCTCCTCAATGAGACAGAATGAATTCTGAAGAGGTAATATGGGATGTCTTTGTGTGTGTGTAGGAAACTCTGCTCATTGCATCTTTTCACAATTCTCATTTGGACTAGTGCTTATAGAAAATTGAACAGAACTACCTTCAGCTTTGCAGCAGCTGTGGAGTAATTGTTCTGATTGCTCAAGCCGAAAAGTATTTCTTTCTTTTGGTTTTGCAAATATGATAAAATAATCTCATAAACATTTATTGCCAATATTCTAAATTCTCCTTGCATGCAATTCCATGCAATGATCCTAGGCTTATTATAATAAGGAAACTGGGCTCCATGTAGAATAATATGCAATTTTATTGTATTGCCTGGAAAAATTGAATCAGAAGAAAGTATTTGAAGTGTATGACAAAAGGCTACTTGTCCTTGGTTTCTCACTCTGTCCAAAATACATCCACATGGTGAATTCATGATCTCTCTCAGTCTATTTTTAACTAGATTGGTAATTTACTTAGTAAATATTCCCACAATAACCTATGAAAATAACTAAGACATGCAAAAAATCTGAGTCAGTAGCACTGAATGCCCAATTGTGGCATTCACATGCCCTTTACTTTTCACTAGATTTATTAGAATATTTAATGACTATGAGCTTTAGAACCACTGAGGGTGTTTCCAGACAGAGGTAAAATACGTGTTTTACAACTGAGGCAAAAAATCCCAGGACCTGACAGCAGGTACACACATACACCTGTCAGTCCTGGAATATGGTCCCCCACTGGCCTTACAGCCCCCCTTTGAAGTGGATCAAGATGGAGATGGGCTGTCTGGCAGAAGGTTTTTTTTTAATCACTTGTTATGCACCGGACCTCATATGCGCACATCCAAATATCTTAATTTAAACACAAGCAGATTTGCATGTGCGCATATGAGGTCAAGCACATAACAAAGTATTTTTTTTAAAAAAAATTCAGTCTGATTTCTCTGTTCACCCAATTGTTAATTCAAGCTCGTTTTAATATTATAAAGTTGAAATGAAAGAGTGTCAAAGAGATCTAATTGCCTTCCCATTCTGCTTCCATTGAGCCACCTGTGTGTTTGTGGCTCCATGTTTTGATAGCCCAATCAGCTGATCAGCTGTTTTGGTCTTTTAAAAAGTGCATGTGTACTGGACCAGTCCATACAGGGGGAAGGGAAGGAAGGCACATGTTTTGCACAATTGCAGGGATGGAATTGGGTTTTAAGTGTACCTTTTTTAACACATGCTTTTCACCTGTTAACCTGATTTCACCTGCACTTTGACTAAATGTCATTTACCCACCCCCTTTTTAACCCAGTTACTTCTGGGATTTTGGCTATGAGTAGAATGGCCCTGAGTCTTCATAAAGGGCAGCTGTCCTATTCCCCCCCCCCCCCCGAGGATAACTGTCTAGTTAAAAGGTATGTTGGTGCTATCACAAGTACTGCTGATTCCACTTATCTGAATGATTTGAGATTACAATAATACAGGGGATCTATATCTGATATCACATGAAATTTTACATGATATGATGAAAACACCATATTAATTTTAATAATTATACAGCAAATCTCAAAAATTAATTTACTCTGTTAGTAAATTAGTATTGAATAAGACAAAACTGTAATATATTTAAGTATCTTTGCTTCTTTCTTTTCAAACAATACCTAAAATATGTATATCTTGGTTTAAAAATTCAAACATAGTAAAAAAGCAAAATAAAACTCATTTAAGCAGTCTTCACTTCTTTTGGGCAGGTCTCAAAACTCAGTGAGGTAAAATAAAGATAAATTCAAATTCAAATTTGGGGCAGTTCATTCGTTCAATTAATTAATTCTTCTGATTCAGATTTGTAATCCTAATTACATTGATCTTAATATTTATTTTTAAGTCAATTTTTGCCCCCAAAATATCTATAGAATTGCTCTCCTTTCTTAGCTGCTTCTATGTATATTTTCCCGTCTACTTCTCATCCTCGTCTGTATTTCTTCCCCGTCTGCTTCTCTTCCTCGTATATATTAACTTTCCCGTCTGCTTCTCGTCCTTGTCTGAATTAGTTTCCCTGTCTGCTTCTCTTCCTCGTCTCCTCACCCCTCGGTCATCTTCTTCTCGTCCTCGAATTCGTCTGCTTCTCGTCCTCGATATATCTCCCAATCCACCTGCTTCTCGTCCTGGTGTTGGGCTGTGCTGCCTCTCTAATTTACTTATTTAATTTGTTTATTTATTAGTATTATTTAATCGTATTACATTTAATTTTATTATTTTTGCTACTCTGTAGCGTTTTTTCTCTATGGTTTTCCAAGATGGCCTACTTCCTACCTCTCACTTCTACCCTTCCTTTGCTTCTTCTTCCGCCCTTGGTGCTTGGCTCCGCCTCTTCCTTTTCACCTTATCTGCCTTCCGTTTTGTCACTTCCTTCTTTCCATGTGCTCAGTTGTTTATGAAGAAGGTTGCAGCTAGCCACAACAATAATGGCATCAAGGTCAGATTAGTACTTATTTTCCTGTAATTCTTTTCGGAGGGCGGCGGGGGGAGCAAGCGGCAGCAGCTAAACAGAGCAGGCAATTCCTTCTAGATATATAATATATAATATTCAAATCCTTTAATTTAAATCTAGTAGTCTCAAATTAATTTGCCAATAATATACTTTCAGTTATTTCTTACTCACACTTGCTGAGATTTCCTTTCACTCAAATCTCTTTAAACTGCCGCGGAAATCACTTAGCCAATTCAGTTCTCTCTCTTTTTCCTTTCTGTAAATGTCTATTTCTTCTTAAACTCATTTCTTCTGTCTTTAATTGGGGGGGGGGCTGTTACCTGGAATTGGAATCCTTCTTGTTAATTCCCCTTAATGGAGATTTCTTTTTCTTCTTCTTTTCTTTGATGTGAATGGGATGGCAACGGTTAAATGTGCCTTTCAGCTTGATCTTTGTGGGGCGGCTCACCTTCCTGTGTGCTACTCAGACCCTCTCAAACTCCCCTCCTTGAGGGGGAGAGATCTTTGGGGTCTTCGAGCTCAGTTTGGGATTTGCTACACCTTTGCACTCAATCCGGCAAAGGGGGGAGCTTTCCAGCTCAACCTGTCCGCCTCTACACAAGTCCTCGTCAGAAGCTAGCTCTCAACGAGGCAGCCGGAAGACTGCTTAAATGAATTAGAATAAAGAAATGAATTAGTAAACCCTGAAAGATGGGAAGAATTGTGAGCCACCCAAGGTAGGGAAAATTAACACTAGAGAAGAAGATAAGTCAAAGATCTATCACAAACTGAGGGATTTAAGAGAAAAGAATTAACAATTGATGTCATCTAAAGGGAAAACAGAAAAAGAGGGAGAAACTCCTTTACAGAAGAGAAGAGGATGCCTGGATATAAACCCGAAGATGGACAACTTACTGAAAGAAATAAAAAAAACTATCAGAAAAACAAGATTCATTGAAGAAAGATGTGGCGGCGAAACAAGAAGAATATTTTGAGAAACAAGAAAAGAATTTTAAGAAGATGGAGGAGGAATTTAAGGTAATGAAAAAAGAAATGAAAGAAGATTTTGGGCAAATGAAAGAAAAATTTGGGCAAATAAAAAAAGATATTACACAATTATCTGGAGAAGTTAAAGAATTGAAAAGCAGCAAAGAGAAAATGGAAGAAACTCAATCCGAAACTTTACAGAAGATAAAAGGATTAGATAAACAAAAAGAGAGGCTGGAGTTTGAACAAGAAAAAATACTTCAAATGCAAATGGATTTCCAACTAAGATTTAGGAATATTCCAGAAGAAGAGAATGAAGATATCAGACTAACAATGACTAAAATGCTAGCAAGTTGCATGGAATGTGAAGAGGATGAACTTGAACAGGATATAGACCAAACATATAGAATTTCCTCATTCTATGCAAGGAAAAACAAAGTGGCAAGGGACATAATAGTAAAATTTACAAGGAAAAAAGTTAGGGATGATGTTCTGTTTAAAAGTAATAGAAATCCCATCTATTTCAAGGAAAAGAAAATTGCAGTTTTGAAGGAGTTCCCACAAGCTACACTGACAAGAAGAAGGAAATATTATTTCCTGACAGAAGAACTTAAAAAAAAGAGAGATAAGAGAGAGATGGGAGAGAAAAGAAGGAATAATGGTGACTTACAATGAAGAAAGATATTGGTTGACAACAGAACAGAAAGCTAAGGTGTTCTACAAAAAACTAATCAAAGGATATGAAGAAGAAGAAAAGCAAGAAAAAGAAGAAGATTATCCACTCCAAGAAAAGGAGTTAAAACTAAGATAGCAAGACATGAGTCACCAAAGGATTATGAATACTCCCTGAAAGCACGCAAACAATTAATGCCCACACCACAAGAAAAAGAAGAAGGAGCATATGGAATGGAAGAGACTGCATCTGGATTAGTGGATTTGGCAATCGGCGACATGGGATCAGAGTTGGATATCAATGAGTAATGATGGAGCGTCAAATAAAACATTAATGGTCTTAATTCACCTCAAAAACGTAAGAAGGCATGGAACAATTTGAGTAAATTTAAATATGATATAGTAACTCTTCAAGAAATGCACATCTGCCATAAACATGTAGCGCACCTCACAAATAAGAAATTGGGAAAGGAATATTATTCTTCTGAAGGGCTTTCTATTTCAAAAGGTACGAGACAAGGATGTCCACTCTCCCCACTTATATTTACAATGGCGTTGGAAATATTGATGAAAAAAATTAGGGGAGATGGAAATGTTAAAGGACCAAAAATTGGGAAATACGAATACAAAATTCGATCTTTTGTGGATGATTTGTTAGGAATCATTGAGGACCCAAATAAAAATTTACAAAATTGGATAAGTAAAATAGAAGAATTTGGAAAAGTGGCAGGTTTCAAGATGAATATGAGCAAAACAAAACTACTATTGAAAAACGTATACAAAGGAAAACAAGAGAAGATTCAGAAACAGTTCGGTGTGGACATTGTAAAGAAAATAAAATATTTAGGAATTTGGCTTTCAGCAAGCAATGGCCAACTCCTTAAAAATAATTATGAAATGATTTGGAAAAACATCCAAAATGACCTCAAAAATTGGAACCATTTAAAATTGTCATTATTTGGATGAATATCATTGGTAAAAATGAATGTACTACCAAAAATTGATATTTTTTTCCCAGAACATTCCTGTAATAAGAAATCAGATCTTATTCAAAAAATGGAAGAAAGACTTACTAAAATTTGTCTGTAAGGGGAAAAGACCAAGAATAAACTATATAAATTTAATTGATAAAAAATAGAGGTGGTCTTGGCTTTCCGGACTTGAAAACCTATCACGAAGCATGTGCGCTACTTTGAATAAAGAATGGATGACACTGGAAAAAGAGACGTGTTTAAACTTGGAGGGCCATGATTTGAGGGTAGGTTGGCATGCTTATATTTGGTATGATAGAGAAATCAAAGAAAAGAATTTTGGCAACCATTTTGTAAGAGCTTATCTACTGAGAACCTGGCTGAGGTATAAAAAAATATTTCTACAAAACGACAGCATTATGGATCTCCTCGATGGTGGCCCACCAAAAGAGACTCTTAGGCTGGAGAAAATGGTCGACATATAAAGATATTTTAATTAAGGACACAATGGATATTAAGACTTTTGAACAACTGAAAGCAAACTATGAAAATATAACATGGCTACATTATTTACAAATTAACAAGATAAAAAAAAGGATTTGACTGGGAAGAAAATATATGGGACAAAATCTTGAAAAAGGAAAGGAAAATAGTCACAATGATTTACAATAAACTATTATTATGGGCAACAGAAAAAGAACAGGTCAAGTCTTGTATGATAAAATGGGCGGAAAACTTAAGGAGACCAATTCAATTCAGGGAGTGGGAACAAATGTGGAACAAAAAGTTAAAATATACGTATGCTATGGACTTGAAGGAGAACTGGTTTAAAATGTTCCACAGATGGTACATCACTCCAAAAAAATTAAGCCATATGTATAAAAATAGATCAGACAGGTGTTGGAAATGTGGTGAAGAAGTAGGTACATTCTATCACAAGTGGTGGACTTGTAAGGAAACAACCAAATATTGGTCTTTAATCCATGAGGAAACACAAAAAAATTTAAACAAAAAGTTTAAGAAAAAATCAGAATACTATTTGTTGGGCTTCACTGACTCAGAACTACAATTGGATGAAAATGAAGATAAATTACTGACTTATGTTACAACAGCGGCTAGAATTATTTTTGCAAAGTTTTGGAAAAAAGAACAAATTCCCACCGTGGATGAGTGGGTGGACAAGGTAAAAGAAATAAGAGACATGGATGAGTTAACCTTTTTGTTAAAGAAAAATACCGGGAAATCTATAAAAAAGACAGACTGGGTTCTCTTTTATGACTATGAAAAGAATAGAAAAGAGAAAGAAACAAAGAAGAGGTAAATAATAATGAAACAAAAGACAACAAGATCCTAAGATTGGAATGGAAGTCATTTTATTTTATTTTGATTTTTGTATTTTTGTATCTTTGTATCTTTTTTGTGTTTTTTCTTCTCCTCTTTTTTCTTTAATTGACTGTATTTCCTACTTTTCTGTCTTCTTTTTGAATATTCCCCCTCTTTCCATGTATATATGTTTTAAACTGTTTAATAAAAATATTTTTTTTTTAAAAAAAAGCAAAATCAAACAAATCACATATCAAACAAGTACTCAAAGTCTTTCAGGTGATGGCAGGGGGAGTGGAGAAATAAATAATTTAGAAAAATGAAGAGAGCTACAAACACACATACACACATTTAACCAACAAACCATTGTGATCATTTCTATATTCCATGAACTGTTTCCATTGTTCCTGGATTATTTGGGTTTTTTCTTGTTGTAGAACCAAAGTTAATTTGCCCATTTTAGTCACCTCAAAAACTTTTGTAAAATAGTTTAAATAACATTCTATATATTTATCCAAAATTTCTTTGCTCTTGTGCAAGTCCACCACAAAAAAGTTCCAGTCTTGTGGTTACACTTCCAACATAGGCCAGATATTTTATACATGTTTGCTAGTTTTTCTGGTGTTATACTATCTATAAATCATTTTATAAAATTTTCTTTGACAGTATAGCTTTTTGTAAATTTAAGTAATTTCTTCCACAGTTCTTCCTGTTCTTCTTGCTTGTTTGGCCCACATTTTTGCTCATTGGATCATTGAGTCTTGTTTATAGTTTTACAATCTGTCTTTCATCTGTAGTAATAGATTACAATGACTCTATATAACAATGTATACCTTTTTTATTATCTAACCCAGTGGTTCCCAATGTTTTTTTAACCAGGGCCCACTTTGACCATGGCCTACTTTGACTGGGAACCGCTTTGACCGGGAACGGCTTTTACTAGGGCCCTCTCTCCAACCTTAGTACCAAAAGGAGCCACGCTCGTCAGCTCTGCGGAAAGAAGTGGGAATAAAATAAATATAAATAAATAAATAAAGAGCAAGGGGGTTCACGGACCGGGAGCCATGAGAATCACTGATCTAACCAATGTCTTTGTTGAAGTTGGTAATAATAAAACCATGTCTTTGCTGAATCTTGAAAATTTATGTGTCTCCATTTTGTCAATTCTACTTGGTTCTTTTTAACTCTTCTTAAATTTTAAAATTCTAATTTTCTTTTCGCTTTTATCCCTTTTTGCTTATTTTAATATACATATGAATATATTAGGCTTGTGCATTTGATGCGAAAATGCCCTTGGTTGGGATCTAGTTCAGATATTTAGCACTTTTGATGCGAGTTCTGACATACCTGCTTGCAGCCCTTCCAATATTAAGAATTTGAATGAAAGGGAGCCTTTGATTCTTAAGCTTTGGATGTTTGGATTGTAGCTGTGATGGAGATAAAATTCAAATGGAACCAAGTCCTACTGAGAGGCAGAGCCAAACATGTTGGCATGCCTCTCCAGCTAATCAGGGCTGAGGGAGGGGGAGATAGAGGTGGAGATTGCTAAGAAATGTTGTTTTTAAAAACTTTGAAAATTCCCAAAAATTCCATGGTTGAGTGAAATGTTATGAAACTTGAAAGGCAAGGAGTTGAAAATGTGTTATATCAATGTAGCAAGTTTCACCCCAATAGCTTTAAAATTGAGGGGGATAGGGGTCCCATTTATCGTAATTTTATTTAAACCATATGCCTGCACGAAACTGTATTTTCAGAATGCATTGGGTAGCAAACTATGGCGTTTAGTCAGTCTATAATAAATAAAATCATGGAATTTGCAGAGAGGGCTACAGTAAGTAAGTATTATATCTGTGCTAAATTTTAGTTACTTGGTTGTATATTAGGCCTGGGTAACAACGGAAAAATTTGTTTCTAAAATCGATTTGTAATTGGGGTTTTTTTTTGTTTCGATATTTAAAATAATTACAAAATTTTCCCTTAAAAAAGTTCGGTATTTACGAAATTTCGTAATATTTAAGAATCGATTCGTTGAGATGGCGCCCGCGTTGGCGCATGTGCAAAGCATTTACAAAATTCGTTATTTGCTTGCATCGTTAATAACGAAACGATTCGTTAAGATGGCGCACCGCGTTAGCGCATGCGCAAAAAGGCATTTACGAAATTTCGTTATTCGTGCTAATTGCACTGTATTATATATAGCACTTTGAGTTGGCAAAAGGAGCACACTGGTTGGAACTACACAAATAATGAGCGAGCACTGTATTATATAGCACTTTGTGTTGGCAAAAGGAGCGCACTGGTTGGAACTACACAAATAATGAGCGAGCACTGTATTATATAGCACTTTGTGTTGGCAAAAGGAGCGCACTGGTTGGAACTACACAAATGACAAATGCACACACAGGCACACAAGATTCTTTCCTTTTTTAGAATATTTTTTGATTTTTTTTAAGAATAAAAGAAAGGTATTTTTCAAAAATATTTAAAAATGGAAACTTAACAAAATGCTCTCCCCGCTGTGGAGCCAACAGCCACAAGACAGGGGGAAACACACACACACAGGCTCACAAGATTATTTCCTTTTTTAAGAATATTTTTTGATTTTTTTTAAGAATAAAAGAAAGGTATTTTTCAAAAATATTTAAAAATGGAAACTTAACAAAATGCTCTCCCCGCTGTGGAGCCAACAGCCACAAGACAGGGGGAAACACACACACACAGGCTCACAAGATTATTTCCTTTTTTAAGAATATTTTTTGATTTTTTTTAAGAATAAAAGAAAGGTATTTTTCAAAAATATTTAAAAATGGAAACTTAACAAAATGCTCTCCCCGCTGTGGAGCCAACAGCCACAAGACAGGGGGAAACACACACACACAGGCTCACAAGATTCTTTCCTTTTTTTAGAATATTTTTTGATTTTTTTTAAGAATAAAAGAAAGGTATTTTTCAAAAATATTTAAAAATGGAAAATTAACAAATTAACAAAAACCGCCCTCGCTCTCCCAACAACAGAATTAAGGAATTAAGGAATCAATGCAAGGAAATCCAGCTTAGCCAGCCAACCAAGCCAATGCAAGCCAATGCAAGCCAATGCAAGCCAATGCAAGCCAATGCAAGCCAATGCAAGCCAATGCAAGCCAATGCAAGCCGCCCTCCCGGACCTCCCTTCTCCCTCGCCTCCGCAACAATGAGCAAAGCGGCCACGCGGAGCCGCTTTTAAAGGGCTTCCCGGCCAATCAAAATCAGCCACGGTGCACTGCTTGGGTGCTTGGGAGCGCCGGATTGGCTCCCAGGCACCAGCATCCTCCATCCCATTTCCGAAACGGGCGGAAGCTCGTAAAAAGGATGGAGGATGCCGTTTCGTTATTGAAAAACCCTTCCGGGTTTGAAAAAATGTTTTGTATTCATTTCGTAATTGCTAAAAATAACGAATATTTAACGAATTACGAAATTAACGAACGAAACCGCCCAGGCCTATTGTATATTAATTGGAAGCATATTAATTGGATATCAGGAGAGTTTGGATTGTGCCTTTCTGCCTGGAAGAAGGGGATCAGTCTAGATTAGGCATGTGCAAACATCAGCCCTCCAGGTGTTTTGGACTTCACCAGCTGGTAGGCTGTTAGGAATTGTGGGAGTTGAGGTTCAAAACACCTGGAGGGCTGAAGTTTGCCCATGCCTGGTCTAGATATTCCTTGATGGTGTCTGTACTATTATTTCTGTTCCTGAGTTATAAATGTCATTTTTAATTGGTTCTGTCATAAAACATAGCAAAAGTTTATTTCACTGGTAAAAACCTTTCTTTACTCAAGGGACATCATCATTTGCTTTGTTGCGTCTCCACCAGTTTAACAGTTTCTGCCACAAAAACAAAATTTCTGGAGTAAAACAACTACTTTCAAAGTAAGGACCACACAATGAAACAGTAAATAACACTTTCAAACCAGGAACAGATTTTTTATTATAAAACATTGAAAATTCACCTTAAATCAATGGATAAGTCAAATATTTTGAAATTTGGTGAGCTAACAGTGGTTAATGTGTTCTACCATTGTAACAAGTTTAATTAGGATAGCTCAAAACATGAGGTCGAGAGAAGCCCCTCAAGTTTCCCCACTGGCAGTAATGTTTTCCTTAACGCAAACACATGACCGCCATTAACAAGGTACTTACAAAGATTCGGAAGTTTTGTAAATTTCTGAAAATTTTACTCCCAAAATTCTGAAAGGATTTTAGAAAGGAAGCGCCAGCACCACCTACTTTTGAACACAGCTTATAACCCCCCCCTTTTTTTTGGATTGCACATGCCTAGAATATTTTTAGCTAAGTCAAAATTCTCAATAGCATTCTGCTTTTATTCTGTGTTGCTGTATGGCAAGGGGTTGGACTGGATTGCCCTTGTGGTCTCTTTCAACTCTATAACTCTAGAATTCTATGATTACAAATAGGATGATTACAAAGACAGGGCTGTATGATGAAAACAATAGACACACATAGGTAAGCACATACGTCAGCATCTAGTTACAGTTATAAGGTGATGGGTGCTCCCAGGAATTTCCCATTCAAGAGTAGTGAAGTCCTTTGGGGGCAATTTCTCTTCAGGAAATAGTTTTCAAGTGCTGATTTGTTCTTTTCTGTCAATATTGCTCCTTCCAATTGATATATTTCAAAAAGAAGATCTTACATTCACAGCTCCCAGATCTCTCAGGACTTTAGAAAAACTTCCTTACCAAAAAAAAATCCACATCTGTTCTGACTTGGTGTGTACACTAAACATGTAAATCTTCATGTTTTTCATCCTGACAAGTAAGAACAAGCAATTCATGCAGACAGCAGCAACATATGCTCTGAACGTAACTTCTGTCACATGATTTCTTCCTTTGGCAGAGTGGTTTTTAGACACACTAGGAGCCAATTACACCAAGCTCTGCTGTCCAAATCAACTAGCATTTTAAATCAATTTAAAAAGAAATGGACAGGCAGTTATAGCATGGTAAAAAAAAGACATGCATAGCTTCTCCAGAGTGTGAGCAGGATTGAAACTCTAGGCATTAATATGGGAGTAAGTATGCAGAGTTTTCTCTTAGAGTTCATCAGCACTGTAGAATTAATGTAGCTTGACACTACCTAAACTGTCATGGGTTAATGCTATGAAATCCTGAAAGTTGTTTGGTGAGGCACATTCACTCTTTGACTGAGAAGCCTAAAGGCCTGCAAAACTACAGTTCCCAGGTTTCCATAGCATTGAGCCATGGCAGTAAACTGGTGTCAATCTGTCTTAATTCTACACTATAGATATGCTCTAGGTGTGAGATTCTTTTGCTCAAGTATTTAGAAACATCTTAGGTATGTGGTATGTGGGCACAATACCATCCACATTTAATACTTTTCTTAAATTTTTAGTTTCAGCAGAAGAAATAAAAGCATATACTCAATTCACCACTGAAATTGAATGTTTAATAATACTTTGCTTTGATTGGATCTGACCTAAATTTTCAAGAATCTACTTTTTACATTTTCTTGAATTCACTCACAGTCCTAGTATTTTGCAGAACGGATCCTTTTTGGATGTCTTGCCTCAAATATAAGCAGATTTATGTTTGACATTTCTGTCCTGATTTTTTTAAAAAGATTAATACAAAAAATGTGTAGAACTACCATAGCAGCCCCTTAGCACCTGGATGCTGCACTGCTCTGCTGCAGTCCATACCAAAGAGATACAAAGACTGAGCCAAAGTTTCATTTGAGCCTCTATTGGTAATTCCTACTCCTCACACACTGCCAGCATGTCAAGCGATCTGGAGTCTGTGACATCTGCAACTGAGGCCACAGAGCAAGACTTTTCTTCTGGAGCTCTCAAAGCCAATCGGGATTTCCTGAGGAGAATAAATGGAAGGCTAGACTTGTTGGCAAGAAAAATGGATTTTTCGCTCTGCAAAAGTCAGAGGATCTCTTTGAACTCGGAATAAGAAATTAAACACCAAAAGATATGAAGTCTGACATTGAGGCAATCTGTTCAGCTGTTTGTGAAACCATTATTACCACATTAGCAAAAAGGCCTGACCATGACAGCTGAACATTTTGTTTGCATAAATTTATACTGTTTGGCAACAGTACTGAGATTTTGTTTTCAGTCTGAATTTGCTGATTCATTATTCTACAAATAATAACTGACTGCAGAATTCAATAGCACAAACATTGTTCTTTTCATGCTTTCCAAAGCTTTCCAATATGCACGATCAAGGAGAGTACATTTTCTTTACAAAGAAGAAGCTGCTAGTGTTGAAGGGAACAACTAAAAATTGGGTCCTCCATTTTTTTTCTTTTCATAGGCATTGTGATGGAGTAGCTTGAGCATTAAACTACAACCCTGGAGAGGGGTGTGTGAATTCAACCATAGAAACCTACTGGGTGACCTTGGGCAAGTCTCTCTCTCTTTTAGTGTCGGAGAAAGGCAAAGCCAAAGCCCTCTGAAGAAATCTTGTCAAAAAAACTCACCTTAGGCTGATCATAGATTGGAAACGAAGATGCCCAACAAAAACAATTTTATTTTATATTATCACAAAATCTACACCCCAGCACATGAATGTATGTTCTATTTCACTTGAATTTATATTGTATTAACTTTATAATTTTAAAACAAGGGTATATGTAATGTTTGCATACTGAGATTTATCCCATCATCCAATTAGCTTGACATGGTAAATATTAGGCATGCATTAACCATAAAGTTCGGTTTGGACCCCATTGCAAAGAACTGGCCCATCTACACTGTAGAATTATTGCAGTTTAACACTTTAGACTCAGAGAAAAACAAAGGCAACCCCCTCTAAACTAACCTTTTCAACAAAGCCACAAATAAGGTTACCTTATGGTCTCCATAGGTTGAAAACATGAAGGGAGCAAGAGGCAGCAAGTATGGGATTCAAAGGATAACTATCTAACATTTTGTCATTCCTTCATCTCTACCATATGAGTTGTCTTTATAAAGTTGTAATTACAAGGAGAAAGAGAAAGAGAAAGAGAGACAATTTGTTCATGTTCCCTATATGTTTTTATGGAAATTACATATAGCACAGACATGGTCTGGATTAAGAAATGATATGGTTTGTGAAACATTTAGATTGAGGAGAGCAATCACTTATTTCCCCATAATCTTTCATTAGGTTTCCATAGCAATTTGTATGGAAATGGCATATGCCCCAGAGTTGTCCCTAGGCAAGAAATCTGCAGAATTTTAAAAGGAGCAAAATAAAGATTGGGGAGCTAGAATGGTATTATTTTTTAAAATTAAGACTTTGTTTCCTGGTCAGTTGGCTCTGTCATCTCAGAAAGTGCAAGGATTGCAGTAGAGGCAGATGAACCCAACCATCCAGTGATTACTAAGCATTTAAAATTACACCAACCCAGGTCTTACAGATTTTACCTCCAGACTTGTTTCTGCTCCTTAAAAAGTAAAATAGCATGAGCAGTGATTTTTTTTAAAAAAAAACATCTCGATTAAATCATCTACTATTATGAGAAGCTGGAGGTTGGCACAAAACTTCATCGCTGCCTCTCAAAATTACTAACAAATCCTTTAGGAATGCTCATATTTGATTTCAGTTTGCTTGACAGATTTAAGAAGTTATGTTTCCCTACCCCTTGCAAATAATATATGTGAAAATAGGCAATACCATAATCTATGTGCACCCATAAATGCCTGCACAGCAGAAGAGATATTTGATTGGTAGTGCTGTTTACTGAGACATCTCTCCCCATGGGTTAAAGATGAATTGAAGCTGAGGAGGACAAAGGGATTATTTGTGAAGTTAAGGGGAGAGACAGAAGGTCTTCAGGTCTGTGACAGAGAAGTGTTTAATTGACATGTTCCAATGGCAAACACAAGTGGATGGAGGGTAGCTCTAATTTGAAGTCAGCAAAATAAACCAGCAATTTGAAGATGGAGCAAACTTGTTTGCTGCTCCAGGGACTAGGAGTCCACCTATATTAAAAAACAAAAAACAAACAAACACACATTTCACTTCCATGGCTGAATGCGATGGGATCCTAGGGGTTGTACTTTGGTGAGGAATCAGCACTCTTTGGTAGAGAAGACTAAAGACTTGTAAAATACCTATTATTTCAAAGCGCTGAGTCGTGCAGGTAAAGTAGTGCCAAGCTGAGTTACATCTACAGCATAGATGTCTCGTGAGAAACAGAGCAATGGATTGAAATTACAAGAAAGCGAATTCCACCTAAACTTTAGGAAGAATCTCTTGAAGCTAAGAGCTATTTGACAGTGGAATTTAATGCTTCATAGTGTGGTAAAGTTTCTTCCCTGGAGAATTTTGAATAAAGAATAGATGACCATTTTTCAGGACTGCTTTGTTTTTATATTCCTGCATAGCAGGGGGCTAGACTGGATGACTCCTGTGATCTTTTCCAACTCTATGATTCTATGTACTATAATCCAGTAAATATTGAAGGAAGAAAGTCAACAGCTAGGGTTAGTCACCTATCTCTGAAGCAAACTGCTATGTATATAACGGAGAGCTGGTAGTCAACCAAGTCGAGTGAGTCAGTCTTGGCTGGTATTTCTTGCTTTATTCAGCCAATTGTATGTTGCTTTCTGAGATTTGTTGTGTCTGGTTTAATAAAGTGGAAGCCCTCTGGGTTTCTGTTTTGTTTTGATTTTAATTCTTGCGGCATCTCTGGCTAAGCTAAATATGCACTTGGTGGGAGGTAGGGGCAAAGGATCTTACTGTCTCAGTTTTAAAAAACAGAGGGAAGTATGCCAGGAAGAGCAGAGCAAACTAAAATAGGACAAGGCAGAGCAGATAGTTTGTGCTGAGTTGACCTTCTCATTTGCTACCCTTCTTGACTGTTCTAGTGGAGGCCCATCAGGACAAAAAGTGGATACTAGTCAGTGACTGGGAAGAGATGTTTGATCTAGACTTTGATCTTGGATGAATGTGCTGACCTTGTATGAAACTTGGTTGAATGAAGAAAGGGGTCCTAGCTTGAGCCAGGTATGCCATTCCTACCAGGTTTTTGTGTAAAACAGATGGGTCCTTGTAGAGACTGAAACTGTATCACCACAACAGAATTATAGCAGTTTCATGCCACAATACTGTGATTTAATGCTATGGAATTCTAGAATTCATAGTTTTGTGAAATATTTTCCCTTCACTGTCAAAGAGAAACTAAAAATTCCAGGATTCCATAGTATGGAGCTAAGCAGTTAAAGTGACGTTGAGCTACTATAATTCTGCAGTGTGGATGGGAGGTCAGTGATTTGTTGTGAGTTCCTTCCCTTATTGGGGTAGCCTATGCAGTAATCACCAGAGTTTGAGTGTACAGACAAAAGAACGGGGATTCTTTCAGTTGTTCTGTTGCCAAACTGCCTCTCTACTTGGGCTTGTGAAGTTGATCACAGAAATTGTGTTTTGTAATGTTGATTGGCCTTATAGCTATTAGCCTGTCTTCACATGCAGTAATCACTTACGAGAAGAGTTACATTACTACTTTAAGTGAACCCTGCTTTGCATCCAGTATTTCCTGACTTTCTCCAAATTATCCAATTTGTTTTGGCCTATGGCCAAAAGTGAAGCACCTGTATAATATATGTGTCTATTATTTCATATTCACAACAATTGTGTGCATAGGTGAGGCTGGGCAACAGTGACTTGTCCAAATTCACCCAGTAAACAACACGGTGGTATCGCTAAATTTGCACCACTAATGGACTGCCTGCAGTATGTTGAATGTGTGGATTTCATATTTTTCCACAATAAGCTTTATAAAAACCCCTTATCCACCCTCCCCTTCTTTCCTTTCTGATTGAATGTAAAATTTCACATTTTTTCCTTCTAGGGAATCCATGGTGGAGTCTTTTAGTTTGGGGACATGCAAGTGCTCTTGCCATTTGGCAGACTGCAAAAAGATGAATACAGTGTGATTCAGTCAAAAGGGTAAAAATAAAAGGGGAAATGATCTGGGGATAAGGGCAAGATAGACGCATGTAATGTGTGGTGGCCAGAGAGAGATAAAACGTGTGAGAGAAAGATGATATAAACTGAAAGCCACCACAGCATAGCAAGCGTTCTCGCATTGTCTGCAGGGTAAGAGCTTGAAAGGTTCAAACCCTATCATGCTGCGGAGCTCAAGAGAGTTTTCTTCTTCACTTATCATTTCTCCAAGCCCAATCCTTCTGGGAGGCTGAGGAGATGCAACTTACTTCTCAAAGCATTGAACTATTCAACTCTGTTATCAGTGCCAGAATGATGTTTCTTTTAAGTAGTCTTCCATCCTCAGAGAACATCTATTATTGCACCTCAAGGAAATTTGCATGGGCTTCAGAAGATGCTGTCATTCAGATTCCCTTAGTGAAATGTTTAGTCAATTTGTAATTTAATAGAAAATTTGTGCTTTTTTCTTTGCTCTATCAGGTTGCTTCTCCTTTTATTAAAAAAACATTCTTTTTATGTAACAGTGTAACCCCCATTGAGCATACAAAGTGCTGTGATTAAGCTGCAACCCAATGACCTTAATTATGTGTTTTCTAAAGGCTTTCCAATTAGGCTGCCAGGATTTAAAAACATCTTCTTGTATTGAACTCCCATGCGACTGCTTCCCTCCCCCCACCCATTGATTTCTTTAATGAAGAAAAGACGATAGCAATCATAACAAAACGTACTGGTTAAGTGTATGCCGTACCCCACCCTGTTATATTCATGATGCATCTATACCTAATATGTTGTGTTTTCTTCAGAGCAATTCCCCTTGCCTCTGGCTCATCTAGTCCTTTCCCCCTCTCAATTGATGTACATCACAGGCTGCTATATAGATTTGTGCTCTAAGGCTTTTCACTGTTCTGTAAAACTTTTTCTAGTCTTAGACCACTACCTTCAAGAGATTGATTTACTGGGAATTCAGATAGAGCCTCTCCATATGAATTCAGTTCCCCTGTTAACAAAGGAAGACTTTATTTGATGCTTTAATTTTTTTTCTCTCTGAAAGATTTCATTCTCTTCACTACTGCCTTCTTTTATTAGTAGTATTTGTTCTTTTTCCAATGGTACCCAGAAGATGGTTAAAGTCTTCACAGTGCATTGGAATTGCTTGCGGGGGGGGGGGGGGGGGGCAACGACAGTGAGGATGGCTGGATACCTGCCTTGAAAAGTACTATTAGATGATATCGCAGGATGAGGGGATAAAACAAGATAGAGTCAGAATGAACTTCCTCTTCATTTTCTCACTCTGTCCCCTGGGCTCGCCAGTTTTATCTCGAAGTCTGAACATACAAACTGTAAGTGATTTTATCTGCATGACACAGATGCGTTGCCTAGGACACTGGTAATTGGACATGGGGTTGTTCATTTTCAAGTCATTGGTTCAGATCAAGACCAGAGTGACAGCAATGAAAAGCTGCTACTATCTGATGCTTCTTTGATGCTCTTTGGCTCGCTAGAAATGAGTTGGTGGCCTACATCAAAGTCCCAACGGGGAAAAGTGTTTGTGTCACTAAAGCCATAAGTAATACCAATGCCTGGGAAAGGAAAAAAGAGTAATTATCAGGGGAATTAATTACAATTTCACCTAGACCATCACTAAAGCATTTGCCATGGCAGAGTGAAGGAATCTAACTGCTCCTTTTGCAGCAGTTAGACATTACAGTAAGGTATAAAACTGCCATTAAAAATAACCCTACAAGTTTTCTTTCTCTCCCTTCTAACATCAAGCCATAGTAACTTTATTAGAATCAAAGAATTGGAAATGATCTCATGGACCAAGTCCAACTCCTTGCTCAATCCAGGATCTCCAGTTAAAGTATTCCCAGTAGGTAGCAATGTAGACTTTTTCTTTTAAAGATTTCCAGATTGCAGACCCCTCTGCCCCTTTAGGCAATTGGTTCTATTGCTGAACTGCTCTTACTGTTAAGAAGGTCTTTCTAATGTTCGCAATCTACCAACCTGCTGTAATTTAAGATGATCAAACCTGGTCCTATCTTCTGGGACAGCAGAGAACAAACCAATTAGGCTGCCAGTCATCCTCTCAGTGACATCCCTCGAGGTACCTAAAGAATGTAATAATGTCACCTCTCATTCTTCTCTTTACTAAACTGAACATATAAAGCTTCTTTAACCTTTCTGCATATATTTTGTTCCCCGCATCATCCTTTTTTGCATGTTTCTGGACCTGCTCCAGTTTGTCTATATCCTTCTTAAATTTAAAAGTAAAGATTTCCCCTGACATTAAGTCTACTTGTGTATGATTCTGGGGGTGTTACTCATCCCCATTTCTAAGCCAAAGAGCCAGCATTGTTTATAGACACCTCCAAGGTCATGTGCCCAGCATGACTGCATGGAGCACCGTTACCTTCCCACAGAAGCAGTATTTATTGATCTACTCACATGTGCATGTTTTTTAAACTGCTAGGTTGGCAGAAGCTGGGCCTAACAGCAGGAGCTCACTCCACTCCCCAGATTCGAACTGCCAACCTTTTGTCAGCAAGTTTAGCAGTTCAGTGGTTTAACCTGCTGCGCCACCAGGAAACACTATCTTATAATGAGGTAACCAGAATTAAAGACAGTACTCTAGATGAGGCCTGACTAGCACTGCATATTATGACTTCCCCCAACATGGAAACCATGCTTCTCATAATGCAAGCTAAAGTAGAAGATGATGTCCAACTCTGTCACTCCTTCCCACCTGCTACTAAGGAGGCTGTTCAGGTCCTGAACCGATGCTTGACCACTGTGATGATCCGGATGAGGGTTAACAAATTGAAATTGAATCCAGACAAGACAGAGGTACTCCTGGTCAGTTGCAAGGCTGAACAGGACATAGGGTTACAGCCTGTGTTGGACGGGGTTACACTCTCCCTGAAGATGCAGGTTCGCTGCTTATGTGTGATCCTGGACTCATCCTTGAGCCTGGAACCCCAGGTTTCGGTGGTGACCAGGGGAGCATTTGCACAGTTAAAGCTTGTGTGCCAGCTGCACCCGTACCTTGGGAAGCCTGACTTGGGAAGCTCTGGTTACATCCCGTATAGACTATTGCAATGTGCTCCAGTGAGGTTGCCTTTGAAGATGGTCCGGAAGCTTCAATTAGTCCAACAAACAGCAGCCAGGTTGTTAACAGGAACAGCTCTCAGGGAGCATACAACCCCCCTGTTGCGCCAGCTTCGCTAGCTACCGGTTTGCTACCAGGCCCAATTCAAAGTGCTGGCTTTGGCCTATAAAGCCCTAAATGGTTCTGCCCCAACTTACCTGTCCGAACATATCTCCCCTTATGAACCATTGAGGACTTTAAGATCATCTGGGGAGGCCTGCTCTTGATCCTGCCTCCGTCACAAGTATGGTTGGTGGGGATGAGAGACAGGGCCTTCTCAGTGGTGGCCCCTTGGCTATGGAATGCTCTCCCTAAGGAGATTAGATCAGTTTCTTCGCTCCTAATGTTTCGGAAAAAACTCAAGACATGGCTGTTCAAGCAAGCATTTGCAAATATTGAGTAATGGACATAGGAAAACGGTGGAATTGATGGAATTGGACAATATTTTTATTGAGGATTTACTGACTTATGTTTTTATTGCTGTTGTTATGATTTTATTGTTGTTAACTTTTTAAAAATTGTACTTGTGTTTTTGTGGCATTGAATTTTGCCTTGTAAACCGCCTCGAGTTGCCAGAAGGCTGAGTGGGATGGTATATAAATAAAGCAAATAATAAATAAGGCACGACTGGTGGGGACGAGAGACAGGGCCTTCTCGGTGGTGGCCCCTCGACTGGAACTCCCTTCCACTGGAGATCAGAACTGCCCCTTCTATCTTAATGTTCAGGAAACAGGTGAAAACTTGGCTTTGGGGATTGGCATTCGACAAATGAGCCATGATCCTGTGATATGGATGGAGGATGACGAATAATGATTTTTGATTACATAAAAATATAATAAATACGCTCTTTATTTGCAATTGCAATATGTCAGGTTTTTTGGAGTGCTTTCTCCACACTGTAATTATATGATTGTATTTTGCTATTTTAATGTTTTAGTGTGATTCAGAATATGATGTTTTAATGACTGTCTGTAATATTGATGTTGGAAACCGGCCTGAGTCCCTCAAACAGAGGTGAGAAGACCAGTATAAAAAACTGCTAAATAAATAAATAAATAAATAAATAATAGCATGCATTTTGCTTGCTGTAGCATCACACTGCTGGTTCATATGTGATTTATGATAAAAAATAATAATTACAGTATGGGAGGTACTAGGGAAAATTGCAGAGAAAGGATGAAGAGATAACAAAATGCTTTTATTTCTATCTATGAGAGAGCTGTTCTAGATTCAAGAAAAAAAGGATAATAATATCCCAGGTATTTCCAAAATCTAAAAACTGTGGGACCTTTCCAGATTTGCTAAAAGTTATCTAGAAGGAAATACCCATGGCATTTTCTTGACTTTTGAATACCAAGGATTTTGGTTTTGAGGTCAACTGTGACACCATCGATTAGACCAGTCAAAGCAGAAACTTTCCATGAAAGCTCCTGCTGTTACCCTGTAATTGTTCTGGGCACAGAAGGAAAAGGAAGGAAGTCGAAGTAATAGGCAGGCCAGAGAGGAAATAATTCACTAGAAAGCTGAGAGATACTTTTTTTATCAGGTTGATGAGTGGAAATCCAGAATGCTCTGATTCAGGATGGATTAGGAAAATAAAATACAGCTCTCTCTCTCTCTCTCTCTCTCTCTCTCTCTCTATATATATATATTAGGCCTGGGTAACAACGCAAAAATTTGTTTCTAAAATCAATTTGTATTTGGGTTTTTTTTTTGTTTCGATATTTAAAATAATTACAAAATTTTCCCTTAAAAAAGTTCGGTATTTACGAAATTTCGTTAATATTTACAAAACATTTTGTAAAGATGGCGCCCTTTTTTCAATATTTTTTCAATATTTTTTCAATATTTTTTCAATATTTTTTCAATATTTTTTCAATATTTTTTCAATATGTTTTCAATATGTTTTCAATATTTTTTCAATATTTTTTAATTTAATTATTAATTTAGTAGAATAGGGAGGAGAAATTATTATTAAGGAGGGAAGGCAGGCACTCACTCACTCTGGTGGGCCCTCAAGCGCTGCCGCCGGCTCCTCCGAAGCAATGCAAAATTGGGAGAAGGGCTCCCCAAAGGCCATCTAGCCCAGCCCTCCGCTAAGGAATTGGGAGAACGAAGCACACCCACCGCAAAGGTGAAGAAGGAGGGACAGGCCGCCTTCCCGCTGAGGGTCGCTCGCCCTCTCGCTCGCTTGCTCAGCCGGCGCCTTCGAAGCACACCCACCGCAAAGGTGAGGAAGGAGGGACGGGCCACCTTCCCGCTGAGGGTCGCTCGCCCTCTCGCTCGCTTGCTCAGCCGGCGCCTTCGAAGCACACCCACCGCAAAGGTGAGGAAGGAGGGACAGGCCGCCTTCCCGCTGAGGGTCGCTCGCCCTCTCGCTCGCTTGCTCAGCCGGCGCCTTCGAAGCACACCCACCGCAAAGGTGAGGAAGGAGGGACGGGCCGCCTTCTCGCTGAGGGTCGCTCGCCCTCTCGCTCGCTTGCTCATCCGGCGCCTTCGAAGCACACCCACCGCAAAGGTGAGGAAGGAGGAACGGGCCGCCTTCCCGCTGAGGGTCGCTCGCCCTCTCGCTCGCTTGCTCAGCCGGCGCCTTCCCCGCCCTCTCCTCCTCCTCCTCCTCCTCCTCTTTCAGGCTCTGATTGGCTAAGGAGAGGAGAGAGAGGAGAGCTCCCAGCAAGCATCTAGCCAAGCCATCTTACGTATTTCCGAAATGGACGGAAATACAAAAATTTTTGGCGCATGCATTTCGATATTTAAAAACACTTCCGGGTTTAAAAATAAGTTTTGTAATCGTTTTGTAATTGCTAAAATTAACGAATATTTAACGAATTACAAAATTAACGAACGAAATCGCCCAGGCCTAATATATATATATATATATATATATATATATATATATATATATATATATAAACAGATTAGTCGTTTACGGCTCCTGGGTGCATTTGAGGCGGAAATCCTAACCTCAACCAACATAGGAAAAACAACTGTCCTTCATAAACATACTTGTAGGAAATAGAATTTTTAAAAAGTGATTGCTGCAATGGTTCACTACTAACATCTTTGATACGTAATAGCTTGGTTTACATTTACATATTCTGCAGAAATAAATAATATACACAGTTTTTATTTGAGGCATTATCCTGTTTCCTCTAAATGTTCCCACAACTTTGATAATCCTCATTGACATTTTGTGCTTCCTAAATGGAGGAAGGAAGTGAGTAAATGAGCATATCAGGATCTTGCTGACAAAAACCACATTCACGTCTACAGACTACATGCTCTTCCAAAGGATAGATTTCTTTCATTGATAAGAGTGCATGCTATTTGATGCAACTCACTGGTAAGTGGGAAGCTGTACAGCAATGTCTTTCTCACAGACAAATAACATTCATGGCTGGCCCACCTGCTCTTCTCTCTTGCCAGCTGCCACGCCAAACATTTATTCCGTCTTTGCATTGAAGCTGAAACTGCTTAAGTATAGCACTTGTTGGCTGTAATTCAGTGGCCACAAGCAAATCTAGATGTAATAACGGGCTGCAACACGGTGTAGCATTGTAAGTTCAACTCTCTCAGTACTTGTAGCTGGGAATCTGGCATCAGGCCTATTTCATTTTATTCCACAGCTGTTTTAAAGGGGCTGGATATAAATTTTGAGTCATTTATGGAAAAAAATCACTGAACTTGATGGAATAAATTAGTCATGAAATGAATCCTACTGTTGGTCTTAACTACAGTAGAACCAATTAAATTTGTCTGCCTGTGACTCACTAGTCAAGAATTAGTTGAATAGATTACTCCAACTGGGACTAACTAAAATTCTGGCCATGCTTACTCAGTTAATCCCATGGGTTTTGCCCTAAACATGTCTAGGGTGAATCTACAAAATCAAGAAAATTCAGACTTATTTCAGACTCAAATTTGTGAACATTAAATTCACACAATGTCCAATGATGTTCAATGAATACTCCAGACTTTTCAAGGTTAAACTGATTTTGCCTGACTTTGGGCAAAATCTGGGGCTACTTCAGAGTTAGTGTGACACTCGAGAATATCTCATAGTTTTGGGGCAGTCTGGACAATAGGATAGGAAAATCAGTGCAATCATCCTTTTTACCTTTGGTGTATCCCTGTCGCCATTGACACTACTCCTAGCTAACAATGAACCTCTATGTTTCACACATACTGCACATATACAAATGAAACAGTATAGCACCATGTCAGCCACATTACATGATTCGATAAATACATAGAATAGAGATATCTGAGTAAAAGATGTGAATATACTCTCAGTTGCAAAGTTATAATTGAGAGAGAAAAAATTGTAGTGATTGTAGTTGCTATTGGTGCTATAGTAGTGAGGTGTCCTTACATCCTCCAGCTCATGCTACAGATGCTAGACAAAACAGGTCATGTGGCATGAGGGATGGTTTCTGCCGTGTTTATATATTAATCATATTTACATACTTCTTCCAGAGCAGAATATATAGAATTCTTCCATTTTATATCGTAGTCAAGAAGACTAGTCAAGAAAATTTTATGGCCACACAAATGAAGTGGTAGACCTCCACAAAAGATAGGTTTCTGGTTGACAATATCTTTGTGTTTAAAGAAAGCTATTTGTGCATACTGTCAACCCTCCATATCTATGGATTTTTCATCCAGTGATTCCTTTATCCACAGCTTGAAAAATTCTGAAAATAAAACCTTGATTTTGTAATTTCATATGAGGGATATGATTTTACTACATCATTGCACAGAATGGGTTTTGAACATTCATGGATTTTGGTATCCATTGAGATGGGACAGTTTCTAGAACCAAACCCCGACAGATACCAAGGGTCAACTATATAATAGGTACAATATGATATATGTATGTGTGTGTGTATTATTAAAGCCTTTCCCAATAAATAAAGCTTCAAGTGAACATGCGCTGATACAAGATTTTATTGCTATTATTGTCATTACATTTGCATGTTGCATTTCCCTACAGAATTGGAAATCAAAGTGGATGGAAGTGGCATGGGAAAATGCCAGAAGTTCCCCTGGAAGTCAGGAGGTGGGTGTGACTGTCATGGAAAAGATGTGTGTCCATATGCACAAGTAGAAATTCTTCCAAATTAAATTTGCAAAATGGATTCCTCACTTCTAATTGAGTCAGATCTGCATGAAGAATAAGGAGTGGTTGTTTGTTTGTGCTGTAAGGGCTGTCTTTAAGCTCTGCCATGCTGAAGTACTCTACTTGAAAAGAAAAGAGTTTGTAACTGCAAAGCCTGGTCACACACTCACTCCTTGTCTGCCTTTGTTAACATCAGGAAAGCCTAAGAAGGGCTGACAGAGTTAGAGAATTAGAATCAACGGGGTCCATCTCTGATCAGCCTTCTGAAGTGCATTGACCCTCTTAAATTTGTTTACAATTTCAACCTTTTGAAAATTAAACTCTTACCTTTTTATCTGTGGACAGTGAAACATGGAGACAAAATTGTGAGCTAAGTATAAGCTGATCAAAGATTCATTAAGAGAGGTGGCAAATAACATATCAAGTTAGATGCACTACACCATTAGATGGCTAAAAGAGTGGCTTCAATAAATTGAATTGTCTCCACAGCTTATGTTACAAAAGGAAAGATAAATAGATAAAGCGGGTGCTCTCAGGAGCTGTTGTAACTAGCAGTCAGCAAGTGTACTCTATACATAATAATTGGCCCTTAACATATAGAAGGTGCATGTAGACATTAAAGAAAATGTATTGCATTAAGTACAACTCCTTATTATTAAGTAACCATTTGTCTACTGGATAATATATATTCTTGTATTGTCGAAGGCTTTCATGGCTGGAATCACTCAGTTCTTGTGGGTTTTTTCGGGCTATATGGCCATGTTCTAGAGGCATTTCTCCTGACGTTTCGCCTGCATCTATGGCAAGCATCCTCAGAGGTGAGGTCTGCTGGAACTGGGGAAAAAAAGGGGTTTATATATCTGTAGAATGACCAGCGTGAGACAAAGGGCTTTTGTAAGTTGGGCTAGGTGTGGATCTTTCAACTGACCACCTTGATTAGCATACAATGGGCTGACTGTGCCTGGAGCAAACTCTTCTTGAAAGGTGATTAGATGTCCCTGCCTGTTTTTCTCTCTGCTGTTTTTGCTGTTGCAATTTTAGAATTTTTTAATACTGGTAGCCAGATTTTGTTCATTTTCATGGTTTCTTCCTTTCTGTTGAAATTGTCCACATGTTTGTGGATTTCAATGGCTTCTCTACAGGTCAATGGATATTCCACCTCAGACATCAGAAGAGCTGTAAGACCAGGAACAAGCCACGAGAGTCAAGATGAAGTTCCACCCAGAGGAAAAGTGTTCCTGCCATACATCAAGGGAACCACTGACCGCATAGGGAAGCTGATGAGGAAACACAACATACAAACAATCTACAAACCCACCAAGAAAATCCAACAAATGCTACATTCAGCAAAGGACAAGAGGGATCCTCTCAACTCTGCAGGAGTCTACTGTATACCATGCAGCTGTGGACAAGTCTACATAGGGACCACCAAACACAGTGCCCAAACAGGAATCCAGGAACATGAAAGCACTGCAGACTACTCCAACCAGAGAAATCAGCCATAGCAGAGCACCTGATGAACCAACCTGGACACAGCATTTTATTTGAGAACACAAAAATGCTGGACCACTCTCACAACCACCATGTCAGACTACACAGAGAAGCCATTGAGATACACAAACATGTGGACAATTTCAACAGAAAGGAAGAAACCATGAAAATGAACAAAATCTGGCTACCAGTATTAAAAAATTCTAAAATTGCAACAGCAAAAACAGCAGAGAGAAAAACAGGCAGGGACATCTAATCACCTTTCAAGAAGAGTTTGCTCCAGGCACAGTCAGCCCATTGTATGCTAATCAAGGTGGTCAGTTGAAAGATCCACACCTAGCCCAACTTACAAAAGCCCTTTGTCTCACCCTGGTCATTCCACAGATATATAAACCCCTTTTTTCCCAGTTCCAGCAGACCTCACCTCTGAGGATGCTTGCCATAGATGCAGGCGAAACGTCAGGAGAAATGCCTCTAGAATCATAGAATCATAGAATCAAAGAGTTGGAAGAGACCTCATGGGCCATCCACTCCAACCCCCTGCCAAGAAGCAGGAATATTGCATTCAAATCACCCCTGACAGATGGCAATCCAGCCTCTGCTTAAAAGCCTCCAAAGAAGGAGCCTCCACCACACTCCGGGGCAGAGAGTTCCACTGCTGAACGGCTCTCACAGTCAGGAAGTTCTTCCTAATGTTCAGATGGAATCTCCTCTCTTGTAGTTTGAAGCCATTGTTCCGCGTCCTGGTCTCCAAGGAAGCAGAAAACAAGCTTGCTCCCTCCTCCCTGTGGCTTCCTCTCACATATTTATACATGGCTATCATATCTCCTCTCAGCCTTCTCTTCTTCAGGCTAAACATGCCCAGTTCCCTAAGCCACTCCTCATAGGGCTTGTTCTCCAGACCCTTGATCATTTTAGTCGCCCTCCTCTGGACACATTCCAGCTTGTCAATATCTCTCTTGAATTGTGGTGCCCAGAATTGGACACAATATTCCAGATGTGGTCTAACCAAAGCAGAATAGAGGGGTAGCATTACTTCTTTAGATCTAGACACTATGCTCCTATTGATGCAGGCCAAAATCCCATTGGCTTTTTTTGCCGCCACATCACATTGTTGGCTCATGTTTAACTTGTTGTCCATGAGGACTCCAAGATCTTTTTCACACATACTGCTCTCGAGCCAGGCGTCCCCCATTCTGTATCTTTGCATTTCATTTTTTTCTGCCAAAGTGGAGTATCTTGCATTTGTCACTGTTGAACTTCATTTTGTTAGTTTTGGCCCATCTCTCTAATCTGTCAAGATCGTTTTGAATTCTGCTCCTGTCCTCTGGACTATTGGCTATCCCTCCCAATTTGGTGTCGTCTGCAAACTTGATGATCATGCCTTCTAGCCCTTCATCTCAGTCATTAATAAAGATGTTGAACAGGACCGGGCCCAGGACGGAACCCTGCGGCACTCCACTTGTCACTTCTTTCCAAGATGAAGAGGAAGCATTAGTGAGCACTCTCTGTGTTCGTCCACTTAACCAATTACAGATCCACCTCACCATAGTTTTGCCTAGCCCACATTAGACTAGTTTCCTTGCCAGAAGGTCATGGGGGACCCTGTCGAAGGCCTTACTGAAGTCCAGGTACGCTACATCCACGGCATTCCCCGCATCTACCCAGCTTGTAGCTCTATCGAAGAAAGAGATCAGATTAGTCTGGCATGACTTGTTTTGATAAATCCATGTTGACTATTGGCGATGACTGCATTTGTTTCTAAGTGTTTGCAGACCACTTCCTTAACAATCTTTTCCAGAATCTTGCCCGGTATCGACGTGAGGCTGACCGGACGGTAGTTGTTTGGGTCATCCTTTTTTCCCTTCTTGAAGATTGGGACCACATTGGCCCTCCTCCAATCTGCTGGAACTTCTCCCGTTCTCCAAGAACTCTCAAAGATGGTTGCCAATGGTTCCGAAATGACTTCCGCTAGTTCCTTCAATACTCTGGGGTGTAGTTGATCTGGCCCTGGGGACTTCAACTCATTAAGAGCGGCCAGGTATTCCTGGACGACTTCTTTCCCAATTTGGGGTTGGATGTCCTCCAATCCCTCATCCACTCCATCTTGCTGAGGTTGAAGACTCTCTTTTTGTGAGAAGACTGAGGCAAAGAAGGCATTAAGTAGTTCTGCCTTTTCCCTATCCCCTGTCAGCATTGCCCCATCTTCTCCTTGAAGAGGTCCTATCGCCTCCTTGTTTTTCCTTTTTCTACTGACATAAGAATAGAAGCCCTTTTTATTGTTTTTAATGTCCCTGGCAAGTCTGAGCTCGTTTTTTGCTTTAGCCTTGCGGACCTTTTCCCTACAGGTGTTGGCTATTTGTTTGAATTCTTCTTTGGTGATTTCTCCCTTTTTCCACTTCTTGTGCATGTCTCTTTTGTGTCTTAGCACAGTTAGAAGTTCTTTGGACATCCATTCTGGCTTCTTTGCACTTGTCCTATTTTTTTCTCTTTGTTGGCACGGTTTGCAGTTGCGCCTTGAGTATTTCACTCTTGAGAAATTCCCATCCATCCGTAACTCCCTTGTCTTTTAGTATCTGTGTCCACAGAATGCTGCTCAGCGTTTCCTTCATTTTTTGGAAATCAGCTCTCCTAAAGTCCAAAATGCGGGTTTGACTTGTCTTAGTTTCGGCCTTCCTTTGTACCTCAAATTGCAGGAGCACATGGTCACTTGCCCCTAAGGATCCTACCACTTCGACCGCATCAATCAGGTCCTCCGCATTTGTTAGGATGAGATCAAGAGTAGCCAATCCCCTTGTTGCCTCTTCTACCTTCTGGACCATGAAATTGTCTGCAAGGCAAGCGAGGAATTTGTTGGACCTTGTACTCTTGGCCGAGTTTGTTTTCCAGCAAATATCGGGATAGTTGAAATCGCCCATGACTACTACATCTCTTCTCTGTGCCTGTTTGGTCAACTGTTGGCAGAAGACTTCATCAAGTTCTTCCTCCTGGCTTGGGGGTCTGTAGTAGACGCCTACAACGACATCTTTTTGAGTCCCAGTTCCCTTGATTCTTATCCAGATGATTTCAAGCTGGTTTCCCAGATTGCTGTCTTGAATCTCTTCTGCAGCATAAGAGTTTTTGACATATAAGGCTACTCCGCCTCCTCTCCCCTTTGTTCGGTTTCTGTGAAAGAGGTTATACCCCTCGATATCTACATTCCAGTGATAGGAGTCATCCCACCAGGTTTCAGTGATCCCTATGATATCATATTTGTGGTGTTGTGCTAAAAGTTGGAGTTCGTCTTGTTTATTTCCCATGCTCTGTGCATTAGTGTAAAGACATGTGAGCCCCTGGGATCTTCCCTTGAGCTGTTTAATTGGGATTATTGTGCTTTTGGTACTTGGTCCTTGTTGTGTTTGTGCAGCCCTCCATTTAGCCTTCTGGCGATTCCCAGACATTATGGGTAAAGTAGTGTTCGCAAGGCTGTTGTCCCCCTCCCCCGGTGGACCTAGTTTAAAGTGCGTCTAATGAGGTTTGCGAGTCTGTGAGCAAAAAGGTGTTTTCCTACTTGTGTGAGATGCACCCCATCCCTTGCCAGTAGGCCATCCTCCTGGAAAAGCAGGCCATGGTCGAGGAAGCCAAAGCGTTCCTCCTGACACCATTTTCTAAGCCAGTCATTGACCTATACTATTTTTCTGGCTCTTGTGGGTCCGTGTCTTACAACAGGGAGGAGGGATGAAAAGACCACCTGTACATTAGATTCTTTTAGCTTTGCTCCTAGAGCTCGAAAATCATTTGTGATCTTTTGAAACGTATGCCTTGCAGTATCATTGGTTCCTACATGAATCAACATGAGGGGAGGACGATGATAGGGCTTGAGGAGCCTGGTGAGCCTCTGAGTGATATGGTGTATTTTTTGCCCCCGGTAGGCAGCATATTTCTCGAGCCATCCCATCTGGTCTGGAAATGACAGCTTCCGTTCCTCTAAGGAGGGAGTCGCCTACTACCAAGACCTGTTTACTTTCAGGAATGACAGGGCCCCTTTTGTGCAATGTAGTGTGTAGGTCTCCAGAAAAGTGATCCTGTTGGTGTGAATTGTGTAGGTGAAAAGTGTTGTCCTCCTCCTCGACATCCCCGGTGCATTCGTCAAGGACAATCCATTGAGATTCGTCCAAGAGCCTATGGTTCTCCTGTATGTGTTCCTGTTGCTCCTGGTCTATGGTTGGGGATGGAACATGGCCATATAGCCCGAAAAAACACACAAGAACTGGGATATATTCTTGTGCTTATGGTACACTGATCTTTGTTTATTTACGTTATTTTTATCACACCTTTCTACCAATATAGAGACTCAAGGCAGCTGAAAATTTCTATAGCTTCTATCCAATGGACTAAGACCTGCCATTCTTCCTTCCTCCCTCCCTCCCTCCCTCCCTCCCTCCCTCCCTCTCTTTCTCTCTCTAGGTAAGCCTATTTTAGAGCCCCTGGGGTGCATCAAGTTAGACCGCTGAGCTGAACTTGCTGACTGAAAGGTTGGCAATTTGAATCTGGGGAGCAGAGTGAGCTCCTGTTGTTAGCCCTAGCTTCTGCCAACCTAGCATTTCGAAAACATGCAAATGTGAGAAGATCAATAGGTACCACTTAGGTGTGAAGGTAATGGCACTTCATGAAGTCATGCTGGCCATATGACCTTGGATGTGTCTACAGACAGTGCCGGCTCTTTGCTTAGAAATGGAGATGAGCACCACCCCCCACAGTCAGATTTGACTGGACACAATTTCAAAGGGAAACCTTTACCTTTACTAAGCCTATTTTATCCAGATATCAGATTTTTCACAATTTACAGTATTTTGTATATCTGCCTTCTCAGAATTAAGCACTACTGATTTAGGAATGTATGTACAGGATTGCAGCCCCATTGTTTTGACATGGTTCACACATTAAATTATGGCTGTGTTTGAGGATTACATCATGACCTTACAGCACTAGCAAACTTGGTTCTTCCATGAACATTCAGAAACCATCAGGTGTAAAACAATAAAGTTGGCTCATTGTATGGAAGAATACTTTATTAAATAATAAAATGAAGAGCTTATAATTATATTTTAGGTGAGGATTTATATTCTCTGAAAAACGTACTAATGATATTTTTTATATGCTGAGACTCCCTCAAGGTTACTTTATAATGAGACTCGGAGATAACTAAAAGAATGCTTGGCAAGCTGGAATTCAGATGCCTTCACAGATGACAAGTTTATACATTATTGCAAAATATTTCTAGCATAGGCCATCATCCCAGGAATCTCTTTTGCATGTAAAAAAATGGCACAGATTTGCAAGGCACCTCATACCTGCATCTCAAATGCAGTTACAGAACAAGGAGATTCAAGCCATGTCTTGACAATTTATTTGCCCTACGTGAAGAAGGCTATTTCATACAGCTAATTGTTCCCATAGATTATACAAATTCTAGTGGGTGGAATTGTACATATTATGCATTTATTCTTTGTTAGAAGCTTTCTTGGGCCTGACTGTATTGTTTCCATTAGCTTCCATCAAAGAGCACATCTTTACAGGATGAAATATGACATTCATTTCCTTGTTCCTACCTTGGCAGTTTTAGGAAAATGAAAACAAATGTATAAATGTAGACATAGAAACTGCATTTCTATTCAAGCTGTGTGAGCTGTTTTACAAGGATGGGCTATGGCTGAACAATGTAGGCAGAACAGACAGCTCACAAGAAATGTACAGAAAGTACTGTGATGCCTTCCCCAGAGATTACCCTTTCAGACTATGATTCCCCAAATCCCCTTGCTGTATTCTCAGATTGTAGCCCCAAAAGTATTTTGTTCAAACTCTTTTCAAAATATATGAAGGGTGTGTTTCATGGTTGGAATCACTGGGGAGTTGTGAGTTTTTTTGGGCTGTATGACTATGTTCCAGTAGCATTCTCTTCTGACATTTCACCTACATCTATGGCAGGCATCCTCAGAGGTTTGTTCAGAGGTATGTTGGAAATGAGGAGTGTATATATATCTGTGGAACGTCCAGGGTGGAAGAAAGAACTCATGTCTGTCTGAAGCAAGTGTGAATGCTGCAATTAGCAAGCTTGATTAGTACTGAATAGCCTTGCAGTTGCAAAGCCAATCAGTGAGAGTATTTGTTGGCTGTTGCTGCCTGGAGGCATTCTTTGTTTGGGAGGTGTTAACTGGCACTTGATTGTTTGCTGTCTGGAATTCTCCTGTTTCTGAGTGGTGTTCATATTTACTGTCTTGATTCTGGTGTTTTGTGATACTCGTAACCAGAATTTGTTCATTTTCATGGTTTCCTAATTTCTGTTGAAATTGTCCACATGTATATGGTTTTCAGTGGCTTCTCTGTGTAGTCTGACATGATGGTTGTCAAACTGACCCAGCATTTCTATATTCTCAAATAATACTTTTTGTCCAGGTTGCTTCATCAAGTGCTCCTGCTATAGCTGACTTCTCTTGTTGAAGTAGTCTGCAGTGCCTTCCATGTTCTTTGATTTGTGTTTGGGTATTGCATTTAGTGGTCCCTATGTAGACTTGTCTACTGCTTAAGCACTTGACAACCAAACCTGGACACATCATGTTATTTGAGAACACAGAAATGCTGGACCACTCTAACAACTACCATGTCAGACTACACAGAGAAGCTACTGAAATCCACACGCATGTGGACAATTTCAACAGAAAGGAGGAAACCACGAAATTGAACAAAATCTGGCTACCAGTATTGAAAAAAACTCTAAAATCAGGACAGTAAGTAAAGAACAACACTCAAAAACAGGGGAATTTCAGACAAGAAACAATCAGGGCCAGCTAATCATCTCCCAACAAAGGATTCCCTCAGGCAGGAAGCAGCCAAGCTGCAAAGCTACTCATTGCTTATCAAGGTGATCCACTGCAGTATTCACACTTGCCTCAAACAGACAAAGCATTCGTCCTCCCACCCTGGACATTATTCCACAGATATACAAACTCTACTTGCCTTGTTTCCAACAAACCTCACAACCTCTGAGGATGCCTGCCATAGATGTGGGCAAAACATCAGGAGATAATGCTTCTTAAACATGGCCATAGAGCCCAGAAAACACAGCATTCCATCATGGAAATTATTTTTAGGTTATTCTGATACAGTAAATTCCATAGGTGGAAAACAAGTCCTTTTGTGTTTTTTATTATTTGTTATTGAGGCTCCTTAGACCCCTAATAACAGCTTTGAACAGAGGCATAACTATTTCAGAAAAGTTAGTTTTCCATTTATAGTAGTTGAATACTTAATTACTAGACTTGGAAAACTAATACCCAGAATCTCCATTTTATCAAAATTGTGCTTCAGCTTCTTTATTCTCTTTGAATAAGCATTGCTTCTGTGAACCAGTATGTGTATGCATAGCCTCTTCCAATTTTGTAGGAAAGTTATGTGGGTGACGTCCACGTATTGGTGACATCATATTTTAAATCTGTTGATGAGTTTCCTCCAATGATTTAATACTGATGTTAGCAAACATGATGAAACATTGTGGAAACCTTTAATATAACTGCCCTGAAGCAGAACAGAAGTCCCTTAATGCTACTGTCTTGTAGCAACTCCACTAAATCGTTCCAGGAGAACAGAATCCAGGTATCAAAAGAGAGCAGGGATAATCAACAGGTTACCACTTTTATTTCCCAAGGGAGTAAAGAAACAGAAAAATAAAGCTATTTATTAAGGTTGATATCTCACTCAGGAATAGGATGCTGACAAATGAACAGTAATGAGCTAAATGCTTCAGGAATAGATTCTCAGAAGATGATCTGTCACCACCTCTATGTAGCATTCTTCTCTCCTCTCACATAATGGTGCATAATGCTAATTCCTGTGACCACATGACCAATCCATTCCTTTTATATTCTTCAAGAGAAGCAGACACTGAGAAAACACATAGCTGAGTACACAACAGCAAACAGCCTGCCCATAGGTTATAATAATAGAAAATGTTACGAAAAATGTATGTTTTTCAAGACAGCTATAGAACTTATTTCAAAGGTGATCCATTTCTTGACATTTCCAAAATTATATAATAATTTGAAAGATCTCTGTTCACTAACATGTAGACAGAGAATTGGTTCCCCCCCCCCTCAATTTGAGCGGGGGAGAATGCTTTGCTCCCTTCAAGTGAAAAGAGATCTGTTAAAATAGTCCCAGCCAGGACTTGATGTGGGCAGGGATGAGTGAGTTGCTTTGTGGTGTGTGCTGGGGAAGGCATTTAATTTCATTGTGCAATAGCACAATTGCAAAGTTTTGCAAAAGCTGTGTTGTAGTTAAACATAAAAAACAAGATTATGGCAGACAGAATGATTGATAACAGGCAAATAGAGGGAGAAAACGTGGAGACAGTGACAAACTTTGTATTTCTAGGTACAAAGATTACTGCAGACGCAGACTGCAGTCAGGAAATTAGAAGACATTTACTACTTGGGAGGAGAGCAATGACCAATCTTGATAAAATAGTGAAAAGTAAAGACATCACACTGGCAACAAAGATTTGCATAGTTAAAGCAATGATATTCCCCGTAGTAACCAATGGATGTGAGAGTTGGACCATAAGGAAGGCTGAGAAAAGGAAGATAGACACTTTTGAACTTTTGAGTTGGAGGAAAATTCTGAGAAGGCCTTGGACCACAAGAAGATCAAACAAGTCCCATACTCCAGGAAATTATGCCCTACTGGTTTGGCCATATAATGAGAGGAGAGAGAGGCTTGGAGAAGATGGTGATGCTGGGGGAAATGGAAGGAAAAAGGAAGAGGAGACAACCAAGAGCAAGATGGATGAATGGTATCCTTGAAGTGACTGGCTTGGCTTTGAAGGAGCTGGGGGTGGTGATGGCTGACAGGGAGCTCTGGTGTGGGCTAGTCCATGAGGTCACAAAGACTCGGAAGCAACTGAACAAATAAACAACAACAACAGCACAATGACAATAACATTATTCAGTTAAATTCTATTGAGGGCCTCAGAATTACTATTACTGGAATAAACAGTGATTGATATCCCCAGTGAACAATGTAATATCTTGTTTTCTCCTCTGGAATTATGACAGTGAACATTTGCTTGAGTTTGAACTGTTAAGAGCAGTGGTTCCCAACCTTTGATCCTCCAAGCATTTGAGACCTTATTTACTTATTTATTTACTATATTTATACCCAGCCCTCTCTCACCCCAAAGGGGACTCAGAGTGGCTTACAAGTAGGCAACAATTCTATTACTTCACCCCATGAATCACCAGCCAGCTTGAGCAACTGTCAGGAATTCTGGTACAAAATACCTGGAGGACCAAAAGTTGGAAACAACTGTGTTAGAAAGCCATCACTTTATTATCTCAAAAATGTTCAGTGGGCGAACACCTAATAAAATTTTCCAGTAATCGTGGAAGCAGTTTGACTTCCTCCGTCCTAGAAAATAGAAGCATATTTGCACAAAGACTAGAAGTGAGTACTTGTCATAACTTGTTCATTAAAATGAGTCAAATGAAGTCTTTGGCTGTTAGACCCCTTTGCTAGTGGCAGAGGCAGAGAACTTGCTTAACACTCCCCTTGAAGTCAGCAGAAAGCTTTAAGTTGGAGAATAATCGGCCATTTATGTTTCATTTCCTCATGATTCTTAACAGGATGTTCTCCCTTATTTCTCCTTTTATCTGATTATTATTCCAGTCTACTGGTGCATCTGTACTGAAGAATAAATGCAGTTCGACACCCATTTAACTGGCTCAATTCTATAGAATCATAGAGGTTGTAGTTTTACAAGATCTTTATCTTTTTATGCCAAAGAGTACTGGTGCCTCACCATATTACAGATCTCAGGATTCCACATGCAGTTTAAACTCAGAGAGGGATAGCAAATGGTCATATTAGTTTTAAGGCAAATTTCCCATACGTTTTAGTCTTGGAAGTAAGTAGATAGGTCCCTGTGTGGCCTTAATCCCTGACAACAGCCCCCTCGGCAACTTTAAAACATTTGTTTCATAAAAAAACACCCATGTAACATTAAAAGCAAGCCTAGCATTAATCTAGGGAACAGCAACAAAATGTCACAATAAATTGAAGGGTAGAATGAATTCAGGTAGAATTGATAATCTTCGTAACCCAATTTATCCCTGCTCATGCTCCTTTCCCTCTTCTGACAACCCTCCCCATGCAATTCCATCAAATATCCCCTTCTTCATATCTTAATATTCCATACCCCATGCATTCTCTTTGCTACTATTCCAAATAAAGACTCCAAGCAGTTTCCACTGGACCTTCTCAATCTACCATGGGCAACCAGGGAGCCTGTTCATGCTACAAAATTATAGCACTATGACTTCACTTTAAATGTCATACTTCATTCTATGGCTGCCATGCTTTAGTCTATGGCAACCTAGTCATTTAAGGAGTGGCATTTAAAATTCGCAACCAGTGTTCTCCAGTGGTTTTTTCATAGGATGGAACTATGGAAGTAAAATAGAAATAATAATGATATTGTGCAAAATGAATAGACTCCAAGTGCAGAAATGCTCTAGATCAGTGACTGTACCTTGGCCACAATATGCAGTACAATACAAAAACAATTTCAAGCAGCTTCAGTGTGCTAAACGCTAATGTGCAGCCCAAGTATAGTGCATCCTTTAATAGGATATCAGTTCAATTTATGTTAAAATTGTTGATGCAACATCATCTCCCTCATCCCCTGCATATAACTGTTGTCCAGTGTTATTTTTGACAGTTTTTTTTGAAACGCATTGAACTGCAAGCACTCTGTGGGCACCTCTAGAAATTAGCCTTTATTCTCTCCTCTGGATGAGTGCCTGCTGTGTTCAGATCTGGCTGGCAATGGAAGGCCTGGCTCTTGTTTTACACTGCTGCTCAAACTGATATCAGGCTGGTTCTGCTCTGCAGCTGTTTGGCCTAAGTGCCAACATTAGCAATGAATAGACTCAGACCACCTGTCTAGGGTCACCCAGCCAGATGCCACTTCTTACCTCGGGCTAATACATAGGCATCCGGATGCTCCAGCTTGCTTGTAACATCCTTCCAGATGCATTCTCAGCTGTCACACTTCATGACCCTATCTGCATATGGAAAGCCCAAACTCAGGGCTGGTTTTTACCAACTGCAAGTGGCTTGTCAGGCCCTGAAGCAGCTCAGGTGATGTAGAGTGTTCTGGTGCAATGAATTCTGATGTAGCAGAAAAGACATTTCAGTTTCTTGCCATTCCATCAAGAGCTCTATTGAACTGGCAAAAGAATACTTCCCCCCAGTTCTGAATTCCAATCGGCTTTTTAGTGTTCGAAAAACTATTTTATTTATTCATATGATTAATTTGCAGTTTTTTAAAAGATGGAATTTTAATTGGATTTTAATAATCACTAGTACTTGTGAGATTCTTTGGCACACATCCTATTATTATACATCTTTCTGCAGGATCTGCGGAAGCACATCATTATGTGTTTAGAAGATTGGAGTAATTTAGCAATTTCTGCAGAGCAGGTAAGTACAACAACAAGGTTGTCAGGCCTTTCCAGTGACACCACTTTGCTTTTTAAATGTATATTGCTGAGATTTCAGAAACAAGAATCCAGTAGTATTAACTCATAGACAGAGGCATATAAAGTGTAAACAAAACAAATAATCTCTCTTCTTCCTATTGAAATCTTGAGATGTCCTGGCTGGACTCTCTCCTTCTGCCTCCCTCTCATGACTCCACATCGAATAAAAATATGCTACAAAAAAGCCAGGTGCATATAAGAAATACTTTGAGGGAGTGATATTGCTAAATAAAATGTTTGGGACTAAATGTCATAGAAATCAAAGTGTACAAATTCCTGCTGTGCAAATTTCTAATTGGATATATCACTTTGATGGAGAATTGTTTTGACATTTGAGTAGCATTTATATGTAAACTTCAACTAGATGCCTTCCTGAGATATTGAAAGGATTAACACAGTTGGCAGTCAGTTAGTTCTAATCTTGACTTTATCTTAGTGGGAAAAAGTGCTTATTTATCTTTTGTTTGAGGTACCCATGTTTTTGCTGTTGTTCTCATATGTAGTAGAGGTTACTAAGCAATGGTCAGGACCTTTAGACTTGTTCATGGTTTTAAGTTGTCTGTAAACCAAGCATACACAAAATGATTTACAAGTGTTTAATTTTCTTATATTACTTCAAAAATATGTTTCTGTGCATGTTTTTAGGACAGTCCATAGGTTTCATCGGACTTTTAAAGGGGCCCATGGCCCCCAAAAGATTAAGAACAAAGTGTTCTAAACCATTTCTGTTTCTGTTCCAGAGGATGTCTCCACCATCAGGAGAAACATTTGGGAAAATGTGAGATAAGCTGCTTAGAGGAATTGGCAAAAAGTGAATCCCTTGACTTGTTCGTGGACTTTTCTGTTTAATTCCTCATTGCAGAGATCTAATGACCTGGAAAAAATCACCCTGTTCTCTGAGGTCAATTGATGAATCAGTTCCAACTTGTTAAACTGATTAAATTAATAACAACATACTGCAAATTTTATATATTGATTGTAGGTTTCTCCATTGTTGCTGTTGTTACTGTTGGTGCTGCTCTGTCTGCAGTTAGAACTTCATGAAAAATAACAAGTAAACTTACTTTCAGGGTTATCCTTAAAACCATGTCTGTAAAGATATAATTAATCTACTTGATGGCACTTAGTTTTATCTACTGCTTTTTAAAAAATTATACTTTTTTGATTTTATGCTAAAATGATTTGTTTATATTTTTGTATCATTATTACCTGTTGTAGGTTATATGTGCACCCTGGAGTGCCTTGTAAGCCGCCCTGAGTCCCTTCAGGGAGATGGTGGCAGGATATAAATAAAGTTTATTATTAAGTTTATTATTACTCAAATTCTTTATGAATATTAGGTTCACAAAATAGAAATAGAAGTGGATAGTGTGAAATAGTAAAAGGCAGGACAAAGAGAGAATGATGCAAGATTGCAGATTAGACAGGAAGAGCAAGTACATTGATATTAAGTAATCTCCACTTGTATCTTATGATTTCTTAATCTTTTACATTTTAACCTAGATTAATCAGAGACCGAGATTAATCAGAAACAATAGCTAACTTCTTGCATGGATTTAAAAGTTTAAATATGTTTTCAAGCACAATTTTCTCAGCATCAGGTGTTGAAGTTCCAGGCACCAGCACCAGCATAGAAATTATTTTATTTAGCTCCCAGTTGTAAGTTTCTATAGCAACTGCATCATATAGCAGGAAGCTAATATTCTAGCATATGACTACAGCTTCAACTAGAAATTTTAGTGCTATAATTTGGATGGCACTTTCATTCTCCTCCCTCTTTCTCTCTCTCTTTTTCACATACACACAAACACACATGCCATCACCACCAACAACATACCTTTCTATGATCTATTTATAAGTGTACTTGATTAATCTTAGTATTAATTATATCATTTGAAGTGAAAATTCATCACCAGGCTTTCGTTGCAAATAATTTGTTCAAGTTTAATCACGCCCCCTCCTCAAACCTCCATTAAGTAATTTAGAAAAAGGTTTCTCAAACAACCATGGAGCTAGCCATGGTGCTGACAGAGCTGTAGTCCTATATAAAAGTCACACAAGGTTTCTCTTCACGCTTCCAGACTTCTGGTTGACTGAGTTATAGCAGCTCAGCAATACTCATCAATTTTTCCTTAGGAGACAGGAGTAATTTAGCAAATCTAACAAGCAAGTAAATGCAAGGCTGCAGTGCTTTTCTGAGTGCATATTGCCAAGATTTCTGAATATCTGAAAAAAGTTTCTATTTATGCAATCCAAATAAATGGCTTGTTTTGCACACTGTCACTAACAGAGCAGACATGTCTGGGAGTATTTTATAAATTCATCTTCATCACTGAGGGCCTAAATAATCCCAGTGACATGGAACAATGATGAGAAAGTATTTGTGCACACTTTTCCAGTTAGATTCATTGGCATCCACCTAACAGTAACATCATCCAGTGCACATTTTACCAGCTTGTTTGCAAGAATGTCATGAGAGATTTAATGGAAAGTCTAATGAAACAAAGATACACTAAATCCATCACATTTTCCTGATCTTGTGACCTTTTGATTCTCACAAAAATAATCCTATGAATAATAATAATAATAATAATAATAATAATAACAACAACAACAACAATTTTATTTCTTACTCGTCTCTCCTAGTGGTTAAAGGCAGGTCACAACACAGTCAAAAGATGCAAACATTGCAAAAATTCTATAAATATACACATTTAAATGTAGTTCTATAAAAGATACACATTAAAATGTATTTCTATAAAATACATATTAAACACAAGACAGAGATTAAAACACAGGACATGAGTTTAAAATTCATCGATTTTATGAATTAAAGAAGCTGGGGATTGGCCAGATAAGTGGCATGCATTTCAAATGATAAGAAACCCTCTAAACACTGAGAGCATAGATTACATTAAAGTAAAAGTAGAAAAATAAAATGCCAAATACATACATATATGCATACATATATAAATGCAGATGGAAACAAACGATAAGCTTTTTTTAAAAAAAGGCCCACACAAAATCAAGTGGAGCCCAGTGTCTACAAAGATGAAAGGAACCACATTGTACAGTATAACCCCTACAACCATGGGAGATATATGTTTACCATAGTTAGTGAAAATCATGACAATTGAATAAATAACTTATGGATGAAGCATACAATTGTATGAGAGGATATAGGACATCTCTGTAGTCATTGCTAGATCTTCCAGCATGATTCCATAGTCAATTTCCCATGGAAGCACATCACAGAGTTAAACTACCCACAGAATGCTTATTTTGTCAGATGTGGGTAAATGAAATCATGGGAACTGGTCCTGCAGATACAAGTGTTGAATTATATATTTTATTTTACTTTGTTGCCCATGGATAGTCACTCCTGTGTGTGTTTTGAAAGACTCATACTGACAAATTGAGTTTGGGGAAGTGAGGTGAAGGTCAGAGCCCTTCTTTTTCTCTCCCTCCTCACTTCCCAAATACACTAGACCTAGGTGTACTCATCTGTGTGCTGGCTAGTGACAAAAATGGGTTAAAAACTGATTATTTCCCATTCATTTTGAAATATGTGTTAATGCATACTTGTAAAATGGTTCTTTAATGAGATAATCTGATTAAAATTTGTTTTGTGAATATGAACAGAGGTTATATTCAAATAGAGGTAGTTCAGTGCAACCTGATTCAACCTGTATTTTACACAGGGGAATATTTGTTCCATCATATTCTGAATTGAATTAATATCTGGATTGGGGTTTCAGTGAATTTCTTAATAGACAATCTAACCTAAGAACAGAACAGGCTTATAAATGTCTACTTTCAAACAGAGATAAGCTCCAAAGTGCTCCAAAATCTTTACCTACTAAGAAGCTTTGAAAACCCAGGCCAACAACATGCCAATTAGTCAAGCTTCCTCCACTCAGATCTCTTTAAAGCCTCTCCGGTATTCAGGAGAGCTTGATAAATTGGTTAGGACATGCAGGTGACACAGCTCTCCCCACAAGTTCATATTGGACCCCAAACAAACTTTGCCCTTGGTCTGTGGTTCTTATACATTCATTCTTGAATTGCAGAATCATTCTTCTCTCCTACTTGTTCAGAAAAGTTATCCATATTTGATTTGTGAGGGTCTAGTCCCACCCATCTCTACTCTGGCTATAGCACATAAAAGCAACTCAATACCACAGGCATCATTTGAAAAATAAAAATAAAGAGAACTAGACATACAAGCACTCAGTGGGGGAACATCAAAAGTGATTTCATTCAAGAGATGAAACTGTCCTGCAAGTTCCAAAGCTACACAGGAGTCAGCAGGGAAGCTTTATTTCCTTGGAGATATCTTTCACTGATGTCCCTCCACAGTTTTTGTGGCTTCCTCATAAAAGTGACATGTGAGGATGATGGATCTTTACATGAATAAAAGTCACCAACAAGATTCCAGCCAAAGACTCCATGAACTGAAGGCAAGAAAGGAGCTGTTAACTGC
This sequence comes from Anolis sagrei, assembly GCF_037176765.1. Lineage (NCBI taxonomy): Eukaryota > Metazoa > Chordata > Lepidosauria > Squamata > Anolidae > Anolis > Anolis sagrei. The sequence continues at coordinate 57,108,367 of NC_090023.1, read as the reverse complement.
AGTCGTCTTTGTTGTTGTATGCTTTCAAGTCATTTATGACATATGATGAACCTATCATATGGTATTCTTGGCAAGATTTGTTCAGTAAGGCTTTGCCTGTTTTTCTCTAAGGCTGAGAGTGTGTGACTAGTCCAAGATCACCCAGTGAGCTTTGATGGCTGAACAGGGATTCAGACACTGGTTTTCAGGGACCTAGTTCAGGGTCTAAACCATTACAAAATGCTGGCTCTGATAGTCATTTTTACTGATACATATTTTAGCCAGCAACAATTCCAGCTTCTTTGAAAAACATGGCAAATATGTGTTTTTTCTGTCTTAGCCTTGACATCTCTAATATACCAAAGGCATGGGTATATGCTGTCAAGACTCATGGGAGTTAACTGTCATCCACTGCTATGAAGGTTATATAGCTCTGCTGTAATATAATTCCTTCTATTCCAAATTGCAAAGTCAGACTTCCAATGCATTTTCCTCCCCTGAGTTCAAAATGTAATGATCAATAATATCTTACACTGTTTTTGTGAAGAATGTTAAAGACTTTTTTGGGAAATTTTAGAGCTATGTCAGGATGAACTTCAGAAAAAGATGATAAAATTTTCATGTGTTTTTTAAAAGTTAAAAATGATAATCTTTCATGCATCATAGTTTGCACTTTTTGGCAGTAGAATGTTTCTGCTTTTTATGTTATTTTTTAATATTATACCATCATTTCTTACTAATAGACACAATAGTGTGGGTCAAATTATTCAGCATACAATCATAACTTTAAAGAAGAAATCCGAGGTGTTGAAACTGTTTTGGGGAGAAGAACTGGCAATATCATAACCTCCTTTAAAATTTGGAGTCTAAAACCAGAACAGTCTTTAGTCAGAGTCACCAATCATCAATATTTTTTTCTGCAGCAGACAATCAAACTAATGAATTTGTCATTACTGTATATATCAATGGTATGCATGCTTATTCCATTTATATCCTGCCTTTCTTTTTTAAAAAAATGACTCAAGGTAGTTAATAGGCTTGGTTGATTAAAAAAATGATTCAAAACCCATTTTGGATCTAGGACGCGCTGGTAGTTTGATTTGGAAGTCATTTCAGAATTTTTTCAAAAAAGAGTTGGAACTTTCAGAAACTTCCAAATCACTTTGTTAATGGTGGATGCAATTGTGCACTACACGGAAAACAGCACTGGCACTGGGGAAACAAACACAGAGCCCTCAGAGAGGAGCAACCCACAGCAGTGGCCCTGGGCCTTTTGGAAACGTTGGAAATGAGTGTTTGGAGTCCAAGGGTGGCTTGAAGTAATGAATGGGAAATGTAGTTTTCTGTGGCAATATACAAAAACAGAGCCCTCAGAGAGGACCAACCCACAGCAGTGGCCCTAGGCCTCTTGAAAATGTTGAAAATGAGTTTTTTTGGCAACAATACAAACCCTCCCTTTTCCTTTTCCTTCCCTCCCCTCCCCTTCCCTTCCTCCATGCTCCTTCCAGCCATGCCACGCACCAACACACCCCAAGACCCACACAGCCCACCCTAATCCCAATAAACAACACACAAGAAGAGGCAAGGCAGACAACAACCCCTCTCCAAAAACTTTATCTTCTCCCAGCCCTTCTTCTTCTTCTGCCCTGCAGTCCTTCATCCACCCCGGACCCACACATCCAACAGTGCTAAATCAACAGCTCCACCAACACAACCTTCCCTCTCTGTTTCCCAGTTTGCAATGAGCCTCCCAGCAATGTGCTTTCCTTTGCATAGAGCAATGGCTGCAGAAACCCCTCCCCTTCCCAAAACATACCCCCTGATTGTCTGGGAGGCAAGCAGCTTAGGCTTCGCCTCCCAGCAGGCTTGACTAAAGAAAAAAATGCTTCATAATTCTTCCGACTCACTTCTTCATTCCGAAGCAAAAGAGTGCAATGTGGTTCAAAACAATAAGGGACTTCTGGTTTCAAACAAAGAGTCGGAAATTCCTTTGGAAAGCTAAAAATTCTGATTTTATTATGAGTTCTGCCATATCTGAATGAACCTATCAATCTCAAGTAGTTAACATTAAAATAAAACTAAACAAACATAAAATAACTTCAAAGACAATTTACTAAAAGGGAGGAGGGAACAACAGCCACCTACATTATAGCTCACTTTTATTGAAATTATTTTAACTATTGCTAGCTGATCTGGAAAGGGGTAGATCTTTTCCTGTCCATGGGATGACTTCAGGCCAACCTACAGTGTTGGATAAGATGTCCAGAATGTGTGAGAGCCAGACAGTAAGACTGAGAAAGAATTTTCCACCAAGATTAAAGGAGACATGTACAAGAAATGGAAAAGGGGGAAATCACCAAAGAGGAATTTGAATAAATAACCAACATATGTAGAGAAAAGGTCAAAAAGGCTAAAATACAAAATGAGCTCAACTTTGTCAGCAAGATTAAAAAGGGGTTATTTGGTTAAGTCAGGAGAAAAAGAAGAACAAGTAAATGGTAGGGCCTCTGCATGGAGAAGGTGGTGAAATGCTAACTGGGGATAGGGAAAAGGCAGAGCTGCTCAATATCTTCTCTCCCTCAGTCTTCTCCTAAAAGGAGATTGGTGTTCAATATGGAAATATTGAGTGGATGAAATAATAGGGGAAATGCAACTCAAAATAGGTAAAGAAATAGTCCAGCAATACCTGGCCACTCTAAATGAATTCAGGTCTCCAGGACCAGATGAACTACATCCAAGTGTATTGAAGGAATTAGCAGAAGTCACTTCAGAACCACTAGTAATACTTTTTGAGAATTCTTGGAGAACAGTAGAAGTCCCAACAGACAAGAGGAGGGCAAATGCTGTCCCTATCTTTAAGAAGGGAAAAAAGAGAATCCAAACAATTATTGTCCAGTCAGTCTGACATCAACACCAAGAAAGATTCTGGAGCAGATAATTTAGGAGGCAGCCTATAGTCACTTTGGAAAAAAGCTGTGATTGCTAAACTAATCTTATCTCTTGCCAGACTAATCTTATCTCTTTTTTCTATAGAGTTACAAGCTTTGTAGATAGATGCAGGGAATGCTGTGGATGTAGTATATCTTGATTTCAGTAGGGCACTTGACACAGTCCCTCATGATCTCCTCACAAACTAACTAGTCAATGTTAGCTAGACTATGCTACTGTTAGGTGGATTTGTAATTGGTTAAGTGACCAAACCCAAATGTTTCTCACCAATAGTTTCTCTTCATCATGGAAATAAGTGACTAGTGGAGTGCAGGGTTCAGTCCTGGGTCTAGTTCTGTTCAACATCTTTATTAATAACTAGGATGAAGGTTTAGAGGGCATGCTTACCAAGACTGCAGATGATACCAAATTAGGAGGGATAGGCAATACTCCAGAACACAGGATCAGAATTCAAAATGACCTTAACAGATTAGAGAGTTGGCCCAGAACTAACAAACTGAATTTCAGTAAGGAAAAATATAAGATAAGATACGTACTACACTTAGGCAAAAAAAAAAAAAAAGAAATGAAAGAAATGCAAAGATATAGGATGGGTGACGCTTGGCTCAACCACAGTCTGTAATAAGAAATTCAATGTGCAAATTTGATAAATGTGAGTTTAAAATGATGTGTGGGAATGAATGGAAGAATGGAAGGATGTATGGATGCAGCTAATAATTCTGGAAACACCAGTATAATATTAAGGCCTGCAATGACTAACTACCTGCTTGCTGCTTTGTGATTAAAACCTGTTAATGAGATCTGAAGAATGGGACAGTGATAAAGGAAATGTTTGCAACCTTCCTTATGTTAAGAAGGAAGTCAACATAAGATCAACACCAATCAAGGAGATCAACATCTGGCCAGGAAACTGAGATGGATCCAGGATGGAAGATGTCTATCATTAATTTACAATTTTGGGACTATATCAACAGAATTTTCCTATAAAAGACTCAGGCTAATAGTGCTCAAATCGTGGCAGACTGAGGAGTCTGTTCCACCCGCCATGCTCTGCTCCATGGAAGGAGAGATATGGTGTATTCAGATAGTGGCAGATCTGCACGGGAGCAGTATGGTCACTTTGGCCTTCTTTCTCAAGGGAAGAGGAAGAAGTGCGCTTTTGGAGTCTTGGATTTTGTGCAGGGAGTCAGGTTCTTCTGTATGGAAAACAGAGATCTGGTCCTTGGCATTGTTCTTAGGGAAAGAAGTTTTGGCATCTCAGCGTTTTGAAGTTTTGGCGTTATGGAAGTTATGGAACTATGCATTGGCAGGCTGCAGGAAAGCAGGGTCTGGCCTAACTGGTGCTTCTCCAAGGAGGGAGAAAAGGATATGGTAATACTTGGATGCATGTGGATGAATGCGTGTAAATGTGGTGTGAATGTTGAGTGAAAATGTAACTCCCCTTTGTTTGTTTGTTAACCAATGTAATTGTGAATCCAATGTAGTTGCACAGAATCTGTATGTCTGTATGTCCAATGTCATTTTTTTGTCTAAATGTTTTCTGTAATCTGATATACCTTCTCACACTGGAAATTGCAATAAAAAGAACCTATGCTTCAAAGTCATTGAAAAGTCATTCATGTAAAAAAGATCTTAGGCCCCCTCCATGCTGCCGCTATATTCAAGGATCTGCTCCCAGATTATCTTCTTATTCCAGATTAAATCTGATAATTTGGGATCAGATCTTAGGATACAGGCAGTGTAGAAGGGCCTTGGAGTCTTAGTGGACTATAAGTCAAACGTGAGCTAACAATATGATGCAACAGCTAAAAAGATCAATGAGATTTTGGGCTGCATCAAAAGGAGTATATCTAAATAAATATAATAATAATAATAAGTAATGGTGCCTCCCTATTTTGCTTTGGTCAGATTTCTAAGCCAATATAGGATTATAAGGAATAATATGTTCATTCAAATAGCCTAGACCTAACTGGGGGATAAAATATTTAACAATGTTCAAAAAAGCCTTTTTTAAAAAACCTTTTTTCTAACATTCAAGAAACATTGACAAAGAGAAACCCAAAGTGATGAGAGTCTTTGCATAAAGTTAGATACATACTTTTCCCAAGCAAACAGCATCTGAGCTGAAAATCATGTGTCACATTTGTGCAACATAAATTCATTGTTTATACAAACTCCATAATTTTACAAACTTCTTTTACAGTAGGATAAAGAATCACAAAAACATTCCAACACTTTCTTCCAGGAGAGGAAGACCCAAAAGTCTTTCACAGAAGAATCAATGAAAGGCAAGTGCCCTTCCATCCAGCTACTGCTGCTGTTGCTCCCACTGGTTGGTTGTACTGTTATTTGTAAAACTGTGGTGGGAAGAGCCAACTCTCCTTTCTCTTTGCAACCTCATGCCCACCAGCAGCTGTTACTTAGGAGATTCCTCCAGCTAGTTCTACCTTTCCTACCCCAGGTGTAGGGCTGAAGCAGTTGGCAGGGGAAAGCAAGAATCCAGTAGGAATGGGTCTGTTACCAGTAGGGTCACTGCCCATTTTGAGGAAACACAAAGGCAAGGATGTGTCATGCTGTTTGATCTAAGGCAAGAGTTGTAGTCTGGTAGTTTATCACCTTTATTTACCTTTAATGTGCTGGATATTGCTAATTGTTGTGCTGCTATGTTTATATGTTTTAATGATGTCTGTTTTAATCTGATTTTGATTTTTAGTTTTTTAAAAATATTATAATGTGTGCATCTTGTAGAATTTTATAAAGTGTTTTAAAAAGCCTTCGACAATACATTTTAATAACATATTTTTAATGGTAATAAGCTGCTTTGAGTTCCGATCTGGGGAAAAGATGGGATAGAAATTAACATAATAACAGCAGCGGTAACAATTGTTGTCCATATTGAGAATGAAGGCAGTGATGAATGCACCGAAATGGAAGAATGGAGACCTCATGGACCATCAGTCCAACCCACTGCTAAGAAGCAGGAAACTGCATTCAAAGCACCCCTGACAGATGGCCATCCAACCTCTGTTTAAAAGCTTCCAAAGAAGGAGCCTTCACCACACTCCGGGGCAGAGAGTTCCACTGCTGAACGGCTCTCACAGTTAGGAGGTTCTTCCTGATGTTCAGGTGGAATCACCTTTCTTGTAGTTTGAAGCCATTGTTTCACGTCCTAGTCTCAAGGGCAGCAGAAAACAAGCTTGCTCCCTCCTCCCTATGACTTCCTCTCACATATTTATACATGGCTATCATGTCTCCTCTCAGCCTTCTCTTCTTCAGGCTAAATATGCCCAGCTCTTTAAGCCACTCCTCATAGGGCTTGTTCTCCAGACCCTTGATCATTTGTTTCTAAGTGTTTGCAGACCACTTCCTTAATAATCTTTTCCAGAATCTTGCCTGGTATTGACAAGAGGCTGACCGGACAGTAATTGTTAAGGTCATCCTTTTCCCCTTCTTGAAGATAGTGATCACATTTGCCCTTCTCCATTCTACTGAGACTTCTCCTGTTCTCTAAGAACTTCCAGCTTCCAGACATCAACACCAGCATGCCGCTCCCGGCAAGGAATCATTGATGACCAGTACATCTGAAGGGGATTCACCCCTTACTGTAACAACAAAGGGATAAAACCATCCCACCCTCAGCCTCTCCTCATTCAAATTAGACAATGAATGAGGCCTGCAATGGTCATCATGGATATTACATTGGGCTCATCCCTGTGGGCATAGCAATGGAATTATACCAAAAGTGATGGGACTTCCCTCAATGACCAATGCTACTCATCCTGAAACAAGTTAGTGGTAAGAAAACCTGACATGAATATCGATCTTTGAATGAATTGAAGTTGTGACTCTCTCGGGGTTGAATGAATTTAAGTTGTGACTCTCTCAGCGTTGCCTCACATTCTGCCTGGTCAAATAACTTTTTGGGCGCCCCGATGGATATAAATATATCTCACGTTATGCGTATCAAGCCCATAGAGAAGGGCCTTAATTACCATTGTCCAAACATTATTTATTAGCTGACCAATATCGTGGTTAGCAAGCTGCCACAAAGAAAAAATTTCCAAATATAGATTGGGTTAAGGCCCCCCAACTGTACAGGTGGTCGTGTCACATCCCAGGTAGCAGCCCGCACTCGTAAGCCGAACATGAGATCTTTATCAACTGTCCCGCCCTTGGCTTGAAATGTCCGACCCAGGTGTTTTATTTTCAGGCGATGCGGTACACCATGTCCCATGTCCTTCTTATCATGTGAAATCATGGGGATAGAATTATTGGTGACTCTATCTGTAGCCGAATTATCGACTGAATTGTAGATACAATTAGCCACAGTCTTTGGCACCATAACGCCATAGCCTCCCGGGTGGACGAACTTAAGAGTTGAATATACATAATTAGTGGCTTAAATCTCTAGAGCAGCCAGCTTTAAGTCCCCATCAGCCATTGAAATAGACTCTAATCGTAATGGCCCGGGAGCATCAGGGACCGACTAACATCTTTGGTAACTAGTCCTGTCTCAAATTAGGAGACTGTTGATTTAGGTAAGTCTAGGCATTGAGCAGGTCAGCTCTATTAGAGGCATCAACCTGTCATACTAATGGGGTGACCCTGTGTGTAGAATGGGATTGCCAAACGATGTATAGCAAACCGATCTGGCACCAAAATTTAAAAACCAACTTAATAGCTGATTAATCTGTGAAACTCACTTGGGGTGGCATTTTAGCTAAATTGAGCCTTTAAGAACACTGACTGTAGGGAGGCAACCCAAGCAATGTTGAATAGAGACGCAAACGGGCATAAACCTGAACTCTGAGGACCATAAAGAAACCATTAACAACTAACAGGCTGCAGCAGCACAGTGTAGCCTTGACTCAATCTCTCATTATATATTATATTATATTATATTATTATAATGTACTATAATATTTCACATTATTGGATGCATTATAGCATCCAAGCTGGTTATAACAGTTGTGAATTATGGTTGGCGATTTGATATGAAACCTGAAGACTTGTCCTCAAACAAGCGTGTATTATGATAAGTTAAGATATGTATAATATATTGTATTTGAACCGCAAGAGCCATCCATCCCCGAAGAGGGGATATGTATTATCAATTATTCGGTTCGTCGAAATGAAGTAGTGTGTATATATATATATTATAGCCTATCCCTGCCATGCTGGCTGGTACAAACCGATGGTGCGTGTAAGCACACCAAAGCAGGTGTAAGTGTCACGGCCATGTAAGGTTGGCCGGCCATGTCTCCCAGGACCGAGCTTTGGTCCCAGGAACCTGTGTCTGCTGGTTTGGTACCTGTAGCGTGGTTGGCTCATTGGCACACCCTGCGCTCACGGCGCTTAGCATCAGAGCAGCTGGGCGGGGTGCGGCAAGTGATTGAGTATGGGGTGGTTCTGTGACCGCCAGGTGTCTGAGCTCGACATCTCTGGACGGTGTGAAGGTATGGTCAGCCTCTTTGCCGTCAGCCACATGCCACACATTCACCATCAAGCTTAGTTTCTGTCGGAGTGAGAAACCTTTGATGACAAAACAAGGTTTAGTTATAATGATGGATAATCCATCACTGTCTGGGTGAACCCCGAGATTTAATGATGAGCACCAATTATTATCTGAGGCCAATCATGGTTAGGTTGAGGCCCGGCTCTTTTGTAGGGATTGGGCACCATCCTATTATAGTTTCATATTGGTTAAGTAGGCTTAACTGCATTTTATTAATATTTATCTATCAAACTATATGCGCATAGAATCATAGAGTTGGAAGAGAACCCATGGGCCATCCAGTCAAACCTCTTGACAAGAAGCCAGAAGAATGCGTTGGAAAACATCCCCGGCATATGGCCATCTAGCCTCTGTTTAAAATTCCTCAAAGAAGGAACCTCAACCACACGCTGAGGCAGAGAGTTCCAGTGTTAAACAGCTCTTCTTGCTGTCAAGGTGGGGTCTCTCTTTTATAGTTTGAAGCCCATATGACTGGCTTCAGTGACCAGAAGGGACTTTATTTTATAATATTGTGCATGTTTGTTAGTCATTATTGTTGACCTTGTAATTTGTCCCCTTATTCACAAAGCTTTTGTCTTTTAAGGTGTTGTAGAGATAGTTGAAATAAATAATTAAGGTAGGTAGGTAGTCCCCTGACATTAAGTCCAGTCATGTCTGACTCTGGGGTGTGGTGCTCATCTCCATTTCTAAGCCGAAGAGCCAGCGTTGTCCGTAGACACCTCCAAGGTCATGTGGCCGGCATGACTGCATGGAGCGCCGTTACCTTCCGGAATCAAACTTGTGACCTTTCGATCTACAAGCTCAGCAGCTCCGTGCTTTAACCCACTGCGCCACCGGGGGCTAAGTAACCCAACTTAAAATCAAAAGCATTGGTTAGTCACACCGGCTTACTGTGTAGCTATACCTGTATGTGCGTACTAATATTACATTGTTGTTTTTATTTATTTATTTATTTATTTATCTGGTCATATCAGGGGTGACTTGAGAAACTGCAAGTCGCTTCTGGTGGGAGAATTGGCCATCTGCAAGGATGTTGTCCCAGGGACGCTCATTGATAAGAAACAATTAATTTTTAGTGGTTATGTTTGTAGTTATATATGACATCATATAATCCTAGAGTTGGAAGAGACCCCGTGGACCATCCAGTCCAACCTCCCTGTCAAGAAAACTGACAATTATATCGAAACGACCCATGGCCATCCAGCCCATTTAAAATTCACCAAAAAGTAACCTCTAGCACACGCCCAGGCGGAGAGTGCCACTATTAAACTGTCCCCAACATCAGGAAATTTATATATATATATATATATATATATATATATATATCAGTTTGAAGCCCTTGTTTTATGACTTCCATGTCAAATAAACTTTCATTTGACATATTGTGCATATTCATTTATCATTATTGTGTAACTTGAAATTTGTCTAATTGTATTAATGTCCCTTTAGTTGATAAAACAACCAATCCATGTAAAAGGAACATATAATTAAGTGTTAACTATATAACTACTTATAGAACAAAAGTAGGGAGATAGCTTGCAGGCCTGAGCCATTAACTCGGGGCCGGCCCTAAAGGCATGTTGCCAAGATGGCCGCCGGCCATGTAACCAAGATGAACACTAAAAGAAAGCTGCCTGCCTTATATTTAGCCCAAAAATGGCCATAGTTGAAGCAATAGCCAAAAAGCTGGGTATTATTATTATTATTATAGATACATATATATATATATATATATATATATATATATATATATATATATATTGATATGCATTTCCCTCTTCGAGGCCTATGCCTTCCCCCAGCCCGGCCTGGCAGGCTCTTGCCAGAACTGGCCGCCGGCCTAAACCAATGCCCTTAAGAAGCCAGCCTTCTACATATTTGCCGCCGCCAGCACGGACCAGGGCCATTACAAACCCCAGCAACTACAAAATGGCGGTGCCGCGAACACTCAGTGCCGCCATAGAGCAGCACCGCGCTGCCGCCGCCGCCCTAATAATCAAGTAATGGAGGGGGAGGAATGGCACCCCCCTCCCAAGAGCAGCTCAAAAAGAAAGCAGCAAGGCGGCAAAAAAATGGCGCCCGCCGCTCTGCGCCGCGGTTTTTTTTTTTTTACCTTCCTGCCGTGCCTAGCTGCAGAGCTGCCGGCATGGCCATAAATTGAGTAAGGGAGGGAGGGGGGAGAGAGGCACCCCCTCCTGAAGCATTTTGAAAAAGGCAGCCGCCTGACGCAATGGCGCCCGCCGCTCGACGGCGCGGCGAGCGCGCGTCAGGAGGCAGCGCGGCGGCGCATCCCAGCAAGCTCCCAAAGCTCCGATGGGGGAGGTGGGTGAGCACCCCACCTCCCCGTCCAGCCCCAAGACCGACCAGAGGACGTCGGCTCAGGCACGTCTTGTCTTCAGGCAAATCTTCAAAGACTGAGGGAGGAGGCTGGCTCGAGAGCTCGGCCAGCCCCCGCCCTCCTTCCAGGAGGTTCCATAGGAACCTCCCATTTCTCTCCATTCAGGGGGAGGAGCAAATCACTCCCCCCACCAACTTCGTTGGTGTGGAGAGTCCCTTGCCCTTCTCCATTCTACTGGGACTTCTCCTGTTCTCTAAGAACTCTCAAAGATGATTGCCAATGGTTCCAAAATGACTTCCGCTAGTTCCTTCAATACTCTTGGGTGTAGTTGATCTAGCCCTGTGGACTTGAACTCGTTTGGAGGGGCCAGGTATTCCTGAATGACTTGTTTCCCAATTTGGGATTTGATGTCCTCTAATCCCTCATCCACTCCATCTTGCTGAGGTTGAGGATGGCTTTATTTTTGTGAGAAGACTGAGGCAAAGAAGGCATTAAGTAGTTCTTCCTTTTCCCTATCCCCAGAGGCCCTATCACCTTGTTTTTCCTTTTTTTACTGACTTAAGCAAAGAAGCCCTTTTTATTGTTTTTAATCCCACGGGCAAGCCTGAGCTCGTTTTGTGTTTTAGCCTTGTGAACCTTTCCCCTTCAGAAGTTGGCTATTTGTTTGAATTCTTCTTTGGTGATTTCTCCCTTCTTCCACTTCTTGTGCATGTCTCTTTTGAGTCTTAGCCCTGTTAGAAGTGATTTGGACATCCATTCTGGCTTCTTTGCACTTGTTCTATTTTTTCTCTTTGTTGGCACTGTTTGCAATTGCTCCTTGAGTATTTCACTCTTGAAAAACTCCTATCCATCTGTAACTTCCTTGCCTTTTAGTATCAGTGTCCACTGAATGCCGCTCAGTATTTCCTTAATTTTTTTGAAGTCAGCTCTCCTAAAGTCCAGAATGCGGGCTTGACTTGTCTTAGTTTCAACCTTCCTTCATATCATAATGATACGAAGGAATGATAATTGAAAGTAAAAGAAATGGACAAATTTTCTGGTTTGATTAGGAAAAGGTTCTTAATGGCATTTCTAAAAGACTAGACACTATAGACCAGTGTTTTTCAACCTGGGGGTTGGGACCCCTGGAGGGGTCGCAAGGGGGTGTCAGAGGGGTCGCTGAAGACCATCAGAAAACACAGTGTTTTCTGTTGGTCATGGGGTATATGTGTGGGAAGTTTGGCCCAATTCTATTTTTGGTGGGGATCAGAATGCTCTTTGATTGTAGGTGATCTATAAATCCCAGCAACTACAACTCCCAAATGTCAAGATCTATTTTCCCCGAACTCCACCAATATTCACATTTGGGCATATTGAGTATTTGTGCCATGTTTGGTCCTGATCCATCATTGTTTGAGTCCACAGTGCTCTCTGGATGTAGGTGAACTACAACTCCAAAACTCAAAGTCAATGCCTACCAAACCCTTACAGTTTTTTCTGTCGGTCATTGAAGTTCTGAGTGCTAAGTTTGGTTCAATTCAATTGTTGGTGGATTTCAGAATGTTATTTGATTGTAGGTGAACTATAAATCCCAGCAATTACAACTCCCAAATGACAAAATCAACCCCTCAACCCCACTAGTATTCAAACTCGGGTGTATTGGGTATTTGGGCCAAATTTGGTTCAGTCAATGAAAATACACCAGATATTTACATTACAAGTGATAACTGTAGCAAAACATACAGTTATGAAGTAGCAATGAAAATAATTTTATGTTTGGGGGGGGGGGGGGTCACCACAACATAAGGAACTGTATTAAGAGGTTGTGGAATTAGGAAGGTTAAGAAACACTGCTATAGACCTTTTGTGAAAAAAATAAAATGATCTGGTAATTCTTGGTTTTTGGGCTTTTTAATCTTGAAGGAATTTCTTGAGAAAATCTTCACTATCGAATTTTATTTAATATGAGTAAGCTCTCAGCAAGTATAAAAACTGTGCAACAGTTCTGTACAATTAGCTGTGACATTAAATATCCCCTTCTCTATTCTGTGTTTCAAATCCATATTGCTCAGTTGCTTTGTAGGTGAAAATGCCCCTACCTCGAGACATTTTCTCACAATAAAAACATGGCCAATTATGCCAATTAAATTCATATTTAAGCTAATCAGAACCATAGCAGTGGAACTGCTTTAACTGCAGCAGCACTGATCTGAATGGGGTTCATTGCTCCATATTATTGCTTATTAGCTTTGAAAAACTTAATACTAAAAATGTTATTTCCCCATCTCTCTGATTTAATCTTTTCAGATTGACATAGGTTCCTGGATCATATGATAAACTGGAAAAGTTATCTTTTGAACTCTAAGATCTAAAATTATTCAGCCAGCATGAATTTGAAGGATCCTGGGAGCTGTAGACTAAAATGGACTTTTCTGGGGCTGTTTCCCCACCAGCATTATATAACAGAAGTAATAGTTAGTGTTGCTCCTGTAGAATTCTGGGAAATTTAGTCTTTATTGGAATTCTCAGCTAGAGAGGTCCTTGGTTTCCTTAACTAAATTTCCCAGAATTCTGCAGGTACAGATCAGATTATAACTTCTATTCTATAACACGGATGGGAAAATGTCCTCTTTTCTGCGTTTTATCTTCAAAATAGTTTGTATTGCTGCTTTATACTAAACATCTTTTGGTGGCACTGTCATGATCACTCCCAACTAGAATACAGCCAACTCTCCACATTTGCTGGGGTTAAGGACTCCAATAAAAAAGAACACAAAGAAAGATTTTTTTTCTTTACTTTACTGGTCTCAATTCAAGGTGCAGGTTATCACCTACAAAGCCCCAAATGGTTCAAAGCCTGCCTATCTTCACAACTGCATCTTCCCCTGTGTGATCTCGGAGATCTTCTGGAGAGGATCTCCTCTCGCTCCTACTCCCTCACAAGCACAGTTGGTGGGGATGAGGGAAATGGTCTTCTTGGTGGTGGTCCCTGGCTCTCTCTCCTCATAGAGATTAGATTGGCACCCACCTAAAAATGTGGATGTTTCACTGTGCCTTTGATTAAACAGTTCCCCACATAATTTTGCCCCCCCCCCCCGACAGCTATAACCCAAGATTTAACCCTTGCACTTTACCACTGTTCCCTGCCCGATAGGCATAGTGTTCAATTTCATATGCCCTCCTTCTCCTAATTTGTCATCTGGCTCTTGCAGTTTATCTATCAGCTCTGTGCTTGCACCTGATTTGCACCAGCCTGCCCTTCCAAGCTCAGTAATTGTTTATGATATCAGGCTATTGATTGTTTGTTCGATGGTTGTTGTTTTTTTTACTGTTTTATGCATTTTACTGTATTTTAAGGCTTGTTTGATCTGGCATGACTCCATGTAAGCCACCCCGAGTCCCTTTGGGGAGATGGTGGTAGAATACAAAAATAAAATTATTATTTTACTTTAAAGAGCTTTTGGAATGTCTAGGTGTTCTACATGACCCCATGGTTAAATTCTACTGGAAGCTGAATACAGAATCACATTAGAAGACCTAGAGATTCCTTGAGAGGTGTTGTCTCTAGAAATTTCTATGCCCTCCAACATGACTGGAGGAAATTGACCATTGAATCACACTGGAGACTCCCAGAGAGAATATATTCATCAAATATGTGAATAATTAAATCTGTAAAAGTCAAAACCACAAATGTGGAAGGATGCTTGTAGATCTATTTAAACAACTCTTTACAGTTTAGTGGAATTGAAGGGTCTTGCCAGCTCCGTTGTTACATCATAGATTTTGATCCCAGGGAAACAGCACACCTCTTGAGTCATCATGTCAGGCCTGCAAACCAGTGCTCCTGTTCCATTCACCACCACACATCTTTTCTAAGGTTTGACAGTGTGCATTCTATGTGCTGAAATTTCCAAAATCATCTGCAAGTTTTCTATGGACTGACACTGGGCCCTTCCACACAGTCATATAATTCAGAATATCAAGACAGAAAATCCCACAATATCTGCCTTGAACAGGTTTATCTGAGTCCATACTGCCATATATTACATTTCAAAGCAGAAAATGTGGGTTTTAATTCAGAGGTGTGGGAGGGGCTACTGTTGCTCCTTTTCCTGTTTTTCATCATTACTGATACGGGAGAGAGCTTCAAATTAATGATGTAACTCTAAAACCACAGAATGATCACTGATCCATCTGTATATAGCATTCCTTCTAATATCTACCTCATGTGTTGGAAACTTACCTCATTCTCAAAAATATCTTCTGCATTACTTCATCCAGGACAGTTTGCTCCAATCTGTCCAAGAAAATCTCATGCTCCCCAAGATGCTGAAGAGTGGATAATTGGGCTTAAAGTTGCAGGACTTTTTCTTCTAACTGGGCATCTGCTTGCACTTACTGTATGTGTAGCTATTCACATTTTCTAGCAAGAACATAAACATACCACTGTCATTTCAGGTGACAGTAATAGCTTCCTCGCCATCTATATAAAGTAGTCTTTAGTAGGCACTGAAGCAGAACTCTGGAATCCCCCACTCAAAACCCCCCTCCTAAAAGCCAACATAAAATGGCATTGCTTTTAGAGGAGCTCCTGTTCATATCCTACTACTATGACTATCTGAACCACATGAGACAGTGAGACTGCATGGTCTTCAGAAACAGAGCTCAAAAACTTATATAGAGCTAATAGCTGTAGCTAGCCCCACCAACAAGGAAGTCAATGACTCAAGAGCAGCCACATTTCATGGCAGACTACACATACAAAAACATAGAAAGTCATCTATAAAAACCTTTAAAAAGGTCAAGGGTTATGGATTACCTCAGAACACAGCTCATATTCTGCTCTTTCTTTCGAGAAGAGAAAGCAGGTGCCCCAAACATCCTTAAACACAAGGGTGCTTCAATGGTGCATGCTTTGCTACCATTTTCAAATAGTAGGCCTATTCATCTCCCAGTAGTTCTAGTCCCTAGTTGTAAAGTTCCACTTAGGCAAGGGAGAGGATGAGACACCAAATACTTAGAGTACTGGCAAGAAAAGCTAGAGGTTCTCAGGATTAAACCATGTTTGTTTGGATCATGCTCTAGACTATTCAAGGAAAGTTGTTTTTTCTAAGTGAGTAGTTATCCCAGATTTTCATAATGACCTTCAAATTAATGGCACTTCATAATCCAAAGCAGACCTTCACCTCACAACCCAGGTTTCTGTCTCAAAAATTGATGTTCACATTGTTCTATCAGCTGTTAGCTTCTGTTTTGCATTGGGCTTTTGTTTTCATTATGTTCCTTTATTTTATGAGCCTCATGTCCAGTATTCCTCTTATCTTGGAAATGACTTTACATGCTTGTTTCAATTTCACATCTGGGACTGGAATACCATGAGCAGCTGTGCTTTCTACTTAGGTATTGTTTTAATTAAGCATTATGATAAAATCGTCATTATCTTTCCTGAATAGAGTCAAGAGGACAAACCTGAAGAACACACAATCAGCAGTTTAAGATTTGATTTTGCTGTCTCAGAATAGGATGTATAATAATGTGTTGTGTGAAGCTTATAGCCTAAGTAGGTTGTGTAACATGTAGCATAAAATCAATAGTATATGAAACTTTAGATCAATCAGAAGTGGTAATAAGGAAAATCTTGCTCCTTTGGTACGGATGACTTCTTTAGGAATATATTCATATTACTACATATTTTTTTGTCATGGTGGGAGCTAAAATCTAATTTCAGCAGTCAAAGAAGTTGCGGCACAGATGAGTTAGACTTATGCCATTCCAAGGAGAATAATAGTCTGCCTAAGGACAAACTGGCTGCTGAGATCCCATTTTATATAATAAAGTGAGAGATATTCCACACATCCTTTGCCTAAGAGAAGGAAATAAGTGGGAAGAACTTAACACATGTAAAGCTAGGAAATTATTTCACAATAGAAGCAGAATGATTAAAGAGGAGAAAATAATTCAGTGGAATAAAGCAATCATCACCATTACTGGTGGTGGTGATAATTGATGATGATGATGATGATGATGATGATGATGATGATGATGAGATCAACAGCTAATATATTATTCCATTTCTTATTTGTGATGATGATGGGACGGTTAGATAGCATGTTGTCTATTGGCCTGGTGGTGTATTTCTCTGGTCATGGTTAAAAGCCTTCAGCAGATGATACAGCCAATCAAAAAGATATCATTATTGTTAGCAACCCTACAAGATGAAAGAAGTGTTAGAAATGCTTGTACTTCCATTTCAATAGTACAAACGATGTATACTTTCATCTATTCCAATGAAGTTACTGGAATATATGTTCATAAAAAGGTTCTGAGTCTAATTTATAAACAGAAGGGAGACCCATAAGCAGTAGGCCTGATGTAAATATGCTAAGTGGACGATTTGTAAGGATTGATAGTTTTAATTCAACTACTTTCTGGTGAGGAGATGTTGTTGTTTGGAAATATATTTAAAATCAAAATTTGAAAAGTTTCAGGTAAGAATGTTACCAGGGAATATACACACGTTAAAGAAACAGTTATGAATATAACTTAGATTTACATATTTGTACCACTTTGATATTTATGTTTACAATTTTATAAGCATTGCCTCAATTGCAAATGCCTTCCCAAACCTTAACACCAACAGGCAAAATTACCAATGGAATTCTGTTCTGCTGGGGATCAGATGAAGGATGAGGCTTCTACTCACCTCCTGCCATTGAGTTGTGATGAAACAATCAGAAGCAAGATCCTCCACTCTTCTCCACTCTGATTGTTGCTGGAAGAAGCACATACTTCTTCTTTCACACATACTGTTATGAAACCAGGCATCCCACATTCTGTATGTTTGCATTTCATTTTTCTGCCTAAGTAGAGTATCTTGCATTTGTCCCTGTTGAACTTCATTTTGTTAGTTTTGGTCAATCTCTCTTATTTGTTAAGAACGTTTTGAATTCTGCTCCTGTCATCTGGAGTATTGGCTATCCCACCCAATTTGGTGTCATCTGCAAACTTGATAATTATGCCTTCTAACCCTTCTTCTAAGTCATTAATAGATGTTGAGCAGAACCAGTACCAGGGGTGGAACCCTACAGCATTCCACTCGTCACTTCCTTCCAGGATGAAGAGGAACCATTGGTGAGCACCCTCTGGGTTCGTTTGGTTAACCAATTACAGATATATCTAACCATAGTTTTGCCTAGCCCACATTTGACTAGTTTGTTTGCCAGAAGGTTATGGGGCCCTTGTTGAAGGCCTTACTGAAATTGAGATACACTACATCATGGCATTCCTTGTATCTACCCAGCTTATATCTCTATCAAAAAAAGAGATCACATTGGCTTGGCATGACTTGTTTTTAATAAATCCATGTTGACTATTAGTGATGACTGCATTCATTTTGAAGTGTTTGCAGAGCACTTTCTTAATGATCTTCCAGAATCTTGCCTGGTATTGACATAAGACTTACTGGATGGTAATTGTTTTGGTCATCCTTTCTTTCCCTTCTTTAAGATAGGGACCACATTTGCTGTCCTCCAGTCTGCTGGGACTTGTCCTATTCTCCAAGAACTCTCAAAAATGATTGCCAGTAGTTCTGAAATGAGTACTGCTAGTTCCTTTAATACTCTTGGATGTAGTTGACCTGGCCCTTTGGACTTGATTTTTTTAAAAAAATGATTGGATATCTTGTATACTGCAAACATTATGGCTTCAATTCAGCGTTCCCTCAGCACAGATAAAGACCCCATGTAGTCCTTGCACTATGTTGACCCATATAGCATTCCTTTTGGGCTTCATCCCTGACTGCAAAAGTGTTTATTATTTATTTATTTCCTATACTTTTACCCCGCCTTTCTCACACCCAAAGGGGGGATTCAGGGCAGCCTCAAGAAAGGATCATTGGATGCTGGCATCATAAAAACAATAAGCAATACATTAAAATATTAAAACAATAATTAAACAGTTAATTAAAACATCTGTTAAAATCAGAATCCAGAATCCAGAGTCTCCAGCTCTCAATAAGTAGTTAGCCTAGACAGACTGAAGGATTCCTGATCAGTGTTTCTCAAACCTTACTCCTCCAGGTGTTTTGGACTTCTGCTCCAAAAATCCCGACATGCTTACCAGCTGTCCAAAACATCTGGAGCAGCAGTTTGAGAAACACTGGTGTCAATGACTACATTGACATGTTTGGAACAGGTGTGAGGCCAGGAAGTTGAATACATTAACCATCGTAGATAGCCTCAACTCCATTGCAGAATCCACAGTATTTTTCACTATTTCTAGTCAAGATGTGCACCAGTGTTCTGGAGGCATAAGAGATGGAAAGGGGAATAATTTTAGTGAAATAAATTACCTGTCCTTTGGGGTTAGTTAACCCTTCCAGTCCAGCTATGCCCTTGAAGCATTTTTAGCAGCCTTTTCCCCTCAATCTGGCAAAATGCTCCAGTGTAGCTGGGTGTTTATAATGTGCTTTGCATACTGCAGAGCTGACTTTCCCATGCAATCTGATTTACATCACTGAAACACATTAAGTGATTTAAATAATACTTTTCCCCAACTTTGCTTGATTTGCTTTACACACTTCAGTATATGTGCTGAAGAGCACTTTGGCAACATGTGTTTTTTTTAGCTGCTGAAGTTTGAACTCAGGTTCAAGCTACCTAAAAAAATCTGTGTTGTTTCTACTGGAAGCATTCCAGGTGTGAACTCACATTTTAAATAGTCTGCTGTGTATGTACTGCTTAATATCAAAACATGAGGTTCTTTTAAAATGAAAATTGATTTTGTTCCCACATTTTGTTGGCATTTTGTTAAAAACATACAACATGGCATCTTAAGATTTGAACTTTCCATCCACAGAATTAAAAGCCTCACCAAACTACAAATCCTAAGATTCCATAGGATGCAGTCATGGCAGTTAAAGTAGAATCATAGTGCTACAATTCTGCAGTGTGAAAGGGAGAGTTTCAGGGACAGAAAATTTACCTTCAACTCATCTAGTTCAATATAAGGTTAATTGTAGGAAGTCACCAGCATGGGCATCTTTTCCTGAACGAACTTTCCGACGGAATGGGAGCGACAGGTAAGTTCAAAGACCAATTTTCTCATACTCTAAATATGGCGAGATAGCTTACATCAAGAGTTTTATATTGTATAAGGACATTTCAAAATCTTCTCCATGCCTCTCAAAGAATTTATGACCTCAAGCAGGATTTGAGGTACCTTATGTTTAGAATGTCATTATTGTCAGATGCTGAAGAATGTCTGAGATTTCAGGAGAAATTTGTGGGCCACAATAGGATTATGGATATTGTTTCTACTCTATAAGCATCTTACTTTGATCAGTCTGAGGAGCTGAGCTTTTTATAAAAAGGCTCTTCTCGTTAGTTTTGATAGCTGTTGGAAATGTCTGAACATATGCTCTGAGACAATGAATTTTCAGTGGGATGGTTTTTTCCTTTTAAATGCAAGCCTTGGAAGACCAACTTGAAACATGAGACAGCAGGAAAAGTGAGCCAAGAAAAAAAAAGAAAAGAAAAAAGATGGAATTTAGCTGAGAGATGTTGCAAAGGATTGGAACTAAATCTTGTAAACACTGCACCATTAGAAACTGATGAAGATGATAAAGAACAAGGATTATCATCCATCCACTGGAGACATTTCAATCAACATCTAAACAGTTTCAGAGGATTTCATTTGAAACAGGGAGCTCTCTCAAATAAGCAATCAAAATAATCCATTAGGACTGTAATCACAGTCATGTTTTTTTCCAGTGCAGTGATTTTGGAATAAGCAGAGGGTAAATATTTTTTTTTTAAAAAAATTGGACCTCTTTAGACTGCCTTCTTGTATTTTGTAAAAAGAGGGTGAGGATTTTTTAAAATGTAAATACTTTTTAAAAACAATCGAACAAGTGATTCAGAAATACATATAGTTAGATGGAACCTCAACATCATTTAGTCCAAACCTTTGCCATTGTAAAAAAAAATAAAATCAAGATTCTGCATGATTAGTACGAATGACGGAGATAGCCAATGGTTTAGGGTACTTTCCTTGCCTCAGGCCCCATCCACACAATACCTAAGAAACTGAACTTGCCATTTAAAAATGGGACTGGGTGGGTGACTAGATGAAGTCAACAGAAAACACATGCTAATTGGCTACAAAGCATGAAAAGCGTGCGAATATCCTGATTCTGGCCGGAAGATTTTTTTTATTTACATATTTATACCCCTGAGCTGCTGAACCTGCTGACTGAAAGGTTGGCAGTTTGAATCCAGGGAGCGAGGTGAGCTCCTTCTGTTAGCCCTAGCTTCTACCAACCTAGCAGTTTGAAAACATGCAAATGTGAGTAGACCAATAGGTACAGCTTCTGCAAGAAGGTAATGGTTCTCCATGCAGTCATGCTGGCTACATGTCCTTGGAGTTGTCTACAGCAAACGCTGGCTCTTTGGCTTAGAAATCGAGATGAGCGCCAACCCCCAAGAGTTAGACACGACTAGACTTAATGTCAGGGGAAATCTTTACCTTATACCCTGCCCTTCTCAACCCCGAAGGGGACTCAAGGCGGCTTTACACATAGGCATCTATTCAATGTTTTAAAATAACATACAATTAAAATTAAAATTAATGCACATTAAAACATTTTAAAACATGACATTCGCTTTTAAAACGTGCATGTATTTGAATTCCCGTGTGTCCCTGCACTTCAAAAATACGAGAATTTTAGCAGTGTGGTGATGCAAATGTGCATATTTTAGAATCAGTAAACAGCTGGAAAGAAAATGTCAATCCATGGAGCCGAGGTCATGCAGGTGTCTCTCCAGTGGTGACCTTTGTATGTGCTTGGGTTCAGTCTCCCTGTAAAAACAACATAGAAGTTATAAAATCATAGGAGCATGGACTTGGAAAAGACCACAGGGGTCATCCAGTCCAGCCCCCTGTCATGCAGGAACATGCAATCAAAGTCAAGGAGAAGACCATGTAGCAATCGCTTATGTACCATCTGGCATTCCTTCCCTTTAATGTGTGAGTTGTATTAGTCAAATTCATGGAAGTTAACACTTTCATGAGTTTTAACCAAAATAATTATGACAGACCATCCATATTCAATGACAGCATTTATCTGATAGTTATCTACGGAGGATAAACAACAGAAGGAGCATGGTCAGCTGTGACTCCCAATTTAGTAGAATAGTAATCTGCTCTGGGTTTCAGCTTCAACTTTGAATTCACTATCCAAAGCAATGAAACTATTTTCAGGATATAGTCAAGCACCTTATGCAGCCATCTTATAGTTCACACTAAAGCCCAAGCCAAAATCATATGGGGGCACCAGCCACCATGAGTCACTGCCTTCATCTTGCCAGGCTACTTCATACACTGAAAACTGGATCAGTTCTCCATATCCTGTGGTGCATCAAAACAAGCTTTATAATGTTTGAAGCATTGACTTAAACACTTAAATCAAACCAAATTAATATTTTATATCACTTTACATAACTCCCCCCACACAATATATGAAAAATCATGTTCTTTAGAGAAATCACATGATTTCAAAATCCTATATTATTCAAAATGTCAGAAAGCTACCAGAATTCATTGTGTTAGCTCCCCATATATTTGACATACATTTTTGTTTCATACTGTCACAAACAATTTCATGGCTCAGCAGTGAAGAGGAGTCTGGATTTGGTTGCATGAGTGTTTTTGCATGACCTCTAAGACTGAAAAGAGTACCAAATACATAAAATGGAGTAGGGCAGACCAGTCTGCTACACACCAGCCATTAACATACATTCTATGTAGAAAAAATTCTGTATACCATTTAGAGAAGCCGGACAGGGTAATTTTGAAGAAGGGCAAATGCAGGAAAAAAAATATCACTATTTTTTTTAGAGGGAGCAAAACTTAATTTTTATATGAAATCTAGCCTTTGGTCTGAAAGATTGACATTATTAACTAAGAAGAGTTAATTGCAATTGGCAGCAAAATGCACACCATCCATATTCAGTGACAAAATATACTACTTGCAAGAGGAAAGTCCTTGTGCCCTTGCACAAACATTTTCAGGTAATATTCATGAAGTCTGATGGAGTCACAAGACAAAATAGAGTGAAGGTGTAGATCAACAAAGGGGCATAGAGATGGGTTGTTCTAGGTTTTTTCGGGCTATATGGCCATGGTCTAGAGGCATTCTCTCCTGACGTTTCGCCTGCATCTATGGCAAGCATCCTCAGAGGTAGTGAGGTCTGTTGGAACTAGGAAAAAGGGGGTTTATATCTGTGGAATGACCAGGGTGAGACAAAGGACTCTTGTCTGCTGGAGCTAGGTGTGAATGTTTCAACTGACCACCTTGATTAGCATACAATGGCCTGACTGTGTCTGGGGCAAACTTTTGTTGAGAGGTAATTAGATGTCCCTGCCTGCTTCCTCTCTGTTGTTTTGCTGTTGCAATTTTAGAGGGCTTTTTTAATACTGGTAGCGCGATTTTGTTCATTTTCATGGTCTCCTCCTTTCTGTTGAAACTGTCCACATGCTTGTGTATCTCAATGGCTTCTCTGTGCAGTCTGACATGGTGGTTGTGAGAGTGGTCCAGCATTTCTGTGTTCTCAAATAAAATGCTGTGTCCAGGTTGGTTCATCAGGTGCTCTGCTATGGCTGATTTCTCTGGTTGAAGTAGTCTGCAGTGCCTTTCATGTTCCTTGATTCGTGTTTGGGTGCTGTGTTTGGTGGTCCCTATGTAGACTTGTCCACAGCTGCATGGTACACGGTAAACTCCTGCAGAGGTGAGAGGATCCCTCTTGTCCTTTGCTGAATATAGCATTTGTTGGATTTTCTTGGTGGGTCTGTAGGTGGTTTGTATGTTGTGTTTCCTCATCAACATAGAGATTGCATTGGATGGAGAATTCAGTTGTCATATGATTCTAGTTAATGTATGGAATGAAGAAGCATATACTTGCCTTTCATTCTATGCACTTGGTTTTCCCTCTAGAGCTAGACGTGATAGTGGTTGATTGCTAGCAAAATGAAGTTACTCTACATTGCCACCATTCATAGCTTGTTGCTCCAGGACAGTAATGAATGAATAAATTTTATTGCACTAGCCATAGGCCATGACATCATAACATACAACCTTTATAAACACATTCCAATATAAACCGAAACCCATTCAAAATTTAAAACTAGATCTTTAAAATTTTGCTGGCAGAAACCTAACAGTAATATGTGTCCTCCTTAACCTTCTCCCTTTCCCTATCTGGACTCCAACGAGGATTTTGCTACTCTGTCTCTGATCTTTTGGGCTGCAATTGCGAATGTGGCTACTTTTAGTGTTACATTTTTGTCATAATCTGCCAGCAAGTCACCGATCACGGCCGATTCATGCCATGCTGCCCTTTCTTCCAGGAGTGTTCCGAGAAGATTTTTTCTGAGATCATTATACAGAGGGCAGTGTAATAGATAGTGTGTTAGATCTTCTTTAACCCCAGAGCCACAAATGCAAAGCCTTTGGGCATGGGGGATCCCTTTGTATCTCCCTTCTAGCCAGTTTGAGGGCATTGTTTGGAAGCGCAGGGCTGTAAAGGCTTTCCTCAACACTGGTGACGTAAGATCTTGAAGATATTGTTGGCAGTATTGGTCACTCTTTAGTCTGGGATACCATGTAGAAAAACCTTGCTTTTTACTAATCTCCAAATTGCCAGCTGCATCCATCTCAAAGATTTTATCACTAATCTCCTTCTTGTCCAGCTGCATTAGAGTTGTTATTGACCCATCAAAATACTGATGGAGCAAGGCTAGCCAAGATTGCACCCATCCTCCCCGTTTATACTGCTCCCTCAAGCAATGCTTTGCTATGCTCGCCTCCTCCATTCCTAGCAGTCTCTTCCCATATGAGATGGTGAGTTTATGCATTCTTGCCTTAATTGAGGGAAGATCTAATTCCAGTCTTAACAGGGCAGCTGGGGTCCCAGGGGGAAGGGCTAGAAGAGCTCTTGCGAACTTGTTCTGAATGCGTTCAACCTGTTCTGTGTTACCTTGCCCCCAAATTTCCGCTCCGTATAACATTTGGGGTAAAATTTTAGCGGCAAAAATCTTTACTGTGGGACATACCAGGGAACCTCCCTTTGTTTTTCCAAAGGCTAGGATTGACTTCGCTGACCTCCAGGCAGATAATTTGGCTGCCTCTATGTGGTTCTTCCAGTTTCCATTATGTGAGAAGTGTAAGCCCAAGTATTTAAAGCTATCACACTGCTCTATTGTGTGACCATCCAATTTCCAAGTGTGTCTTTGCTTCCTTTTAGAAAATACCATCACTTTGGTTTTTGAGTGATTGATTGACAGCTTCTCTTGTCTACAAATTCTACTTAATGACCTCAAAAGTCTCCTGAGACCTATTTGCGTAGATGACAGGAGCACCATGTCATCCGCATATAATAGGATCTGGATTCTCCTATTACCTACTAATGGCGGAAAGTGTTCAGGGGAACTCAACTCGGCCACTAGGTTGTTCACGTAGAAGTTAAACAGAAAAGGTGCTAGCAAGCATCCCTGCCTGACTCCTCTTTTAGTTTCAATATTGTTCGATAGCTTGCCTGATAGCCCTAACCTCACTCTTAGATCCGTTCCCGAGTATAGCTGGTGCAATAATAACAGCAGTCGTCTGTCCACATTCGACTTTGCCAACTTTGCCCACAAACGCTGTCTGTCAATTAGATCAAAAGCTGAGGTAAAATCCACAAATGCTGCGTATAGGCAACCCTTTGGTTTCCTCAGGCTATTTTGGATTATGTGCGACAGTACAAAGCATTGGTCTATTGTGCTTCTGCCATGTCGAAATCCCGCCTGTTCTTCCGCAATAATATTATTTTCCTCCGCCCAACTATGTAATTTGTTTAACAGAAACCTACCATAGATTTTTGATGCTACATCCATCAGGCTAATTGGTCTATAATTGTGTGGATCCGTCCTATTGCCTTTTTTATATAGGGGGACAATTATACTAGTTTTCCACCCATTTGGAATGATTCCTGTCTGGTTGATATATGTAAACAGTTTGGCCAGGATGGGGGCCCACCAGGTGATGTTGCATTTGAACAATTCTGGGGGAAGCATATCCTCTCCTGGGGCTTTTCCAGATTTTAATTTTTGAAGTAGGTCTTCCATTTCCTCTAATGAAACTGGAGGCCAAACAGGAGCATCAACATGTTCGAACACCTCCCCCACAGCCTCCGGGTCTCCAAAAACCTCTCCAAAATAGGCTTCCCAAGTAGGAGCTGAAATTTGGGAATCTAAATGAGGTTGCATGGACCTTAGCCCGGAATGCACCATGTTCCAGAATTTGCCCTCATCCTTTTGTCTAACTGCCAGCTCCAGTTTCATCCAGTTTTGCCTGTTAAATTCAATTTTCTTCCTTTTTAGTAGGGATTTATACTGTGAACGGATTTCACTCAGACTTTTATAGGATTGTTCGGTTCCAGTTTTGTTGGCTACTCTGATGGCCAGGGCAAGGGTCTTTTTTTGGCTCCTGCATTCTGCATCAAACCAACTTTCTTTACCGTGCTTGATGCCTTTAGCTGGCTCTGAGTGAATCAGATGAGGTTTGAGGGAGGTAATAATTTGCTGATAACCTTCTATTGGGTCAATAGTGCTTTTGAGTATCTTGTCTCTGCAAGTTTCGAGAGTCGGTCCATTAAGTAGGTCTGTCAACTTATCGCTCATGGGCCCTGACCATTTAAGTCGTCTGGGTCCCCTGCAGACCAGGTCCAGCGGATAATTATTTGGCACTCTGTCCTGCTCTACTTCTGTTTTTATAACTAATTTGATTGGGTAATGGTCACTTTCTGGGCGCATGTCCACTATAAAAGTTTTGACTGCTGGTAACAGCCTAGGTGAGATTATAAAATAATCTAGGACACTTCCCCGCCTTGCTGAGTGATAAGTATATAGTCCAGATGACTCCTCTAAGTGGCTCCCATTCATAATTAATAAAAGATGCTTATAAACCAGTAAGAATAGTTCTAACCCATTCTTATTAAATTTCACATCTCTTGAGTTTCTGCCAAGCGAGAACTGGTTCTCTAGATAAAGCCCAAAATGCTGCGCTAGATCCTCATTTGATTTCCCCATCCTCGCATTAAAATCACCTCCTAAAACTATACTCGTGTTTTCCACGCCTACGATAATATCTCCTAAGGCTGAGTCTAGATGCCGCCAAACCTCTTTGGTAGAATATGCTGAGTTTACTGGGGGCACATAAACATTAATACACAACAAAACCTGGTTATCCCTAAATTTTATCTCTACTGCTAATACACTTTTGTTCGTATAATTAATCATAATTTGACATTCGGCTTCTAACTCGACTGAAACAAGAACTGCTAAGCCCCCACAACAGCGCCCCCACTTATGTCGCCTTGTAGCAGCCACTGCAAAACTCCTAAAACCCTGTAAACTCAGATTTGTGGTTTCCTCCACCCAAGTTTCTTGTAACATAATAATAGAAAACTCCTGTAGATATTCTGTGAACTCTTTGTCCACTAGTTTTCCCGACCATCCCGCGATATTCCAGGACAGGATCTTTAACTCCTTTGCTGTTTTCATTTTTATATGGTTGTTCGAGCCTGCATTGGTTAAATATGACTGGGTGACCCAATTTTTGTGTGGATATATAGGGTTCTCCTCTTTAAGGGCCTTTACCTTCTCTTTGTTTCTAGACACTATAGATGGGAAGAATTGGGTAATAGGTGTCTGTTTCAAACCACCCTTTCCGCTAGGTGTTGTGGTTTGAGTCTGAGGCCCTACCTTTTCAGCCCTCCTATCTGTCCTTCATGCCATTTTGGTGATTGGCCCCTTGTCCTCTTTTTCAGTACCCGTTTGAGTATCCCATGGACCTATAGTAATATCATTGTCGTGGAGGACAGTAATGTGATGAATCCACACTGGATTTTAGACTGTTCTTGGATTATTGCAGCCTACATAGTTATGAGTACATACTCTAAAGTTATACATGCATGACTGGTCCATATTAATGATTGCTTATGTCTTCACAAGTTTAGAGAATATCTAGGAAATGTAAAAAAAACCCCAAAAAACCCCACCATAAACAACCCCAATCAGGCAATAGCTGCCATGAATGAAATGTATGTGTTACTATATTGATTAGGAAGTAGATGATGTTTCCAATCCTATTCCCATAAGCAATCTTTACTGTGAGGGGGAATTGTGACAGGGACCTTACTTCTGACTGCTGCATTGGAGATCATTCACAGAAGGGTTGGAAACATCAGTCAGCTGTTTCCCAATAGACAAGGGAACGTACTCTTGTCACTCAAAGTGACTGCCTCCCAGAAAGTTTGGATTTGAGGAGGAGGGTCAGGCTAGAAGATCAGCTTGCCTTACTGAACCATAACAAGCCTAAGTCATCAAGAAACGTACAAGTCATGACCCATTTAAAAGATACTTTAATCAATATAAAATGCAATCTAAACAAAGCTAAGCAGGGCTCCGTATGCAATTACTGTCCAGAATAAGTAAGGGATTTATAATTCCTATGCCCTATTGTATTCCAGGTGGATTTTCTGATTAAAATTTCTCCTTAGAGCCATACAGTTACACAAAGATGGCTAGTATTTTGGAATTGGTGAAAATCATTATTGATGAAGCTTGGATGATCCTATGTCTGTGCCCAATAAGACTCTTGGGATGGCGTGCATAAAATCAATTTGGGAAGGGGAAAAAGTTCATTCCATTATCTACTAAGTCACTGTTGAGAAGTGAGCATCCAGGGAAATGGCCTCCTATTATTTTATATATTTTTACAGTATTTGATTGCTTACATTTGCACATATTAAAGTCATGTTTGGATTTTTTGTCTTTTACTACTGACATTTTCTAACAGCCAAGGAAGACTGGGTATATCCTATGCCAATTGTCACAAATTTGTGCGTATCTGTGGAGTGTCATGTATGCAGACTTTGTATTTATCTTTTATACAGAGGGAAAGAACATGCAGCAATACTTCTCATTACAAACAGGTTGAACCTGGCAGAAAATCAATAAATCCTGCATGTTTTATAAATTATATTGAGGAATATCATCAAGCTTGTCACTTGCATTGTCAGTGGGAGGTTCACTGGTAAAATTTCTGGCATTGTTGTGGTAACATATGTGATGAGTAAATGGTGATTAACCATGGCAATGAGGAAATCATAGAAAATTGATAGTCTTTTAGAAATGTCTGGCAAAATTAAAAAAGTATTCATTTTTCAAACCCAAAAGGGCATTAAAAAGCGAATACCAGAAGGGTCCTAGTCATTAACAAAATGGGAATGCATTGCTCATGGACTTATAAATGCATGTTATTAAAAATCTGTATGGCTGGGATGGCTTCACATATTTCCCCAAAACACTATAAAATGGGATTGAATTGAATCTAAAATAACTGCACTTAGAATCTAGTAAAATCAGTGGAATAAAGTAGCTGTATTCCACCCATTTCAAATGGAAGATGAGATCAACATGGAGTGGTCAACTCTTTCTTATTTCCCAGGTACTCCTGTAAACCAGCTGGTTTGAGGGGAACTTTCTGGCTCCTGTATTGCTCTTCTATTTTTCCTTTATATTTAGAAGTACAGCTTCACTCTGAGCCCCTGGTGATGCAGCGGGTTAAACCGCTGAGCTGCTAAACTTGTTGATCAAAACGTCACAGGTTTGAATCCAGGAGTGGCATGAGCTTCTGCTGTCAGCCCCAGCTTCTGTCAACCTAGCAGTTCGAAAACATGCAATTGTGAGTAGGTACTGCTCTGGCGGGAAAGTAACATTGGTCCTTGCAGTCATGACCTTGGAGGTGGCTACGGACAACGTTGGCTCTTCAGCTTAGAAATGGAGATGAGCACCAACCCCCAGAGTCGGACATGACTGGACTTAATGTCAGGGGAAAACCTTAACCTTTACCTACAGTTTCACTCTGTGTATGTTTTGAGGGAAGGGGCTGGAAGGTGCTTTTTTGTGTGGAGAAGAGGGATTTATGAATGGTGGGGGAGGGGGGGAGGAAGAGAAGCCATCAAGGAGGAGAGAGGAGGAATACTCATGAGTGATAGCTCTTCCTTCCTGCCCTCTCTGAAATGGGAAAAGCCTAGAAAGATCCCCCTCCCCTGTGTCATGCCAACTTGGTCCAAGCCCTACCCCTGCAGTGAGGAAAGAGTTTGGGACTTATAGGGTCTCTTCCCTCTCCTCACACTCCTAAGGAAGCGAAGAAAGAGGAGGAGGAAGAAGAAGAGGAGGGAAAAGAAGATGAGAAGGAAGAGGAAGAAGAAGGTGGAGAAGGAAAGAGGAGGTAGGGATGATGATCCCATCATTGCAGATCATCTTTCAGTTGCACATTTTGCATTTTGATGTGAACACAGAGACAGTTCCCTGTACAGAGAGATGAGTCCCTTATTATCTAGCAAAGTCATCAGAAGAGCATTCTGCAATATCCCCTTCAAATATTTTACCAAACTTAGCATGACTACATTTAAATTAAATCTAAACTAAACCAAAACTTTAAAAATGCAACTCTCTGATCAATAGGCTGATCAATTGCAACAGTATGGGGCTCACCAAGCATTGATCTCTCCAGGCTTCCTAAATTAAGTACTAATCATTTTGATTCAATTGTGCTATTCAGTAATCACTAGAGACCAATGAATGATCATCTATTTTGTGTCAAAATAGAGAGGCAGATTGGAAGCAAAGGTCTCAGGGGCGTGCTAGTTTCTAGATATGCTTATTGTTATTCTTTGCTAGTTCTTTGCCAATTTTGTTGTTTATTTAATTAAACCATAATGTTAACAATTTTGTCCTGTAAGACTTCTGCATTTGAAGACAGTTTTCAGGTCAGGATTTATTATATACCAAATTCAAATAGCGTGTCCAAACATTTTTTGTTTTTAAAAAGCAAAAAACTTATGCAAGCTCTCAAAGCTCCACTGGCTTCTTTATCATACAGAAGAATACTGATAATGTTGGAGTAAGAGGCCTACATTTTGTATCAGATGTCCATTCTGTTGTTTGGGAGGAATTTCAGGATAAGACGTGATTCTATTTTGGCCATGTGGGGATTCAAACAAACAAGAATAATATTTATACTCCACCAGCCTCCCCCTGCATTAAGATTCTTCTGGACAAGGCCTGCAAAATCTTTGACCCTTCAGGTGTTTTAGGCTTCTGCTTCCAGAATTTCTGACCATTGGACTAGCTGGCTAGAGTTTCTGGGAGTTGGAGGGCTTCGGGTTGTTCAGGCCTGGTCTAGATCAACTTAACAGCATAAGTGGCATGGAAGCAGGAAGGTTAACATGCAGAGCATGACAGTAGGCAGATAAATAGAGATACCCCTTTAGGGGTATAAGGCATAGTTCCCTTATTTAAAGACATATTAAAGGTTAACAGTTGAATGACTGCTTCAGTCAGTACTACATTAAACAATAAATGCAATGGACAAAAGGCTCCCCCCCCCCCCCCCCGATTTCTAAAAGTGGATTTTCTCCTAGGATGTTTGTCACTTCATGTCTCAATGCTAGGAAAAATCTGGGAAAAAGAAAAAGAAGAGGCGGTGGAGGACTAATTCCAGAAATAGAAGTTGAAAGATTCTACTGGAAAGCTGCCTGATAGACACTGGATGGAAATTGAAAAGGCAATAAAACTTTCATATCTAAAGCTTGGGAGAAAACAAGCCAAAATTCGCAAGTGTCATCATCTCAGCATAAACCAGCATCTTGAAACATGTGTGTGCATCTTTTGTGAATGGAGTATAGGGACTGTTGTTCCCCAACAGTTGTCAAAATCTGGGAATGCCTACTCTTGCTGCTTACCAGTGATGCTGTGAGGAAGGAGATTGAGATGGGAAGAATGCAGCTGGTTTAGGCTTGGAGGGGAAGGGAAAGGGGAGCACAATTCAAAGTGCTGGTTTTAACCTATAAAACCCTATACGGTTCCGGCCCAGTTTACCTGACCAAACGTATTATCCCCTATGGACCATCAAGAGTGTTAAGATCATCTGGAGAGGCCCTGCTCTCGGTCCTGCCATCTTCGCAGGCGTGTCTGGTGGGGACGAGAGACAGGTCCTTTTCTGTAGTGGCCCCTCAGCTATGGAATTCCTTCCTAAATGAAATTAGATCTGCCCCCTCCCTCCTGACCTTTAGGAAGCTAGTGAAAACCTGGCTGTGGAACAAAGCTTTTATGGAATGATGTCTGAGACCAGCAATCGATTAATGGTACTGATCACAATATATGGACTGGACATAAAGACTGAGTTGGACACAATTTTATCCTGGCGAATGGCTTTTATGTAATTTATGTAATATAATTGGTAACTTAATGTTGTGTATTATGTTTTAGATTTTCAGTGTTAGAATTGAATCTTTGCTGTTAGCCGGTCTGAGTCCCTCTGCAGAGGTAGAGAAGATCGGGATATAAAAGTTTTAAATAAATAATAAATAAAGGGCATGACTTCATATGTGAACATGTTCTCATTTATTCCACTCCAAGATGAGACCAATGTCATTTTGCATCCAGCAGAAATGGTGGACCCTCCCAGGTCTCATCAGCTGTCAATATGGAGAAAGCATCTTAACCATAACTCCCAGAATTGCTTACTATTTTCTGTGCTGGCTAGAGTTATAGGAGTTTCAAACACAATCAGCTAGAGAGATAAACATTACCC
This sequence comes from Anolis sagrei, assembly GCF_037176765.1. Taxonomy (NCBI): domain Eukaryota; kingdom Metazoa; phylum Chordata; class Lepidosauria; order Squamata; family Anolidae; genus Anolis; species Anolis sagrei. The sequence continues at coordinate 57,075,907 of NC_090023.1, read as the reverse complement.
ACTCTTGATTTAGTCCCAAGGACCCTGATAATGCTCTACATTGCCTAACAGGTAGCCGAAATCTTTCCAAAAATGTAGCCCATCCTTCACAGAAAAGTAGTCCTCTATCCTTTTCAAACTCTGGAACCAAGACATTTGAGAAATGTTCCAAATGTGTGATTTATTTTTAATATATACATTTTATGGCCCAGCTATTACTTCTTGTGACATCTGTCATCTGCTGAATTATCATGAGCTAAAGTGACCTTATTGTGGAATAATATGGAAGTTGTTGTTTCTGAATACACTTGTTTTCATCAGAGAGCTGACCTGGAATACAGGAGGAAATTACATGCCATATTGTACCTCTTGGAATCAATAGTGTAATTAAAGGGGGTCTCTTTTTTGTTCTGAAGGGAATTGATAAACCTGATACAAACACATTTTTCACTATTGTAGAAAAAGAGGATGAAATTGAAGGAGAATATGATCTAAACACCGAGAAACTGATAGCACAAAGAAACTGAATCCCAGGGGAGAGCTTGGTAAGGTGTGTAAGGTAAACAAAATGGGAGTCTGAAGATTGGTTATTAAAAGAAGATAGCAGAAGTGCAGGAAGAATTCAGGGGGAGGAAAAGAAATAGCAACACTATATATTAGAAGTATGATCTTTACAGGGGGATTCATGGCATTTGTTACAATTCTCCTGAGACATATGACTTGGAACAAGAATTGCATCTTTTCTAAACTGAAATAAAAATAAACTTCAACCAGGCCTTTGATACTGACAGATTTCTTGTTGAACTGCCAAACAACAACAAAATTTAAGATTTTAAAAACATTATCTGACATACAAAATTAATATACCAAATACCACATATCTTGTCTCCAAGCCCCTTCTAGATTACAGAGCAAAGCCAAAAACACTGAGCTGTGTTTGGAAATGTAGAAAATTGAAACAGTTTCTTAAAGACTAGTAAAATGTGATCTAGATAGGAGTTTAAGCACTATTTTGCATTATCTCTACTCTACAAACACATTTCAAATGCAGCTTTGTGTAAAGCACAATACCTTAATCTAATGGATTGATGGATCATTCCAACCAGATCAATTTACCCAAGGCACATCTGCATTTGGGATACCAGCCAAAGTTGGACAAGAGGTGCTGATTACAAGAATTCTCCCAGACTTAGAATTTGTTTTCTCATATCCAAAAGGAACGTGGCAATTCACAATGTAAAAGTCTTAAATTTGAAATCATTACAAATAAAACATCAAGATTACAAAGTGAATACTAGATGTGTGTGAAATGGTAAAAATCAGTTTGATTTTCATTTCTATGTGGAGCAGGGCCCAATGATGTCCTGTCTACATGATCCCCTCTCTCCCCCACCCATACCCAGTGAAGGAGAGGTATGCATGGCCACCACCACAGTAGGACCAAATGTCTGCGGTGAAGTAGATGAACATTCAGTCAGCGCCATCCAGCAACTGCTCTGCGCATTCCCTACAGCCCTTATACAGGGATGGCACCACCACCCTGGAGAATCAAGTGATGAAACCCTTCCCAAGCTGAGAAACAATACCTTACAGGTGCGGGGGGGGGGGGGGGGGGCAGGTGCAGCCTCATCACCTGCAGGCCCCTGTTCTAATTGGGGATGCAGGGGGGAAACACATCTCAAAATACCTGTCATACCCCTCTCTCACTTCTGGCATGATCTCTATTTCCTCCTGGGGCAGATCAAGCTGTGACTCCTCTGACTGGCCAAGGGAACTACTGGGCATTATTGCCAGCCCAGATTGAGAGGCTTCCTAAACTGCAGTACCAGCACCAAAATACATCCTTTTAATTTGGGTGGGTGTGGGAGGATCATTAGTACCTCTCCTTCTGAATTTCACTACCCTCACAGCCTGGCCAGAACCACTAGTCCCAGCAGCACCACCCACACAACAGTCATGCCTCATTATATAATAATGTAATGATATATAATTTATTATATGTTTGTGAAGTGCTTGTGTGGAAAAGCACACAATGCAGAAAAATAAGAAAAAAAGACAAAAAACACAGAGTAGAACAATCAAACATAAAGGCTTTTTGTGTAATTTAAAAAATATTTTTGGGGTGTGGGGGGAGAATAGGTTGACTGTGTATGGTGCAGGGGTTTGCAATGTATGCAAGCCAGAAAAACTGCAAGGTAGGTAGATAGGTAGGTAAGAGTTGGGGATGGATTAGCTAGATAGTAGCTACTACTACTACTACTACTACTACTACTATAATACCCTGTCTTTCTCCCCATGGAAACTCAAGGCAGCTAAGGAACAGTCCCTAGCCTATTCCACACTTAGTCAAGTTTCAAAAGCAAAAAATGAAATCCTAGTAGTGTTTTAGCAAAATAAAATTAAAACACTTAAAATGCCCTTTAGAATCATAGAATAGAATCATAGAATCAAAGAGTTGGAAGAGACCTCATGGGCCATCCAGTCCAACCCCCTGCCAAGAAGCAGGAATATTGCATTCAAATCACCCCTGACAAATGGCCATCCAGCCTCTGTTTAAAAGCTTCCAAAGAAGGAGCCTCCACCACACTCCGGGGCAGACAGTTCCACTGCTGAACGGCTCTCACAGTCAGGAAGTTCTTCCTAATGTTCAGATGGAATCTCCTCTCTTGTAGTTTGAAGCCATTGTTCCGTGTCCTAGTCTCCAAGGAAGCAGAAAACAAGCTTGCTCCCTCCTCCCTGTGGCTTCCTCTCACATATTTATACATGGCTATCATATCCCCTCTCAGCCTTCTCTTCTTCAGGCTAAACATGCCCAGCTCCTTAAGCCGCTCCTCATAGGGCTTGTTCTCCAGACCCTTGATCATTTTAGTCGCCCTCCTCTGGACACATTCCAGCTTGTCAATATCTCTCTTGAATTGTGGTGCCCAGAATTAGACACAATATTCCAGATGTGGTCTAACCAAAGCAGAATAGAGGGGTAGCATTACTTCCTTAGATCTAGACACTATGCTCCTATTGATGCAGGCCAAAATCCCATTGGCTTTTTTTGCCACCACATCACATTGTTGGCTCATGTGCAACTTGTTGTCCACGAGGACTCCAAGATCTTTTTCACACGTACTGCTCTCGAGCCAGGCGTCACCCATTCTGTATCTTTGCATTTCATTTTTTCTGCCAAAGTGGAGTATTTTGCATTTGTCACTGTTGAACTTCATTTTGTTAGTTTTGGCCCATCTCTCTAATCTGTCAAGATCGTTTTGAATTCTGCTCCTGTCCTCTGGACTATTGGCTATCCTTCCCAATTTGGTGTCGTCTGCAAACTTGATGATCATGCCTTCTAGCTTTTCATCTAAGTCATTAATAAAGATGTTGAACAGGACCGGGCCCAGGACGGAACCCTGCGGCACTCCACTTGTCACTTCTTTCCAAGATGAAGAGGAAGCATTAGTGAGCACTCTCTGTGTTCGTCCACTTAACCAATTACAGATCCACCTCACCGTAGTTTTGCCTAGCCCACATTGGACTAGTTTCCTTGCCAGAAGGTCATGGGGGACCTTGTCGAAGGCCTTACTGAAATCCAGGTACGCTACATCCACGGCATTCCCCGCATCTACCCAGCTTGTAGCTCTATCGAAGAAAGAGATCAGATTAGTCTGGCATGACTTGTTTTTGTTAAATCCATGTTGACTATTAGCGATGACTGCATTTGTTTCTAAGTGTTTGCAGACCGCTTCCTTAACAATCTTTTCCAGAATCTTGCCCGGTATCGACGTGAGGCTGACCAGACGGTAGTTGTTTGGGTCATCCTTTTTTCCCTTCTTGAAGATTGGGACCACATTGGCCCTCCTCCAATCTGCTGGAACTTCTCCCATTCTCCAAGAACTCTCAAAGACGGTTGCCAATGGTTCCGAAATGACTTCCGCTAGTTCCTTCAATACTCTGGGGTGTAGTTGATCTGGCCCTGGGGATTTGAACTCATTAAGAGCGGCCAGGTATTCCTGGACGACTTCTTTCCCAATTTGGGGTTGGATGTCCTCCAATCCCTCATCCACTCCATCTTGCTGAGGTTGAAGACTCTCTTTTTGTGAGAAGACCGAGGCAAAGAAGGCATTAAGTAGTTCTGCCTTTTCCCTATCCCCTGTCAGCATTGCCCCATCTTCTCCTCGAAGAGGTCCTATCGCCTCCTTGTTTTTCCTTTTTCTATTGACATAAGAATAGAAGCCCTTTTTATTGTTTTTAATGTCCCTGGCAAGTCTGAGCTCGTTTTTTGCTTTAGCCTTGCGGACCTTTTCCCTACAGGTGTTGGCCATTTGTTTGAATTCTTCTTTGGTGATTTCTCCCTTTTTCCACTTCTTGTGCATGTCTCTTTTGTGTCTTAGCACAGTTAGAAGTTCTTTGGACATCCATTCTGGCTTCTTTGCACTTGTCCTATTTTTTCTCTTTGTTGGCACGGTTTGCAATTGCGCCTTGAGTATTTCACTCTTGAGAAATTCCCATCCATCCGTAACTTCCTTGTCTTTTATTATCTGTGTCCACAGAATGCTGCTCAGCGTTTCCTTCATTTTTTGGAAATCAGCTCTCCTAAAGTCCAAAATGCGGGTTTGACTTGTCTTAGTTTTGGCCTTCCTTTGTACCTCAAATTGCAGGAGCACATGGTCACTTGCCCCTAAGGATCCTACCACTTCGACCGCATCGATCAGGTCCTCCGCATTTGTTAGGATGAGATTAAGAGTAGCCAATCCCCTTGTTTCCTCTTCTACCTTCTGGACCATGAAATTGTCTGCAAGGCAAGCGAGGAATTTGTTGGACCTTGTACTCTTGGCCGAGTTTGCTTTAAAACTCACTCCCGCCCAAACACACTCCCATGCACACCTCCCTAACGGAATTTGGAAAATAAAAATTGGATCATTTCAACAGAGGAAGACAGATGTCAATGAAGGGACACAAGGAAAAAGGAATCTGAAAAAGCTAAGTGGCTAGAGTAATGTAAATGTAAAGGTTGTCCCCTGACATTAAGTCCAGTCATGTCTGACTCTGGGGTGTGGTGCTCATCTCCATTTCTAAGCCGAAGAGCCAGCATTGTCCATAGATACCTCCAAGGTCATGTGGCCAGCATGACCGCATGGAGCGCCGTTACCTTCCCGCCGGAGCGGTTCCTATTGATCTACTCACATTTGCATGTTTTTCAAACTGCTAGGTTTGCAGAAGCTAGGGCTGACAGCGGAAGCTCACGTCACTCCCTGGAATCGAACCTGCAACCTTTTGGTCAACAAGCTCAACAGCTCAGTGCTTTAACCCACTGCACCACCGGGGCCCCCGTGGCTAGAGTAGTGCTCCTATAAATTTTAGAAACAGTCAGATAGGCAAATAAACTGAATGGAATGAGTTAACCTGCCAACAATAAACACTTTGCTACTAGCCATCTGGTGGGAAACGTTATTTGGCCAGGTGTCACCTCCTTTGACCACCATCCTTGTAGTAGCAACAAGGTACCAATCTTTGGCTGTGACCTTGGCCAATCTAAAGCAGAAGGCTGTCTTGAAGGTGCTCCCTGCCAAATCTCAGAGTTTTATAAGAGTGAGATATCCTCATTCCAGCTGCAACATTTACAGAACCTGAGCCACAGAACTTAGAAAGACTTCTATGGATGTCCACCCTTCACCCACAAAGGTAGGTGCCATGGTGCCTACCAGGATATCATAAACCATTATCTGTCAGGATCACCTGTTTAAATGATCCACCCTAATCCAATTACCACACCTCTCTGAAAGTGGCATAGGTGTCCCCCCCCCCCAAAAAAAGAGAGATTGGTCGCCCTAAGGTGACCAATCTATACTCATATTGTTGATAGGGTTGGCCACACACTGAAAACCAGGGGGTGGAAGGAGGGGCAGATCTGCTGTAAGTAGACTTGATCTCGTCCCTCCCATGTGATCAGAGCCTCTGAAGCTGATGCGGCCTCAATCACTATGGTCTCCTTCAAGGGGGCATTCTATTCCTCTCTTTGGCTGTGGATAGGTTTTGGGTGTGACTTAACCTGCCTGTATCTGAAGCTAGAATTTATACTTGGTTTCTGATTCTTGGCTTTTTTTCTGATTCTTAGCTTCATAGTAAGACTTTCTGGGTTGGACATGATATAGACCTTTGACTTTCTTATAATCTTTAGCTTCTTCTGTTAGTAACAGCAGCCAAAGAGAAAGTTATTGTTTAGTGAGCATGAGCATCTTGCTTGTGAATTAAAAGCCACGATTCTCTCATATTCCATTTTATTGTTATGTGCGAACCTGGTCAGTATTAGCCATAGTCCCTTTTTTGTTTGAACCACAGCTAAGAATCATTCATCTCTGCTAGGTTTAAAGCTTAGCTGTTAACTATCTTCACACATTTCCATTTGCTTTACTGTCTTTGCCTTGCAGGTTGGCCCTTTAGCTAGAGACATTAATATATTGTATTTAATATTTCAAAAGCTAGATTTCTGTTTTGAGGATAAAAAATTTCATACATATAAGAACATTTGCATACATACATCCCCAAACATTTTAATGTTCAGGTCTTCTAATGTACAGGCCCCTCACAACCCTATAGATATAGATAATATAGATAGAGGGGGGAGGGAGGGAGGTGATTTACAGTCTGAACTGTAGTTTAAGAAAAAAAAAAGTCTACTGGAAAAGAAATGGTTGTTCCTTAAATATTCATATCATCTATTATATAATTGATGCCACAAAAATGAGCACTCAGTATCACCCCTTGTCTTCCTCTGCAATGGAGACTTTCAATAAAACTCATTGTTGAAAAAGAAAGAGAATGCTTTTACTTAATTTCCACTAGTAGTTGCTGCATCATTACAGCCATCTGAAACAGCTTGTCTTTACCAGCAGGAGGGGAGGATTGCTGATAGTCTCCTTGGCATCCAACATAGAGGAGAAAGATAGACTGCAGTATATTATGGAAACTACTGGGACAATTTTACATTAAAAATAGAATATAGATGACCACTCCAGTTCATTTGGAGGATCAGGAAATAGCCCACGCTGGAACAGATTGCATAATTTTCTTCCTTTCTAAATGACATAATTTTTATTGCTCATAATGTCAGCCACTAGAAGCCAAAAGTTGCAATATTGTATCAGGACTTTTCCAAAAGGTACAATGGGGTGATTTGTTCAGTTTTGACCAGTTGGTGTTTAAAAGGTTTAATTACTATCACATTACCTTTGCCAGTACTGGCAACTAATGTATTCTGGACCAAAAGGTAGGTATGTGTGTGTGAGAGAGAGAGAGAGATGGTGAACATATATATTTAAAAATAAAGTCTGCTGGCATATCTACAATACCTATATTGTCAGTATGGTGGTCACAGTAATTTGAAGTCATGTTTAGATAACAATCACTTAGAAGTATAGTTTCTAACCATTTGACCTTACAATTGGCACATTCTTTCATTCTAATAATAAATATCAATTATAAAGATTTTTTTTTTATTTGAGAAAAATTATATATAATCTCATGCCTGGTTTGATAGCATGTGAACATTAGTCACCAGTGGGAAGCATTTACTAGCATCCATTCAGGCACCTTTGTAGTCTTGGAAATGGTTTTTCTCTTGGATGTATTCCAATAAATAGTTAAGTATGCTTAAGCTCTACTGATATCGGAGTAATTAAATGCCTGCTATTCTGCACTTGATCACAGCTCTTGCTTTTCTATCAAAATGGATGTACACCATGATAATGCTACTCAGAGGTCAAACAGCTTGGAATGGATTTTGGGGTTTTAATTTTTCCAACATATTCCATCTTAATTTGCACCTATTTGCTTTCAGACTGTTGATTATATAGGCATCTCAATAGTGCAGACTGTTGTCACAGTTTTCATGTTGCCTTAATTGGATCACAAATGACCGCTTAGGAAAACATTGCCAGCAGGAATTGTTATCGGTCATTTTACAAAGCATTTATGGTCACTTTAACTAGCCTTCCTTAAACAGCCTGCCACTGAAGGAAAGAGGTCTTTCGCTATAGCCTTTCAAGATAAGTGTCTGAAAGCAGTGATACACAATCTACATATGTATTAACATTTTGTAAATATATAGTAAGCTGCACCACCCAGGAATAACCTTGTTAAGTTAGTCAATTAACTACAATTGCAATTCTATGCACCCTGTAATACTATTGTTAATATTTAAATATATTAAACTTATACTTTCCCCTGTTTCAAAACTGATATAACTGATTATATAAATTTGATGCCCTCACACATTCATAAGTACTATCATATAGAGAACCTGTGAGATTTTTGGTACAGTTTGCATGATACAACTGTCAGTGAACAAAGCCTAGCTTTCCTCTTCTTTCTGCCAATTTTTTTCTTCATGTGGTCATTTTGGAGTAATACTATCTGGCTTTTTTTGTATTTATATTTAAAGTTCCGATATCCAGATCTTAAAATTTTTGGATTGTGCCCATTGTGTTTTGGGGTGCCTGGATGGAATAAATGGTAATAAATGGCCCACAAATGATGACAACTGTTGACATGCTATCAAACCAGGTGTTGGACTCTAGCCTTCAAACACCTTTTCACCCAGTGCCACACCAGAGTCCAGTAGTACTAACTACAAAAGTTTATTGAGAAAAGCAAGTAAAAAGGGAAAAGGGCATTTCCCAAAGGAATAGCAGAGAAGGAAATACAAAATAGCAGCAGTCCATATACAAAACAATAGCAATCCAAAAATGGCAAGATACATGAAATCAGGAGAGTCAAAAACTCAGGCATAAATCCATAAGCATGAAAGCAGGAACTTTTTCCAAGGCAAACTCTTCCAGGAACACAGGCAAACACAGGAATCATGAACTTGAGAACAAAAACAGCAATCACCTCCTTATATCAATGTTTTCTCCACTGAAATGCAGTAAGCAAACACTAATTAATTTAAGCCCAAATCTGACCAAGAAGCCATGAGATCATGTTGGACACACCTGGACTTCAATGCCTTCTCACAGGTCTTCTCACGGAGTATCTCAGAATGCCTAATTTATCTTTCACTCCCTCTGTCTGGAGACCTAATCTGGCTTCATGAGAAATCTCCCCATCAGCCAAAGGTTGTTTCACCAGGGAACTGCAATCTTCACTGTCTGATGCTTGGGAATGAGCACAGGAATCCCAAAAAGAAGCCTCTTTGACCTACTATTCTCTCAGGTCACTAAAAGACTCTACATTTTGAAACCCATCAATTCCCTTGCCCTCTGAACTATCAGAAAAATACAGTAACTTGCTGAGCTACAATACCAGGCATGAGTTTACAATCAAGAGCTCATATAATCAGTATCAGCCTGATTCACTTCATTGTGTGGGATTTGCACAACAAGTTATACACTTCTACCATAACACTAGAAAACTAATCACATGGATGCCCTTAAGCCAGGGGATGATGGGGGAATAAACTGGGCAGTGGGGCAAATTCATGGGACAGTGGGGGACACTGTTAGGCAGCACCCCACATCACCCCCTTACCATCACTCACAGTTTCCCGCCTGTCCTTTGCTTGGTCCTATGCTGTCCCGGCTTAGTATATAAGAACCCATGTTCTCAGAGCTGCCTCAGCATGCTTCTGACACAGCATGCAAGGAGCTGGGAGCCCTGCTGGAAGTAGCCTTGCATCATGTGATGGGTGCCAGCAGGCTCAGTGCTGGCTGGTGCTTGGCAGCATCCCAGGACAGGAAAAAAGCCCATGTGACGAGGTCCTAGTACTCTTCTGTTGGACCACCACTGTATTATCCCCAAAATACCCCAAACCAATCAGATATAGGAAGTCAACCAAGGTTGGTTAGGACTTGGATGGAAGACCATGGATTGATAGAATTAGAAAAGACATTCTAAATGTTTGCAAAGCATCTGCCAGTCTAAGGTGCATCTACACTGTAGAGCTGATGCAGTTGGACAACACTTTAACTGTCGAGGTTCAATGCTATGGAATCTTGGGATTTGATTGTTTGGTGAGGCACCATTACATTTCAACAGAGAAGGCTAAAGTAAGTGTTCTTACCATACATCAAGGACACCACTGACTGCATAGAGAAACGGATGAAGAATCACAACCTACAAATTATCTACAGACCCATTAAGAAAATCCAACAAATGCTACATTCAGCAAAGGACACGAAAGATCATCTCACCTCTGTAGGAGTCTACTGTATACCATGCAGCTGTGGATAAGTCTATAAAGGGACCACTAAAACGAAGCTCAAACAAATCAAGGAACATGAAAGGCAGTGCAGACTAATTCAACTGAGAAGTCAGCTGTATCAGAGCACTTGATGAGCACAGCATATTATTTGACAACACAGAAATGCTGGACCACTTTAACAACTACTATGCCAGACTCCACAAAGAAGCCACTGAAATCCACAAGCATGTGGTTAATTTCAACAGAAAGGAGGAAACTATGAAAATGAACAAAATCTGTCTACAAGTATTAAAAAATCTCTAAAACCATAACAGTAAATAAAAAACAACACTCAAAACCAGAATTCCTGACAAGAAATAATCAGGGCCAGCTAATTATCTCCCAACAAAGGATTCCCCTAAGCAGTAAGAAGCCAGACCTTGAAACTGACAGGCCATTAAATGCTAATCAAGGTGGCCAATGGAAACATTCACACCTACCAGACATTCCACAGATATATGAACCCCCTTTTCCTAGTTTCCAACAGACCTCACAACCTCTGAGGATGCCTGCCATAGATGCAGGTGAAACATCAGGAGATAATGCTTCTGGAACATGGCCATACAGCCCAGAAAACTCACAACAATCTGGTGATTCTGGACATGAAAGCCTTCGACAATATAAGGCTAAAGTACTTATAAAACTGCAATGCTCATTATTTGATTACATATAACAAGCTAGTTTCTATTGGGTTAGCTTCCACAGTCACTAAGTAAACACCCTTGCATAAAATCTATTCTTAAGACAACATTGTTCCTTAACCTCATTCCTGTAGAGCCAGATACACGTTGTCAGGAGCAGATGCACCCCCCCCCCGACCTTCCAGTTCAAATTTGAGAAAAGATATCTAGATCACAAATTCTGCTCCAGAAATAACATTCCCATGAATCATATTTTATTTTAAAGTCAGTAAGTAGATCTGCAGTGTGAAACTGCATTATGCACTTATCCCAAAAAAGAAACATTATGCACTCATCTGGCCATACTTCATGCTATTTCAAATCTTAACATTGATGTTGATGGTGGTGTGGTGCCCTTTCATTTTTATTGTTGTTTATGACATTTATAAAAATACTACCAGAATTGTCTGCAAATAACCCTGGGACAGGGAGGTTGGAACCTAGGCTTTTACACTGTGGGAGCTGCCTCTTTGCACTGGGTGAACTCATATAATATTATTTACTTAAAAAAAGAAAGAGGAAAATAAAAGGAAATAGTTGTGATTGGGAAATGGTAGACAGTTGATTATAACCAGCTGCTCTGTGGTCTGCTGAATTTATCACCTTAGCAGATCGGACTGCTTACGCAAATAAATCAATACTTTTCAGTTCCCATGGCCAATCTTGCTATACAATGTAGCTGAGTTCCATCCTTTTAAAGGAAAATGAAACATTAATGTCTGAAGTGTCCATATACCCAGGGGGAACAACACCTATATTGATGTGTCAGCCCATATCACAAGGAGTATAAATGCAGCCTTTATGTTTATAGCCCCTATAAAATAGGCTCCAAGGCGAAATCAAATTAATAATAAATGGGGCATATCACCAATAACATCTGAGCTCCAAATTGATCAAGATACAAAGCTGTGTGAACTATAAGAGTATCATAGCAAATACAGGTCAAGACAGTAGGTATGTCTCCTTTCTTCCCTGATCTCCATCCCATTATAAAAGGCTGGTGCTGTCAATAATGGGAAAGGAATCCATGGTTCTCCAGGTCACTCTACAGCCAAGTACACACATACAAAGAGGGTGGGGGAGGGGAAGAGGGATGAGAAGTGTTTTTCTCTCTCATTTGGATAAGCTTTGAAATGAAGAGCTATAAATTCCTAAAATGTCAGATGTTGTGCAGAACATATGCTTAGGACCACTGAGACAAAAATACTTTGCTTATTTTTGTTTTTTCCCCCTCTCTATCCCACTCCCTCTCTGTGTATGATTTTGTTTTATCATAATTATATTGTAATGGAGGGAAAAACAAAGGAAGATTTTCAGCAAAGCTTGCAGTTCTGAAATGTATCTACAGTATTTACTATGCCATTTGACACTGAGATTTAAGTGAACAATGTGCTCTTCTGGAAACCTCATAATCTTATAAAATATTTCACCAGCATTCCATATCAGTTGATCTAAAAGCCACTGCTTCCAATGACACATATAACCAACCTTTCTTGCTGCTAAATGCCACAAGCTTTCATTTTTCACAATCCCATCATATAGTTTTGTTGGGAATCAACAAACCAATCAAAGCCAATTTAGCAAAATAATATATTAATCCCAGATATAGCTGAAAACATTTCCTTTCCTCTAAGGATATTCCCAGCGAAATGCAATAGAAGGTGTGAGTAATAACATATCTTTTGCTTCAAACATTGAATATGCTTGAACTAAAAGATTCAATCTGAATTTGGTTGATTCAGATAGACTTAGATGTCAGTCAAAGCAGAATGGTTCTAAAATGGATCAAATCTGAAACACAGCACATTTGGAGCTTGAATTTGAACTAAGGATCTCAGTGGCTTAGATCCTATACTGTGCATGTTTCTGGTGCTACAAAAGGCCACATCCCATGCCAATTTAGTGATCAGAGTGAGGGCAAACAGCCCAATGAGCACACAGCCACAAATTTGAATGATGAGAAGAAATGTCACTTGCCTGGCCAGATTCTGCTCTGGTAGCCCTCTGCCTTTCAAACCTGCTAAATGTCCCTGGGGGTGATGTTGCCTTCCTTGTGTGTAGTGTGATATGGAAGGAGTAGTATACTTTCTTTCACATACAACGATGCTTTCAGTTCTGGTTGCGGAGAAGAAGAGGGGCAGGAGCAGATGACAGCAGAACCACATTTCTGATAGCAAAGTCAACTTCGTGCATTCTTTGTTGTTCTTCAGGCAGTCCCAGAAGAAGGTGTAGCCTCCTTTTTGCACCTTCAGATGTCCCTCTCCTGCTCTCTGAGTCTCCTGGAGTGCTGCTATGTTGATGTTAAAGGATCCCAGCTCCCTTACACTACTGCATTCATGGCACGCTGTGCCCAGAAAAACATGCCTCTTTTACCTGACTAGCCCACCCTTGTATCCTATTACCATCTCTGCCTCTCGGATCTCACTCCTGAGGACTACAGTAAAACAGCACAGGCACACATGTGCAAGTTCTGAGAGGCAGAGAAGGAGGTATGGTAATAGGAAATTTACCATATCGAAATCAAATCTGATTGTTTTTTAAAAAAATATTTGGTGTGTGCTGGAAAAGAGGTAATCTTATATGGCGAGTATATCCCACACTCTATATTTTAACTGGAAAAGTTGGGGGTCGTCTTATACACCCAGTCATCTTATATGCCAGAAAATATGGTAATTGCGGGGTTTACGGATTTAGAACCAAAACGGACAATGGTTCTTTCTTTCTCCCACCCTGAACATTATTCCACAGGTAAATATACATTCCACTACCTTCACCTGTGGATCTGGGTGGGTGGCAGACTGCATTGGATAATACATAATGTTGGATAAGTGAAGGTTGGATAATTGAGACTCTACTGTATTTCTATATATTGTGCCCTCTGTTAGTTTTGTTTCTCTATGATAGGAATGCTGAAACAATTTTGGTGTAGTTTTTGGAACTTCAGAGGGCATGGTACTGGGAGCTTGGTAAGAAATATGGATATTCCTATCCTTCTGTGTTTGCCACTGTACATTCCATCCTAGAGTTTCCAGATCAGAAACATTCTATTCTCTAGGATTGCAACCTAAGTCTGAGAGCAGATGCATGTGATTTAATATGGGAGAGGCTGTTTGATGTCCCATAGTTGTTGTTAACAACAGTGCTGGATTTAGGACAAATGAGGCCCCTTACATGGGCCCTGAAGGAAGTTTTCCCAATAGGCCTACACTGGCTGCTTTGTGGTATACTCTCATAGACTATCGACTCTATCATTATTGTCTGGAATCATTATGAAACACAGTGCCTTCAAATTTAAAATTGCACTATTGTCTGACTGCTCACTGGAGGGAAAGATATTAGAGGCTAAGATGAAGTACTTTGGACACATAATGAGAAGACAGGAGAGCTTAGAGAAGATAATGATGGTGGGGAAAATGGAAACAAAGAGGGGCCAACCAAGGGCAAGATGGACGGATGTTATCCTTGAAGTGACTGGTTTGACCTTGAAGGAGCTGGGGGTGGCGATGGCCGACAGGGAGCTCTGGCATGGGCAGGTCAATGAGGTCACGAAGAGTCTGAAATAATAATAATAATAATAATAATAATAATAATAATAATAGTTTAAAAATACATTGTAACTTTTTTTTGACAGAAAGATAGCCCCCTGGCAAAAGGGGCCCTATGCTTAATCACACCTAAGCACAATGGTAAATTCAGTACTAATCAGCAAGGATTAGGTTGAACCTCAGGAAAAAAAACCCATTGATAACTGGCAAATAGAGGGAGAAAATGTGGAGGCAATGACAGACTTTGTATTTCTAGGCCCAAAGATTACTGCAGATGCAGACCGCAGCCAGGAAATCAGAAAACGTTTACTTCTTGAGAGGAGAGCGATGACCAATCTCAGTAAAATAGTGAAGAGTTGAGACATCACATTGGCAATGAAGATCTACAGAGTTAAAGCAATGGTATCCCCCATAGTAACCTATGGATGAAAGAGCTGGACCATAAGGAAGGTTGAGTGAAGGAAGATAGACACTTTTGAACTGTGGTGTTGGAGGAAAATTCTGAGAGTGACATGGACTGCAAGAAGATCAAACCAGTCCACACTTCAGGAAATCATACCTGACTGCTCACTGGAGGGAAAGATATTAGAGGCTAAGATGAAGTACTTTGGACACATAATGAGAAGACAGGAGAGCTTAGAGAAGATAATGATGGTGGGGAAAATATAAGCAAAGAGGGGCCAACCAAGGGCAAGATGGATGGATGTTATCCTTGAAGTGACTGGTTTGACCTTGAAGGAGCTGGGAGTAGCGATGGCCGACAGGGAGCTCTGGCGTGGGCAGGTCAATGAGGTCACGAAGAGTCAGAAGCAACTGAATAAATAAACAACAAATGAAGCAGGGATAAAAGTCTTACTATCCTGTCTTGTAGTGGCTTAATTGACCCTTTCCTGGCTATTCTAAAAAAGTGGAACATGTCTGAATAATATAAATCATTCATTTTTTTAAAAGGCCAGTGGGCAATTTTTCTAAGTTCCTACATTGTAGCTGCCAAAGATGTTCTCTGGGATATATATGCTAAAGAGTCTCTAGCTAGTCACATTAAAATTTTAAATGATGATGCATTTGAGAACTGAGTACAATGAGAAGAATACCTAAAAGCAGCTGCTTGTTGCTCAACAGCTCCATAGAGGCTGAAGAGCATCTGGTTTCAACCTGTTGCCAGCACTTCACCCAATGGGAGAACTTCCATCAGAATTTCAGTCTTTAAATAATAGAAGGGGAGTTACACAGCTGGGAATAAATGCATTTGGAGGGAATTCTTTCTCCTGTCATTGAGCTATATTTTGGCAAGAGGTTTTACTCTTAAATGTGTATGTTTAATTATGTGTGTGTAAGATCATCTAGAGTCTATTGGAGGTCTCACTAGGTGATGCAATCATTCCGCATCTGGCTATAGGAACATAGTCAGATAATCTTCTGATTCCTTCTTGCTGTCCATCAGCCACTGAATGTCTGATGGGGGAGTGTATCAGGTCCAAGGGGGCTTTGGTCAGTAGAGGCTAGAAGGGAATACAAACCACTGTAATACATAAGGTAAAAAGAAAAAAAAGGGAAAAGTAATAGAAATAAAATGTTTGTGTATGTTACTAACAGGTTGTCAGCCATTTCAAACACATATATGTGAGTTTTCAGGCTGTATGGCCATGTTCCCGACGTTTCACCCACATCTATGGCAGGCATCCTTAGAGTTTGAGGGGTCTGTTGGAAACTAAATAAGTGAAGTTTATATATCTATGGAATATCCAGGGTAGAGGAAAGAACTCTTGTCTGCTTGAGGAAGTGTGAATGTTGCAATTTGCCACCTTGATTAGCATGGCCTGCAGTTTCA
Source organism: Anolis sagrei (assembly GCF_037176765.1). Taxonomy (NCBI): domain Eukaryota; kingdom Metazoa; phylum Chordata; class Lepidosauria; order Squamata; family Anolidae; genus Anolis; species Anolis sagrei. Next base: position 57,059,647 of record NC_090023.1, on the reverse strand, counting down.
AGGCCTGGCTGGTTGCTGCCTAGGGGAATCCTTTGTTTGGAGGTGTTAGCTGGCCCTGATTGATTCTTGTCTGCAATTCGCCTGCTTTTTGAGTCTTGCTCTTTATTTACTGTTATAATTTTAGAGTTTTTTTTTTAAAAAATACTGGTAGCCAGATTTTGTTGATTTTCATGGTTTCCTCCTTTCTGATGAAATTGTCCACATGCTTGTGGATTTCAGTGGCATCTCTGTAGTTGCCATGGTAGTTGTTAGAGTGGCACATGGTAGTTGTTAGAGTGGCACAGCATTTCTGTGTTCTCAAATAATATGCTGTGCCCAGATTGGTTCATCAAGCACTCTGCTATGGTTGACTTCTCTGGTTGAAGTAGTCTGCCGTGCCTTTCATATCCTTGATTCATGTTTGGGCGCTATGTTTGGTGGTCCCTATATAGACTTGTCATAGTATACAGTAGACTCCTGAAGAGGTGAGAGTATACCTCTTGTCCTTTGCTGAAGATAGCATTTGTTCTTACCATACATCAATGGAATCACTGACCACATAGGGAAGCTGATGAAGAAACACAACATACAAATGATCTACAGACCCATGAAAAAAATCCAACAAATGACACTTTCAGAACATCAGTAGAAATATTGGTATATAAGAGACACTCTTTCTATTCCAAAATTGTGGCAGACAGGAGGAGTCTGGTCGACCTGTCATCTTCTCCAAGGGACAGAGGAAGGTAGTGTATCTGCAGAATGGCAGATTTGCAGGGAATGCAATTTGACCTAGTTTGAGGTCTCTTTTCCAGGAGAAGGAAGAACAGATGGTAATGTATGAATGTAGGAGTAAATGATATATATGTGTGAATGCTGAGTAAAATATAATTCCCATTTGTTTGTGTATCCAATGTAGCTATAGATTCCGCGTCTTTACTTTTTTCCTCTGTATTTATTTATTTATTTGCAGTATTTATATACCACTTTTCCCACCCCTGCGGGGACTCAAAACAGTTTACACAAAAATAATGGTAAAATTGCTCTATGATTACTCTGTCTCAATGGGAACAAAATAAAATAACTCTTTATATGCTTTTAAAAGTTTTTTTTCACCAATATAGCCATGCCACTGAAATTAGATGGAGCCAGAAAAAAAAGCTGTTTTGGGATGGTGAAGTTCTGCCCTGTGAATTCCCAGTGATCTCTAACACCTTCCTGTATTACAATGACACAGCATGTTTGCCACCAAATGTCTTCCATGACTGTGACACTGGCAGAAACTTTGCACATGACAGCATCATGAATTCCAGTGGATTGAGAAGATGTTTCTTCATCTCCAAATACCAAAAAGGTGTCCATTTCCTTTTTAATAAACTAATGCGCCTAGGATGATAAGAGAGGGCATGCTGTTTCTTTGAACAGAAAAAATGCTTGGGTTAACAGTAACTGAATGAATGCAGTGAACAAACCAGACAGCATCATCAAAGCAACGTAGGGATTTAAAGAGCGATAACACATGATCTGAGGAATGAGAGTATGATTTTACTACCAACTAATTACTGTTCAGTATGACTAGGCCACTGTGATACCCATTTCAATGCATCTCTCTCTCTCTTTTAAAAAAACTCTTTTGTTGTGCCAAATGGAGAAATTCTCCAGATTTAGAAAGTAAGCATCTGTACATAAATGGATATCTGGAGGAGCTGTCCAGTTCCACTAATATGGGCTGGGTAATATGGGTAGTGCATCATTGAGGCATATAATGTGACCATGCTCAGTGGTGGTTCATTTTGATTAGAAGCACCTTTTTCTATTATTTTTTTAAAGAAAAACAGCACTGACATTCACAAATGTTGATGAATTGCTAAAATGTTCTCATGTAATGTGGCATCTACTAGAGGAACAGCATAAATGTTATTTGCCTATAAGGTCCAAAGAATAAACACCAGGACTTGCATTGTTCAATGCTATTCCTCTATCTAATTGGGTGGGAGATCTCTTCTCTCCCCTGCTTGTCTAAAGGGGAAGACAATTGGCTATTTTACCTGCCTTGCGAGAAGTCAGCCAGTCAAGTGGTTGTCATCTGGAGATGATCCTGGCAAAAACATTGTCAATTTCTGCTTTGGCCTTCTAGGCCCTAATTGATCATTTGCAGTTCCCACTCTCCTACCTATTTCACATTTCTACATGATCTCAGTCAGTTGCTAAACTGGACATTTTTCGACAAGACTACCAGAGATAGATAAGAATTGTCTGGTTTGTCATCTGCTTCATCCTATATCAGTGTCCAGCAGACACAGATCACAGGCCAGTTATTCCGGCCATGAAAGCCTTCGACAATACATTAGACACAGATTTTATTTGATTGTTAATATGACTCTTTGGAACACTGTTTTATTAGCACTGTGTTACTGTTCTCTGGAATTTAGCTAACTGCCAGCTTAGCCATGGGGCTGTTGTATCACTTTAGACTTTTATTAGTAGTCAGGCAGTACTGTGCAGTTCAAGTTAATATGAGAATACAGACTCCTTAGTGAACACTTCTGAGGCATCCTATGATAATTGTCCTGGGTTTTCCTTATAGTTATCTCCTGAGAGGACTCCTGCTTGTACCATATTCTAAGGCAAATGAGATTTGGACTGCATCAAGGACAAATTGATTCTGCTGTAGTCCACTAACCAGACCTTTTCTCTGTGTGTCCAGATTGAAAATCTGGCTGAGATAGGATGTGATGGAGTCTTCCTTCATGCACACATTAGAGTGGAATTGCTTTTGTTGGAAACTGCTACCCACCTTTCCACAACCAATGTTCATCTTAAATAAAATTAAGCCTATGCTTGAATCCAATTTTCTTGCATTTTCATCATTCCTTGGTGTTGGGGCATTGATATAAAGTCTCACTGCTCTATCTGAACATGAGTTTTGCTATCTTAAGCATATCCTTTCCAACTGGAAACTTCTTTGGACATATAGACTGCCTAAATTAGTCAATATCCTTAACTGATTATTGTTTCATCCTCATTAAAGTTATTGTGCCTCAAAACAAAAGCAACAATGCTTGCTCCCATTTTTCCTTCCCCCCTGTTTCTTTTCAATGTTTCTCCCCTCCTTTCATTTTCCACCTTTTCTCTGTGCGTGTGCATAAATGAAAACAGAAAGAAAGTGAATCTAACAATGAACAGCTAGGTCTAACAAACCACGATTTGCTCAAACTCAACTATAATTGCATGCTAAACCAGGCTTACTTATTCCATCTCCCAGGCCATCAAATACAACCTCATGAAAAATTCTAAAAGCTATAAGACCTTCTCATATAAATTTCAGCAATCCAGATGCCACTGAACACAAGTACATCTGCACCTCTTCGTTTGTGAAGAATGTGGTACAGATCGTCAGATAAGGCCTGGTATTGTAAGATCTATCCTGCAGCCCAGGAAATAAGTCAACTCAGAATACACTTCTTTAAGAAAAATAATTTTGCTGTTATAGCAAAGTAGAGAGGCACAGAGATGAAGGAAATAGTGCAACTTCCAGGTCTGAAGGGTTTTATGTTTACTGACAATGCCCAGATACTAGATTTATTAGGTGAGAAGGCTACACTGTCTAGTTGAAAGCACATCAAATATCTTGTGCTGTATTTGACATAGCTTCATAGCATTCTAGTTTAAGTTTTTTTCCTGCCCTTCCCCCTGCCCAAATATTCTCATTTAATGGGGAAAATGTTATTTCCCTCTGCCATTTCTGCTCAGAGCAATCTGATTGTCCTGCTATAGGAACAGACACTTTATAGCAAAAAGTCCAGTGGCCTGTGTTGTCTTTCTTATTTTTAATTTTGAAGGACATTACTCCTATCAGCAGTGCTACCAGTTGACTGACAGGTTCATTCTGATGTCAGCACAAAAAAAAGATATGACTTCAAGAACTTTGCTTTGGACTCAGGATTTCAGAGAAAAAGAAGAGGATAGAAAAAAGACAGGCACACATACATTATGAATTGAAGGACATTTTCTTCAATTAAGAGGTACTGCAAAAAGAATGCCTGGAGCTACCATCATTTGCCATGTATTGCACTTGTCTTGAACTAAGCCTAATGAGGCTATACTAGATATTAATGGCATGTTATTCACACAGAAAACCTTTTCATTATTTATGCAACTTTTGTATAGTAGGGTTGAATAACTACTGGATTGAGCATGTACGTGCTCTATTGAGATGACACAGTACATAGCATGAAAGTATGCAATGCATATTGGACTGTAGACTATCATATGAGGGAGGCAAACCAGCATTGAAGCGGGAGCTATCAACCAATGTTGTGTGCATCTCCTGATTGTTATTGATCAATAACTGCCAAACCCATAAGGTTCCTGTCACCTAACTGGTACAGTGGTGCAGTTCTGCTTCTGTACTGGCATGCCAGCACTTAAGTGATATCAGACATCAGGATTCCCCTCCTATTTCACTCTTCCCCTCTCACCCTTCATGTTTCTGAGCTGGTAATTTTTTAGTTTTCACTAGTATTTGGCTATTAAAAATTATCCATACTTGGAACTGTGACATTGCTTCAATTTTCTTTGTTAAAAATTATGACATAGGGAAAGTGAGGGATGGTATAATCATGAGGGTATGTGAAAGTATGAATGAGTGGCCATGGATCCATGATATATATGCATTACACGGCAGTGCAGATGGGGTCATAATGCCATTCCGTGTATATTTAAGCACATTCATTCTGAATTAGGATTGCCATCTCCTTTTATCATTAAGGGACTTTCTCATCCTGGCACAGCTGGAGGGGGAGAGTAATTTGCCTCCTCCACCAAAGAAGGATCCAGAAAAGGGGGATCCAGAAAAGGGGGCATCAAGAAAAGGGGGCATGGCTGGATAACAGCACTGTCAGCCCCCATCCCTCATTCCATTCTTGGCCATTGACCTGCCATGGCAGCCATTAACAGTATAATGATTGGTTGCCCATTGGGACTGGGTAGGAATTTTTTCCCTCCTAGGTGGGTTTTTTTGCCTACCGTATACTGTATTAGAGGCTAGCTGGGATGGTGTGTTTTTATAAATAGGCTTTAGCAAAAAAATAGCTAGGTGAATCCAAAAGTTGGTGTACACCCAAGGCACCCCTCTTAGGGGTGTGGGCCGTTAACTAAAACACTCACCTGGATATCAATTTGATGAGTGAGGTGAAATCAAATGGCCCAGAAATGGGGAGAGTCTGGTCTCAACAACATTGAGAGGAACTTCTCCATATGTCTTCCTTAGAGGTTGCCCAGGTTTAGGTCATTAGTGGATCAGGTGTTTTGCCCTAACTAGCCAAGGGGTAGGCCAGGCAGGGATGCTATCTCAGCTTTGCCACATCAAGTTTGAGACACCCATAAGATTAGTTTTAGATACAAAGTTAAATAGATAATGATCAATAAAAGTTGCCCATAATTTATCCCAAGAACTGCTGTGTGGTCTCGTTATTTCGGGGGTTGGCGGGCAAATACCTATAAGGCAGATCAAAACCACATTGTCTTCTCAGTGCTAGGAATAGCTTTCTGTGTTGGGAGTTTTCATGTTGTTTTTGACTTATGGCAATCCTAAGGCAAATCTATCATAGGATTTTCTTGGCAAGATCTGTTTGGAGACAGTTTGTCTTTGTCTTCTGAGTGGAGACAACATGACTTGCTTAAGGTCTCACAATGGTTTTCCATGGATGAGCAGGGATTTGAACCCTACTCCCTCAAACCATAACACCATGTTGCACTTGAACAATGTAGATGATAAGAAGTTTGTTTCAGTTGTTCTGAAAAATTTACCAAAATTCACAAAGCTCATATTCAAAATGAATGCAAGAGAAAACAAAACTGACAGATATTCTTTTCCACTACAAGCTGAATATGCATATGCTCACATAATTCAGATTTATTAAGAAGTTCTGATGAATGCATAGAGATCAAGACAAGATGAAAGGCAAGCCAAGTTTTGATAGGACGTAATTCATTTAAATCTATTAAATATTTATATTTAATTATTGTAACAGCACCAGATGCCATCCTTATGGGTAATGATAATGTTTTCCAAACCTAGTCAAAATAATTAACACAGTGTAAATTATTATGCATTCAAATGCACCATCAACATTTCTACAAACATGTGTCAGTCTATTATGAAGAAAAATGTGACATGTATGTCATCAATTTATTTGTGCACCACCATAAAGAATTATTTTCAATATTTATACAATGCCAGCTAAATGGCTGCAACTTTGGTGTCATATGTGACCTTTTATACTGTGAAAACTGCTACCATGTCTTGGCTCATTTGGGTAGTGTTGTACTTTGCCCAGGGCATTCTTATTAATGGTAATATAACCATCCCCAGAGGATGTCAAGTGGGTTTTAACTTGCACTATAACATTTCTCGAAGTGAAACTTCTCATATTGGAATTGTAATGTAATATACCTATGCCTTCTTATGGAGGAAAGGAATTAGCTATATGTAGCATTTATTTATAACTATTTCCAAGTTCAGAAAGGAAAAGGATTGAATGCACAGTTGTATTAGTAAATCTGTTAAAAATGCAGTGAACTCCAGCGTCTGTGGCTCCATCTTGATAGGAGGCACAAATAGCTTTACTCCTTCTGAACAGTAGTAGAAGTCCCAGGGCCTCTTCACACAGAGCTTTTTGATGCTCTTCTTCCATTTGTTGATGGGACCTGTGGAGCATCATCAGATGATGCTGGCTTGGCTCCACCCACATTATTTCTGAAGTGGAGGGAAAGTTTTGAAAGACACTTCTGTTCGAACTTTGGTTTAAATGTAATGAAATATTGTTTGTAGTTTAAACTGTGTGTTTAAGGCAGTGTAAGAGTTAAATGCATAGAGCTGTGCTTGTTTCCTAGAGCGTAACTTTGGAGTGTTCCGATAACATGTTTACATTTGTTTACATTCCACAAGATCAGATTACCATGTGCTTTGAGCTTCCAGCGATGTACAGCTAGACAACGGACGTGTTATATTCTGCGCCTGCAAATAGTTCATAGTTTAGTATTGCAATAAAGTAAGCCATTCCAGCCTTTGGAGTTGATCTAAAGTTGCATGGTGAAATTATTTTCCATGCGCTCTCCATGTGGATGCCAGAGAGTCAAGAAGTATTGAGTTAAGAGAAAGAAGTAATTTATCTTAATAAATCAACAACTTCCTCCTCCACTGAGAGGAAAGTGTTATTTGGGTAGCTCCAATGGGACTACCTGCACTTTCCTCTCAATTTCTTCTCCATACGATGGGGGAAAGGGCAATGGAACAATGTGTATTGCCACCCTTTCTCCCATATGATGGGGACAAGGAAAGGGCACCAACGTACCTTGTCCCAACCCTACCATATGATAGGAGAAGGAGGGAGGGCGTGTGGGGTACCATTTATTTATTTATTTATTTATTTACTTCATTTGTATACCACCATTCTCAGCCCTAAGGCGACTCATAGCGGTTTACAACAAGCAAAAACAAGGCGAACAATCAAGGCAAAAGTTCAATGCGGCATCAACAAGGTACTTAAAAACAGTTAACACAGAAACAAATTAAACAATTTAACAGTAATAAACATTCAGTGGCGTCTCATAACTAGAATCATGATCCAAACTCGTCAGTCATAGTTCCATTTCCTGAAATTCATTGCACTGCTTATTCAAACGCCTGTTCAAATAACCAGGTTTTCACTTTCCTCCGGAATACCATCAATGAGGGGGCCAATCTGATGTCCTTGGGAAGGGCGTTCCACAGCTGAGGGGCCACCACCGAGAAGGCCCTGTCTCTCGTCCCCGCCAGCCACGCCTGGGTTCGTAGGTGGAGATGCGATCGGATAGGTAACTTGGGCCAGAACCGTTTAGGGCTTTATAGGCCAAAGCCAGCACTTTGAATTGGGCCCGGTAGCAAATTGGTAGCCAATGGAGCTGGCACAACAGAGGGGTTGTATGCTCCCTGTGTGCCGCCCCTGTTAGTATCATTGCTGCCACACGCTGGACCAATTGAAGCTTCCGAGCCGTCTTCAATGGCAACCCCACGTAGAGAGCGTTGCAGTAGTCTAAACGGGATGTAACAAGAGCGTGGACTACCGTGGCCAAGTCAGACTTCCCAATGTACGGGCGCAGCTGGCGCACAAGCTTTAACTGTGCGAATGCTCCCCTGGTCACCGCTGAAACCTGGGGTTCCAGGCTCAGTGGTGAATCCAGGATCACACCCAAGCTGCGAACCTGCGCCTTCAAGGGGAGTGCGACCCCATCCAGCACAGGTTGTAACCCTATACCCTGTTCGGCCTTGCGACTGACCAGGAGTACCTCTGTCTTGTCTGGATTCAGTTTCAATTTGTTTGCCCTCATCCAGACCGTCACAGCGGCCAGACACCGGTTCAGGACCTCGACAGCCTCCTTAGTAGCAGGTGGAAAGGAGTGACAGAGTTGGACATCATCCGCGTACAGATGACACCGCACCCCGAAACTCCGGATGATCTCTCCCAGCGGCTTCATGTAGATGTTAAACAGCATGGGAGACAGTATTGAACCCTGAGGAACCCCACAAGACAAAGGTTGTGGGGTTGAACAGGTGTCTCCCAATAACACCTTCTGAGACCGACCCTCCAGGAATGACCGGAGCCACTGCAAAACAGTACCTCCAACCTTCCCTTTTACCAGCGACTGCTGGCGAAACAAAATGGCCCCAGGCACCATGTGAAGCAGTCCCAAGACACCCATCCAGAACTGTGGAATTCTAAGTCAGTTAATCCCATATGCATATCAATATTATAGTCCTTTGTTATGATCGTAGAATGTGTTGTTTCATTTTTTGAAAATGAAAAAAATATACTGATTGAGATAACCAGTGTAATGACAGGACTTGTGGAAACCTGGGTGCAGTGTTACTTCTCATGAAATTCACTAGGTTACCTCGGAACTCTTATTATATGTTAATCTAACATACTTTGCAGTGGGTTGTTGTAGGATTTTTCGGGCTATGTGGCCATATTCTAGAGGTATTCTCTCCTGATGTTTCACCTGCATCTATGGCAAGCATCCTCAGAGGTAGTGAGGTCTGTTGGAATTAGGAAAAAGGATTTATATATCTGTGGAATGACCAGGGTGGGACAAAGGACTCTTGTTTTCTGGAGCTAGGTGTGAATGTTTCAACTGACCATCTTGATTAGCATGTGATGACCTGGCTGTTGTTTGGTATGGCTTGTTAGTTCCTGGAGCAATCTTTTGTTGAGAGGTGATTAGATGTCCCAGATTGTTTCCTCTCCGTTGTTTTGCTGCTGTAATTTTAGAGGTTTTTTTTTTTAATAATGGTAGCCAGATTTTGTTCATTCTCATGGTTTCCTCCTTTCTGTTGAAATTGTCCACATGCTTGTGGATTTCAATGGCTTCTCTGTGTAGTCTGACATGTTGGTTGTTAGAGTAGTCCAGCATTTCTGTGTTCTCAAATAATTTGCTGTGTCCAGGTTGGTTCATCAGGTGCTCTGTTATGGCTGACTTCTCTGGTTGAAGTAGTCTGCAGTGCCTTTCATGTTCCTTGATCCATGTTTGGGTGCTGCGTTTGGTAGTCCTTATATAGACTTGTCCACAGCTGCATGGTATACGGTAGACTCCTGCAGAGGTGAGAGGATCCCTCTTGTCCTTTGCTGAACGTAGCATTTGTTGGATTTTTGTGGTGGGTTTGTAGATTGTTTGTATGTTGTGTTTCCTCATCAGCTTCCCTATGCGGTCAGTCGTTCCCTTGATGTATGGCAAGAACACCTTTCTTCTGGGTGGATCTTTGTCTCTACTCTCGTGGCTTGTTCTCGTTCTTGCAGCTCTTCTGATGTCTGAGGTGGAGTATCCATTGGCCTGTAGAGCCCATTTTAGGTGGTTCAATTCATCTTGGAGGAGGTGTGGTTCGCAGATTCTTTTTGCATGGTCTGTCATGGTCTGTCTTTTTTTACTTGGGTGATGGTTGGAGTTTTTATGTAGATATCTATCTCTGTGTGTGGGTTTTCTGTAAACTGTGTGACCCAATTGTAGATCTGGTTTACGGATGACTAGGACATGTAGAAAAGGCAGTCTTCCTTCATTTTCTTTTTCCATGGTGAATTGGATGTTTGGGTGGATGCTGTTAAGATAGTCCAGGAACCTGTTTAGTTCTTCTCCATGGCTCCAAATGGTGAAAGTGTCATTCACATATCTGAACCATATAGTGGGCTTTTTTTGTTGCTGTTTCCAGGGCTTGTTTTTCAAAGTGTTCCATGTAGAAATTAGCTATGACCGGGCTGAGAGGGCTCCCCATAGCTACTCCATCTTTCTGCTCATAGAATTCATTGTCCCACTGAAAGTAGCTGGTGGTGAGGCAATGGTGAAACAGAGCTGTCTTCTGGGAACTTCTGGTTGATTAGTGCAATGGTGTCTGCTACCGGGACCATGGTAAATAGAGACACCACATCGAAGCTGACCAGTTTGTCGTTGGTATTTAACTTGAGATTGCTGATTTTTTCTATGAAGTGGGCTGAATCCTTGATGTAGTGTGCAGTGAGCCCAATAGGGCTTTGTAACTGTGCAGCAAGAAATTTTGCTAAGTCGTACCTGGGGGATCCAATGGCACTCATGATAGGTCTGAGTGGAGTGGAGCCCTTATGGATTTTGGGGAGTCCTTAAAGTCTAGGTGGAAGGGCTTCCAATTTTCATAGCTGTTGTCGTATGTCGAAGTTGATTGAGGAGTTCTTAATCAGAGTGTTGGTTTTTCTGGTTATTTTGGAAGTTGGGTCTTGTTTAAGTTTTCTGTATATAGTAGGATCCAGGAGTTTTCTGATCTTCTCCTTGTATTGTTCAGTATCCATGATTACCGTGGCATTCCTCTTGTCTGCTGGGAGAATGATGATACTTTGCAGTGTTATTTTGGCGAGAAAAATAGAGAAGAAAACACCATATAACACATTTATGCCTGGAAGAAAGGTGGAATACCAACGTAATAAATAAATAATAGGGCTGGGTGGTTTCGTTTCATTAATTTGTAATTCGTTAAACATTCGTTATTTTTTTTATAACGAAGCGATAACGAACCATTCTGGAGCAACTTAAAAACGAAATGAATTTTTAAATTTGTTTCGTAAATGCTTCAGATTCGTTATGTATTCGTTTCGTTATCGGTTTGAGGTTGTTTCGTTATTATTTCCGCATGTCTGGGGCAAGTTTTATAGTTGTTTTTTGTTTAATTAGTGAAAAAAAATTATAATATCACACCAACAGTCAACAACAGAGGGAGAGGGAAGCTTCAGAAGTTCCCCCTGTCCCATTTGGAGGTTTTTTAGCGTATTGCGTGGTCGCGTCCGCCATTAACGAATCGATTCGTTATTGTTTCGTATTTGTTTCGTTAATGTTTCATAATTTTTTTAACATTTACGAAATTTCGTAAATATCGAACTTTTTTTTAAAAAAAATTCGGAATTCTTTTAAATATCGAAATGCTAAACCCCCCAAAAAACGAATCGATTTTAGAAACAAATTTTTCCGTTGTTACCCAGGCCTAATAAATAATACTAATTAAACATGACCTGCTGGAAAACACTTGACGTAATTGGTATTATCAAAAGTGATCCACACCTCTTTGATTCCTGAACTAGAAAAAGGTGGGATGATGGTGATGGTGATGATGAAGATGGTGGTGATTGTGGTGGTGGTGGTAACAATAATAACAAGCACAGCGACAGCACATTCCAAGATACTTGTTCTCATACAATAACCTTGTTACTGAATAAAAACTAAAATAATCACAAGTTTGTAACAAGCTCTGCAGAGAGCTGATCATAAGATTGCTACTTTTGTTTTTTAGGCCAGTAAATCAAAATTTATTCAAAATTGTAGAAGTTTTTATAGCAGCTTTAATTCTAAGGCATTCATAAAGTATTTTATTTTTGATCAGGGTATCCATTGCATTGCATAGTATGGCTTGTTTTCCTATCTAAACTTTCAGTAATGGGGTCATGCTTTATTTCCATTACCATTGGACACATTTATTGGCAAATTCATAAGTTTCCACTCCAGGTTTTAGTCAAGATTTTGCAGGAAATATCTGAAGCACTGAATCCTATCTGCACAATATATTTAAACTTTAGGTTAACAACTGGAATACATTTCCCCCTTTTTAAAAAAGTCACCAGTCTCTACTATTGAAAAGAGTAATATTAAATTTACAGGATAGTACTCTGTTTTTATATATGGTATACTACCATTCAAATGCTTACTATGGGAGCTAAGCAACACAAAGCAAAGAATAGCTATATTCCCTCTTGGATCACTTCCAACCCAATATTTTGAGTGTACTGGTTGAACCATGAGGCTGTGGTCTAATGGTTCAATAGAGGTGAGAGCGAGAACAAGCAGAGGTTGATTGGTCCAACCCGAGAAACCAACCACGAGAGTCTTTTTGTGTTGTTAGCCTGCCAGCAATGACAGCTTAGGGAAATGCAGCAATAGACCCAACCGAGTTTCTGTTCTGGGTCAGAAATTGAAATAGACATGTGGGTCCCAGAGCAAAACAACAATTCCATCTGAATTGTGGGTCTTCCTGCTAAAATACTTGGAAACCACTGAAGTATTTTAAACTGTATCAATTTTATGTTAACAGGATTGGTCTCTATATGTTGAAAAATACACTGAAAAAGATGTATCAGAGGCCAACTCACACTAAGGGTATGTGTCAGTTGCTTGAAATAATTTGTGGAATATAGCTCCATTTATAACACAACAAGGGTTGAAGCTACACCTTTTGCAGTGTGCATGTCACAGATCACCATTATTTTTGTAGTTATAGGTTATGTGTGGCCTCCTAGCTTAGGTATGTTTGTACAACAGTCATGTAGCTTTGCGTTTTTAATTATAATATTCATTTTCCTAATCTTTTATTATCTACATTTTTCATAAAGGTTAAAGTTTTGCTCACATTTGAAAATTCTTATTGTTGGATTGTGGAGGGGGGGGAGGGTGTTGGGGTGGGGTTTGCACATGTCCACAGCTATTTCTCAGTGCAAGCGCATAAATTGTTTCTATCTAGTGGGCAGTCCATGAGAGATTGAATAGTAGCGCTGTGCACATATCTGTTTTTCAACATGGGCTCCAGCTGGTTCAGCTCTTTTGGCTAGCCGTAATGGCATGAGCACTGCCACCACTTTTTTTTGGCTGCAGCACACCATGCAGCTGCCAATCATGGCTACGTTTGGTTTCATTCGGCTACATGTGGAACATGGAGAGGCACCCTCGCATGGGCTTCTATGTGAGCCCTATCTGTTGAGGTATTCAGAACAGAAGAAAGTAATGACTGTCTTTAGCCAAGCTAGGCCTCCATTTTTCTGTTGTAAACAGGCTACTGAGAGGGACAGATTGTGCTCTAGTCTACTGGTGATCTAAATTTTCAGTACTGATCACAGTTCTACATACCTTGCCTTGCTTTTTGACTCAAATGGCAATAAATAAGCATTTACTTTCTACACACTTAAGAAACTGCCACCGATGGTGCCCTTCACTCGAAGCAAGCTTCAAATGTGGGGTAGAGGTATCTTGCTATTTTTTAAATTGTCATACAATGAGGAAGTAATTTATATGTCACATCCCATATAGATTATTGCAACTCGCTCTACATGGGGTTGCCTTTGAAGACTGTTGGGAAATTGCAATTAATCCAACGGGCGGCAGCTAGATTACTCACTGGAGCGTCATACAGGGAGCATACCACCCCGCTGCTGTGCCAACTCCACTGGCTGCCAATCCAATTCCGAGCACAATTCAAAGTGTTGGTCTTGACCTATAAAACCCTATACAGCTCCGGTCCAGCGTACCTCTCCGAATGTATCTCCTTCTACGTCCCACCTCGGAGCTTAAGATTGTCTGGGGAGGCCCTGCTGTCAGCCCTGCCTTTGTCTCAAACACGCTTGGCAGGGACGAAGGACAGGGCCTTCTCGGTGGTGGCCCCCCACCTGTGAAATTTGCTCCCCGGGGAAATTAGGTCATCGTCATCCCTCCTCACCTTTAGAAAAAAGGTTAAAACGTGGCTGTGGGACCAGGCCTTTGGGCAATCAGGTTAAAGGACAATTGATAATATTTGACTATGGCATGGAAGAGGACTTGGATAAGTTAAGCGGAGTATTCATTAATAGATGGCTAGCTAAACAGCCACCAGACGGGCAATAGCTAACCCGAGTGTAACTATACTGTTTTAATCTTTATTTATTAATGTTCATGTTAATTATTATATTTGTTATTCTGTATTCTGTATTTTATAATGCGGCATTAAATTATTGCCAATTGTAAGCCGCCCTGAGTCCCCCTAGTGGTTGAGGAGGGCGGGGTAGAAATGTTTGAAATAAATAAATAAATAAATAAATAATGACTAATGCTCCTTCAGGTAGTGTGACTCCCACTGAAATAAGTGTTTAAAAAGGGTGCCTTAACTCAGCTTCATTGAAAAGGTGTTGTTTAAAACATTTCTATGTCACCCTTCTCACCCCCAAGGGGACTCAGAGCAGCGTACAAGATATATATCTATCTCTATATCTATAGATATACACACGCACACACACACAATATATTATATTATTAGCATAGTACAATATCAATACTATATTGTACTATACCATTATATTGTAATATTATTAGTAATATTACATGCAATATAAAATATATAATTATAATATTGCATTATTAGTAGTAGTATTATATTGTATTACATGATAATATTATAAATATTATATGTATATACAATGTATTATCTTATATTATATTATTAGTAAAGCACAGGAGACAAGCTGTGCTTTGCCCCACTCCCTCTTACCTCTGGCCCAGAGCAGCAGTTGGTGCCTGGGGGGAGGGGGGGCTCCCAATTTATGACATAGGTAGGAGACAAGATGGAATGATGCCTTAAATCCAGGTGTTATTGAAGGATCTGAGGAGAAAGAATCCCAGAAAGGGCGATTTCTTAAATCTAATGTCTTAAACCAATGTCTTATTGAAGGATCTGGGGAGAAATGATGCCAGAAAAAGTGGTTTCTTAAGACTGATGCCCTAAAAATGATGGAAAGGGGAGCCTAGGAAGTTCCCCATTGCCACCAATGGGTTGGATCTTCCTAGAGCAAAAACAGATCTTTCAGTAGCCGGATCAAAAAACTGAATTTTGCCTGGCCGAATTTGGGAGACTCCCAAAAAATGGATCAGGGGGACACTGACATCCAGACACCAAAAACGACATGAGGTTTAGTCAAATTATACACCCCTATTGAATAGCCTAGCAGACTATCAAAGCTCAGACTGAAACCCACTTCCCAAGTGCTAAATTTCTTATAGCCACAGTACCTGGAAAGATGACAGAATGTGATAGTAATTTCTACTTTTGCAATATGTTTCCTAGTATACTTTCCTTGCTTAGCAATATGCTGTGGTTTTAAAAATTTTGTATGCTTGTTGTTTAACAAATCCAGCTTTGCTCACACAAAGTAACCTTGGCATATTAGTTGATCTTTTAACAGATGAAATTTAGCAGCAATACATGCTTACATTTTCTGCAATATATTTTGGAAATTGTGTGTCTGCAGCTGCTTCTTTGGAACATGATTAGTAGCAATTGTTCACAGGAAGTCATGAAGCTGAATGGCCCCAGTAGGCTTTGATGTCAGCCACTTCAGTTGCTACTTTCTTCCTATTTCTCATGGTAGGGTTACGGAGCTTTAAAAAGTGTGTGTGCGACTGCCTTCAGGTGCCATGGGCAGAAACATGCCTGGCGGGTATGGGGAGGAGGGAAGGTTACAGTCATTAATTATCCAGTTCTTTTGTTGTGCACAGTTTCACTGCTGAGGATTGGGATATTTTATATCCTAGGTAGGTCTAGCAAAAGCCGCTTGATGCAATGCATATTTAGTGTATTATTGCTGATATTCTGGTCAACAGATCTTAAAGATGCTTTACATTCAGAAGGTAAGGAAAGCTGCATTTGCTCATATGTTCGGGCAATCAAAGGCAATGAAGACCTCTTGGGAATGGCTTTTGCTACAGTAACTACTGTCAAATGTCTGCCTCCTTGAAACTTCTATATTGCTCTCAGCTTTACATAAATAGAGGGCACGCTTCACAATATCAGAGAAATCAGAGCTGGGAAAAGCTCTGTTGGGTCAGCCCGTCCTTCTCCCTGCCAGCGCATTGACTTTTATCTTCACTATATCCTTGACTGCTTTATGAAATATCCTTGAAATGTTTCCAGGAAAATGATAACAACTATTTTCCAAAGGGAAGGAAGACTTTTTTATTCCACATTCTAATCATTCTTTATGATGAGTTTGGATAACAGAGGTGTGATTGTGATGGCTAAATGTAAGGAAAGGGATAATGACAAATAATAAAGTAATATTTGTGCAAAGCCACTTTTTAATCCACTCTCTTATGTAAAACAGTATGACATAAGAAGGCTAGCCTAGTCTAGAGTCTGTTTCTGTGTGGTTTTGGAAGAAATTTACCTAAATGCACAAATTTCTTCACATCTCTGATGGAGAAAAAAATGTTATAAAATTGAATATGAGAGAAACCAACATATTCAGCCAGCCAGGTCCAAGGCTTTCCATCCACCTACCCACTCATCGATTCATCCATTTATTTTTAATCTGCCAATTTCCCAGACAGAAAATCACAATAAAACTATACATAGCTGTAAATATATAAACAAGAGTTTTCCAAGTTTTTCATGTTGGTAACATGTTTTTTAGACATGTATCCTTTCATGACACAGTAATTCAGTTTTACGGGCAAACCAGAGGTTAAGCCAACCCCTTATAAGAGTTTCATACGATACCTATAATATATAATAGATAAATATCAGATATAGTATTTAAATCAACATTTGCAAGTTTTGCTGAACAGGCTATGATTCCTATTTTTGTAGAGTACAGCTAAAGCATTTTCTGTAGAGTTCACTGTGTTGTTACTAACAGATTTGTGTTGATGGGTGGCATTAATAAACCTTTTGCTGTTGCTGAAAATTTTGTGACCCCAACACTTATTTAAGGGGACCCCAATTGAGGTTAGGGCCCACTGTTTGAGAAGCAGTGCCTTAAAGGCTCGTTGTCTCTGTGATCCTTCTGTGCTGGGATTAATTGCATCTATTGAATTTTTCCAATGCAGATATTGTTTTAGTATCTTTATGAAGAATTTCTCAAAATTTGCAAATTACTATTTGTGAGAGAAATAACTCTAAGTTTAAAGAAATCATATGAGGGTAGAAACAAATCTAACAGATTCTTTTAGAGTCTAGTAATATAAACATAAATCAATTTTATTATTTTCCAAGTTACAAATATTGTGCTTGTGTGCAGTTCTATGAATTGTACATTCTGTACATCCTGTACATATAGTATTCATGAATGTGTAGATTTGGGGAGGGTGAGTAAGCCAATTCAGATCACCTCTCTACTTGCTCATTTATACCTAAAAAGTACTTTGATTGGTGTTTCTGTGTGGCAGGGCTTTGGACTAATTAGGCTCTGTTTTCATCCAACTAAAAGATTCTATGATTCCATAAACATGGGTCAGATGGGAACAGAATCGGCACTTGAACCTGATGCATGTTTATTTTATCCAACATTAACATCTAAAAGTACCAGAGGAAGAACCCAAAGCATTCCATGTTGGTAGGTACCTATTAAAATATTCTTATGTGCAAATTATTGCTTAATGTTTGCATTTCTGGAAGCCTTTACAGAAAAGGATACAAATCATACCACATTTCTACCTCAATTTATTTATTTCTACACAATTTATTTCACATGGCAATTGAAAATATATTAATTTATTTTGTTACATTTTTGGTAAATATAAAGTAGAAAATGACTCTAGCAGAGCAGTAACCAAGTGACCATCAAATAAAGAGATAGATTGTAAATCTACTGAAATGTCTATAGGACTTTGTGCTGTCAAATCCGACAGTAGATCCCTGGCCCCAAGCTTTGCTGTCTTTTAGGGAAGGAAGCAAACTGTTTAGCTTTCTCAAGCCTGCACTCTCCATCTGTCCATTGACCCATGCAGCTGCCCTACCCTTTGCTTCACTGGAAGATTTGTGATTGCCTTGATGGAAGAAAGTAAAGTGCAAAAATGACAGCGCCTTCAATGGGACTCAGCAAAGAATGATAGGGCAGGCTGCAAGCCTCATGTGTATCTGGAGGGCTTAGAATTAGAAAACGAAAGCTTTGAGAAAATCTGGACATAACACCTGCTAGTCACAAAATGTCTTAGAAAAAATGAATAGAAAAATTATAGACCGTGAACAGCACTGACACCTGCTTCAGAGGCAAAATAAGCAGAACACTGATGGCAAACATGGAGCAATTTTGGTCCCCAGAGTGGTGAGTTGGGGTTGCTGTAAAAGGCTTATTATTTTGATTTTATCATTATTTAAACACACAGATGTGAAAGGATTATTATTGGAAATTAAACTAAATTCAGGTCACACTCAAGGAACTGAGGATTAATTAGGCTACCACCAAAATTAAAAAGATTATTTGAGGTTTAGCTGGTTTATGCTGAAGTAAACTGGAGTAGTCTGAATTCGAACTCAGGGCACAGAGCACAGAGGGTATAAAGACCAAAGTTTTTCTGGTAGTGCTGCCACCAATATTAGAACACTCTTCCCCAGTCTTGTGTATGGGGATACTTTGTAAGAGAGGCACACAGAGGCATTGGTTCATTAACAACAAAGAAATATGTTTATTTGTTTACTGAGAACAGGCATTGAATCTTAATGGTTGCAGAATGGTATAGAGAAGGGGTCCTCAAACTAAGGCCCGAGGACTGGATACGGCCCTCCAAGGCCATTTACCCTGCCCTCGCTCAGGGTCAACCTAAGTCTGAAATGACTTGAAATCCCACACAACAACAATCCTATCTCATCAGCCAAAAGCAGGTCCACATTTCCCGTTGAAATACTAATAAGTTAATATGTGCTAAAATTGTTCGTCATTTTAATTATTGTATGGTTTTGTGTTTTATGCACTACAATTGAGATGTGTGCAGTGTGCATAGCAATTCATTCATGTTTTTTTTTTCCAAATTATAATCTGGCCCACCAACAGTTTGAGGAACTGTGACCTGGCCCTCTGTTTAAAAAGTTTGATGACCCCTGGTATAGAGCTTAATGGTTACTTCAAGTAGTTCAATACTTCAAATCTTCAGGTTCCAAATAACCTTTAAAAGTTCACAGGAAACTATTAGTCTTCCACTATCTAGTTCCTAATCTCCAAACAGCCCACTTCCAGGGTCTGTTCTAAAATCCCATACTCAAACTATTTCTCTTCCACTGCTCACTGACTTTAGCTAACTGATTCCTGGCTTCAAAAATTCCAACCACTTTCTTCAACTCTCTCCCACCAACTGACTTTTCCCAACTGTCAGATTTCAAAAAGCCCCTCTGGCTCTTCCCCCCCCCCTACACTTGACCAAGCTCCACCCACTTATCTTTCAGGACTCCCAGCCAATCAAATGGCTTTCCACATTTCCTCCATGCTGCCTTCTGGCTCCGCCCCCTCTTGGAAATCTCTTTATCTAAAATGGCTGCCTCTTAGCTCTCTTACAAAATGGATGCTAAGCTATTGGACATACACAGAGCTAACCCTGGTCTTGCAAGGTAGAACAGTTCAATACAGTTGTATCTTGAAGGGTATAATTGACCTGCCAATATGTTAATGATCCATTGTAAAGAATTCCAAAAGCAATCTAGTCCAGCTCTCTTCCATGCAGGAATATGCAACTACAGCATCCTTAAAATGGCCATCCAATTTTTCAAAGATCTCCAAAGATCTCCATCATTCTCTAGGCAATGTATTCCCCTGCTCAATAGCTCTTATCATAAATAAAAAAAAGCCTTCAAAGCCGAGACAGTGAGTTCCGCTATTGAACAGATCTTATGGTCAAGAAGTTCTTCCATATTTTCAGGTGGATTCTCCTTTCCTGTATACGTTTACACAAATGCACACAAACAGATTCCCCCATTTTCCCTTAACGTTTCTCCCTCCTACAAACACATTCATAGTCATGACTGATGTATGGGAAAAGTGTGGGGATTTGTAAAAAGGCTCCATGATTTTTCTTTTTTTGGTCGTGTCAGGAGCGACCTAAGAAACCGCAAGTCGCTTCTGGTGTGAGAGAATTGGCCGTCTGCAAGGATGTTGCCCAGGGGACGCCAGGATGATTTTTTGATGTTTTATAATCCTTGTGGGAGGCGTCTCTCATGTCCCCACATGAGGAGCTGGAGCTGATAGAGGGAGCTCATCCACCTCTCCCCGGATTCGAACCTGCGACCTGTCGGTCTTCAGTCCTGCCAGCACAGGGGTTTAACCCACTGCGCCACCAGGGGTTAGATGATGTAATGGGTTGACTGGAAAGGTATGTGTTGGCAGCTGATTGGCTGAGCGTACCAGAAACCAGAATTCTGATTGGCTACTGTCTATAGCTTGCTGCTGAGAGAAACAGTTTTAACTGCCATTTTTTTCATCTCAGAGAATGAAGAGAGTGCTGACTGGAAACAGCCAGAAAGGAAATGGCTCTCAACTCTCTGAGGCCTGATCATTTCTAAGGCATGAAGCATATTTTAAAAGACTGTTTAAAAGAACTATTTATTCCCTCTGTTCCCTGTAAGAATTTAGAGAGACTGATGTATATATTGTTGCTCTGTTTGACCTTTTGAACTGAAGTAAAGTTAGTGTTATTTGTTACACAAATCTGAGTGACACATTATTATACTGCAGGGTATATTTTGGTTCAGAAACAGTGGTAAAGCTTCTATTTATTTACATTTACAACCTTTAACAAAAAGTACATTTAATCCTATATACTGTCAACCCAATAATGAATGTGCTTAGCTGGACCCTATGAGGTTCGGCAGTTGTGGGAATTGTGTTTAATGAAAGGCAGGTGACAGTGTGTGTGTGGAAGACTCCATCACGATAAAAGGAAATTTGGCTCTACTTTGGGTTGTGCTGATGGCTTCTGAGTCTATGGATTGCAGGTGTTATACAAATAATCTATTGATAGGATTCATATGATCAATCTAAAAGCTCATAAGTTAAACAACAATGCAACTCTTATTATTTTTCTGTTGTAAGTAGCACATTTTCTGGCCACAATGAAGGGAAGACATGTTTGAGAAACCCAATGAGAAAGAAAATAGGGAAGGGAGAAAGAGAGAATACTGAGTGAGGTAATGCGGAATCATGGCAAATCCCACACTGCCCCAAATTACCCTAAGCCAAAACTTACAGTTGCTTTATACCATCAGACCATGGTCCGCTGTACTGCCTACAGTGAATATTAATGTCTCTAGGAAGCTTCTTCTAAACTCTACTTGGAGATACCAGAGACTGAACCTGAATTTTTTTTAGAGAGGAGTCATGTGTTCTTCTACTGATCTACAGCTCCTCTCTTGGATTATTCACACAATTTCAGGATTCACATATATGCAACAATGTAAGGCAGAACCATGCAAAGCATTTTTCTGCATCTTTGAGAGTACATTGATGTTTACTATATATACCCAGTAGGCCTGGGCGGTTTCGTTCGTTAATTTTGTAATTCGTTAAATATTCGTTATTTTTAACAATTACAAAATGATTACAAAACTTATTTTCAAACCCGGAAGTGTTTTTAAATATCGAAACGGCATCCTCCATCTTTTTTACGAGCTTCCACCCGTTTCGGAAATGACGTTTTAGGGATGGAGGATCCTGGGTGCGCCGGGAGCCAATCCAGCGCTCCCAAGCACCGTAGCTCATTGTGATTGGGCGGGCTGCCCTTTAAAAGTGGCTCCGCGTGGCCGCATTGCTCATTGCGAAGGAGACGGGAGGTGCGGGAGGGAGGCTTGGTTGGCTCTTGGCTGCTTGCTTGCATTCATTCATTCATTCATTCATTGCTGGGAGCAGCGGGGAGGCTTTGCCGTGTTTTCGCCCCACAACAGGGCAGGGCAAGCGTTTTGTTAATTTTCCATTTTTAAATATTTCTGAAAAATATATTTCTTTTATTCTTCAAAAAATTCAAAAAATATTCTTAAAAAAGAAAAGAAACTTGTGTGCCTGCGTGTGCATTTGTCCCTGTCCTGTGGCTGTGTTCGCTCCACAACAGGGCAAGCGTTTTGTTTTATTTCATTTATATAATATATATAATAATATATTATTATATTATATAATTTTATTTTATATTGTATATATTATATAATTTTATATTATTTATTATATTTCTTATTATTATTTATATTTTATTTATTTAAATTTTATTATTATATTATTGTTTTTTTCATTATTGACTCAGTTTTGGCTACTTTATCTTATTACTTTTTTATTTAATATCTTTATCTTAATATCTTGTTCTATTTGATTATTTTTTATTTATTTTATGACATGATTTTGTTTATAGAGCATTTAGCATTGCGCAATCGCGTCTGCCATTTTAACGAATCGATTCGTTATTATTTTAATAACAAATCGATTCGTATTTAATAACGAAGTTCGGAAGTCGTTTTTGCGCATGCTCAAATCGCGTCCGCCATTTTAACGAATCGATTCGTTATTACCTTAACGAATCGACCCCGCATCAATAACGAAGTTTTGGAATTGATTTGCGCATGCGCGGGAGGTCCACCATCTTAACGAATCAATTCATTAATAAAAATGAAATTTCGTAAATACCGAACTTTTTTAAAGGAAAAATTTGTAATTCTTTTAAATAACGAAACGCAAAAAACCCCCAAAAATGAATTGATTTTAGAAACAAATTTTTGCGTTGTTACCCAGGCCTAATACCCAGTAGGGCTTTTGTCATACAACACCGCTGTTGTCATAGCAACAGTAGCCTCATGAAAGCATTATTTCCATGAAAACTCAATGCAAGGACAATATATCCATGAGTTTGCAAGTTTAGCCAAAAACTCAAGAATTCATGACTTCTCCCAGGCTCACAAATGTTGAGGGATAATGTGTGCATAAGGATTCTTTTAATACATAGAGACCCCCCATGTAATTATGAACTAAGAAATTCAAATTATGTTATGTCTTGCTTTTTATGTATGTTCAGCATTGAGGTTTTGCTATTTTCATGTGTTGTACTCCACTCTGGGTCCCCCAAAGGTGAGAAGAATGTTATAAAAATGCAATAAATCAAATCAAATAAATAAATAATTTTCCAAAGTTCTAAGCTACACAGGAAGTCTCCACTTCAGAAGAAGTAAATTTTCATTGTAGAGAGCCACTAAACTTTTGGGACAGGTTGGACAGGCAAACCTCACTCTGTGCATAGGCTCTTTGATTTGCATTGCTTTTTAAAGGTTAGCAGTGTTTTCATTATGCTAATGAGAGTGTAGTCATGGTAAGAAATTGTAACACCTCCTGCTGGCCATGCTTCCTTTGACCTTGCTTGTGTTCGATATTAGATTTATATGGCCCATAGATTCTATGTTACACAACTTTTACATTCTCCTGTTTCTTGCTGCCATCACAGTGGCAGTAACAGGGGGAATTACCATTCAAGGCAAAGTGTATGATCCCCAAACATGCTTTGTCTCCAATTGAAAGTGGTACCTTGTTTACAACTCAGACCACACTAACAGAAGTCTCTAAGTGTCACAGTTTGACTGGTAAGTCATGGATTTTGCCCTTTAAGTTTGTTAACAAGGCAAAATTCATTTTTAGCTGGAAACAAAGTCAACTTGTGGAGTACATACCTAGATTTTAATGTGTATCTGTTTGAGATGGAAAGGCAAAAAAAATATCTGATTTAAAGAAGTTGAAAGCCCTTTTATCACTTTTGCAACTGTCGTGGTGGCAAATTTGTGGCACCAGGGTACATGGCTCCCAATAACTTTTCTAAATTTGTCCACTTTGGTCTTCAGCTGTATGAATGAGTTCTTCACACTTGGAAGATCTAACTGATCACCTATCCTTGTTTGTGTGTTGTGTGCATGGGCTTCTTCATCAACACTGAGTTTTTTGTCACTGTATAGACATTGCTAGTGGCATTAGGAGCAGGAGTAGTAAGTAGGAATCACATCTACCTCCAGATATTTGGTGTTTTGTTAGTGTTGTGTGTTCTTTTTTGTACTCTCCTGTAGTTTTATAATGTTAGAGTCTCAGAATTGTCAGAATATGTGACTGTTTTGATTAAGTGTATTGTAGTTTTCAAAGTTAGTGTTTGTGTGCTTAGAAATGTGATGCAATATGCCAGAGAAAGTTTGAGGAGCAGCAGGGGTGTGAGTGCCAGCCACAGGGGGCACTACAGCCGGATGGCGAGCCTGGAGGTGAGCCTGGGAATAAGGAGGTTGCAGATGCGTTCCAAGCCAAAACACGGCTTTGTTATGGCTGCGGGAAACCAGGACATTTGATTAGAGCTTGTCCAACTACCAAGCAACGGCCCAGAGGGGGAGCCAGAGGATTTTTGTGGGAAAGCAAGAGGAAGAAGAACAACAACATCCATCCAGCTGAAGGTTTTTATGGCTGCTAATGGCAAATTTCCTGATAAGGACAAGTGGGTCCTAGATTCTGGAGCTACCCACCATGTTGTCAATGATCTGAGTATGTTGAAGGACGTGAAGGACACTCGGGGTTCACCACTGATGCTGGCTGATGGGACTTTTAGAACTTTCAATCGTTTTGGGACTGCATATATTCCATGTTTAGGTGTGAATTGGGAAAATGTGCTGTGTGTTCCAGAAATCAAAACCAATTTGTTGAGTGTTGCAACTTTGACAGAATTTGGCTACAAAGTGATTTTCAGAGGGATATATTGTTTTATAATCAAAGATGGCCAAGGGGGTAAAAAAACCCAAAATTTATGAAATGTTTGAGAAAAACAATTCCCAACATGGTGTAGAGGTTTTGTGTGTTAGAAAGCAACTCATGCATGATAGGTGCGTTCACCATTTGCACAGGGCAATGGGTCAAGCAGATATGGATTCTTTGAAAAAGTACTCAACGTATGTAAAGATTTTCCATGTGAAAGTTGTGAGAGTGATTTGGATTGTGCTGTGTGCAAAGAAATCAAAGTTAAACCAATCAAGCACTACAAAAAGAGTAAAATTAAGGTAGATCACATGTTTGAAGTTGTGCATGTACATGTGGCAGGTCCGTTTGAGAAAAGCCAAGGAGGGTCACAGTTTGTGTTTTGTTAGTGGAAAGATTGACCATGTTTGGGTACATTTATTTCCTGCAAGATGAAAGTGAAATATCAACAAAAATTGCTAGTTGGTTGAATATGGGGCAGGCTGTGTATAATACACAAGTGGAAACTATGGTTTTTGATAAAGGAGTAGATATATTGACCAGTGAAGTGAAAGGCATTCTAGATGAGAGACATTAAGTACACCCACATTGACACCTACAAACCTGTTGAAGAAAGCATTGCTTTGAAGAGGATGGAAATTTTGAACCAGATGAAAGATTGCATGTTTCTAGATAGCAAATGTTCTAAGGATTTGTGGGCTGATGCATTACACACGAGTAACTATGTGACCAACAGGATGTGGGATGAGAGCAGCAATGAGATTCCATTTAGAAAAATGTACAATAGGATGCCAAATTATAAGTATTTAAAGATATTTGGGCAGAGAGCAAATGTGTTGTTTCCTTACAACCAGAGAGTTAGGAACAAGCCTAGTTGGCGCAGAGGCCTTTTATTCTTGGGTTATCATGAAGATTTTCTAAAATTTCAAGACACCCCAAAGACAGTGAAACTTGCAAAGGTAGTTTGATGGTGACGCAGGCTGGGATAGACTGCACTTGAACAAAGAGGTTCTGGAAGGTACTTTTAAGTCTACAGAGACTCCTGTCTGTAGTGGGGAGGTTCCTAGTGTTGCAGGGAGTGAGCAACAAGCAGTTAAGGTAGAAAAGGTTAGCACCCCACAGAAGGAGAAAGTTCAGACATCACCACAAGTGAAGCAGTCAGCCACACCACGCAAAGCTGTAGTGAAGCAAGAACCTATTGCAAATAGTGTTGAGACCACCACACAAGTCAAGAGTAAACCAGCAATGCTTCTGAGAGTTCCACAACAGTCAAAGATCTATAAAGGACCACCTCATTTAGCCAAAGTGAGATAAATGGGTTTTGTGTGTGGAAGAGAGTGGTACTGAGTGAGAGAGAGAGTAGTTATGTTATGAAAATTGGAGTTGCAAGATTGACTGAATGCTGAGAGAGAGAGAGAGAGAGAGAGAGAGAGAGAGAGAGAGAGAGAAAGTTCCAATGTTCAGTTTGCATTGTTGAGGTGAGAGTGAGTTTTGAAATGTTTTGTGTGCAGATGAGTGAGAACGTACTTAATTCTGGAGAAGAAGAAAAGAGAGAAGAGAAGAAAAGAAGAGTTGAAGATTTTCAGAGTTATGAGTGTTTGAGTGTTTGCATTGTCTATGAGGTAGATAGAAATGCAGGAAGAAGACTCAAAGAGACGTAGAGACACAAAGGAAGGTACACTTTAGTCCAGGATTCTCAGAAATCAAGGATTTCAAACAGGCTGAATCTGGCAAAAAGGGGGTTGGTGCCACAAAGAGATGTGTGAAACAAAGTTCAAAGGTTTTGAAACTGGAATGTTTTGAATTGTTTTGTTTTTGATGTTTACTAAGTGATGTGGAAACAATTGATTGTAACAATAAAGATGCAGTTTTTTTATGTGTTATGTAACCAATGTATTCAAGTAGAAATGTATAAGGTTTAAGAACTTGAACAATGTATTGTAACTGTGTGTTAGCCAAAGGAACTCTAAGAGACTTGAGGTAGAGTGAACAGTGTGAAATGTGTTTTGCTTAGTGGTAAGATGTTTTGTAACTGTTTTTTGCTAAGTAACTTTGAAAGCTAAGGGGGATTGTCAGAATATGTGAGTGTTTTGATTAAGTGTATTGTAGTTTTCAAAGTTAGTGTTTGTGTGCTTAGAAATGTTATGCAATGTGCCAGAGTGTAATTCCTGTGTGGAAAGAGTTAACTGTATCATGGAGGGGAGTGGCATTCCTAGAGGGTCATAAATCTTAGTATGTAGAGCTATGTACGCTGCGTTGTACGTCATACGTCATCACGTCACTGTGGAATGTAAGGAGGTGCTAAAGTTTAGATAATGTGTAGATGAATCATGTAGCCGTGAGAGATGGAAGCAAGTTTTGTTCTGCTTAGCTTTTAGTGTAAATATTATTTTGTGTTTAATAAATTAGCTTTTAGACCATAAGATGTGTTTCAGTGCCTTGCTGTACTGAGATCATTACAATGACAAGAATGTTATCAGATAGGAACTCCCAGTAGCCCTAAGGAGCATGGTCAATGGTACTGGGAGAAACAGTGCAACAATATTGGGAGAACTTCATCCCTTGTCTAATTCAAATTATTGATCCCATCTGAAGCAGATTCATTGAAGCATTGAAAATTGGGTAAATCAACATTTATATAAGTTTCAGTGATAATTGAATCTAGTCTAGAAGAAATGAACATTGGAAAATAGGTCATTTTCCCACTATCCCTAGTAGAGTCAGAATTTGTTATGAAAGTTTAGCGCTTGAAAAATCTGAAGCTTATGTTCAGGTAAAAATGTGCACAATTAATGAAGCCTTACATCAGATGAAAGGTGTCTCTTCAGCTCATCTTCTATTGTATTAGAATGCCTGCCTTGCAACATAATAGAATAATTCTCCTTTGTGCCTCAGTTGGCAGCTTCACTAATCTGTCACATATAACATTTTGGGAGGAAAGACACCAGATTCCCTGACTGAGACAAGGAAACATGGAACACTTTATAGAAAGTAAATCAATTAAAAGAAAAAGGATTCTTCCCAACTTAGCAACATAGAAATTCCTGTACTGTCAAAGGCGACAATTTGTCCTCATTCTTGCTGAACATATCTGGCACTAGGCACTTCAGAGCTTCAGGCGATCTCATGGTACCTTACTGGGCTAAAAAGATCAAGGGCATCTCATTATTTTTGTCAAGCTCAAAGTTTCAGGCAGCTGATTATTCTGCTCAATAACAGTAATCTTTTTAATCACAGCCAGCTCGGTAGTACAATATTTACTGCTGATGTTTCAGAACAATTTGGAAGCTTTGGCTTTTTTAAAAAGCAGTCATAATCATGGGGAAATCAGAGTCAGCCTGCAATGGGCTTTCATTGTGCTGAACATATAATACCACAGTTGAGAACTGGGAGTAATAAAACCATCACAGATATGAAAAAGGAGCTTCTTTGTGGATTATGAAAAATAGCAATAAAAAAACAGCAAATAACAAACTTGCCAAAGAGTCCTTAGGTTAGCAAATCTTATATTGTTTGTAGTAAAATGGACAATTACCTCAGAGTCTGAAATAAGACACAACAGTTGGTGATACTAAGACCTTGTCTTTAGTAAGGTCTGCTATTTAGTTTTCAAAAATAAGACATTCGACACTAACTGACCAATGGTGGGAGTCATCTTATGCTTCTTCCTCCAAAAACCTCTGAGAGCAATGCTTTGTCATAATGTAACATTATAACAATTGATCATTTGATCTGTAATTGCTAAGGAATGCTACCGAGCTGCCGGGAGCAGTGAAACATTCTGTCTGAAGTAATGGTAAAGGTTTGTTTGGCTAAAAAAGACAAGAATATTTTGTTCATCTTGTCTCTGTAGTAAGCTCACTCTCACTCTTAGAACATCATCCCATACAGTCCTCTCTTCAACTTGTCTCCGTTTCTCTGTGCTGCCGAAGCGGAGTTCCATGGAGGCCATCACATGAGGCAATGCCACTTCTGGTAGCTGTCCGTGGGACTCCATTGCAGCAGCATAGGGCAGACTCCCTTTTCAGGAGCCAGGTGCCACCCAACTCTAGAAGCCAGAGAGAAGTCAGATGGAAGCAGGGAAAGGCTGGGAAAGTTTGTAGATGGCTGCCATCCTTGAAGACAGAAAGGCACAACAGGGAACGAAATAAGATGGTTCCTTCCCTATACCACACTTTCCCCCTGCCCTCATGTGATGAGTTATGGTGGGAGAAATGTACTATTGGGCCACATACAGCTGCTGGGCCTGTTTTTTGTTGCAAATTAAAAGTAAACAAGGCAGAACACTTCAGATTACAAGTTTGGCTTTTCTTCTTTCCCAATACCATACCAATACCAAGAAAAAATGTGATTTTCTGACTGAAAACTGGGAATGGAAGTGATATTATAATACTCAATTCACACCTGGAATGATGTTATGGCCCAGAAGGGGAAATGGGCCCTACTCTCAGGCAGTTGTCCATGTTTCCCCTACATGGATAAACAATCCCAGGAATTTGGGGGAACTGCCTACTTCCAGTATTTTGCTAAGGATAGATTTGACTGGAAGAGCAATGCAGGAGTGATCCAAGATGATGTCACTTCACTACCTTATAAGGCCCATGTTGCCTTATAAGGTAGTGAAGGATCGAAACTAGCCTTTTTCCCATTAGCTGATGCTCCTCTCCTTCCTGCTGTTAATTCCCTTGGGGTCTGAATAGGGATTTTGAAATCATACCTTTATTGACCTTAGATGGTTTGTTCCAAAGCTTGCATTGTTTATCATATCTGGTTATGTGTGAGAGCAGGCACTTGCTTAGTTAAATTGAATGTGGAAGTGATAAGGTAAGGGAGACTTATGGTCATGCATGTCATTGATAGCAAGTGAGGGGGTAAAGTAGGTGATTTCCTGCTCCAAGCTTGAACCTTTTTCTATATTGCCAAGCAGAGTTGCTTGAGGGAACTGGCCATGTGTAATTGCATTACAGATTCCTATTGTTCAATAAAGTTGTGACCAGTTTCTAACCCATTTTGTTGTCCATCACCATAATTCCAGAACTTATTTTAGTGTAGTCAAATTTTGATCCATGTGATGTAGTGGTCTGCATATTGGCTCAGGACTCTGGGTGAGCCTGAGTAGATGACTGGGCAATCTACATTGTTTCAGTCATAACAGTAAGCAATGAATAAATCAACTGAATAAACTAATCCAAGAAAATAATAATAATAATAATAAATGCCATCAAAGCCAGAATTGAAAAGTCAGTGACAGATCCCAAATGTAGACTCCACAAAGAAGCAGAATAAACAATAGATCACATCCTCAGCTGCTGCAAGAAGATTGCGCAGACAGACTACAAGCAGAGGCATAACACCGTTGCTCAGATGATTCATTGAAACTTGTGCCACAAATACCATCAGCCTGCAACAAAGGACTGGTGGGATCACAAGCCTGAAAAAGTTATAGAAAATGAACACGTCAAGCTACTCTGGGACTTCCAAATTCAGACTGACAGAGTTTTGGAGCACAATATTTCTGACCTCATGATCGTGTTAAAAAGCAAAGTATGGATCGTCGATGCTGCAATCCCAGGCGACAGCAGGACTGAAGAGAAAACAACTGGAAAAGCTGACATGATACGAGTATTTGAAGATTGAACTGCAAAGACTCTGGCACAAGCCAGTAAAGGTGGTCCCAGTGGTGATTGGCACACTGGGTGCAGTGCCTAAAGAACTTGGCCGGCACTTAAATGCAATCGCCGCTGACAAAATCACCATCTGCCAGCTGAAGAAGGCCACCTTACTGGGATCTGCATGCATCACACAGTCTTAGACACTTGGGAAGTGTCTGACATGTGATCCAATACAACAGCCAGCAGAGTGATCTTGTTTGCTGTGGACTCATCTGGTTGTGTTTCTAATCATCATCACCATCATCATCATCATCACCATCACCATCATCATTATCATTATCATCATCATCATCTTTATTTTTATACCCCACCTCCATCTCTTCTAAGGTACTCAGGGTGGCTTACAAAGGGACAAGCCCAGAGAGCAGAAAGTTAAAAACATAACACAATAAGATAGCATTAAAAAAAAAACAAATAAAACCATATCACAATAAAACATAACATCATAAAAACAGTACCATACAGAATGATAAAAGTGCTGAGTTCAGAGGGCTCTGGGTTTGTGCAAATCCCTAGATAGAGCTAAGGGAAAGTGCAAAATTCAGAAAGGCAGGGCTGGGAGGATAATGTTGATGGGAATTAAAATGTCAGGATTGTAGAGCGGAGGACCTAGTCAAAGGCACCATAAATTTGAATACACTTGAAGATAATGTGCCAACTTCCACTTGAGAGTAGGGCCCAAGGAACTTGTAATGTTATTGGACTCCAGTTCTGATCTGCAAGCCTGACTATCAGTTAGGCATTGTGAGAGTAATTTGACAAAATCTGGAGGGCCACTATTTCCCTAGCACCACTTCAAAGCTTCAATTAAGTGTACCCGGAGGTAAGTCTTTTTGAACCCAGTGATTTTTCTTTAGTGAAAATTTATATAAGATCGTACTGCAAAGATCTGTGGTCTTATAGGCAGTTACTTAGGAAAAGCAGTCCATTGAACTCAGTGGGGCTTACCTCTCAATAGACATGCACAATATTCTGCTGTAAATTTCTTTAACATTAGACATTCAATATTAAAAATATGGAAAAGCAAAATGACATAAATAGTATTGTACAAAGCTCTTGCTCTGCAAAAAATGAAAATAGTGACATGTTTTACAAAACCAACCCAATAGCTCTTACGATATTGAAATTCAAGGATTTCACATATGTATTGCAGGCCCCAAAGGCCTTTTCTGTGGGTGTGTTGTGATTCTACAGGACTAAGTTTTTTAATTAATTTGTCAGTTAGTTGTTTGAAGAAACACAATTAATCAGCTCCAAAATCTTTAACTGGTTGACAGCTCTAATGACTTTACAGTTTAAACTCATTGATCTGAATTGTCAGTGGGGACATCAAAAAGTTTCAGATAATTGGACATTCAGATAAATGGGAGTTCCTATGGCACTGGTGGAGGAGGTGAGACTGTGAGGAGAACAAGGGTAATCACTGATAATTGTAAGATGGGGGCAACAATAAATATATTTGTTTTATAAACAAATAACAATCAAAACATCCTATGGCTAAACTCTTGTGGCTACTATAAGCTTACTTTCTGCCAGAATTGCCTATGTTGACTACCAAAAAGTCAGCTGAATGTGTTATCTGGCAATGTTTGCTATCATCCTTTGCTTTCACATTTACTTCATTTACTAGTGAAAACTGTTTATTACTTCTACAGCTATTCTCTTCTGCAAATCATTTTGTCTTTCTTTCATTTAACACAAAAACTTTCCCTTTAAAAAAGATATTGGGTTTGAAAAACATGTACATTTTACTGAAATCAAGGGGTACAATCTTTCCTCCCATCAGAGCAATTTAGGTGAGTTGTAGTTTTAGAGTATATTTAGTTTTCCCATTCAAACAACTATGCAACACCGCTTTGATCACAGTCCTTGTTGGCCCTAGCAGTTTTCTTTAATCAAAATCAGAGTACTACTTTTGCTACCATACTCTTCTTTAGTGTATTGTCGAAGGCTTTCATGGCTGGAATCACTAAGTTCTTGTGGGTTTTTTCAGGCTATATGGCCATGTTCTAGAGGCATTTCTCCTGACGTTTCGCCTGCATCTATGGCAAGCATCCTCAGAGGTGAGGATGCTTGCCATAGATGCAGGCGAAACGTCAGGAGAAATGCCTCTAGAACATGGCCATATAGCCTCTTCTTTAGTGCTTTGCATGTATGAAATAACACCGTTATAATCATCATCATCATCATCATCATCATCATCATCATCATTATCTTTATTTATACCCTGCCACTTTCCCCAAAGCGGACTCGGGGCGGCTAACATGAGGCCAGGCCCAAAATTACAACACAGTGAAATAAAGTACATCAAACAATAATAACAAGAAAATAAAATACATAAAATAACAAAATATAAAATAAACAAACACAGGATAACATTGTAGAGAAATAAAAACACGATTGGCGGGCCAAATGCATAGAATAAAATTGATAAAACCCTGAATGGGATAAGTAAATGGAGTAGTATGTATCTGAGAGGAGAACTCGGAAGGGGCAAACAACGGGGTTGATTTTAATTAAGGATGAGAGAAAGTGCATCAAGAGGACAAATTTGTAATTGGGACAGATGTTAGGGTATGTGTTATTTCATCAAAGGCATGTTGGAAGAGCCAGGTTTTTAGGTCTTTCTTAAGTAATGATATATGGTTTCAGAGGGAGTGAAAACAATCAACTCAACTCATTCCACAATGGTGCGTCTCTGACCTCATCGGCTTTGAACTGCATTATATGGCAGTGTAGACTCATATAATCTAATTTAAAGAAGACAATTTGAACAATCCCCCCTGTTTAAGAAGCTCCATTGGCTGCCATTCATCTTCTGGTCCCATTTGAAGGTGCAGGATTGCCCTAAATGGTTTGAGACCCGCCTATCTTTGTGACCGTATCTCCCTCCATGAACCTGCCCGATCCCTCCGATCTTCCGGGGAGACTCTCCTTTTGCCCCTGCCATTATCTCAGGCCCACCTTGTGGGAACAAGGGAGAGAGCTTTCTCCTCAGTGGCCCCCAACTTTGGAATACATTGCCCTGTGAGATTAGGCAAAACCTGGCTCTTCCGTTGCGCTTTTGGTGATTAACCATACAATTTTATATTGCTGCTACCCCTCAGCATTTGTCCTTAGAGTACACCTCCTCCTCTCCTGTATGAAGACCCTTCTCGACCCCACTCCTGAAGATTTTCTCCCTCACAAATAATCTGCTCCATCTTAGCTCTTAGTTTTAGTATTTTATTCTGTACATGCGGCCCGCTCATGAATGATTTTATTTTAATTTTATATTGTTTGCTGTATTTTTATGTTTTATGTAATTTATTAGGCTATTGTTTGTGTTTTTGACTTCTTTTATTGTATTGTGTTGTAGGACTTGGCCTCATGTATGCTGCCTCGAGTCCCCATCATGGAGATGGTGGCGGGGTATAAATAAAGTGACAATATGGCAGTGTAGATCCAGCCTCTATTGTTGTTCTTATTTTTACATCTCACCTTTCTTCCAACTGGTTTCAAGGTTGCTTTAAAACATTACAACACATAAATGCTGATAATATCACTAAAGCTATAGGGTTAAAATATTTAAAAGCATGACCATTACAAAACAACAATATAGCATGTTTTGAAGGCCCTTTTCACACTGGGGAATCAGTGTTCAAAGTGTTTCTGGAAGACCAACAGAAATCTTGTCCTACTCTGTTGGATCAAGTCATAGGAAGCTGCTGCATTCTATCTTGGCTTGTGTCTTCTTCTTCCTTAATAACTTTTGGCAGCTGGATTACATGCTGGTGTTGCTTAGTGACATATGTTCTGGTTTTTATCTTTGAAATATTGGAGGTTCTGTGTTGACCTACTTCACCAATTCCACTTTTGCTGTTGCATGTATGATCCCAAAGAATCTGCCAGAAAAATCACCATTAGCAGTGTTAAGAATTAGTTTGGTTTATTTGGTTACAGTATTGGCCAGGACATAGGAGAAGCAGGATTTAAGTTCCCATACAGTGAGGATGGACGAAGAGCTGGATTGACATTTTCCAGCGCATTCAGAGAGATGTTACATTTGTGACAACTGTTTTAATCAATTTTTGATTAATTTTTCCTCTTGTGTTTTGTAAAGTTTGTGGAGTTTGGCAGGTTAAGAGAAGCAAAGCACTATAGTTTGGTGGAAATTGGACAGGTTAGGGGCAAGATGCAACAAAAAATCAGCCCAGTTCTTTATAAAACGGGCGAGACTCTGGGGAATTCTGGGGAACTTCAGCTTTGCACACGACCATGGGCTGCACTTTGCCTACCCCCACCATAGACCAAAGAGATTCATTTAGTGGTCTCTCTGAGTCTGATCTACATAAGGAGTCTATTATTTCAATGTAGGGAGGAGGAAAGCTTCAAAGGAGGAAGGACTAGATCAAAATGTACCAAGTAAGCATCTCAGGAGTGTTTTTAATAATTCCTTTGACTTTAGTTTTTATATTTTCATCTCCCCTCCTCTCTCTGGTGACACCTCTATGTTTTGTTTGATTTGCAGAAACAAATCTGTACCAAAAAATTCTGGCTCGTTGCTAGTTATATATACAATGCCTAATGCAGTTTGGTCTTAACTTCAGGAGGTGCCTGTGGGCACTACAACAATACAAATAATAACCTGGGGCCATGGAAACCCCCTATGTGCAATAAACTGGGTTTTTGGTTTTAACTTACATTGTACTTTGAAGAGGGGATAAATGTTAGAGCCATAACAGTGCAACTCTTTTTATAGAATTTTGTCAGCATGAATGACATTTTACCTAACGAGCATCTGTAATTGCTAATAGAAATTACATGCATAAGTTCCTACACATTTGCATGACATCTACCCTTTCAAATTATATTAATATAGCTTTTGTTGGAGGAGAGATCTAATATGTTGGAAGAAACTGGAGAGCCAGTTTTGATTTTCTCCCATGTAAAAATTATTGATGACTGTCTGGAGAAAACATGTTTTAATGGCCTATTAAAGCATTTATTTGAATTAAAGGATAAAACCAGTCACTCAATAAAATGATCTAGCCCATACTTCACAGGCAATTGCACAAATTATCCAAAAGCAGTCGTGACAGAGACCCACTTTCCATTTTAGATATGACATGTGCAGAGCCGTATCTCAATTATTTGGAGGGGGGAGCAACTTTTAACAAATGCATTCAATTAAAGCCTACTTTTAATCAATCTCAACCTTGCCTGACCATTGCTGCTTTGATCTACATTAAGCCTGCTTGCAAAATAATTAAGGAATAGAAAAACCTAAGTCTGGAATAAAAAAAATGAAAGCATGAGTGGGAAATTTTTCCTTTAGGCTGCCTTACATATGTAATTCTACAGCAATTTAGCAGAAATGCAGGCGGTTAGAAGACCGATTTAGCTCCTTAAAATCATCTCAGTACAGGTCACTTCACTTCTTTGACCAGAATATTAAACAACTTGTAACCACAAAGTACATCCTGGAAACCTATTTTGAAAAATAATACATTATATTATCAATACAATATTTGGAAATTATTCTGTTGCCATTGGTCATTAATGTTTTTTTTTTTATAAAAAAAACAAAAAAACAAAAACAAAACCCTAACTTCTGCCATTATTTGAGTGGCTGGTTGTTTATTTGTTCAGTTGCTTCCAGCTCTTCGTGACCTCATGGATCAGCCCATGCCAGAGCTCCCACGGCCGTCATCATTCCCAGCTCCTTCAAGGTCAAGTCAGTCACTTCAAGGATACCATCCATTCATCTTAACCTTGGTTGGCCCCACTTCCTTTTTCCTTCCATTCTCCCCAGCATCATTATCTTCCCGAAGCTTTCCTGTTTTTTTCATTATGTGGCCAAAGTACTTAATCTTTGCCTCTAATATCCTTCCCTTCAGTGAGCAGCTGGGCATTATTTCCTGGATTATGGACTGATTTGATCTTCTTGCGGCCCAAGGCACTCTCAGAATAATCAGGCAAAAGTTTTATAAGCAACCACTTTCTAACAAGTTTCTATTGATATAGTGACCTATGTCTTTTCGTTTTAGTTGTAACCCTTCAGTAAATAAATATACTATAATTAAGAAATATCTATATATTTTTAAATGACTGAAGCTGTGTAACAATTCAATGGCAATTTCCTTGGCCTTGTACCCAGCTTAACTCTAATAGGACAACTTCAGTAGTATGATATGTGTACCTTTGTATTATGGACGGGGGGGGGGGGGGGGGGGGAGAGGTTTATTCTATTTCTCTGCTTATTAATTCTCACATTCCTATCTCTAGCTGTTACTCACCCATGGACTAATCCCAGCTACCATAAATAGCTTAGTTCATTAGAGACTTCCCTTCTGGCCTCCTCTCAACATGCTTTTCAAAAGCCTACTATACATATTTAAGAGTGTATGGGGATTATTATTTTTTTTTGTTGAGGCAAGAAATTCCATCACATGCAATTATTTCACTGACATTGCCATGAATGCTTATGATCCTAAACAAATTTAAGGAAAAGTAAACAGCACTGAAATGATTAGAGCTTAAATCCTACTTAAAATGTTTGTTTTATGTCAAGGAGGGAAGCATTTGGTCCATGAAAGTCCACAGTGTCAGAATTTGGTGGAAAGCTTAGAGGGGGTTAAATCAGTCACAAGACCTGGAGAGTAGTGCCAGTAATATTGTATCTGGACAGGTTTAAATTGAATTTTAGCCACCAAATGTACATGTTCGGATCGCCAGAGGAAGCTGTTTTTTCATGTGGGTGAGGTAGACAGAGGCAGCTGTTAAAATTGAATCCACAGCATCAAACAACTTGTGAGCTGATTGAATTTAAAATTGGAATTTCTTATTCCTTGATTTTTGCTTCAAAATAGGGTGAGGGGGTGCAGGTGGCTGATAAACAAAACTATATCACTCAGCCATAAGGTTAAAAAACCCCAAAGCAAGAAGAATGTAATCTTTTTTTTTTTTTTGGGGGGGGGGGGGGGAGGAGGAATCAACAATGAATTATAAAACTACTTTCTC
Source organism: Anolis sagrei (assembly GCF_037176765.1). Lineage (NCBI taxonomy): Eukaryota > Metazoa > Chordata > Lepidosauria > Squamata > Anolidae > Anolis > Anolis sagrei. The sequence goes on along the minus strand of NC_090023.1, from coordinate 57,022,188 downwards.
AGCTGGTGAGGATCAGCACAGGTCTATTGACCTTAAAAGGAGAAATAGTGGCTTATACTGAATGAGGATAGGTTTTTGTTTTTGTTTTGTTTTTGCAGTCTGCTGTCACCTAAGTCAGACCTAGGGGTATTAGTTTAACTTTAGACATTGACCCATGGAAAGCAGAACTACACTGACCCATGGAATGCAGAACTACATCAGATCGTGAAAACCTATATAGTTGGACCCGAATCTGCTACTTAGTTTACTGAGTAGTCTGTCCCGTGTTCCACCTATGCTCAGATTGCTGCCAGAATGGATTTTCTTCCCCTGATGCTTGCTAAAGAATGTTTGGGAGAGGCGATTATGGTAATAGAAATAGTTACCTGGATTTACTTTCATATTCATGATCATACTGGTTTTCTTGTGCAAAGACCCACATTTTCTTATATAATGCAGAGCATTTGCACCAAATACAGATTATATATAAAAATACTTGAGGATTTTTTGCAAAATAAATTTGAACAAATTGATTTTTTGTCTAGAACTTCTGAAAGGTTACATTCATCAAAAGTATGCAAAAGTGCTCTAATATGGTGCAGTGAGGAGAAAACTGAAATTCTTCATTCTTGCACATGCAAATACACTAAATGAAGATTTAAACCTGTAATGTTTACTTCTTTACTGGTACTTTGAAAAAAATGATCAGACAGTGAGGTGCATTACCTCCCACATTATCAAAATAAAAGTAATCAGATGGTGAAATGGATGTCTCATGCAATGTTGTCTTCAGTATGGATTTTAATAGTTATTTTTATGCTTCAGGACTAAATTAATGGTTACAACACACTCTAAGCATGCCCTGCAAATTCCTACACTAAAACACTGATCTCTACCTATTACTGAATGCAGTTTAAAGGTAATTACCAAGTTTATTTTTTAAAGCACTTTACAATTTACAACTGAACAATCTAAAGCAGGGGTTCTCAAACTTTTAAAGTCACAGAGCCCTTTTTGAAGAAAAAGTTTCTCATGAAGCCCCAAGAAACCTTTGGACACAGGGACCACATTGCATTTTAAAATTTGACAGATGGGCTGGGCCAGTGGCAGATGGACGGAGAATGTTTGTGTGAACTAAGTGAAATAAACATGAACAAATTCCTATGCACATTACCTATATCTTGTTTGTAGTATAAAAAGAAAGAAAGAGCAATGCAATATTTAAAACAGTTTTAACCAACATAAGCTTAACAGTATTTCAGTGGAAGACCCAAGGGTCAATCCAGTGTTTTCAATAGTAATAGTAGTAGTAGTCTCAGTAGTAGTAAGGCATAATTAGGAAGGAATATCTTACTTTTTTAAAAAAATGCTTTTTATTAAGAAATTTTACATAAAAACTGATGTTTAGAAAACATACAACAAAAGTGGTGGAACAATTGAAGATGAAAAAAAGTTTGAAACTTGATAGGAGAAAAAAATAGCGAAAAATACAAAAAAAGAGGGGGGGGGGAGTGGGTGGGTAAAACAAGAGTGTTTTCTCTGTAAGTTGCTTCCAGGTTCTGTTTGCCGAGTTTTTAATTACATGTCTGAAACAGTTTTTTGTTCATATGGCGTTGTTTTCTTATTTTCCCTTCTATCCTTTAAGTTTCTTTTAATTTTCCTTATAAATAAAGCCCTCTGTATTTATTTCTTAGAAATTCCATAAACTGTCCTCAGTCTGTTTCCTGGTGGTGGGTGTTGTTCTGAGCAAGTTTTTGGGTGAAAAGGTCCATATTCATGATGTCCATCACTTTCAGGATCCAATTTTTTTAGTGGGTATTCTTGGTGTTTTCCATAGTTGTGCCAGGGTTATTCAGGCTGCAGTTATCAGATGAAAAAAAATATTTTTTTGAGTTCTTTTTTTGAAAAAAAGAACTCAACAGGTTCCTGGACCATCTTAACAGCATCCACCCAAACATCCAGTTCACTATGGAAAAAGAAAAGGAAGGAAGACTGCCTTTTCTAGATGTCCTAGTCATCGGCAAACCAGATCAACAATTGGGTCACACCATCTACAGAAAACCCACACACACAGATAGATATCTACATAAAAACTCCAACCATCACCCAAGTCAAAAAAGAAGCACCATTAAAGCCTTGGCAGACCGTGCAAAAAGAATCTGCAAACCCCACCTCCTCCAAGATGAACTGAACCACCTCAACTGGGCTCTCCAGGCCAATGGATACTCCACCTCAGACATCAGAAGAGCTGCAAGACCAAGAACAAGCCACGAGAGTCAAGATGAAGATCCACCCAGAGGAAAAGTGTTCCTGCCATACATCAAGGGAACCACTGATCGCATAGGGAAGCTGATGAGGAAATACAACATACAAACAATCTACAAACCCACCAAGAAAATCCAACAAATGCTATGTTCAGCAAAGGACAAGAGGGATCCTCTCACCTCTGCAGGAGTCTACCGTATACCATGCAGCTGTGGACAAGTCTACAAAGGGACCACCAAACGCAGCGCCCAGACACGCATCAAGGAACATGAAAGGCACTGCAGACTACTTCAACCAGAGAAGTCAGCCATAGCAGAGCACCTGATGAACCAGCCTGGACACAGCATATTATTTGAGAACACAGAAATGCTGGACCACACCAACAACCACCATGTCAGACTACACAGAGAAGCCATTGAAATCCACAAGCATGTGGATAATTTCAACAGAAAGGAAGAGACCATGAAAATGAACAAAATCTGGCTACCAGTATTAAAAAACTCTAAAATTATAACAGCTAAACAACAGAGAGGGAAAAACCAGGCACAGATTAACACCTCCCAGCAACAGATTTTCCCAGGCTCAGGCAGGCCTTCAAATGCTAATGAAGGTGATCAGCCAAACATTCACACCTAACTGCAGCAGGGAAGAGCTCCTTGCCCCACCCCAGCCATTCCACAGATATATAAACCCATTTTTCCTACTTCCAACAGACCTCACAACCTCTGAGGAAGCTTGCCATAGATGCAGGCGAAACGTCAGGAGAAATGCCTCTAGAACATGGCTCTATAGCCCGAAAAAACCCACAAGAACCTAAAAAAAATATTGTTTGTGTTTTTGTTCATCTCAAAATCTGTGATCCCTAATAAAAAAATACTCGGGCTTAAAGTCAAATCTTAAATTCAGAATGTTTTCATTTCTTTGTAAATTTGATGCCAGTACTTTTTAACTTGTTTGCATCTCCACCACATATGACTAAAGTCTCCCTTATGTTTCTCACATTTCCAACAGGAAGGAATATCTTAGAAGGGTCAGAGAAATCTGGAAATCCAAACTCAATTTAGGAAATACAATAAAGGCAATCGATATGCGGTCTGTGCCCATAGTATGCTACACCATAGGCATAATTAACTGGACACAAGCCAAATTAGATGTCATCCAAGAAGGGACATAGACACACTCCACCTAACAAGGTCTGAAGGAGGAATATGAAGATTTAACATGTCTATAGACATTGCTAGGTTTTCTGGTACAACTTTATGGTCAACTTCTGGTGGAAGCAAATCATAGAGTCATGCTGGAGGACTGTAATATGTGTACAGAGAACATAACTTTCAGAAGCAGGTAGATGAAACATTGAGTACTGGATCCATCCTGTATAAATGTCTTATCATCCACCACCATAACCACAACCTCTTCTTCTTTTTCTTCCCCTTCTATATTTGTTTCTTTCTCTTTCTGTCTAAGTCTCTTGTTCCTACTTCTTATGTTTTGGGGAAGGCAAGAAGAACATGATAGTACAAAGCATCACATACGACTTGCATAATAATGACCCTGCACCACATACAGTTGCTTCTCTCTAGCCAGAAACATTCGTTATATGGCTGCAAGAATTTTGACTGGGAATTTATACCAGTCAAGACTGCCCCTTTATTCCTCAGTGGCCTAATTTTCTCATGGCACTAATCTGGAATATTTAAATTGGAACACTGTATCTCTCCCCTCCCCCTCCTCTCATCCTATATTTCTAAAGACTGTTTTTTTCTTTCTTTCTTGTGGCATGCTCAAACTGGTGAAATCGCTCCACAGGGAGGAATAAGACTTATCTTGGTTTTTGCTTCATAGAGTAGGCTTTGTGGTAAGGTCTGATCCCTGTTAAAGCTTGCTTTGTGCATGGCTGTGTCTGTTTACTCACTTCTCCTGCGGCATGGCCTCAGCTCACTGTGGCTGGCCTAGCCCTCATCCCAGGATTTGGTCCTGCTGGCTCGGCAGAGCCTCGGTCTGATAGATTTTTTTGTCTCTAGATCTCTCACATCCATTTGTTCCTTATTAGGGGTATTAGTACGTCAGTAGCTCATATAAATCTTACCAAGAATAAAGGCATTGTTTGGTTTGCGCTGTTCTTTCAGGCGAGAGACAGACCATGCCTCAAAGAGCTTACAGTGTGTTGACAAGACAGACAAGCAAACAAAAGTAGACAGACAGTTGCTCAGAGTTTCATTAGCAACGGCTTAGACAAAATCAGGACATCAGGTGGGGATGGAGGCAAAAAAGTACAACAAGAAAGGGAAGATCTTCTGTTTGAACTACCTTTGCCTCCATCACCATTTCACAATCTTTGGACTGGTGCTAAGATTGACACCTCATTCATGTGCTGACAGGGATTTAGAACTTCTGTTAGCAGTCAAAGTTACTGAAAGGTAGAAAAATAAACAACAGACCTGGTAATCATGTGCTAAAAGGGAAAAAAAACCCAGTTACCCTGAGGAAAAGAAATGAGAATGAAAGCAGCTTGCCTTCCCACCAAACTCCAGAAAAGCTGCTATTTTGTAAAATGTCAGAGATTGTCTGCATTCACATCAATGAATATAGCTTAACAAAAAGAAAGAAAAGGAAAAATAAACAAAGAAAGCATTTTATTTAAATTGCACCAGTTGATGTCAGGTCTAAAACTAACCATTTCAGAAAACAAATATAGTAACCAAGAAGATGGGAAGGAAACCAAATGCAGAGAAGCATTGCTTCTTCTAACAGACTCATCTCTTTCCATCATCAATGTATGTATGGCTTTTTGTGAATCAGGAGGAAGGAAGATTTTCTTATTTTTTTGTTCTGTCTGCTGCTTTTGCATTTTGTGGTTTTGTTTTGATCTTGACATTACGGCACCACTTTGGGTTTGTCAGGGTTAGATCATTATCTGTTGAGCATGTTTATTCATGCCTACTAGTGTTATATTTAGAAAACTTTGGACTATAGTCTAATTCTTTGGCCCCCTAGCTGTTTTGTCTTACTGTTCACATCAACTGCACCCCACAGAGTGAATGATACGGGACTATGGAAAATGTAGCTCGTAGTATAGGGAAGGCCAAAGGTTGCCCAACTCTGCTTAAAACTTTGGACCTAATGTCCTTATGCCTCACTCCATTTGGCCTTAATGGGCTTGTTGCTTCATTAACTTCAAAATGCAATAAAAGGACCCTGTTGTGAAGGATGAGTGGGGCTGTGGACTTTCTCCCACTTCTATCCATCTGCATAATATTCTAAGTATTTTAATGGCCCCAGAAATAGAGATGAGGTGTGGCATTATCAATATCCCATTTTTGGTTAAAATAGACTATTTCTCAAAACAGCAAGGTTCTTGTGAAGGTTCTCAAGACATCCTGTGAGATCTCATATCCAGTTTGAAAGTTGCCAAATTGCTTTTTTCCTATCTGAAGTACTTTGCACAATTTGGCAAGAATATTGTCATTATTTATTTCTTCACACTGATCAAGCACACAAGGATGGAGAGCACACAGCATTTTTAAAACTTTTAAAATAGTTCACACAACACATTTTTATTTATTGAAGTTTCAAATTTTGCATATTGATGGAACTGCTATAAATTGGCCTCATAAATACAAAAAACACCGGAGACCAACTGTCAAGCCAACCAAACCAAACTAAGAAGCACACACATGCTCCCACAGTTAGAATGATATGGAAACAATGAAGGGAAAAAAGAAATCTGGTAGCATATTTGAAACTAACTGATTTATATTTCAGCAAAAACTTTTATGGCAATTAATCCTCTTTCTCATATACACTGAAACAGTGATATCAAAGCCACAATTTTAAGTATAGTTAAACAGTTGTGGGAATTGGGTAGAAAATAATAGGGCACAGAAAGATGTATGACCTCAGCCATACATTTTCAAAGAACTGTATGAGTCGTTGCAAGTCTTTTAAGTTGGTAGCAATCTTATAAACTGATTTGTCAGTACTTCCACGTGAGAGCAATAAATCTGTTAATCAAAAGTCTGTTCTCTTGGGGTCTGCTTGAACAACAATTTTGCTTAGCACATAAGGATAAAACAGGCTATGATTTACATCTTACTCTGATATGGGGGAAACATATGTTTAAACATGTCCATGCCCTGTTCAAAGACACTTAGATTTAGGATACGTTTTACAGTAAAGGGTGGCTATTTGTTTATGGAGAATTTAACCAAATATAGTAAAATAAATGCAATGACATTTGCTTCTCCTGCAGCAGAATCTGAGCCTGGGTCCACGCTGCCATATAATCCAGATTATCAATGCAGATAATCCACTATCTATTTTGAATGGAATTATGAGTCTACACTGCCATATAATACATTTCAAAGCAGATAATATGGATTTTATATGGCAGCATAGATCCAATCTTGGTCTATATCTGCCCTATTAAGTCACTTTACAGACAGAACAGAGAGAATCTTAGGAAATTTCTTCAGTATGAGGTCTGGATATGACTTATAAGAATGGCAACTGGTATGTTGCCACAACCACAAAATACAGCTCAATAAGGAATAAAAAAATGGAGGTGCAGCATTTTATCTCCACATAGCTGTGAAACTCCACCTCAGCTGCATAGCCCAGCCATGTTAATGTTCTTCATCATTTTTTAAATTGACCCTCTGAGATGAGCTGCAACTAATAAGTGCTAATGCAAATATAATGAATGGCACACAAGCAGATTTCTTGTCATCGTTTCTTTATGTTTGCCTTCTTGAACCCTGTTTCCCTTTGGAGTCACTTACCTACCATGCTCGTGTGCACTGTGTACTTTCAAGCTCTGGTTAATTTCAGAAATGTGAGAACAAAGGAATGGTTGGTTGGAGTTCTCATGGGAATTGCTTTCCTCTAGTGCTTCCATTTGGTCCCCCCTGTTTATATTCCACATCAGCTGTTTCAGGATTATAAAATAAGGATAAGCACGGGAGCAGTCTACATCAGCATATCACAAGATATGCTCATTTCGTGGATTTTAAGCAAACTTTTTTATCACATGTTTTTCATGTTTACTGCAATCCAGCACACATTTTTGGCGCACATCATATAACCTCCCCCCTTTATCCCACTTTCTTCTGGAATTTAAGGCCTATTTAGAAGGAGCCTTAAGTCCTACTGAATCAGTGGGTCAGTTCAAGCTGGGGCTCATTGCTGTATTTCTTAGTTCACTGTCCCAAAAACACAGAAACAAGACCTATAAAATAACAGCTGACCTTGCATAAATGTTTGACTTTTAGCCAAAATGAAAAATAGTTCCATAACTCAGTTTCTCTGTGCTTCTGTATGTTTGTGTCTCTGTGTGTGTTTTTAAGTCTGAAGCTTATTTTTAGCTTGAATAGAACTGTGATACACTGTTCTCTAAAGAATAAGAAATAAGAAACACACATCATGGCTGGTTTAACAGTGAATTTGACTTTGAATTTATTTCTGATGTTAGAAAAAACTTCAAAAATTTCCCACAAAGACTAGAATGTTTTGGACTATTTTTCAAGTACAAACAGCAAAAAATCTCATTGCTCATACTTTATCTAGAGGCAAAAGAGTGCTCTCTGACAGTTGAATAAAATCCTCTTTGAGGTGGCAAAATGGAACCCACAAGTACAGCTCTTCCCAGGCATAATATCATTGAACTGCTACAACCCCTTTGTTCTTTCTAAGCCTACTTTGTAAAAAAAATGGGGAGGAAACAAGAGGATGTGCATATGATATAATGAGGTTTGGGGCTGTTTTCCCCCCTGGCTGATTTATGAGAGCACAAGAAAGTGTATATTAGAAAGAAATTGTGAATCCCCTTCTATTATCATCTATCCATACTTTTGATGTGGCAGATGTGCCCTGCTATACTTCCCTCCCCTCCAGATGCCTTTCAAACTTTTCCCTAAAGTACTATATCTATAAATGCCTTAGCAGCATCTTAAACACTTGCCCCTAAGAACACGTGAAGTCCTATGATTCCAGATTGCAAGGTGACCCATACTCTGACAAAAGAATAGCCTTGTGCCATTTTATTGATCTTTAATACATGTTTTAAACTGTGAAACTAAGAAGCCTGGAGGAAAGACTCCCATACTTGTCTTTACCCACTCATTTGTTTCAAGCCAGACATTAGCAATATTTAGGTTTAAATATGTTGCAGAAGATAGCCTATGTATTATGTTATTATCACCCAATTCTTGGGGTTGAACCGTTCTAAGAGGTTTTACTGTCTGGGGATGAAGAACAAGATGGCATCTCCTTAAATTCCCTTGCTAAAAGCTAAGAGACCTGGCAGTTTAACATTATTCTGAAAATGACTGCTGACAATGGAGAATAATTTCCATCATACTTGAAGGCAGCAGATTGGTTGCAGCGTGCAGGACAGAACACATGCCATACCAATCTCTCCTCTAAGATCTTGCTGATATCTCCCTAAATCTATTGTTTTATGCCTCCTGCTTTCCATTTGGTAGGGCCAGGACTGATTGTGAATGCCTAAGGGGTGTACAAAATTCTGGAGGTCAAGTCAGATTTTGGATAATTTTGGCGATTTGGCAGACAAACCGCTGAAATACAAATTGGGAAGGCCCCCTTTTAGGGTATTATTAGCAGAATTGGGGAGAGATTAATAATTGGTTTTATTCAAATTAGCATCCATTTTGGATGAAGGGCAGGTCTCTGGAAGGTCTCTCTGGAAGGTCTCTCTAGGTTTTGAATTTAGAAGGGTTGTGAAGGATGCGGCCCATGGGGCTAAACTAGGGAGGTGACTTGGAAGGGATTTCTCCTGGGCTGACTTTCCAGTGATGGTCAGCTGAAATAAACAAACCATTTATATTGGATTGCTCTCACAGTTAGGCGTTTCATCCAGAGGTGAGCTGAGGAGGTGACCATGAGATTGACATCTGTATCTCAGTCTTGACTTACATCAAGTTGCTCCAGAATTACTATAAGAGGTTCTTGTTTTCACCATATTTTCTGTCTGGTCTCTTTATTCCATCGTGAGAGTTCAAATGAGATTCTAACTAAACCTAAGGAAGAACTATAAAAGCTGTTCAACAGTGAAATACACTGCCTCAAAGGGTAATGAACTTTCCTTTAGCTTTAAACAGAGGTTGGATGGTCATCCTTGAAAAGTGCTGTAATTGTGATCTTGCACAGCAGGGTTTAAACTAGGTGGCCTCTATAGTACAGTAGAAACTACTTATCAACAGATTATATGATTTCACTATCCATGCTCCAAAAACTATTTCCTTCAAGAGGGGTTGGTGGTTCTCTCCAGGTTTTCCAGCCCAATTCTGTGATATTCTTCTGGCTCAAGTATAGTCAAAATATAGAGTTCACTGTTATCCATAGGAAGCCTTAGATTGTGTCTCCTTTGGATATGGGGGTTGCAAATGCTATGATTCTATGTGAACCCTGGAAGGCTCTAGGGTCAGAAAATTGGCTCCAAAAGCTACTATATTTCCATTCTGATGAAGATTGCTCTGTGTATGACATTAATCATGCATAGTCATATGCAAAGGGACAAATATAAAGTGGAAACAGTGAGTAAATGGGAACCTGTGTGACATTTCCTGTTCCTAACTATAATTAAGAGATGGAATAGTTTTACTTCTGCACCAAGCCAGCATATTCTCTAACTACTTAATGCATGATTTTCACATTGTCAAGTACTTCACAGTTTTAATATAAGGCTTAGAACAGTTTGTAATTTTATAATTTATTACGATGAAATGGAGAGGAAAACCCATGTATGTCCTTTGGCTACTACATAACAATTTTCATATAATCAGATACAATATATATTTAATTTGAGGCTTAGACCAGTTTACAGTCTTATCATTTATTACATGGAAATAGACATTTAATTAATAGATCCATAAAGGACACGCATACTGCAGCTTCACATCACATCTCTGAGGACAAAGTTTAATTAAAGTATTGGACTATACAAGTTGACAGTGATTTACCGATTTTGCCAGACAGGTCAAACATAATGATCATTTGTAAAACATATGAGTGTTACTGTATGGCTGAGCTTTTAAGGTAGTTTCATTATCCTGTCACAGCAGTCTGGTATTATTTCATATTTGAAGAGACAGTTTTGGGATGCTTTGGTCTAAATCCTGTTGGTAGTTCCAAGTACAGCAGGTGCATTGAACCAATGGAGCTTACAGTTTTGTTGACTTACTAATAAATATTTATTTATTTACTCCATTTCTATCCCGATCTATCTCACTCTGAGAGGGACTCAGAGTGGATTACATTTTAGCAAAATTCAATCCCTCATTATACTTAAGGGGGAAAAAAACAATATATGACATAATTTAACTAAAATCAATAACATATAAATATGAATTAAAACCATTAAACATATTAGACATATTTAAAACACCATAAAACATTGCACCAATCCCATAGTCATAAGTCAGCTGCTTAATTTATATCTATATCGTGATATAGTGGATTCAGTGAGTTTACTTAACTTGGGACTATACTGCAATCTAAACTGCATCTACATTGCCAAATAATGTAATCGTAATCTGTATTATATGGTCAGTGTAGACCCATAAAATGCAAGTTGAACTGCATTATACAGGTCTACACCAATGTCTCTCACATCTGCTCTTCCAGGTGTTTTAGACTAAAGAAATTGCAGCTAGGTTACCAGCTGTGAGGAATTATGGGAGCTGAAGTTGAAAACATCTGGAGGAGCAAAATGTGAGAAACTCTGGTTTACACTGAACATACAGTGCAGATTTAAACTGTGTTATATGGCAGTGTAAATCCAGCCCCAAACTCTTGAGTTCATGCTCTTAATCCTATGCTTCACAAGGTGCAATGTGACAGTTACTAAACATTTTACCTAAATAATATTTTGATCATTAAACTCATTATTAAGAATTTATTATTCTAAGAAAACATAGAGATTATCTTTTTTAAAAAACAACAACAACAACAACAAATTACTGAACAATTGTGAATGGATTTATACTACATGATGAGATGGAGTTAATTATGAATATTAATAAAAGAGACTATTCCTGGTGAGAATTCCATTCTGAATTTGAAAACTCTTCAGTCAAGCTGAAAGGAACAATGCATTGTATCTTTAAAGACAAATAATACTCTTGCTTGGACAATGTGGTTCAGAAAAAGTAGTTTAATTAATTTGCACCAGATTTGAAATGGGAAGCAACTTGTCTACCAGATGCTAATGGGATGTTAACATTCCGAACAATCAAACTCAGCAAATAATGATTAATACGTTACACCACATTACATCTTCTACCTACACATTATGGCATGCTTTAAGGATTACTTCACTCTCAGAATATCCATGTAGTCACTGTGGGGGAAAATGTTTTAAAGAAAAGCCCTAAGAGTAATCTGATGATCTGCTATCAAACTAGAATACTGGAAGCCAACTCTCCCCATTGATAAGGGTCCTCCCCAGCACATCTTATGGAAGGGAATTAGTAAATGAAGGGTACTATACAAATATTTAAAATAAATACACAAATGTTACTGCCTGAACATTGTAGTTGTTCCATTATTAAAAGGATTTGTTTTCAGCAGGAGCACATAATTTAGATTTGAACATGTTATTTGTTTTCTCTCTGTAGCAATATTCTTCTGAACATAACTTTAAATGCATACAGCAAGTGGTTCTTTATCATGAGTGTGCAACTGTGGAGAATGAAGGGACTATATGTTATTTCTATACCACCTAGTGAGTCACATCAGTGTACCCAACATAACTGGAACTATCACATCAGTACTATATTGTTTTTGATTTTTTTTTAACTTTTTGCATATGTGGGGGCAGAATTTCAGCCACAAGGAACAGTTAGGATAGGTTGGGGATCAGCTGGCTTTCCCTGTAATGGGCAGTAAGAGCACCTAGAGCTTTGGAGAGCTTCTGTTCTACCATCTCAAAGCTCCCTGCTTGAGCAGTAATGGCACGATCAGGATAGGATAGGAGACAAAATTTCCCCCAACTTTTGGGATCAAGGGACTTGAAAGACGATGGTCTGAGGCCCGAAGAACAACAGGCTGCCCTTTGTCCATCTCTGTGCTATCCTAGTTCTTTCATTTGCAGTTTTTCCAAAAGGTACCAAATCTCAAAAAATTGAAAAAAAAAGTTATAGGTGGCAGGACATTGTTGGCTAGGAGTAGAATAGTATGTACTATCAAAATATATCAAATCACTATAGTACAGGACTTGGAAAATTGCATTTTAGTATGAAATAATGCATTTCTGCAGCACCTCCCCCCCCCCACCCACCCATATAATCTGTTCAGATGGATTTGTTACCTTTTGGAAACAAACTCCACATTTTCAGTCTTCTGAATTATCCTTCATTATCTAATATTATTATTATAGCTTCTGGTCAAATGGAACAAATCAAGAACTTTGGCCCAAAAGCAAGGTACTGGCTGCTGGAGCTGATGAACAACTGCACTGCATCCTGTCAGATCCCCAAAATCTAGAGGAAAGCAAGAGTCATCGCCACCTTGAAGCCAGGCAAAGACCATAATGAACCAAAAAGCTACAGACCAATCTCCCTGTTGTGCCACCTCTACAGAGTTCTGGAGAGACTTATTTTGCATAGAATTATGGAAAAATTAGACCCATGTCTGATCCCACAGCAAGCTGGCTTCAGGAAAGGCAAAAGCTGCACATCGCAAGTGTTGAACCTGACTCAGCACATAGAAGATGGCTTTGAAAGGCAGCAGATCACAGGAGCTGTCTTCATAGACCTGTCAGCAGCCTATGATACTGTGAACCACCGCCTCCTCCTGAGAAAAATGTATAATATCACAAAGGACTACCACCTCACCCGCCTCATAGGAAACTTGCTACAAAACAGGAGCTTTTTTGTTGAGTTCCAGGGCCAGAGAAGTAGATGGCAGAAACAGAAGAACGGCCTGCCTCAGGGGAGTGTGCTTGCTCCATCCATGTTCAACATCTACACAAATGACCAGCCACTGCCAGAAGGGACAGAGAGTTTCATCTATGCTGATGATCGTGCCATTACTGCTCAAGCAGGGAGCTTTGAGATGGTAGAACAGAAGCTCTCCAAAGCTCTAGGTGCTCTTACTGCCTATTACAGGGAAAGCCAGCTGATCCCCAACCCATCTAAAACACAGACATGTGCTTTTCATCTCAAGAACAGCTCTGAGGATCACCTGGGAAGGAATCCCACTGGAGCATTGCAATGCACCCAAATACCTGGGAGTCACTCTGGACCGTGCTCTTACCTACAAGAAGCAATGCCTGAACATCAAGCAAAAAGTGGGTGCTAGAAACAATATCATACGAAAGCTGACTGGCACAACCTGGGAATCACAACCAGACACAGTGAAGACATCTGCCCTTGCTCTATGCTACTCTGCTGCTGAGTACACATGCCCAGTGTGGAACACATCTCACCACACTAAAACAGTAGATGAGACATGCCACATTATCACGGGGTGTCTGCACCCTACACCACTGGAGAAATTACACTGCTTAGCCGGTATTGCACTACCTGACATCTGCCAGGAAGTAGCAGCCAATAGTGAAAGGACCAAGGCAGAGACATCTCCAGCTCATCCCCTGTTTGGGTATCAGCCAGCACGTCAACGACTTAAATCTAGAAATAGTTTTCTAAGATCTACAGAGACACTCGCTGGAACACCTCAGCAAGCGAGAGTCCAAAAGTGGCAGGCTCAAACCCAGAACCTCAACCAATGGCTGATACCAAATGAGAGACTCCCCCCTGGGCACACAGAAGACTGGGCGACTTGGAAGGCGCTGAATAGACTGCGCTCTGGCACCACGAGATCCAGAGCCAACCTCAAGAAATGGGGCCACAAAGTGGAATCCACCACATGCACAATGGAGGACCTTCTTGCAGCAACACCAGAAGCACTCCAAGTGGCCAGCTACTGGTCAAAGGACATTTAATCAACTACCAAACTCACAAATTTTGTATTTTGTCTGTTTGTTTGTTTTGTTCTGTTAGAAATGTAATACAATTGACTGGTTGCCCTGACACGACAAATAAATAACTATAGCCATAGTTCACTGCCATTGCTGCTAAAGTAACAGGATTCACACTTATGTGAGTCTAACGGAAATATGTCATTTGCTATAATATACCTAAAGCTCCAGATCTTAAGATTCAAGCAACCACAGCTCGCAAATATTTTGGGGAAAAAATCCCAAGGCAACTTTGATTTGTCATGTGCCAAGCTTTACACCGGTATGCAGGAATATCCTCCTGTAGCCTTTTGCCATTTTATCCACTACTTGCCATTGCAGATTCTCAGTTTCTTTCTGGCACTCATTTATTTGCCATTTTATATAAGAGGTGCCATTATATATATATATATATATATATATATATATATATATATATATATATATGTAATGGCACCTGAGTATCCTTGGGTCCTGTAATAAATCTGCTGCTGATATGTCAGACTGGTGGTATCTTTGTTGAAATTAAAGTAGAAAAATAAACAAAATTGCAAATAAACACAGCTCATCCGTACTTGCAATAGAGTTGAGTCTCCGAAATCTTCAGAATTTATTTATTTATAGTACACTAAAACAATGGTTTTTCACATATTAAATCAAAGATAAAACAAGCAGCAAAATGGAAAAGCACCACAGCAAATAAAACCAATAACAAAGTAAATGAGAGTAAAAGTAGAAAATAGGCATGTGCAAAAAATTCAGAAAGCGTCGTAAGTCGGATCAGTTTCATATGATTTGTACTTACGGCATGATATCCAATGCACAACTGTGGTCTGCACCAAAAATTAAGAAATTGAAACTTACTTCATAGTTTTCCTTTTAGTTTTGTAAATCTCAGAAAGCTCCCAAATTCAGTGCCCCCTAGTTTTGTAATGACTTTTGAAACTTTTTTAATGGATCGCACATGCCTACTAAATAGTTACTAAAATGAATGGAGAGTAAAACTATCTGGTACTAACAAGATCAGAATGTCAGTTCCAGGCATCTGTATCTGGTGAAAGCATTCTGCAGAGGTGCCAACACTGAAAAGCCACTTTTTAAGCTATGCAGTACTATATATAGAATCATAGAGTTGGAAGAGACCTCGTGGGCCATCCAGTCCAATCCCCTGCCAAGAAGCAGGAAAATCGCATTCAAACACCCCCAACAGATGGTTATCCAGCCTCTGTTAAAAAGCTTCCAAAGAAGAAGCCTCCACCACACTCTGGGGCAGAGAGTTCAATTGCTGAACAGCTATCACAGTCACGAAGTTCTTCCTAATGTTCACATGGAGTCTCCTTTCTTTTAGTTTGAAGCCATTGTTCCATGTCCTAGTCTCCAGGGCAGCAGAAAACAAGCCTGCTCTCTCCTCCCTATGACTTTCTCTCACATATGTATACATGGCTATCATGTCTCCGCTCAGCCTTCTCTTCTTCAGGCTAAACATGCCCAGCTCTTTAAGCTGCTCCTCATAGGGCTTGTTCTCCAGACCCTTGGTCATGTTAGTCACCCTCCTCTGGACACATTCCAGCTTGTCAACATTTCACTTCAATGAAATTGAATTTCCATACAGCAATTTCTTAAAACAGATTGTGGTTTTTCAGTTTTCTCTATATAGCAATATGATAGATCTGTTTCAAGCAACTATAAAATTATTGTTTTAATTTCAAATAAGGAAAAAACTACATTGTAACGAGATTTATGTACCTATTTATAGAAATGATATCTGAATCCATTCTATCAGAGGAGGGTATCCAGGCCAATCAGCTAAAACCTGAGCTCTTTTGATCTCTACACTGTTCAATATTTAAGAATTCCACAGAAGAGCTTTTAGTTTTCTGTGGCCACTACGGGTGATTGTCCCTATCTGCATTCTGTTTTCACTAAAATAATCCTGCACCAGGAAGGAAATGCTTCCCAGCAGGAGAACATCAGGATAACAACTTTGATAGTTGTATCTGTTTCAGTACAACAAGCCAGGCACCCTTACAATCCTGGGGCTTTTAAATGTGTGTGTGTGTGTGTGTGTGTGTGTGTGTGTGTGTGTGTTATAGATAAAAACATTAGTGGTCAGGCTAGCTTTTATACAGAAGTGCACACATTTTAGCATCTAACACTTAATGCATTTCAGAGACCAAATGCTAAATATTGCCTTGCTTTTTCTGAGATCCTTATATACTCAGTGAAAAGAAAACAAATTAGGAAGACATATATTCAAATTTTTGCATGCAAGTTCAAGTGGGGAAAATTACACCATTGTCGAATTACAAATCGAAATGGCAGCTATAGGCTATCAACAGCGAACACTTGCCCAGATCATATCCTTGAAGTATTATTGAATGAGTACTTCAAAATGCCAAAAGAAAATATTCTTAGCCACCCTAAGCAGCTTGTTCCTTTGAAGAACTGTTCATACAGTTAGGACCATTTCCCCAGCCAAATGTATAACCTAAATCTGCAGTTGTGCAATTGAAGCCCATTGCTTTGTGGCTCAAGGCAATATTCATGGATATTGGTCAACAACTGTTCTCCTTCATCACACTGACAGACTGTTAAATATTTGAAGACTATTGATATGGTTGTGTGCTTGGGGATGTTATATGGCTGATTACAGAGAGCGCTTCATAAAACAAAACTGATTGACTTTGGATTGTATAATAGACTTCAACTGGTGGATTTGGTACTATTGATATCAACTAGCATTTCCAAACACATTCAAAGTAAAAAAAAACAGATTAGTTTTAAAGAGTTACTTAATGTTAATTGGCATATTTTATAACAGTCACAAATGCAAATGACAACAGTCCTGCACAAACTGGGTTGAATAGCTAATAATTTTCAAATTGATCCTACCGCTGCTACTGTATGAAATGTGGAACAATATACATTAAATTTTCACAATGCCAAATGAATGAAAAGGGGGGAATCAACAGTGTGTTTTATGTGAAATGGATGTTAATGGAATAGTTGGATTGCTATAATGTGATGTGGCATATGCTCTGTGTCTAGCCTTCCAATTCTGGGGAATCTAGGAACCCACAGCAAGCATACAGGGAGTTTCAAGGGAAATTTGAGGTGAACTTGAAGAAGATCACATCACCACACACATGAGTGTGCCATGGTCTTTTTTTGTCTGAGAATATGCAAAACTACACCTGCAGCGAATCTAGCTGGGCATTACTTTTAAAAAGGAAGGTGCAAGAATGTCAAAGGCATCTATCCATGCTCTCTGGTCAGAACAAAGGTATGTTACAAGGAAATGGGACATTTCTAAGAAGAGGAAAGGAAACCAACTAAAAAAGGCAAACACTTGGATAAATGTGACACAGCAGCAAAACATTCAGGAGACATATTGTGGAAAGGAGCATTCCCCACAGAAACTGATTCTGACTACTGGGAAAGGGAGATCTGTCCCAAATTTCTCATACATAAATAATAAATACTGTGGATAGAAGGAACAAAAGGTGTCATCATGTGATATAGATAACGACTCCATTTAGATTGAAACAAGGTCTACAGTCTAATATTTTCATATCTGCTATCTCTGGTGAATTTATCCAGAGCAATGAAAAATTCCTCAATATTCTTCAAATTCACTGACCGTTACTGTTTTTAACTGATTCATCTGGGAACAAATGATGCTGCTAGACAGAGTTTTGGCTATCTATGAATATCAGGGCAGGGTGGGGAGGGAGAGAGAACTGAAAACCTGCAGGGCCCAGGTATTACTTTTTATAATTTCTTCCTCTTGCCACCAGTCAGTGTGCAACCCATTGTTTTCAATGTCTTTATATCCAGAGTATGAAAAATAGGCTGGGATAATTTAAAATCTTAATGCAGGAATAAATTATGATTTAATAGGCATTACTGAAACCTTGTGGCATTAGACTCATGACAGAAATGTTAGAAATGAAGGATGTAACTTATTCAAAAGTAGATTAAAAAGGATGGGTAGAGGAATAGCATTATATATAAAGCATGCAGACACATATTAGACTTTAAAAAATCATGAATTGAAGCATGAATTGAAGCATGATTGTAGACACTGGTTAAAAATAAAAGCGGAATTAAATATTAGCAGTATCATTGTGGAATCTGCTAAAAACTGACAAGTCAGGCAGAAGATATGGGTAAAGCTTTCTAGGTCAGCTGACCAAAATTTAAAGGGAAAAGACCAAATAGTAATAGAAGGCTTTAACACCTTTGATGTTTTAATAATTCATGTTTTAATTGTTTGGTTTTAATTATAATTGTATATTTGATATATGCATGTATGGCATCGAATTGCTGCCTCGTAATGCCATTGTAAAGCCGCCTTGAGTCACCTCTGGTGTCAGAAGGGTGGGATTCAAATATAGTAAATAAATAAATATCTGTTGTGGCACTGTCACAAATGAAAGGTGCAATTGACAATTTCGCCATTTAAATCTTGTGGGTCAAACTCAAGGCCCATGAACTAGATCGTGTCCACCACATCATTTTATGTGGCCTGCAAGATCTGGACACACTTCAGAGCTTGCTGCATTTTGAATGGTTATGATTACATTTTGTTTTGTTTTTGTTGTTATTTTCAGAAAATGATCAATGGATGAGGATGGAGCATGATGTCTCATGTTATTTTGCAATATGTTAAGGAGTTTATTTATTTACATTTATACCGTCTTACAATTACAAATGGCCCCCTGAAGGCAACCATAAGGCTGATGTGGCCCTGAGTGATAATGAGTTTAACATTCTGATTTAGAGGTAGAAAAAGAGACAAATGAATATAATGCTTAGACTCACAACCTCTCAGCCTTGACTTAGAAGACAGAAACAGAATTCAAGATTATCATGATAGCATTGGTAACTGAACCAAAACCTTAACAAAATAAAGAGAAGTAACGGTGCAATTCTACATTAGGTAAAAGAAAATCAGATGTATACATACAGGATGGGTGACACGTGGCCTGTGAACAATGCAAGTGAAAAGAATTTTAGCATAATTTAAGTTAAGCTTGAATTATCACTGTGAAGTGGTGCTTAAAAAGATTAATGCAATTCTATTTTGCTTCAACAAAATTATAGTGTCTTCAGGTACTAGGAAGTACTCTGTTCTAATGCACAATAAATGCATCCATCACTCTGTTCTGCTTTAGTCAAACATCAACAAGCAATTTAAGAAGGATAGCAATATAATCTGAAAAGTTAAGTCTTAAGAAGAACAACAAAGAATGGAGGTGTTAGTGACTTGACAGGAATACACATGTATAGTCTATACAGAAATAATTAAGAAGTGATCTGCTAGTCATCTTTAAATATTTGAAAGACTGCCCAATGGATGAGGGGGAAATTTATTGGTTTAAGGCAGTGGTCCCCACCTTTGTTTTGACCAGGAACCACTTTTACCAGGGACCATTTTCCAACATTAATACCAAAAGGGTTACGAATCAGTTTTTGGTCAACTTTAGATTTGGTTTGGTTATTTGGGGTGCCAATTCAGAAAATTGCATTGGATAGACCACATCAGCTCTTGTTTATGATATAAAACATATGCCTTCCAGTAGTTGCCATCTGCCTGCCCACAGAAAACTATATTTAATAAGCCTCAGAACTATAAGAGGGTTTTGCAGAAATACTAGCTCTCAGTACAACGGTGTAGTAAAGGCAGCAAACCGTATTTTAGTTCTTGTGGACCACTGGTGGTTTTCAGACCACAGGTTGGGAACCACTGCCCAAATGGGAAGGACAAGAAACATCAAGTTCAAATGTCACAAAATGAGACTTCAACTAAACACCAGGAATAACATCTTAAGAGTAAAAGCTGTTCAGCAATAGGGCTGGCTACCCAACAAGGTGAGAGGTTCTTTTTTATTAGAGTCTTAATTTCTGCATATATTCATGTGTAAGTTGAAGGCAGGATTGGGACCAAAATTATGGATTTTGATATTATCCGTTGATTAGTCAAGAGTAATTTTATAGAGAGGGGAAAGCACCAATGGCACCTCAGTAGACCGGTCATCCCTGGCCAACAGCACAATTAGGGTAGTCTATTAAGGCAAGGGTTGATGTGACAGAATCTATCCCATCCATATCGTTTAGGTATAGGACTACTCAAGGAAGGGGGGGGTGTACAGAAATATAAACTGATTTTAATTTCAGATTTAATTGTGAGGAATTTAATAACATATCTGCTGGAAACCACTCCATATACCAAATATAAAGTTAAATTTCTATTTTATCTGTATTTGTAATTTTAAGAGACAAGCACACAATCTTTATCATAAGAGCACAGCAGAACTATTCGTTCTTGAGACAGAGACAGGTGTCAAGCAAATCAACCTAAGATATAACTTAAAGATTTTTGACTTACAAGGGAAAAAAAAAACATGGACCTCTTAGTCTTAGGCACAAGGGGAATTAGCTTTCCACCCTGCTTGCTGGGAGAGGGGAGGGTGATTTGTTCACCTCTAGCAAAAGGGACCAGGAGAAAAATAGGGGGTGGGGCTAGCTCAGCCATGTGACTTCACCCTAGTGCTCACTTAAGATCTGGCACTGACCCATCCTCCCGCTCAATAACAGTGTACTTATTGGGTCATTTCTGGGGGTGGGTAGAAATCCTCCCATGTTCTAGGGTTTTTTTCATCTACCTTACATTGTTTATTTATGGGCTAATTGGTGTTAAATGGGCTATCATGTGGGAAACAGGGATGGATTCTCATCTCGGTGTACACCTAAGGCACCCCTTTGTGATGTAGGCCAGGAACGGGAACTCTCACCTGTGATTTAAACAATCAATTTTTTTTATTTTTTATTTTTTTTATTTCGGGCTTTTATATCCCATCCTATCTCAACCTCCACAGAGGGACTCAGGACAGCTAACAAATTGGCACCCCATGGTGCCCACATCAGAAACATAAATATACAATTTAACAGCAATATAATAATAACAGTATAAAACAATATAAAACAGTATAAAACAATATAAAACAGTATAAAAACAATCAAGCAGTCAGCGGTTACCGGTTTAAATCACCATCCAAGGGGCAGTCAATGAGTTCTATATATGATGTCATGTCAGCAAGTCAGCCTAATCTGCAAAAGCCTAATCTACAAAAGCCTGATCCATAGCTAGGATTTTACTTATTTCCGGAAGGTCAAGAGGGATGCAGCAGATCAAGGTGAAGGTCAATGGAAATGGACTAGGAGCGGGGAGAGTTCTGGTCTCAATAAATCCTCCAGATATGGGACAGAATTCTCCATGACTTTTCCCTGAGTGGTAACTGTGGAACAATAACAGTTTCATTACATTCGGGAACCCAGGTGTCTTGCCCATGTTAGCTGAGGAGTAGATCTTGGATGGTCACTGCTTCAGCTAATTCCATACCAAGTTCATGCCCTTTAACAATGGTTTGCAGATCACAAAAAAGTTAAATAGGTAACACTAATAAAAGTTGCCCATAGTTATCCCATATTGTCATGTGGTCTTATTATTATTGGGGAACAAACTTCTCTACAGTGTTTATTTTACAAAATGTAAAAATATGATTTTGTTTCAGATCATTATAGGTGAACACTATAGATCACCTTAAAGAAGTAAATGATTGATGTAAGCAGGAAACTCCCATTATATGGAGTACAGGGATTGGCTTCAGGTGATATTCTCCTTGTGGATCGTATGACAGGTTATAAAGCCATAGCACTTCTGTCATGATTGTCATTTTTCCGAACACTTGTTTATTCGGTGAAGAAGGAAAAAAAAATCCCCTAGGATTGTATCCATGCAAACATCTTCTTTGTGCAGGAGAGAATACTGGTAGGCCTGCAAAAAGGATATGCTCTGTACATGTATATTGACAACACAAACAAGATTGCTTCAGATGTACAAGTGGTAAGAGGCATGGCCAGTCAGTGCATTGGCAAAAACCCACATGGGCCCAGTGATTCCTTCATACTTCATATAAAACAAAAATAAGGGTTTTGTCTGAAATCACCTACAGTGAATTTCAACTACAGGGAGGAAGTATTTCTTTCTGAATCTAACTGGAAGGTTTGCTTATTAGATTTATATCCTGCTGTTCTAGTGACATGTTCAAGGTGGCTAACAAAATCCACACTCCACAGGCATACAAATAGATCAATGAAAAATTCATGAACTGTACAAATAATTATTTAGGAAATGATTCATTATAGAAAATGAGATAAGTGTTTCTAGCTCTTTGTTCTGCAACAGGCCATCTGTGGCAGTGGGAGCAATGATGACAAATGGAGACTGATGTTTTATGATTGGGGAAGAAATGACAAACAAAATAGATAGTTTTGATGTTCCCTTTTGTTAAATGTACTTGAAGTTGCCTTATGAATTAGGATTCCAAAGTACAAAAACAGTAAGAGACTTCAGTTCCTGGGATATTGACAAAATCTTCTGCCTGGACTTCCTATAACACTTTTGGTTTGGAGCTAGAAAAATATATTTCTGGAAGGAAACTGCTGTTCTGAGATGAAGCCAGTTTTGTATTTAGCTTTGAACTTGGACAGGAGAAATGTCTGTAAATCCCATGAAGCTCTGTATGCGGCTATAGGCAGATCTTTGTCAAGCAAACCTTCTTCACAGAGTTGTTGTGAGCATAAAAAAATCTAAAAAGCAAACAACTGGTGCTAAACTTTTGAAATAATAGTAAGATACTTTTTTGTTGATAACTGCTTCCACTATATCATGTCAATTCTCGACCGACTGATGCCTATGGGAATAAAATGTATAATCCTTCTTTTCTTCATTTCTTATCCTCCAAATATCTCCCACGTCCAACTCTTTTTTTAAGTCCAAAATTTTTGGGGGTAGAGTACTTGTTTCTACTCCCTCCTTTTTCTTTACTTTCATCTTGTCCAGTTGAGGTTGCAACACACAATTAAAATCTCCGAACAATAAAAGTTCGTCATACTCAGCCTGTTCCAAATTGTTTTTAAAAAATTCAACAAAGGATGACTTAGGTCCATTTGGTGCATATATATTGCATACCAATAAATTTATATTTCCAATAAGGATTTTGACTGCAAGGCATATGCCTTCTTGATCCTTGAATATTAATTCCGATACCAAGTTCTCTTTTATATGATATGGATTACAAAAGAATTAATGACAAAAGTGCAGGATGCTCTCATCCTCCCTAGAGACCTATCGGACCACTGCCCAATGGAGCTAACTATTTTTCAAAGAGAGGGAGTTAGAAGACGGAGACTGAATGAAAATTTGATAAAAACGGAAGTAGATAGATCTAATTATAAAAGAATAATTCAAGATTATTTGGAAATTAATGATACAAAGCTGACAAATGCTCAAATAATATGGGACGCAATGAAAGCAGTCCTGAGAGAACATCTTATTCAACATAACTCCAAAAGGAATAGGGAAAGGAATAAAGAAATTAAGGACTTGACAATTGAAATAACGAATATGGAGAAGGAATTTAAAAAGAGTCCTGAGAAGGTCCAACTAGAAAAGAAACTAAAGACATTAAAACAAAAGAAGAAGAATTTGGAATTGGAATTTCAAGCTAATCAAATTAAATTTTTGAAACAACAAACATTTGAAAATGCGAACAAACCTGGAAAATGGTTAGCCAGACAAGTGCGTAAAAAACAACAATCTAGACAAATTATGAAGATTAAAGTTGGAAATAAAATTATTTCAACAGACAAAGAAATAATGGAGGAGTTTAGGAAATATTTCAAACAATTATACTCAAAATATTGCATAGATAAAGAAGAAATAATGGCCTATATAAATAAATTTAAGTTTCAGAAAGTGGATGAGGAAACGAGGGAACAATTGAACAAAGAGATATCGGAGGAGGAAATTGAGAAGGCAATTCAAAAGATGGACCCAGACAAGGCACCGGGCCCAGATGGATATACGGCTGGATTTTATAGAATATTTAAACAACCGTATACCACGCAGCTGTGGACAAGTCTACATAGGGACCACCAAACGCAGCGCCCAAACACGAATCAAGGAACATGAAAGGCACTGCAGACTACTTCAACCAGAAAAGTCAGCCATAGCAGAGCACCTGATGAACCGGCCTGGACACAGCATATTATTTGAGAACACAGAAATGCTGGACCACACCAACAACCACCATGTCAGACTACACAGAGAAGCCATTGAAATCCACAAGCATGTGGACAATTTCAACAGGAAGGAAGAGACCATGAAAATAAACAAAATCTGGCTCCCATATTAAAAAAAACTCTAAAATTACAACAGCAAAACAGCAGAGAGGAAACAACCAGGCACATCTTAACACCTCTCAACAGGGGATTTTCCCAGGCTCAGCCAGGCCTTCAAATGCTAATGAAGGTGGTCAGTTGAAGCATTCACACCTAGCTCCAGCAGGGAAGAGCTCCTTGCCCCACCCCAGCCATTCCACAGATATATAAACCCATTGTCCTAATTCCAACAGACCTCACTACCTCTGAGGATGCTTGCCATAGATGCAGGCGAAACGTCAGGAGAAATGCCTCTAGAACATGGCCCTATAGCCCGAAAAAACCCACAAGAACCTAGTTTTATTATCTTTTTTAATATATACTTTTGAATAATAAGAATATTTTATCCAAGAAGATGGAATGGAAGTCATTTTTTTGTGTGTAGATGTATTTTTGTAGTTTATATTTTCTTTGTTAGGGTTTTATTTAGGATGTCCTTTTTACTTTTTATTTTATTGGTCTTTCCCTTTCTTTTTTCTTCCTCACTTTCCTATACCTTATTGTTCTCACTCTTTCGTTGTATTCTATATAAAATTTAATAAAATTTCTTTTTAAAAAAGATAACTTCTTCCACTAAATTTTATCTCCAGATCTGAAAATAATATTCCGCCTCTTTTTTATTCCTTTTATTTTCATATTGTTCAACAATTATTCAACACTGGATTCTGTAAGTTTTTCGGATTATATGGCCATGTTCCAGAAGCATTTTCTCCTGACGTTTCACCTTCATCTATGGCAGGCATCCTCAGAGGTTGTGAGGTCTGTTGGAAACTAGGAAAATTAGGTTTATATATCTGTAGGAGAATAACATTGGATTATTTGCAAATATGAATTAAATGTTACCTTCACAAATGGTTTTCAACCTTATGTTTTACAAAATTACTTGGAAGTTTTGAGCAAATCCTATTAAATTAATGGGGGAAGACAGTAAAAAAGGGTGTGGAGAGAAAGGGATGGAACTTACTTGGGCTGTTGTTTGTTGCTAAAGCATGACCATGGACCTCCAGAGAACAAAGACACCACACAAACTGGCGAAATGAAGGACTCTCTATTTTTCTGGAGCTCCATGGATGTGGTGACAAACAATAGCAAAGTAAGGGGGATCATCCAATGGGACCAAACCAGTTTGGCTCAACTGGTCATTCTGGATTCTGCTCCCACTACAGATGCAATTCAGGAGTGGAGTGTCTAAACAGATCCTCTAAATACCAGATAGTTCATAACAGCAATGCTCCAGACTGGTCCTGTATTTAGGTGCTCATGTAAATGCCTCCCCGACCCCCGACCCCCGGGTTTCCAGGTGGGAGCTTCATGCCTTTGTGTTCCAGGAGGCAGCAGCCACTCCTCTTCCCCCCTCACCAATAGCAGCAGCAGTGGCCATGGTGTCCTGGAGTTGAGAAGGCCTCAGTGCTCCAGGAGGCAGCAGCCACTCCTCCTCCCTCACCAACAGCGGTAGTGACAGCAGTGGCATCCCGGTGTAGAAAAGGCCTTGGTACTCCAAGAATCAGCAGCTCCTACAGACGCTGTGACTGCTAGGCCACTCCATTTCCTGGCTACAGGCTGGCACTCAAGCTGGGTTTGAGGAATCACGACGATTAAGCCACATCATCACCTGCGCCAAACTGGTATTGAAGTTTAGCTCTACCAAGCCATATGACCATCAAGATTATTCATCACTAAGCTAGATGGGAGGATTGGTGTTTATCATATCACACCAACACCAGGTCCCAATTATCCCCAGACTGGGTAGAAGCATGCAAACTTTTAGGAATCCACCCTCTGAGGAACCAGGATCTAACCCTGACCTCTGTAGATTAATAGCCCAGATGGTCCAACTCATCTGGGCTAGTACTGAGACTTTAAATGTGAAAATGGACCATCTCAAGGCTATCAGGGAGGTAATAAAAAGTTTGGGCCATATCAATATGAGCCAAATAAAGACACAAACACTAGCCACCCCTTACTGAGAAATACCTCCCAACAAAGAGTATATCAACCAACTCAAATTGGCTTGGACAACCTTGGAATGGACTTAAATAGAGGAAGATGGGGTTTCTATTGGATGGTTAAAAAGTCCCTTGGTAACCCCTTCACCTTACACTGAGGGTCCGTGATATTGTAGTGATTGATTGATCTATCTATCAAAACCCTCATTATCACTTTTTTTGGAATCCAGGATCCCCAAAATGCTCTTCACTTCTAAATCATATTTGCTAAACTTTAACATCAGAAGTATTAAAGTTTAGAGATTTAAAAATATGCCCTCTGCTGGCGAAGATAGCTATAAACACTCAAGAAGGCCAGCAACAAATGCATACATACCATTATTATAACATCTGATATCTTTCCATCAATCATGCTGAGAACTGCAGAGATCCCATTTACCACTTCCACATTCACCCAGCCTCAGGCTCCTAGGTCTGAGAACAACTCCCCACCAGAGCAGATGAGAGTAGAGAGGTTACTGTGGGATATACTGTCTTCAGCATTATTTTCTAGAGACATTAAAAACTTATTTTTGCTACAACTAGGTGACTTAATGGAGGACATTAGCACCCATCTCAGCCAGAAGGACTGACTGTGCCAGGCTATCTCCCATCACAACACCCTATTCTCACCATTTAAGGGAGGAGGGGCGTCTATAACAACAAACATTGGAAAATAAGATTAGCCAGAAAGACCAGATACATTACAGTTATTAGAAAACTCGGGCCCCCTCTCTCAAGTAATCTGTAGTTTCCTAGCAGCCTGCCCTCAAAACTTTGTTTGTTGTTGGTGAACATCAGATAAGAGGGAAGTTTCTGGGAAGATTTGATTGTAGATCAATATAGCTTGTATCACTGAGACCTGGCTAGATGAGAATGCAGCAGCTGGGGTGAGGGTGTGTGTAAAATCTCTCAATGCTCTGTCCAGGTTTCGTGGCCTAGCAACAGGCAAGGTGAGGGGGGTGGGAAGAAGGGGTCATGGTGATGCAGCAGAAGAACATCCCCCTGACCAAGATTCCCCTGCCCCATTTGAAGGGGTTTGAATGTGTCTATCTCATAGTGAGAGACCAGACAGAGTAGGGATCTTGTTGGTGTACTGGCCACCTTGTTACCTTGTTACTCAACAACCTCCTTACCTGAGCTGTCGAAGTTGATCTCGGGGGTGGTGCTGGAGTCACTCAGACTGCTTATTCTGGAGGACTTCAACATTCATGCCAAAGGACCTCTTTCAAGTATGGCTCAGGACTTCATGGCCTCCATGATAACCATGGAGCTATTCCAATTGATTTCTGGCCTTACTCATAGAGCTGAACACACTCTGGACCTAATTTTTCTCCCAAGGATCGGGGACAACATGATCTGATAATGGAGGAACTGGACACAGTTCCGTTGTCATGGTCAGACCATTTTTGATCAGGTTTAGACTCACTGTGGCCCCTACTCTCCACAGAGGTGGCAGACCCATTAAGATGGTCTACCCCAGAAGACTTATGGATCTAGATGGATTCCTCATGTCTCTTGGGGAATTTCCAGCTACTAGGAAAGATGATCCTATTGATGCCCTGATTGATCTATGGAATAAGGAGCCAGCCAGGGTTATCAATACGATCACTCCAAAGTGTCCTCTCTCCCATTGTGGAACTAAACTGACTCCCTGGTTTTCCAGTGAATTGTTAGCAATAAAGCAAAGGGGGAGAAGACTAGAGTGTGAGTGGCAGAAAACTCTGAACAAACCCAACTTGAAAAATACTACCGGACAACATAGATACTATGGGTTGGTGATTGAAGCTGCTAAACGATCTATGTATTCTAGTACTGTAGCCTCCACAAAGAACAGACTTGCAGAGTTGTATAGAGTGGTTCATATCTTGGTTAAACCCAACTTAGAAGACACACCACTCCACTAGAAGGCTCAATGCAATGACTTCACAGTTTATTTCACCATCAAAATCAGTTGGATTCACTCTGCCATTGACACCATGGTTAGCACAGCTCCTGTGAATGTAGCCAAAGCACTGTCTGGTCCCTTAATTATGAATGACTTTCAATTAGTATTACCCGAGGATGTAGACAAGAACTTTGGAGAGGTCAGAGTGACTACCATGTTGCTCCTGGCTTATTCATCAGGCCAGGGGGTGCATGCCTTGGATAGGGGAGATATCAATGTGCATTCCACTAAGACAAAGCCCCCACTGCACTTAAAAAAACTGTAGTGAAACCTAAGTTGAAAAACAATTTCTTAATCCAACCATACACAAGAACTACAGACCAGTATCCAATTTGCCGTACATCAGCAAAACTTTGGAATGTGTGGTGGCCAAACTACTCCAGGAGTTCTTGGAAGAAGCTGATTTCCTAGACCTACTTCAATCTGGCTTTGGGGTGGGGCATGGTACACAAATGGCTTTGGTTATGTTGGTGGATAATCTGCACAGAGAACTAGATAGAGGGAGTGTGACCTATTTAGTTCTCCTGGACCTCTCAGTGGCTTTTGATACCATCGACCATGGTATTCTTCTGGAGAAACTTGAGGGGATGTAGCTGAGGGACACTACTCTGCAGTTGTTCTGGTCCTTTCTGTCACATCATAGCCAAAAGGTGTTGTTGGGGGAGTTCTACTCATCCTCATGGCTGTTGGAATGTGAGGTCCCACAGGGCTCAACATTACTGCCAATGTTATTTAACATCTACATGAAACTGCTAGGACAGATCATTCGGGGTTTTGTGGTTCAGTATCACCTGTATGCAGATGATGGCCAACTCTACTACTCCTTTCTACTTGAAAAAGCCAAGGAAGCTGTGGTGCATCTGAACCAGTGCCTGAAGGCAGTGATGGGCTGAATGAGGGTTAACAAATTGAAACTCTATCCAGATAAGATGGAAGTACTACTGGTCTCATTAGGATGGATCCACGAATAAGCTTACAACCTGAGCTGAACGTCCAGGACTACAGCTTGGGGATGATTCTGGATTCCTCTTTAAACCTGGAAGCCCAGGTGAGGGAGATTACCAGGATCACCTTTGAACAACTTAAAACTGGTGTGCCAACTGCAACTGTTCCTGGAAAAATCAATTTTGAAATGATAACACTTTGGTTAGATCCCTTGTACACTACTGTAATGTGCTCTATGTGGAGCTGTCTTTAAAAATAGTTCAAAAACTTCAGTTTGTTCAAAGACTGCTAACAGGAACTGATGAAGCAGCTTCACTGTTTGCCAATTAGTTTTTGGGCCCATTCAAGGTGCTGGTTTTGACCTTTAAAGCCCTTCACGGCATTGGCCTAGACTGCTTGCAATAGAGGGTCCCACAATACATGCCAGCGAGAACTCTCAGATCTAGTGGGGAATGGCCGGTGTTGACTAAGTGTTTCGCTCAGGTTAAAGATTTTCAGAGAGACATTCCTTTTGGGAGTGACACCCCTCCTTTGAAACACTCTTCCAGGAGAAATTAGAGCAGTGCCTTCTCTGTTGTAATTTAGGAGGAGCCTTAAAACCTATCTTTTTAAGGAAGCTTTTGACTGAACTCAGTACTTAGAGAGTTGAGGAAGAACCTGGACCGCATGATGTAGTTAATGCTTTATTATAATTTAAAGTATGTTTTAGGACGTGTGACGGCAACTACTAATATGTTTTAAATGTTTTAACTTTCATTATGCATGTTTTTATCTGATGTAACCTGCCTTGGGCCCTTAAGTGGGGAAAGGCAGAGTATAAATTTATTAAGTAAATAAAATAAACGATAATTATGTGGGGGTTCACCCTCTAGGGTTACTCAGAGAAGTGTTAGATGATGGAAAAACAATTCTTTTATTTCCTTTGGGACATTTCCTTCTTTTGGTGCAAAGGCCTGCCTTGATGAGGTTTATATCCTGGGGGAGCTATGCCCACAATTGGCTGTTGGTTTATGTATCTAGATCTCAGTTCTTATGTGATAGGAGTGGCTGTGGCCTATGGATTAGGCCCAGCAATTTTAGTTTTGAGGAGCTCCCATTGGTATCCATGTGTATGAAATAATTTAGGTCAACCCCAGTATCAATCTCAATGGAGAAATGCTGGAGAGGGGGGATGCTTCTGGGCTGAGTGAGATTTGAAAGTGGCATAACTCAACTCTTCTGCTTCTCAGATGAATGATCTCCACCTTTGTACCAGAAGATCTTCAGTGTGCTTAACTCTCAAATCTGTCCACACAAAGGAATTATGACAACCTAAGGCAAATTCAGTCAGTTTACAGACATTTCAGCCAGCCTAAGTGCATACTACCCCATTTCAGCCAGCCTATCTTGAAATTAGGATAAATGTATATCCAACCCCAATAATGAAATTGCAGAAGGGATGATATCAAATATTGAAGAAAACAACACTTTTCACTATACAACTCTTCAGTGAGTTTTAAAAAATATTCTGTGATCTAAACAAAGGAAAAATTTGAAAGTGCTTCATCCTTTTTTGACCTTTGTGTACTGCAACTTTATTAAGCAGCTGTTCTAAAATAGGATGTTGGAAAATTTTCCCCCTGAGAATGTAAGCTGCACAAACAAAGGATATAACTTACGAGGAAACTCCACAACTTGAAAACTAATGGAGATTTAAAGCAAAGAACTGAATTCACTTAAATGTTGGAATATTCTGGATCATGTGACTTTAATGTTTATACTAGGATAATTTGAATGCTTTGTATGAATGTTTCAATCTTGTTTATGTCTTATGTTTAATAGTTTTAATGATTTTAAGTCTTAGTTATATATAGTAATCAGTTATTATGATTTCTTTGTTTTACTGTTTGTTGGCATTGAATTTTTTGTCATTAGTATGTTGTAAACTGCCTTGAGTCCCCCAGGAGTGAGAAGGATGGTATATAAATACAGTAAATAATAAATAAATCGATAAATAAACATTCTGCATGCTTTTGTCATACTTAGTAGGAGAGCATTAATCATCATATGCCAAAAAGATGAAAAGGAAGTCCTGATCAGCACTTATACCCAGATTTCATGACTGCAAAACATTTCAGCCTAAAGTTAAGAGTTAGAGATGATAAATTATTTCACTATACACTAGCGATTTCATCAAATGTGCTGCTGGATTCTGGTGGTGCCTGTCCAGGGGCATTGGGAACTTGTCTCCCCACACCCTGCATGGCCTGACTCATCCAAGTCCCTATCCCATGAGGGGAAGCACCCGCTGTTTGGTTTCCCCTCATTGATCCAGGGCAACATGGGCAGTCTCCCATGTTGCAGTCACAACAGCATGCACCAGTTTGTCTTCCCTTTTATGACAGAGTCCCATCAGAAGTTGCAGTGTGTTGTCAGGTCTCATCGTGAAAAGATAGGAGAATTGGAGAATGCTTCCAAATTCACGCCAATCTGATGAGGTCGTTTGTCACAGTTTCTGGATAAATGATGCCATTTTAGTTTTCCAACCAATATACACTAGCTCCACAAATTCAATGCAAAATCGAAAACTTGGACTAAGTGAAATCCCACGCCACAACAAGCCCTTCCAAGCCATGTCATCAATGTATGAAGAATAAAAGGTGGGTTTTTTTAGCATTTTAAATATCAATTCAATGAGATATATATCTTGATATCTTGATTTATTTTCCTGCTTTCTAATAATTTGAAAGTAAAAGTAGCAACATCTTTGTACAAAACCCAGGAATATCAAACAATTCTGACTTTGATTTTAGGCATAGTTAGTTAAACTCTCAAAGCCATAGGATGGTCTCTACACGGGCCCAGTTACGTAAAGCCTCTGCTCTTAAAACTCTGCCAGTTCTTGTTCAAAAATCAATTTTAGAATACTATGACCCAAAAATGTTGAGAAAGAATTGATAGCAAGTGAGCACCAGTTGAATCAAGAATTCACAGATCTCACCACATTTGACAGAGCAAGTATCATAAAGACTGCTTATACTACAATGGAGGCCAGTGATGATGATGAAGCGGAATCTATCTCTCTGTTCTCCCTTATTGGTCAATTGACCCAGGCCTAATGGAAGTGACTCCTTCATCAGCATTAAAAAGACAATCGTCTTCATATAAAGAAATTATAAAAACTCTTAAAGAGAGATCTGGCAGACTTCACCCAGCAGCTAAAGAGAATGCTGAACCTACAATGCATGACCTCAAGTGAGACCAATGCTTCTTAGCAGAGCAGATAGCAGCAAAATTATTTCAGAGAATGGATATGCTGCAAAGGGAAGTTTCCAGTGTAAGAACCACTATCGAAGCTTTGGCTGGGCTGGTAGGGCATGGGATTCTGACTGCAGCACCCCCAGGAAACTGCCTTGGCCAAGAAATGGAGAGCAATACTGGATCTGTAGATTTCCAAGCTGATTATGAGCCAGAAGTAGCCAAATTATCTGAAGAAACAATGGACAAGCAATTAAACAACATAATGGAGGACTGGAACCTGAACTCCAGGAGATGGCCCCTATTTGGAAGAAATGAGCTATGCCCCAATAGCACCAAATTAAACTCAGTGCTTAGTCTCACTCCCTCAGACCCAAAATTACAGGTAATAGATGATAGAGCCTGCAGAGCCATTTAGACACTCCCCCTCCTCCCTGCAACCAAAGGACATACAATAGCAAAAATAATACTACACTCGATACAGCATCAAAAAACTCCAATAGCCCTGTTGTAAAAGAGGCTTCAGTCTCAGATAGTGCATGCCCTATAATAATAATAAACTTTATTTATACCCTGCCACCATCTCCCCAACAGGAACTTGGGGCGGCTTACATGAGGCCAAGCCTGGACAACATATTACAGCAAAATAAAACCAAAACATAAACAACAAGCAACGGCATCAAAATTACATTAAAAACATATGAATACAGTAACAAAATAACATTAAAATAAACACAACCACAGTGACAGTGGGCCGACCACATGTGCAGGATAAAACGTTAAAAAACTCAAATGAGATAAGAAGAAGAGCAAGTTATTTACAGGGAGCTCATAAAGAAACACAGGGTTGTGAAGCCCTGTGTGAAGGGGGGGGCGGTACTCTAGTGACAGAAGCGTTGAGGGGAGCAGTAGTGTCATGTTGTACACCTACTTGCCAAAGGAGCAGCGGAAGAGCCAGGTTTTAAGGTTCTTTTTAAAAGTTTCTAGTGTAGGGGCTTTCCTGATCTCTCCAGGTAATGAGTTCCAGAGTTGGGGAGCCATAGAGGATAAGGCTCCCTCCCTTGTGCGCACAAAACGAGCTTATGAGACTGGCAGGGGTGAAAGGAGGGCCTCCCACAAAGATCAAAGGGTTGGTTTATGGAGAGAGATATGGTCACGAAGGTAGGTGGGTCCCAAACTATTTAGGGCTTTATAGGTGATAACCTGTACCTTGAATTGGGCCCGGAAAATAAACGGCAGACAGTGGAGCTCCTTAAACAGGGGGGTTGACTGCTCCGTGTAACTAGCCCCAGTTATTAATCTGGCTGCCGAACATTGGACAAGTTGTTGTTTCTGGGCAGTCTTCAAGGGTAGCCCCACATAGAGTGCATTGCAGTAATCCAGTCTAGAGGTAACTAAGGCATGGACCACCGTGGTCAAGTCAAACTTCATGAGGTATGGTCGCAGCTGGCGCACGAGTTTTAACTGTGCGAAGACCCTCCCAGCTACCGCTGACACCTGCGCATCAAGCATCCGCGCTGAGTCTAGGAGGACTCTCAAGCTGTGGACCTGTAACTTCAGGGGGAGTGCAACCCTGTCCAGCACAGGTTGCCACCCAATACCCTGGTCAGATGAGCGACTGACCTGGAGGACCTCTGTCTTGTCAGGATTGATTCTCAGCTTTTTCGTCCTCATCCCTACTCTCTCAGCACTCCAAAAGAGACTCGGGGGGAAAAACCGGCCCCCAACCACAGTCAACATGGAAGGCAAGTGATTATACATAACTGGCTTGTGAAGAAATCAAATGGGACAAATATATCAGCAAAGGAACACCTAGCAGAACTACAATCAGTCCTGGGGCACACATTGGACTTAAAGTACGGTGTATTCTGTAAACGTCTGACACAGTTTGGTCAAAGAGGAAGCATAGAACTAACGTTCTAGGATCCTGAGGTGAAATGCAAATTCTGGTCCTTATTACACTCTCTCAATGAAGATCTACTATTTGAACTAAAACAGCTGCAGAATGAAAACAGGCCCTGGCATCCCAAACATCCAGCATCCTGCTTACAAGACAAGTGGGGAAGCCCACCCAGAAATGGAAACTGGAGAAGAGGGAGGAATCATTGTCACAGCACCCTGTCCTTCATTAGGAGATCACTACAGTGGGATCCTTGTCAGAACGCACAGGGAAAAGTGAGAAATTAATGAAAGAACTAACACTGAATATTTTCAGTCATCCACTAGAAACTTCAGTTGACTAGATAAAAAGCAAATAGGATTGGATATAGTCTGGAATCTGGCCGGCTGGGAAAATAAAGTGGCAGATAAGGAATTCATTGGAACTATTCAGAAATTTGACATTATCTGCCTGCAAGAGACCTGGACACATGAACTCAACCCTCCATTCCTACATGGCTATAAAGCATTTAGTCACCCGGCCGTAAAAAAAAAATCAAAAAAAGGGTAGAGGAAGTGGTGGTTTGGTGTTCTTTGTCTCAACAGAACTAGCTGAAGAATCCCAAATGATGGATTTTGGCCTGCAAAACAATTCTCTTGCCAGTGCAAATCAACACAGATACAGGGAAGTATAAAAGTTTATTTTTCCCCTCCCAATAGTCCTATAGTTACTCCCAAAATATGGAAAGATCTAATATTCCTACTTGATGAGATACATTCAAAAGCTCCCATGGCATTAATCCTTATATGTGGGGACTTCAATGCCTGGATTGGAGATGCTTCAGAAGGCCTTTTGCAACCCTTAAATCTAGATTTGGAGGATATTTTTCTATGAAGAATAAAGGAATCACACAACAGTCCACAGTAAAACTTAAAAGGCCTTCTGCCATGCACAGCCACTGACAGCTGATGAGGCCTACCAACAACAATATGCCATAACATTATCACTTGGCAATACCTACCAAGGCCTGAAAGAAGTCCACCATAATAGCTCTATGAGGCCAAAAGTCCCTGGGTAAACCGATTGATCAATTTGTGCTTCAGGCCCAAGGAAGGTCCATTAAGACATAGTAGATTCATTGCAAGTCACATGATGTGCCATCAGACCAAACAATCACAGGACACTCAGGTTTACCTATTGTGATTCAGCCTTGGCAAGGCCCATCTACAAGTCATCGATACTCTGGCAGATTTAGCAGCAAATTGCAGAATGCTCCAGCTTACACACAAAATTCATGCCTAGCAAGGCCCAGCCACAAGTCACATGATGCCCAGGATCCCTAAGGTGAAGAGGGATTGGACACAGTTCAGATTAGTCAACTAAGAGACCTAACATGGTCCTATGATCACACCTAATAAAAGGAATGGGGATTGAGCCCAGTTCAGTTAGTTAGTTCTCACCATTGAGAACTAACTGAGGTGTTCCACCACATGCCTATTGACTCTACTGCCTCTCAGAACCTGACCACATAGCTGATTCACAACATTGCAAACCTCTGGAAGCCCCACCTATATTTGAAAGACATGGTCCCAATCAAGGTCAAACACTTTCCTCATCCTTCCTAGGCCCTTTTGATGGCCATTGCATCTCCACACTCTCCAAAATCTCGAATAAACACCAGGCCACGGTACAGCCATGGTCTGAAGCAGTACTACTGGGCTAAATTGTAGAAGTCACAAAAAAACCCTAGATAAAATAAACTTGAATGAAGACAAACAACATTGTTAAGAAGAAAGTGCTGTCGGTTCAAATACTGCAGCAGCACTAATCAATCTGGTGCTGTCATGCAACCCGGAACAGCCATAAGCCATACTTACTGTTTGATTCCATGAAGCAAAGAGGGTGTGGGAATAGGTGACCAGTCTTACAAAAACTCTGGCTCACTCCTACAATGTGCAGTGTTTTGGCACATAACAACACATGCAACAATATCTGGCCTTTATCATTGGCAGCCATCAAATCTTTCTGCCACATCACAATTTGCTGCACAGGTACATGTACATATTTTGTTAAATCCTGAAATATGCTTTTTCCAGTGGATTTAGGATCACTGAATCAATTTTATAGAAATACTTTTAAATGCATCCAGATTCTGATTCATATCACTCATGACATCTACAAGCCTCATTTAGGCACCATAAATTCATGCCAAAAGCTTACTGTTATTATTGCTTCTAAAATGAATGTGTACTGCAATCCTTAGACTGGTGAGTAACTATATAAAAATGGACTGAATCTGTCAGTGTCTTGGCTGCAACAGCAGCAAAAAGTTAGATTGTTAGTTCCCTCTCTCTTTTGTCAATTTTTCTGCTTTATATTCCTCTGGTCTTTTCCCATTAACTTGAGTAATGTGAAGGCTGGGATATATTATGGGATATTTTTTTTCTTTGTGTTGCATCCATACTTTGTTTTGTCTTTTTTCCTCCAGCTCCAGAACTTCTATTTTGCGGAGAAATCAAAGATCACAGAGAAGAGGAATTAACTTTTAATAACTTTTAGTATTTTAATATTTTTAAGTATTTTAAACCAGGGTTGTGTAAGAAATAAATTACACTGCCCATTTTATGAAGGATTTCCTCATTCAGCATTATCTAAATTAGACACGGACTGTATGCAGTTTGTGTTCTTGAATCTGTACATTTGGGTGGTGTCAAAAAACCTGAAAACATATGCATATTGTAATTATTAGGCCTGGGTAACAACGCAAAAATTTGTTTCTAAAATCGATTTGTATTTGGGGTTTTTTTTTGTTTCGATATTTAAAATAATTACAAAATTTTCCTTTTAAAAAGTTCGATATTTACGAAATTTCGTAAATGGTAAAAAAATTAACGAATCGATTTCTGAAACAATAACGAATCGATTTGTTAATGGCGGACGCGACCGCGAAATACGCTAAAAAACCTCCAAAAACTTCTGAAGCTTCCCTCTCCCTCTGTTCTTGACTGTTGGTGTGATATTATAATTTTTTTTCACTAATTAAACCATAAAACTGGCCCAGACATGCGGAAATAATAACGAAACGACCTCAGAACAATAACGAAACGAATACAATAACGAAATACGAAGCATTTACAAAATGTCTTTAAAAATTCGGTTTTTTTAATGATTGCTCCAGAATGGTTCGTTATCGTTTTGTAATTGGAAAAATTAACGAATTATTAACGAATTACAAATTAACGAAATGAAACCGTCCAGGCCTAGTAATTATGCTGTGGTGAACACTCTGCTTGAGTCAGGAAGTTTCTACACATGCACTAAAATCCACCTTGAAGCCATCTCAAAGTCAGAGTGTTTACAAAACACATACACCCCCAATGCAGCTGTAACATACATCCACCCAGAATTGGCGTGTTTAAAAAACTCCCTGGAATTCTAGTTGAATTCATAAATCTTCTGCAGCCAACCAGTGTATATCTCATATAAAGGAGGAACTTGAGACCAAAATGTAGAGCACTTGTGGGAAGAGGGCTGCTACTAAAAAAATTCAGGGGGGAAACTGGGTATATAGCTTGGCTACAAGGTAAGCAAACACGTTCTCCCAGAAAAGAAACTACAAGGAGGTTTCTTCTCTGAAGATGCTAATTTTACCTTTCTTGCGTTGCCTGGCTTTGTTCCACTCTAATTCTCATTGAACATGCTGCTTCTTATATGCTCATCCTGCCAGAGGAGGTAGAAAAAAATGGATTGATTCACAATCAGTAGATCTTTGTGGCCATCATCTCAGTTTCCAGTTGGTTCATGGGGTGCCAGGAAACCAGGTCTCTTTAATCCACATCCTGACTTGGTTTCAATGACTGTGTAGAAGAAACCTCAGTGGTGATGGGCATGCATTGCAAAGATAAGTGCAGATTCAAAAATGTACACAAAGACCTGAATCCAACTGCAGCACTGCTATTGACTTAATGCAATTCACCTACGTGTTGACTCATAATTCAACTGTTGATTCAAGGGCCATTTCTAGTCAAAATTACTCAAAACAATTATAACCAAGATATATGCAGTTCAAAACATTCACAAAAAAGGAATGGATTTTAGCTGGTTTAAATAAACGGAGAAGGAGAATGAAGACACTATGGATCTTATACGGTGGTGGTAAAAGGAAGAAGTCAGATGTGGACTTGTGTGATCTGTATATGTCTTTTGATGTTATGGTTAGTCCCAGCTAGAGTAAACCCATTCTATCAATTGTTGAATGCTAAATCAACATGTAGATTAAGCATGGTTACGTTCAGTCGGAATCTTCATAATTTGGAATAAATTCAGAAAGATTTGCTTTTTGAAGCAATTTCAAAGTTTTTAAGGAAACCGGAAGTCCTTTTGCCCATGAAGCTTTTTCCGCCATTTCTGTTACAAGTGAGTCAGAAATGATTCAGTGTTTCCTGGCTTCTCTTCCTTGGCCTCAGCTCAAGCCTGAGAAGTGGATGAATGCCCCCCCCCACACTTTCCCATTGCATTCTGCATGGATCCTGGGAAGCAGTGTTAAAGCAGCCCAGATGAATTCACCCCCCTCCTTTCCCCTCGCATTCTGCCTGGATCCTGGGAAGCCATGTTAAAGTAGCCTGAATAAATCCCCCCCCCTCACCTTCCCCTTGCATTCGGCCTGAATTCTGGGAAGCAGTGTTAAAGCAGCCTGGATGAATTTCCCCCTCCCTTTTCCCTCACATTCTGCCTGGATCCTGGGAAGCCGTGTTAAAGCAGCCTTGATGAATTCCCCCCTCCTTCCCCCCACATTCTGCCTGGATCCTGGCAAGCCGTGTTTAAGCAGCTTGGATAAATCCCCCCCCCCTCCTTTCCCCTCGCATGCTGTCTGGATCATGGGAAGCTGTGTTAAAGCAGCCTGGGTGAATTCCTCCGTTTCCCCTCGCATTCTGCCTGGTTCCTGGGAAGCCATGTTAAAGCAGCCTGGATGAATCCCCCCCCCTTCCCCCTCACATTCTGCCAGGATCCTGGTAAGCTGTGTTAAAGCAGCCTGGATGAATTTCCTCACTTTCCTGTCCCTTCTGCTTCAGTCTTACACTAGAAAAGCCTGTTAAACCAGTGTGGATGAATTTCCTCGCTTTGCTGCTGCTCCTCCTTCAGTCTCGCGCCACAGAAGCCATTTTAAACCAGTGTGGATGAATTTCCTTCCTTTGCTCCCCCCCCCCCCCTTTCTGGAGTAAAACAACTACTTTCAAAGTAAAGACTACCCAATGAAACAGGAAATAACACTTTCAAACCATTATTCAGAATTCAGAAGTCTTGGAAGTTTCAAAAAGTTTTGAATTTTTTTCTATGAATATTGGAATTGATTTTCTAATTGAACCAGCAGCACCCCCTACATTCAAAAAGAGTTTTGAATCATTTTTTTTGGATCAAACAAGCTCAGTGTAGATATATCTGATTAATTAAATGCCTATGTTCTAGTCAGAACTAAAAAATAGTACTTAAACTAATAGTACCCAAGCATTGGGATTGATGCAAACAGGATAAACAAACAATTCATGGACTGCCATATTCAGTAAATTCTGCTTATAGTGTATGCTTCCATGTAAATTTGATGATCAAATCTTCTCATTGATAGCAAAAATCCATTATTTCTCTATTATACTTTTTAATGTAGCAGTTAAGTTTTGGACTATTTTCTAATAGAGCTAATCGAGAAGGTGATTTGTTTGAGAGAATGGTGGTATTTTTTCAGACCATAACTGATGTCTGCTGTTCTGTTTGAAATTAACTCTGTAATAGTTTTTTTAAAAAAATCTCATCTGATGAAGGCCACACATGTGGCACAGACTCTGCTGTAAGGGTTTTGTAATTGATGATTGGAATGCAGAATATATTTTCTATTGAAGGCTAAATGCAGATTCTTAAAATGAAAAATTGTTGCTAAAACACAAGAAATCACAATGAATGCTTGCCAACATGGTATTCTTTAGCAGAAAATAGTCCAATGGTGGTGGATTTAATTTTTTTATTGCTATACTAAACTGCTTTGCATTTAACTGATGATACAGCAATGAGCACAAGCTAAAAGCAAACAAATGCCAAATAATGTTTGCTAATTTGAATCTATAGCTACGTTAAAAAACAACAACACTTTAGCATAAAAATGCATTTAGACTGGGATTGTCAAATAATGCTACTTAGTCTTGGTATTGGCCCTGGGGTTCAGGTACCTGTCCTATTTTTATTGAAAGTCAGGGTGAGGAGAAGAATCTTGGAACCATTGCACTATTTCCCACCCCTAGCTCTACCATTCTGGTACATCAGGGCCTAGAATGCTCGCGACCAAGACCCCAAACAAGAACATATTGTAATATCCCACCATATAATTGAGGAAATTAAGAGATTGAACTGAAATTGGTGTAGGAAGCAGAAAAAGTGGATCCTTTTATTTAACATTGGCTGGCTCTATACTGTCGTATAACGCAGTTCAATGCCATTAGTGACCTCTTCACATAGGGTTAAATTCAGCAACATATGCTGATGTCGCTTAAGATCGTCTGGGGAGGCCCTGCTCTCGGCCCTGCCTTTGCCTCAAACACGCTTGATGGGGATGAGGGACAGGGCCTTCTCGGTGGTGGCCCCCCACCTGTGGAATTTGCTCCCCGGGGAAATTAGGTCATCGTCATCCCTCCTCACCTTTAGAAAAAAGGTTAAAACATGGCTGTGGGACCAGGCCTTCGGGCAATCAGGTTAAAGGACAATTGATAATGTTTGACTATGGCATGGAAGAGGATTTGGATAAGTTAAGCGGAGTATTCATTAGTAGATGGCTAGCTAAACAGCCACCAGACGGGCAATAGCTAATCAGAGTGTAAGTATACTGTTTTAATCTTTATTTATTAATGTTCATGTTAATTGTTATATTTGTTATTCTGTATTCTGTATTTTATGATGCAGCATTAAATTATTGCCAATTGTAAGCCACCCTGAGTCCCCCTAGGGGTTGAGAAGGGTGGGGTAGAAATGTTCAAAATAAATAAAAATAAAATGTAGCCCCGGTCACCAACTGAGCCAGCCAGCTTCCATCACATGATGCCAATACAGCTCCATGGGTGAAGGAGGGTGGAGTCAGTGCATGCCACCGCCAGGGCAATACGGGAGGGCTCCCATGTTGCCATGGCAATGCATGGGGGAAGCTCCATGCACCATGCACACTCATGCTTCCCCCCATCTGATTGCCCTCTGCTGATGAAGTGGAATACTGCCAGTGGCCATCTAACAAGGTCATAAACCACATTATATTGTTCTACACTGACCGTAGTTCCAAACTGCAATACATGGCAGGGTAGATCCAGTCCATCTCTGTTTTCCCACTGGTGGAAAGAAGGAAGACTCATATGTCAAGGGGAAGAAACACCTTGACAAGTAAAAGTATTGTGCTGTAAAAGCAGAGTAATGAAAAAATCCTGTGAATCCTGGTATTCTTACCTATCATACTGAACGATTTTGATTTTTTACTTTCTCTATTTCAGCATTCACCCCTTAGGTACTAGACATTGCCCTATCTGTCTTCTACATTATCCTGAACGAAAGTTCAATCATATTACATGGTAGTAGAGTCCACAATCACTGCCCCATAATTGTTACTTTGCCAAATAATAGTTGGGAAAAGCTGAATTACTAAAATGCCACATCCATAGGCACTACAGGCCTTAACCACATGCACTTATTCCTTTACAAGGTAAACAAAATGTGTCATTTAGCATTGACAGTCTCGGTGGCATTATTTTGTGCATTCAATTTAAAAGCCAAATTAAAATTCACAACTAGCCTGGCACTGCACCTAAAATCCTTTGGTCTTGTTCAGAAATGTAGAATTGCATTACATGCATAATATATTTTGTCATCTTCCTAATGACAGCCATGGAAGTTCAAGGTTTTGTAATCTGTTTTGAGTCCCATTATTTAAAGGTAAAGGTGAGATTAAAATAGGAGGAGGTGGTGATTTTGCTGAAAAGGAAGCAACTGCTCCCACACCAGGTAGAGAAAGGGCAGGTAAGTAGTTGCCTGGAGAGTGGGAGGAAGATATTTGCTTGTGATTGGGATTTGATGGCACTCTGGTGACATACCCTGAATAGAAAGAATCAACCTAGTTGTCCCAGAAGCTACATCTAGTAAAGCCATTTGTCTGGACCTGGCAAAATGCACTTTGACATAGATGGATAGACAGATAGATGGATGGAATGACAGATGAAAAATAGAGCAGTACAAATTCTGAGAATGAGTCTCAATGGCAGAAGAGGGAGGGAGGAAGGGAGGAGAAAATAGTAGTTGTTATGTATATCTTTCTAAACTGTAGTTGTACAAATATTAGGAAAATCACACACCAGCAAGGCAACTCTGGTATAATCTCATTACAACACCATTAACACTGTTCCTTTTGGCAAGTCAGTG
The DNA here is from genome assembly GCF_037176765.1 of Anolis sagrei. NCBI lineage: Eukaryota > Metazoa > Chordata > Lepidosauria > Squamata > Anolidae > Anolis > Anolis sagrei. The sequence goes on along the minus strand of NC_090023.1, from coordinate 56,979,244 downwards.
CTCCCTAGTCTATGAGAAATTATTCATCTGTAGTCATAGCTTTCCTATAATTAATGGATTATTCTCAATTTATATAGCATGTCTACCCCAATGCTGCATTTATTATGATACAATTAGGTGTATATTTGACATTTTTATTGCTAAACTAATCTTGAAATGTGGAAGTCAGGAATTAAATGGAATAACATATGCATTATGGTTCTGCTCAGAACACTTCTGTGTGCACACAGCTGTCTTGATATATGGAAGCTGAACGTCACCAGGGAGCCCAGGCTGTTTCAGTAGGTTTCTATACCATAAAGCTGGAAATTATACATTCCAAAAACATTAGAAATTAAAAGGCACTGCCTAAAACCAGACCAGAATAAAAGACATTCTGCCGAGTTTTTTCTCTTCTGACAATTAATCCCAGTAGCAAATCAAGGTTTCAGGGAAATGACCATCAGTTTGTTTACACTACTCCAGTTGTAAGTGACAAAACAGAGAAAACATACATGATTAGAGATGTGGAAGATGTGTTGAACTGTAATGCTTGTGGATTATTGGTAGTAGCAGTATCAACAGCTTTCTTGCCACTCTGAAGATCTGAAAACATTATTCCTAGGGCATTTTTGAAAGTAAACATGAAATCTATTGTACCACCACTATCATCACAACATTTGTAATAATGGAAAACAAAGTGAAAGCCAATGTTCCTTCATCATATGTTCTTTTAGGCCTGATTTTTTTTCTGACAATGCCTTAGGAATGTTCTACTCGTGATTCCTATTGTTTGAGGTGAAAAGGATCAAACTTTGAAATCTTAGGTTCAAATCCTATGCAGATATTCCCAAGAATAAGTCCTACTGAACACAATGGGGCTTATTTTTGTCAGAACATGCACAAAATTGCACTATTTAATTCATAAGTGATACTATCATTTTGCTGCATTTAGCTACTCATTTTATCAGCTGGGTGCTGATTGGTCTGAAGACATTTACTATAATTCCAAGTCTTAAACTTTGTTTGTGTTTTTAAATACTGTGCCCTCAATTTGCTTCTGACATAATAAATAAATAAATAAATAAATAAATATTGTCTTTGGAATTCCTTTCAAGGATGTATTCTTAAAATCTGGAAATTTTGTCTGTGTCCTGATTGATTGCAGATCAGAAAGTGTGTGCAAAGTATGTGGCCATCACATCACAGTCATACAGTAAATCTCCATATCCACATTCATGTACTTCCTCCTTTGCATTACTACTTGAAATGAATACAAGCACTATTCCATGGAAATATGTTTTGCAGAATGCTCTTTATCTATGTTCATAGAATCATACAGCTGGAAGAGACCATAAAGGCCATGCAGTCCAATCACCTGTCAAGTTGAAAAACACAATCACAGCACTTCCAGCAAATGGCCATATAGCCTCTTTCTAAAAATCTCAAGAGATGCAGGCTCCACCACACTCTGAGGCAGCATATTACACTCTTGAACAGCTTTAAATGTCAGGAAGTTTTTCTTAATATTTAGATAGAATCACTTTTCCTGTAGTTTGAAAACATTCCTCTGAAACCTAGCTTTTGGAGTAATGGGGAAAACTTGCTCTCTCCTCAAAATACAAATAATACTAATAATACCATTTTGTATTTGTTACCTATCTTTTCTTCATGGCTTTAGGTGGGGTACAACACAGACAAACACATATGCCAAAATATATAATACAAAGGTTAAAACATGATACCAATAGAATGCAATATGACATACTTTCAAATATTTTAAACATGGTTATCAATGTCACCTCTTAACTTTCTTTTCACTAGGTTGGTCTCTTGTCCAAAGTTCCTAGATGCTGTTGTTAAGGAATACTTGACATGGAGTGTTCATAATGTGGCATAAGTTAAGTGAGCCTAGCAAAGATTGTATTATCCAAGACTTTTTGGTTACTTTGGTTACTTTTTAAGGAAACGAAACATTATTACTAAATGGTATAATTCCCGCTGCCTTAAGAAAGCTATAGATGGATCGATAGATAGATTAAAATAAAAAGAAGCACACTTTTATAATATATATATATTACTAAAAGTGAAAAACATAGACATCCACAATATATCTGAGGAAAACTTAAAATAGACCGCCCCCCAGCATGATTTAATATAGGTGTATTTTGGATTTTGGAATACTTGCATATACATAATATACTGGAGATTTTAAAAATTCAGAATAAAAGACAACATAGTCATAATATATACTGCTAAAACTATATATTTTTCCTAAGTTTTTATTGATTTTCTTTCAGTTTTTTTCGCGCACACACACACACACACACAGAGGAAACAAAAAAAGATGATAAGGGCAGTGGAATTCTTGTTAGTAGATTAGATCTATACAAATGTCTACTATGCCATTGTGGAAGAAGAAGGGGGTGGGGGGGGGGAGGGGAGGGAAAAGAAGCTTTGCATTTGTTATAATTATTACATTTATATTTTCATCTCAATTACTGTTATACACGCTTTCTAAAGCAGGGGTTCTCAAACTTTTTCAGTCATGGAGCCCTTTTTGAAGCAAATGTTTCTCATGAAGCCCCAAGAAATGTTTATCTATTATATTATATCATGCTGTAAAATCACAATCAAAGCATCCCCAACAGATGGCCACCCAGCCTTTAATAATAATAATAATAATAATAATAATAATAATAATAATAGGATCAACCCCAGGGGGCATCCAGTTCAATTCCCTTCTGCCATACAGGAAAAGCACAATAAAACCATCCCCTGAGCAGTGGGAGGGAAATAGGGTTTTAGAAGCAATGAAGTAGAGGGAGGGGGAGGCTTTTGGGGGCAAGGAAAGTGGGGGGGAGGAGGAGCAGGAAAGAGTAGGGAAAGCTTGGAGGAGGAGGAGGGAGGGGGAGGAGGGAGGGGGAGGAAGGAACCATGGAGCTCCTCAGTAAGCTATGTGGAGCCCCAAGGGCTCCACAGAACACACTTTGAGAAAGTATTGAAGATTCCACATATCCTGTATAACAAAAAAAGAACACGCACTTGTCATCCGTTGTTAAAACTGATAGTCATGTCTTCTTATGTTGTCCCATGTTCTTCCTCTCTTCTCTTCTAGAGCTTTACATTAAAAGTTTGTCTTAATTATTCTTATCAGTTTATTTATTTAATGTTTTTTTTCTAATTTTAACTATTGCTATATAAATCTAAAAAAATAATTCTTTTGTTAGAAAATTAATATTGCATGGGTAAGAGTTTTCTATTCTTAAGGATTCATCTCACACTGGATATTTTTTTTTAATTGTTACCATCTGGCATAGTATGATTAAAGACAAGGACAAATAGGCTAAGAGTTAGCTTTTATCCTAGAGCTGTGACTATATTGAACTCTGTGGTTTCACATTGATGTGGCATTATGGGTTGTACAGTAGCAATTAGAATGTGGAAGGATGGGTGCTTTGTTTTGTAATTTGTACATATATAATATGATTTAGGATAGCATTTAATTTCATTGTACAATGTACAATGACAATAAAGTTATTCAAAGAAGATTTATGGGGATGGGGAATAAGTACTTACTGAAGCTAGCAACCAGTATTATAGCTTTGGATTCGTAACCTAGAATTAAAGATCCACAACTGTTCTGTATTCAGTAGGGATGAGTGATCCATTAAAAATGGTTCAAAGGTCATTACAAAAATGGGGGCATTGACAGTTGTTTTCTAAAGTGTTTCTAAAGTATAGTTAGTGAAAAATGCATTGCTATAACGAGAGTAATGAAAATTCATTACTATTTCGTTATAGGAATTATGTATAATTATTATAATTGGGGACACTTCAGGAGCTTTTTTCTCCCTCATTTTGAAAGCTATTGGAGTGAAACTTGCTACAATGTAGAATACATTTACCACTGTTATCCCAGAACGTTTCACTTATCCATGAATTTTTGGGGAATTTTTAAAGTTTTTATAAACAACATTTTTTAAAAAACTACAAGAGCTATCTACTTGAATTTTATATAGAATGCACAAGATAACAAGGGCACCAATCCCCTTGTTATCTTGTGCATTCTATATATACAATTCAAGTGGATAGCTCTTGTAGTTTTTTTTAAGTTGTTTTTTTTAAAAAAAATGAAGATTTTTTTTTAAAAAAATAAAGATTCAGAAAAATTCACATGTCTACAGATTTTTGGAGATTTTTTAAAGTTTAGACAAAAAAAATACATCCTCCAAAAAAGTGATAACAGCAGCCACTTGTATGCCTGTCTATCTTTATGACACATAACCACATAACTCCAACTTAGCACAGATTTATACTATTACTTGCTTATTTAAGTCTTCCTTGCAGATTTAATAATTTTATTTATTATTATTAGTCTGACTAAATGGCTGGCTGCTGCAGCCCTCATTGGGACTTTCTGATGCTGATCACTGCATTCTGGGAAATGTGGTTTAGGGCAGGGCCTTTTGCATTATCTGCCACGGGGGGCTTGCCTTCCCAAACTACATTTCTAAGAATGCTGTGTTCTCAGTCTCCTGCCCATTAACTTTGCTAGTCCCACCCTCAGCACCTTTGATCAGGCCAAAGAAAAAATATTGTTTTTTAAAACACTTTATGTTCTCTTGGCTTTCCCAAAGTTGCTTAATGCTTATACTGAAAATTGAATTGACTTAGGGAGACATCCAAATATTATTGAAAATTATTGGTGAATCCCCCCCCCCCCCACACACACACACCTTTCCTGCATGTTTCTAATATTGGTTTGTCTGCATGAATATAAGGAATTTGATCTGAAAAATCAATTAAAAATGAACATTTGCACACCCCTATTATTCAGTAAGACTATTTAGTCTTGTTCTAAGACTACATAAATGCCCCCTGCTTTCAGCCCATCTTAACAGCTAGAAGTAGATCAGGCTAAGAACTGCTGTTATGAAGCTGAACAGGAAGGTGACATTTCCAACCTGGTCAGTTCAGCTAATAAAGTTATGTCAATTAAAAGCAGGATGCTGTGATAAATCTTTGTCTCAGTCTCACTTGCTGGTGGTAGTAGGGTGGAAATGTGAATGTCCTTGTGCCCAAATTGGAAACTTAACAGATTTTCATTACCAAATCTGATTGTTTACTGTTAACGTGGGCTTGGATTATGTACAGCATTGAAATGTATAACCTCTGTTGTTATTGTTATTGTTATTTTTCTGAAAAGGAGCCCAAAGCAGTCCACATCTTACATTAAAACAATACAGCTAAAATCATCGTGAAATACAAAAATCAACAATGCATTGGATGCAAACCACTTAAAGACATTTGTTTTAAAACCATTAAAAACTCATTAAAATCAACCCATTCCACTACCCCAACCAGTTATAAACAGAAGCCCTGGTTAAATAGAAAGATCTTGATTGCTGATGAATGGAGAGGAGGGAGGCAGACAACTGAGCCTCCATTGGCAGAGAGTTGCATAATCTGGAAATAGCTATGGAGAAGGTCCTCTTCCAGGTCCTCACCGGCTATGACTCTGATGGTGGTGGGATGGACAGAAAGTTCTCCCCTGTAGAACTTGGGTAGATTCATATCAAAATACTATGATCTTAAATTACATGTTGAATCTATACAAATAACTGAGAGGAAATAAATTGCATATCACGTCTGCTGACTGCCTTTCTTGGATGCTTCAGGGTGAAATACAGTGTTGTGGGATGTGCCATATTAAAAAATATGTGTGCGTACACATAGAGTGCATTAGAATGCAAATGGCTCATGTGCTCTTTTTTTCCTAGCAGCTTATGTCCTCATATATGTCATGGAAACGTTTGGCACATAATAACAATATAAATCACTGAGGCTTGTTACTATCTGCTTTCCTGATACAGATTTTATAGAGGGTGAATCTAAAAATCTCACTGGGGAGAGGCTATTTCTGTGTTTCTGAATAACAAAATATGTTGAAATCAGGAGCTGAATGTAAAGAAGAAAGCATACTGCTTCGGCAGGCCTTTCTTGTCTGTTTTACCATTAGCACAAATCCGGTGTGTATAAACTATTGAATCAGAATGATGAATATTCACTTATTAAGCAGGCTGTGGAATATTATTAGTTCAGCCACACATTCAGCACTATTGTTGGCAGGTGTGTGGATATCAGAACTTCTTTATGATAATTATTCAGAGATATCTGTGTTTAGATTTTTAAAAGGAAGCTGATATATATTACCAACAATAATCTTAACCTGAAAAATATCTATATAATCTATACCTCTCAGTCCATGAATTTAAGAAAGCATTTCAGATTCTCACCATAGAATGTATGAATAGAAAGTCTAATGATCCAGTTCCACAGTGATTTGCCTTGGACTGACACAGAAAGAAGCAGAGATTTTTCTCACACAAATTGGGAAATAGGTTGACTTATTGCCTTATTCACCACTTATTATTCCGTTGATTTCAATGTGAAGGTTTAATGAGGCTACAGAATTCAAAGTGGGTTGGGGGAAGAATAACCTGACATTTTAGGGAAAGAAATGAGAGATAGGTTATTGTCAGTAACTGGTTTTTTGTAATAGACTCCTTTTTGGTAAGCAACGCACAGCTAAATTTTATTGCAATGGAAACTAAGCAAAGGATAACCTTGTTTCTTTTACAGAAGAACTCTTGCACCATTCGAAATTATATTTGCAGTTACAGGGGTATCCACGAGGGATAAAATGCCTCATAAATGCCTTTATTCTTGAAAGAAGCAACAAGTTAATATTTTTTTTCTTCCTGTTGTGAAAAAGTATTTAAAAGCTACACAGTTTTCAAAGACAATTTTGCAGCTTGGGATTAATTCTGTGGATTTAAAAAATGAAGAAAAAAACAGTTTTTCTGTGAAGAAAATTGATTTGCTGTCCAGAAAATATTATTTTCTACCAAAAAAATGAAAATTTTATGTAAGTTCTCATTAGTCTTTCATTCTCTATGCAGGGCACTCAAGAAACACACCCAAGAAACACATTCTGATTTTGAAAATAAATGGGCATTCTTTCTATTTTAATACAAAATGATGGGAAAAGATCACATGAGTAGCCCCAGGCCCTACTCTGGCCATTAGTTAGGACCCTGCTCTCTACTCACTTCCCTGGCCCTATGTTTCCCTGTTGGACCATGCTGGCCCTCCTATAGCTGTTCAGCAGGCCTTGGAAATTAGTAGCCCCAGCTCCTACCCTGATTGTCAGTTAGGACCCTGCTTTGCACTTTACCCCTACTTCATTGCACTAGCCCTGCCTTCTCATAGTTGTCTAGGCCAATTCTGAAATTCTGGCCATTGGTAGTCGAATTTTGCCTGATGGAATAGTACTGAAACTAGCCTTTAAATTTTAAATATGTATGTCTGTTTTAATAGTATTATGTTTATGTTTTATAATGCCTATTCTGAATTATGTTGTGTTGGTAACTGAATGCTTTACTATGCTGGAAAACACCCCAAGTCCCCTCGGGAAGATAGAGCAGTATACAAATAAAGTTTATTATTTTACATGATTCAAATGACTCTCATTACTGTTCTTGCTGTGTTTTTGATGTTGAGCTAATGATAAGGCAAATAAGAACAGAAAATGTCTTTTAACCAGTGGAAACTGGTGGTGTTGATATCAGTGGTCTGTGAATTCTCTTCAAGTGACTCCTCTCCATATTTTGAAAGAAACATCCAAAGTGCAAAACTATGTCTTTCATATCAATTTGGCTTTGAATGTGATTTTCCTGCTTCTTGACAGGGGGTTGGACTGGATGACCCATGAGGTCTCTTCTAACTCTATGATTCTAATGTTTGAATTAAAATTTTGAGAATATCCACCACCTGATTCTCAATAGCACAGGTCAGCAGTATCTATTTCATTTCTGAGAAATGGGAAAATGAAGAATTTTATTTATTATTTTTCATACATTATATCCCATCCTTCTCACCCCCAGAGCAGGACTCAGGACAGCCTTAAAAGAATGAGATTTTAAAATAATAACTGCAAAGGCAACCGGAATACAGCTGCCATTTGGGAATTATAATTGATTAATAAATAAAAACAACTCTCCTAGCTCAGTTTGTTATGATGTTAAAGGATTAGCTGTTCCTTGCTAATATTTTAATCCAAGCCCCCCAAACACATTGTCAAGCATGAACTCAACATATGGTTATGACATCTTTGTTTAAAAGACTGAATAACCATTGAATATAAGGGTATCAGTACAGGCTCTTCTGCCAATATATCAGGTCATCAAGGAAGAGATCTTTCTTGGTAATGAAGCATATGTTTCAGTGTTAACTCAACACCATTTTTCTTTAGCCAAGATATTTTAACTGGGTGATCCGGTCTGTTTCATTGCATCCTCTTCTTTTTCTAAGTCTTTATTATTACAACATATGTTTGGTCTTTTATCTCATTTAGTTATAGCTGTAGATAATCTTGATATCTGTAAAAATAGGGAATGAATTGAAGAAATAACTCAAAACCAGAACTTATGTTGAAGCATCACTGATAATTCTATCCTAAAATATATGGTGAGAGCTGTATCAAATGGTATCAAATGGTTTCATCCATGAAAATAGCGCAAATATGTGCAAGGGGAGTTCTTCCACATATGCAGAAATGTGTCTCCCCAGCTAGTACAATACTGGCACATAATACTATTCTGAAATAATACTATGTGATTTCAGAATATGCAGATGCTCAGCATTCACCAATGCATTTAAATAAATAATTTGATTCAGCCTGAATAGGACTATCATATACCGTATCTAGGGAATATGACTCAATGACCATTTTCCGACTGGTTTTATACTGTTGATACTGTTGATGTTCAGCAAATTCCATTTTGTCTCTCATATTATGCCACTATAACATAATATTTTCCTGCCTCACCAACATCATCTTCCTCAGACAATGACGAAGGCAGCGGGGATACTGCGAATCATGTTGGTGGGAATAAATCGAGCTGGGAGAAAACAGGAAACAAGTCAGAAAACCAATTACGTGGGGATCCAGGAGACCAAACAAAGGCAGAAGGTTCCTCTACTGTTTCTTCAGGAAACCAGGCAGCTGAAGTTAAAGGAAACCAAGCCAGTACTCCACAAATCCCATGCCTGTTGTCCATGCCCACCAGGAACCATATGGACATTACCACACCTCCATTACCTCCTGTAGCACCTGAAGTATTACGAGTGGCAGAGCACAGGCACAAAAAGGGGTTAATGTATCCCTACATCTTTCATGTTCTAACAAAGGGTGAAATTAAAATTGCAGTTTCTATTGAAGATGAAGCAAACAAAGATCTGCCTCCTGCTGCTCTACTTTATAGGCCAGTTCGTCAATATGTTTATGGAGTCCTGTTCAGTTTGGCGGAAAGCAGGAAAAAAACAGAGAGGCTTGCTTTTAGAAAGAACAGACTTCCTCCAGAATTTTCACCAGTGATAGTTAAAGAATGGGCTGCTTACAAAGGAAAGTCTCCCCAGACCCCTGAGTTGGTAGAAGCTCTTGCATTTAGGGAATGGACTTGTCCCAATTTGAAGAAGCTGTGGTTGGGGAAAGCAGTGGAGGACAAGAATCGGTGAATGAGGGCATTCTTGGCCTGTATGAGGTCAGATACACCAGCAATGTTAAACCCAAGTAATGGACCTATAACATCATGATATCACTTTAGCTGCCATGAGTGCATTCTAAAGAATCCTGTGATTTGTGGTTTGGTGTTATGTGATTTATGATTTGTTGTTATGTCCAGCTTGCAGAAAACTTGAAATAACACACAAAACTACAAATCTAATATTTGTAGAATAGAGCCGTGGAAGTTAACATAGCTGAGTGCAGAGTACTATAATTGTGTAGTGTGAAAGTGATATTGGGACCGATTTCTAATAATCATTTGGACTTCTTTATTTAAATCTGTTTCACCATTACTTACTTTCGGGGGAAAGATCATCTAGTCAGTTTTAAGATTCCTGGTAACTTGAAAACTTGTACACCTTTGTGAAATCTCAGCTGCTCTTTAAAAAGCTTGCAAGTTCATTAGGAGATTCCTGTGCCCTTTGTCCTGAAAAGGTGCCCTCTTAACTGAAGGGTTATTTGAAGGGCCAATCAATTAGGCACAATAATGTGATTTAAAAGGAAAATACATACTTCAACCCTTTCACATTTAATCAAGGGATTAAGTAGATTATGTGTGTTATCTGTACAACAGATATATGTTTTGAATTGGTCTCTTTTTTCAAAATGCATTCATAAAGCATTGAAATAGTGGTGCATTCACAAATAGATTTGAAATCTAGGCTTGCCACACAGTTCTTTCTCTTTTGTTGTATGATATAACTACCACATGTGGAATGGGAGGGGGAACACAAAACTACACTATTGAGAGTAAAATTCATTCAAATTTTAATCTGTATTGGCTAGACATGTGGCTGTACTGCTTATAATAAATATTAAATTATGCAATAAAAACAAATTGGGAGATTTACTGGTGTTTTGGGAGGTGTAATAAGGTAACAGTAAAGCTGCTGTGCTAGTTGATGATCACATCAGGCCTGTAGCAATGGGTTTGGTATAATGCATGAAAGCATTTTTAGGTCTGAATATATTGTAAAGTATAGAAATAAAGTATCCACCTTTGTCTGGCCCTTTAGCTTAATGACTGTGAGTCTCACTATGAAGGGAAAGTGCATAAAATGGTTCATCAGATGATATTATTTGTTTTTAAAAGATCTTTAACATAGACAGGTTTCTTTTTATAAATATAGGAAATTGATTGAGTTTGCTTTAGTAACAGAAACCACTTACAAGATTCATGGTACATTTAATTAATTTATTTGTATTTTTAAATCCCAACTTTCTCCTACTCAAGGAACATGAGGTGGGAAATGTGATTACCATCTTCATTTTTATCTTGACTAATACTGTATAAGATAGGATCAAAATACACCTTGGTGTAACAATGCCAGTATAGGTAATGACAGTTGCTGGGGAAGGTCATAGGAGTAGCAGTTCTGAAGACAAGAAGGCACTGAAAATATAGAGTGCTTAGGATAAGGAGATATTATAGTGCACTAAGGCAATGTTACCTATAGTGATTAAGCCAGGGCCACTCAGTGAACTGCATGACTGAATGGTCTCCTTAGTCATATAACACTAAGCTCTCAAACATATGAATGGACAAACTGCACTTGTTGCCTACTACCTGAAAAACCGGGATGGAGTTAGTGAGCATACATAGCATACAGCTATTGGATGCTTTTGGTTCATGTAATTTTAATGTTTATATTAATATGTTTTAGTATGTCAATCCCTTGTTTTAATGTTTAAATGTAGTTACATTTTATGATTTAATCGATAGTTTTATGTTACTGTTGTTTTATGTTAGGTTTTCATGTTTGCAAGGCATTGAGTTTTGCCGTGAATATGTTGGAAACTGCTTTGTGTCCCCCAGGGGTGAGAAAAGCAATATATAAATGAAGTAAATAAATAAATATTCCTCCATTCCTAAAGATACTTTTTTTCTTCATGTTACTCACTGTATCCCATCGCAGTAGCCAGAGCTTCAGAAGAAGGCAGCAGCACTATCTTTTTGGGTATCACAGTGTGTTTGATTATTTATTGTAGTTTTAACCTGATTCAGAAGAAGGAATCATTGTGTCCTTGTTGAAATGAAAGATTGGAAGACTGGCAGACTGAAAATCTCTTTCCCCTGTTTAGCCATGGTGCTCAATGTAGTTTGTTCAAGGCATTCTTGTTTGAACAACACTGTGTTTTCATATGTTTTGAAAGCCAGATAAGAACCATTAGAAGTGCCTTACAATACTATTGTTAGGTTTTAGAAAAGTGTTATCATCACTAACTTTATATGAAATAGAACTGGCCTAAGACATTTAGCTGCCCTAGGTGAAGGATAAGATGATGCCCCTCTTACAAATAGAATGAAATGTTGTATTGCAGAATTATAGAAAATAGCATTTTTGCACCTCCTGGGACTTATGAGAAAACTTATTCACTCATTCATGAGAGCTATGCACCATATTTTTGAAATGAATTATGTTATTTTAAGAAAAGGACATAGTGCTCTGATACAGGCTTTAGTTATAAGAGTGAACATTTGTAAACTGCAGACAAGTGTGCAAATAGAGACAAAACTTAGGGAACATGTGTTTAAACAGTGGATTTATAAAACATATGGAACATGAAAGCTCTCAACTTTATACCAAAGAAGGGTGTGAAGAATGTGTAGCTGAGACCTGGAAAAACTCAATGAGATTGAGCTGTGGGGTTGGCTCTTAAATGAAGAGACTGACCATGGTGAAGTACCTTGAAACTGTGAATTAGATCTATATGCTACCTTCCTCCCCTCAAAATCACATTATAAATAGAGCTTAAGGAATAGTTGATAGCACACAGACCTCATCTTCCTTGATATTGCCAGGTGGTTGCTGTCCTCTCATTTGTTCCCTCCTGCTCTTATCATCAGTACTGCCTGGAGCCTAGGGAGAGGGTGGAGAGACAATCACTTCAAACCTGGCTATATAAAACATATGTCAAGTATATCCATCACTCTGGACAGATGCTCTGCTTATCAAATGGTGAGGATTGAATATGAGACAAAATCATATTCTTGGATTTTTTTGAAGCACTCTGCAGGTTTCACGAAGGAGACTAACACTGTGTGATGTTGAATATTCCTTTAAGAACAGGATACTTCAGATAGATGAATATATGATAGCATTTGAGATTCTCAATTTTTTTAGATAAAGGAAGGGGTCTTGGGAACAACACAGCAGGTTCTCTTGCCACCCTGAATCCCCCACAACAACAAAGACAAGCCCAGCCATATTAAGATTAAAGCTGAATGAAAAACACTAGGACAAATAAATTTGGTTATATGCTTTAGAAGCTATCTAATCTCAAAATTAATTTCTGATTACACCATATATAAAATAATATTGTTCATAACATTAACAAAAGTTTGTAGAGTCAGTAGTAGAATGAACTTGGCTATCCTGCTGTGCTTTTCCATATTAATGGTTATTGAGTAGGCTTGTGCAATGCTGCCAATGGGCCAGACTGAAAACGAATCTTTCAGTTTTCCGGACTGAAAATGGATTTCTGTCCTCCTGAATTTGGGGGGCTCCCAAAAAACAGATCAGGGCCCCCACCAAAATCTGGGACACTGAAATGGATCAAGGTTTACCTGGATTGCACAAGACTATTATTGAGTCCTTCTTAGCCAAACAACAGATGACCAAAGTGATCACAGGAGCCTAAGTACACAGTCTTGGATTGCTTCTCAGGAGTTTTTTTGGGAAGAACAGTGGTGTTACCTGGTCATTTTTGTTAACTATTTTGTAATAGAAATGCAAATGTGGGTTGTATGTATCAGGAAATAAAATTACCTTCATAGAGAGATTGTCCAGTCTTACAAAAATTGCCATTTATATTGACTATGACCACTTGGTTAGTTAGATAAGAAATATTCCGAGTGATGCAATAGGTTATTTAGTAAGCAAGATCCAACAATGCACTTTGGCAGCCAATATTAGTGGAAATGAAATTTTTCCCCCTTTCTGATGTGGTCTCTGTGACATGAAAAACCACAGGTATATCCCACTAAATGTTATGGAGACATCCTATGGAATCGTTAAGTTTGTAGTGGTGAAATACTAGAGTTGTCAGGCTGAAAATTCTACATATTCATCCCAAAACTGCAAAACCCAGGATTCTATAGAATGTCACCATGGCTGCTAAAGTGGAACCATATTGCTATATTTGTGTAGTATCAAAACGTTTTTGCTTCAGAACAAGCTTTTAAGGTGTGTAAGGATTTCCCAGATTAAGCTTTTAAAGTGGATGGGAGGCAGCAAGAAGAAAGGGGGTCATCATTTCTGGTGCAAGAGAAAGTACCCAACAGAACTATTCTACTGAATTCTGGCCAATATATGCATGTGCATATTTCAGTCCTAAAGATGTCAACCAAGTTTACATAGACTGAAAATAATACATTATTTGTCTTTTCAATGATTATTGAATTAATAGTTACATTTATTTATGATTGTTCTTACAGAGTTCTCTCTCTGGCATTTTACCATGTTTATTACTCAGCCAAATATACCAAAATACAAATGTAAGTAATTTTTTCCAGTTAATAACAAATGCTGAGTGAATCACAACTAAGGATGGACTCAATCAGGTTTTGAACTATAGATATTTTCTTTAAAAGATGGAGGAATAGCTTTCACCCATTAAGATAAACCTAATTAACATTTTGCTGTGTGACACAAAAATGAACCAATTCAACAAACTTCCATCCATTTCTATAATTGCACCCCACAGGAAGCTTTAGGTACAACTACACTGGAGAATTCATGCAATTTGACATCACTGTAACTGCCCTGGCTCAACACTATGGAAGGTATTTAGTCTTTTCTGCCAAAGAGTGCCAGGTCCTCACCAAACTACAGCCCCCTTGAGTCTATATCATTGAGCCAGGGTAGTTAGAGAAGTATCAAGCTGCATTAATTCTACAGTGTAGATGCTTTTTTGGGTGCCCCCGTCTACTCATGTTATACCAGCAGTCAAATACTTTTTTGTTTTATTTTTGTTTTATGAAGGCTGTTAGTTTTATCTCCAAACTAGTGTATGATCTGGACATTTCTAATGGTGTAGTTTTGTCTAGACCTTACCTTGGCTGTCCTTATCACCACTGCCATGGACTTCCAGGAGACCTCCTGGTACTGGGTGCCTTTGCTGCAAAGGAGTCCATGCAGCCAGGGGGAAGGAGAGGGCTGAAGTGGAATCATAGTTCTATAACTGCATAGTGTTAATTGAGTCAAACATAACCTCAGCACCACAAACAGCCATCCAGGGGTTGTTTTTGTAATATCCAATCTTTCTAGTCAATGTGGAATTTTAATGCTATAGATATATGATGTGAAAGGGACCATTCTTCACTCCTGTCTAAAATATTTGGACTATGACAACAAACAATATTCTTATTTGCTTCTTGAACATTCTTTGTGATGAATTATGCAATCTTGTACATGTCTTTTCAGAGGTACATCCCACTGAGTTCAATGGATTTTATTCCCAGAAGCAGAGTATAGGACTTTAGTTTTAATACCTTCTGCTGCCAAGTGAATAACTCAGGATTCAAACCATCTTCATATAGTTAGGAATCCACAGGAGTCTTTGAATATCTGATAGTATGCTTGACTATACTAAATGGTTGTTATTGTTATGTTTATTTCCATCCCACCTTTTTCCTGCTCTAATACTCAAGACAGTTTACAAAAGTTAGAAGAGATATAGCTAAAATGTGAACATTGTATAACAGTTAAAATACAATTAAACCATCAATGAAATTAAAAGCAGTTAAAATAAATGGTTTAAAAACTAAACAAATATAAAATATACAGCACATTAAAGGCATTTCCTTCTTGAACAGTCATCCCTCAAAAAGTTGACAATGAAAGGATAGCAGGGAAGGTGCAAATCTAACCATTGTAGAGAGGGATTTTCAATTCCTGAAGGCAGATACCAAGATTTCAAAATACAGGCTGGGTTATGCTCCTGTTACCAGAATTTGGTTGAGCTCAGCTAGCACTATCCTTGCTTGCATACTGTTTCAGGCATTGTGGCACATTATTAAACAGATTAATGTTGGGAAGAAACCTACTGAATTTCACCATTTTCTCTTAGGCAGCAAGAAAAAAAAAGAAGTGTATTATTCCTGCTTGTGCTTGGCTTATCAAAATGTTTACTTTTGCTTACTGTATTTGCATACATCCAAGTCTTCTTGTGCCTTTGATAAAAATTTTATAGGCAATAAGTTATAAACTGTGTTTATGTATAATTTATCCTTTTAAATACATATTCTATGTCCTCACATTTTCAAACTGAGGGGCTTACTTTAGCTTTGTATCTTTTAAAAAAGGGATTGAACACTTTAAGGGATTCATGAATAACGTATGCTTCAAGGTGCATTTGCATTTTTATAGTGTGGATATTGTAACAGTATAGATTCTTCTTTTGCAGTGTTCACTTTCAAGTCAACATGAATTCCTTCAGAATTAACTACAAAAAAGACGTAGGCCTTGAAATGCACCTTTTTTATTGCCTCCCTATAAACCATGCATTGCTGTGACAGTCAGGTCAGAAACAAAGTTTCAACATCTTTTAAAAATCTGTGCTTTTCCAATTTTACATGTAAAACCTAGGTAGGTATATTTTATTTCTGTAACAAGTAAATTGGTAATTGAAGCATTCAAAGCTAACCTGTCAAGGTCAAAACAAATATTGAACCTAATTACAACCCAACATTGATAAATGAGGTACCTAAAAGATCACCAATCTACAATTCCAGTTTTAGGTCTAAGGAAAATCTTATATTTTGAGTTAGGTCATTGTATTCTCTAGCTTCTGAGGAGTTTAATGCTCAATGAACACTTTGGTCCAATTTAATTGATCAGAAGAATCAGGCATGAACTCTTTTCTTGAGTTGTATCAGATGAAGTATTAATAGGTAGCAACCTTAATATGATTATATTCAATAGTTGTTTCTCTAAGAGTGTAGGTATAGCATATGTTCAGGCCATTTCCTGTTTGTTGATAATATTCGTCTACATTGAATCTGTGAGCACTTCCAGCCAGAGCCAAAATCTGTGTTTTAGAACTGCATCAAAAAATCCCAGAACCTGAGAGCAGGTCCATACACAGACTTGTCAGTCTCAGGACATAGTTCCCCATCATCCTCACAGCCTTCCTCTGCAGCAGAACAAGATGGATGTCAGACAGGCGACATCTAGAGAAAGTTGGTTTTTTTTAAAAAAAATCCCTTCATTATGCATGGACCATAAATGCGCACATGATAATATCTTAATATAAACACGAGCTGATTTGCATGTGCACATATTAGATCCAGTGCATAATGGAGGTAATAAAAAGAAACTTCTGTTGGATCTCTCTCTTCCCCCAATTCTTAATTCAATCTCTGTTTAAGATTTTATAGTATAAAATAAAGTGTTCCAGAGAATTTAAACTGTTCTCCATTTGTGCTTCCTTTGAATCACCTGTGGTTCAGCTCGATCAACCAATCAGTTGTTTTGGGCTACATTGGCGGGGGAGGAAGGGGAAAAGGAAAGTATGTGTTTTGCATGACGGCAGAAATATACATTCAAAGGTGTGCTTTTCCAGGCTAATCGGGGTTTAAGCACATCTTTTAAACACATGCTTTTAAGCTCTTAACCTGATTCGTCCTGCATTTTGGTTAAATGTTATTTAGCCACCTATCCCGCTTTTAACCTGGTTTCTTCTGTGTTTTACGACATGTGTATAAGGGCCCTTGTAGTGTCTGTGTATGTGTATCACTTTCATGTTTGAAGAACACGTGTTACACATCAGAACACACCTCCATCATTTGGAGTGGCTCCCTGTTAGTTAAGATGAGATTATGCAGCATAAATGATCATGACAATCATGGCACAATTGGCACAAATATAGCCCGAAAAAACCTACAACAACCCAATCATGGCACAATTGTGAAAATGTAACATAGGTAAATTCAGAGCAACTAGAGATCTGTAAATGCAATACAAGATGCCAGCTGAAGAGGAAATGGTTCATTTTTAGACACTGCTTTGAACTTCAAACCAGAAAGAAACATATAAAGAAAGTCTAGATTGAGCAAGTGTCACATGTGGAAACTACAAGAGTACTTGGGAGCTTGACAGGTGTCCTAGGAAGCCAAGTGCAGGTGCTGGCCTTGCTTGGAATATTCCTAAAAGCATTTAGTTCCTAAAGGCTGTTCCATCTGAATCTAAAGGCTGTTCCATCTGAATAGGGAAGTTGTAGAGAAGGCTCCTTTTTCAAATGTGTCACCTGGAAGAGAAAATGATTCCTTTTATTTTGCAGAACAGACAGGAGGCAAACAGCACATGCCATTGCCGAGTGAACTGCATAATCAAAACTGACAAATCCTGGAGGAGGAAGCTGCTATTATAAAGCCGAGCACGACTGAAAAAACTGCCTTGACTTCCTCAGCAACTACCTGCTGCTGCTGCCGCCAGCATCACCACCATGAAACAGCCCTCTTGAGGTTCTGGTGACATTACCCTGGATTTTCAGACAGGCTATGGAAGAGAACGATAGCTTTGCCATCCAAAAGGCAGCAGAGGGGGAACCACAGGGAGAACAGAGGCTGACATTAAAATCAACTACCATTGCAATTTGAAAACGGTAAAGAAATGATGAGGAGCAAGACGGTGTTTGGATGCAGCATGGTACCTGAAAACAACAACATCATCATTTCTCACTCTTCCCTGATTTAAGAAAGGGATATTGGAATATACAGCACAGAACACTTCAACTTGGGAGGGATAATGAGAAGTTGGTAACATCAGTGGCTAGGCTTATTACTGATATAAACAACCCTACAACTCATACTGAAATAAATCTACACAGGAAGATAGGGTTCTTGGTTTTGTTGTTAACTCATCAGAAGCAAGATTTAAAAAGCAGCAGTGGAAGAAAAAAACAAAAGAAAGAAGCAAGAGGAAGAGGGAGGGATGGCAATGCTTTTTTGCTTTTGCAAATGATCTGGAGAGCAATGTGGTGAACCAGTATTCAGCGAACAGCACTGATGTCCTAAGATATCATGATAGTCATATTATAAAGAATTCTCAAAGACATACACATCTCCTATGAAGCAGGAGTAAAGCCATCCATCTATCAAATTGTGATGTATCAGCTACTGCTGCCCAAAACACAGTGTATTTTAAAACAGAAAATTGGTTCAGACAGAGGATACAGATGAAGAAGATATCTTTCCAAGATTTTTTAGCTATCAAATTTCAGTGTCTTTGGCCAAATCTATACATAGATAAGTTGTTCAAATTGTGACAGCACTGTGTGTGAACTGGAAGAATGAAAGAATTCCTAGCCAAACCGCATGCTGGATTCAATTGTATTTAACAGTGGATTGGTGTTGTTGTCATGAATGACTTTTTAATAACTTTAAAGAATAGGTTCTTTTTATTGCAATTTCCAGTATGAGAGGTTATATCAGATCACAGAAAACGTTTAGACAAAGAATGACATACAGACATACAGATTCTATGCGACTACACTGGATTTACAATTATATTGGCTAACAAACAGACAAAGGCAAATTATATTTTCACTCAACATTCACACACATGTACATGCATTCATCCTCATGCATCCAAAATATGACCATATCCTTTTCTCCCTCCTTGGATTAGCACCTGTAAGGCCAGACCTTGCTTTCCTGTAGCTTGCTACTAGAAGTAATATAGTGGTCCCTGTGCCAGCAGATTAGTAAAGTTATCAAGCATATTTCTTGATAAAAATAGACATAGACTATCACTCACAAATAGCATTAAATAATACAATATCAAATTCAGAAATTGAAAATGTAATAGATAATCTAAAAGAAAACTCAGACAGCCTAACCACAAATTTCTACAATTTTTTTAAAGGGGAAATTACTCTGAATTTGGTCATACTCTTTAACAAAATCATGGAAGGAGGTAAAGTTCCAGACTCCTGGAAGTATTCTGAGATAATTACAATTTCAAAACCAAATAAAGATGAGACAGATCCCAATGCATATAGACCTATCTCCCTCAGTAATGTGGACTATAAGATCTTTACAAAAAAATTAACAAACAGAATAAGGGAAAAATCCCAAAAATAATCCATGAAGATCAATATGGATTTATTAAAAATAGGAAAATAGCAGACCCTATCAGGATCATTCTAAACACTATAAATCATGCCACAGTTAATAGATCCAAATTGCTTGATTTTCGTAAATCATTTGAGTCAATAAACCATAATTACCTGAATAAAATATGTGAGGCAAGCAGAATGGGGGGAAAATTATGCAAAGTAATAAAAGAAATATACAACGGAAATAAGGCAGTCATAAATGTAAATGGGTTTGATTCGAGACAAATTAATACAAAGAGTGGAACTAAGCAAGGATGCCCACTCTCCCCTCTACTATTTGCATTGGCCATTGAACCTTTAGCAAATTTAATTAGAAAGGATCAAACCATCAAAGGATTCAAGGCTGGTAAAGAAGAAATAAAAATAAACCTTTATGCGGATGACGCCATGGTAATTTTAAGCGAGGTGAAAGCAAGGTGAAAGAGTCGCTAAGTTCACTGGTCAAATTAATAAAGGAATTTGGAGAAATTTCAGGGCTTACAATCAACTTAGGTAAAACAGAAATTCTCCACAAGAATCTAACATCGAAAGAACGAAAAATTGCCCAAAATATTTTAGGAGTGAAACTGGGAAAGAAGTCCCTAAAATACTTAGGAGTAGAAATTCCAAAAAATTTAAACAACATTACCCAATCAAACTTCAACCACTTATGGAAAACTACAAGTAAATTACTTAAAACCTGGGGGAAGAATTTTCAGGACATCACTTCTAGACTTAAAATTTATAAAATGAAGATTCTACTCAAATTCCTATATTTATTTCAAAGTTTGCCAGTAAACATCTCTGCAAAACTCTTCAAGAAGTGGGACAATTCCATCAAAAAATGAGTAGTGAGAGGAAATATAAATAGAATTTCTAATTTTATATTCTATGGCACTCAAGAAATGGGGGGATGGGGAGCCCCATCCCTGGAGTTGTATTATGAGGCATGCCATATTGCTGAATTTATAGAATTGGAACAGGAAGGGGAAAAATGGGTGAAATTAGAGAAAAAATTAAATGATTGGAAAAAGTGCTCATTTATGGGAGAAAAAATTGATAAAATAGAGATTAAAAATGAAGAGATGGTCCCCTCTTCTCGGCATTGCATGTTTGGAAGAAATGGCAAAATAAATTACAAATAAATAAAATAGATCCCTTTGCTAGAAACCCTGGAAAATAAAGATTTAGGAATTTAATCAGGTCCCTGAAAGAGAATGGAGTAAAGAAGGTAGGAGAGACCTCTTGGAACCCAATGGAGATATTAAAAATGGGATAAGATAAAGGACAAATGTGGCTTAAAATATTGGATAGCTTGGTTAGGCTTGCCGCGAAGAGCACAAGAAAGAAAAAAGAAAGAAACATTAGATGCCCCATTGGATAGAATAATAGGCTAGAAAATAGAAAAAGAGAAAGGCATTATAGGGGAAATATATAAGGAACTAATAGCTTTATCTTACAATACAAAACATACTTTAGTAGAAGCCTGGAAACAGGATATAAACTTCAAGGAAAACTTGGTAAACTCCTGGATCGATAAAACCCCAAAAAATAAACGTCTAAGAATCAAAGAAACTCAAAAGAAAATAATTTCAAAATGGTATAGGACCCCCTCTCAATTGGCTCACATTATGAAAAACACATCTAACAAATGCTGGCATAAATGCAGGGAGATTGGTACTTTTTCACACATGTGGTGGGACTGCTCCAAAATACAAAAATATTATAATACTGTTAGAGAAGTAATAGAGGAAATAATTGAGTTGCCTGAGGGCTGAGAAAAGCAGTATATAAATAAAGTAAGTAAATAAATAAATAGAGCAAAAACTACCTTGGAATAAAGCTCGATTTCTTTCCCTCAACATAGAGGTAAAGGAGGGGAACAATGAATGGTCAGATATATTGAAATTTATGATAGCTGCTATACATGCCACAATAGTCAGAGGTTGGAAAGATAAAACAGGTGGGACTTGAAAACCTGGTGGTCTTATCTCTCTGAATATATAATTAATAACTTCATCTATGAAAAGGAAAATAAATATTTGAATATTCAGTCAAGACAAGATTGGTATAGGAAATGGTATTGTTTAATTGACAAAACAGAAGGAAAAGATAGGTACAGAACTTTAAATCAGGCCTTCCAGAAAATTAAATCAATGTACTGACTTAAGTAAACCCAGATAGGGGTAAGTGGGAGGTGGGAAGAAGGTGGTAAAGGTGGGTGGGGTGGAGGGTTTAAAGGGGTAAATAATCGAGATATACAGCAAAGGGAAGCACAATTGGAACCTGTTTCCTAGCCATAAAAACTGTAAACAGTTTTTATATTATCTTTTAGATGTCTAAGGTTTGTATTGCATTGTTTTGTCATCTGTATGAAGAAATTAATAAAAACTTTTTTAAAAATTTATTGATAAAAATAACATTTATATTATTTAACTAGAATGGTTATCTTTAAACCCATTTTGAATGCATCTGATATATCCATTGGCTAAAGTGCACTATTGAAATATGTCTATTTAGAGGAAAGTGATATGTGCAACTCTTGGTCAATGTGAAGGTCCCAAAGCACAACATGTTTTCTTTATTTCATTTATATTCCACCTATTTCCTTAATAGAGAACAAGGCCTTATAATATAGGTTAAAAGAAATACATCTGGAACAATCTGTATTATCATTTAAAAATCAGTAAATTAATTAATTTGATTACTACCAATCTTTTAAAACAATGATATAAATCCAGTACCTTCATTCAAAGATGCTTTGCAACAACCAATTGACTACTGAAGGACAACCTGTGTTGTAAATGCTGGAACAGGACTTGTGTTAAAGAGGGCTTAGTCCATGTTGAGTATGCATAGACTAGAAGTCTGGGGAATCCAGTCAGATTAATCCAAATAGTAATAGTAATAATTAAGGTTCAATTAAAGTTCAATTCAGGATCATGATAGATAGTGTGGAAATATTGATGATGATTACGAGTCTAGTACTATTTAATATCTTGATTAGAGTTGCCAGTTTTTCTTACCAGCAATTTTATGGTGGCTTGAATTCAATAAGTCCTTCCTTCAGATAGAATGGCTTTTATTAGCAGAGTGGAAATGGAGAGATCCTCACCTCTTTCTTACAGTCTCACTGCAGTTTGAAAATCTGTTCCAATGGATCTCATTTTCTGGAGTTTATTTGTTTGGTATCAGTATAGAGGCTGGAGGAAAAGAAGTAGAAGGGAAAGTGATGTTGTAATGCAGAAGCATATTTCCATGATGTTAGATGTTATCTTGTGTCTTTAACCCTCCTACCATATGGATGTGGTTCAGGAATATTAATTTCTACAGGATTTCAGTTTCTGGCTTCAATAAAAGTCACTGAATAGAGTTGTAAGGGAAGTAAGGTTGCTACCCCCACATGGATTAATGTCCTGGATCCAATTTAAATGATAAAACCATATGGAAAGCATTCACCTTTGTAGGTGTTCCGAATAGCTGCCAACTTGCTAAGATAAATACCAGCTGCACTGCACATTTGCCTATAGTTCGGGGGTGTCAATGATCTGTGACCAAATACAATTGAGATAATCCATATATACAACATCTCCAGCATACAGCTATGTTGTAGCCTAATCAAATTGGTAAAGTCTCTTTTGTACATCTTTTATCTTTGAGATAACAGCCCATGCAGTTTGCTATGCTTCATCTCTAGAAGCTTTTACACAGAACAAGTTGCAGCAAACCCTGATACTGGAAAAGGTCTAGATACATCTTCACTTAACACCCCATTCTCCACTGCCTTGGAAACCTCTGAGTTGTGTGTGTGTTTGACCTGGAAGGTTGACCTGGGATATTATCTCCCCCCCCCCCCCCGGAGGGAAAGCTGGGGTTTGGATTGAGGTGGGAACACAAACCCAGGAGGAAGTGGGTTATTTTAACCCACTTCCTCCTGTGTTTCTGCCTTGTGTGGAAGGGCTCTGGATGTGCTTCACCGAGAAGGAACAAAGCTGTTGTAGAACAGTAATCAAAGTCCCATTTCAGCAAAGTACATCAGGAGGATACCATGGGTTCTGCTGGACTCCATAGAGGTCCAGCAGAACTAATGAAAGCAAACATCCCCAAAGCTGCATTCATCTCATAGCAAGGCCTGAAACCAGATTACTATGGATCTAGATAATTCATCTCATACAAAAGCCCCTGGAAACTAAGAGGCCACCAACATGCTCCTTGGCCAAAAATATAATATAAGGGAGCAGCTAATAATTATCCTGAATGCATTTAATGTATTTTTTTATTTTATGGAAATTTATATGTATGGCATCAAATTGTTACCTATTGTAAAGCCACTCAGAGTCCCCTTTCTGGGTGAGAATGGTGGCATATAGGCTTGGTTGATCAAGAAAAAAATGCTTCTAAACTCGTTTCGTATATAGGGGGCACTGGCATTTTGATTTTAAAATTATTTCTCAAATTTTCTTGAAAACAAGATCAGAAATAGCAAAAATCTGAATAGCTTTGTTTACTTCGTTAATGGAAGGTGCCCCTCCCCCATTAGTTTAAAATCTCGCAGTTTCTCTGGCCTCCCTGGTGACAAGCGGCCATGCAGTTTCCCCCAGTGGCTGTCAAGAAGAGCTGGGCGTGGCCACGGCCACCTCCTTCCTCTGCCATCCATCGGCCCTTTGCAGTCACCTGGGCGTAGCCATGCCCACCTCATTCCCCTGCTATCCATTGCCCTTTGCAGTCACACAGAGAAGGGGAACTGCAAGATTACTTTTAAAATCTTGCAGTTTCCCTTCTCTGTGTGACTGCAAAGGGCAAGGGATGAGGTGGGTGTGGCTACGCTCAGCTCTTCTTGATGGCCACTGGGGCCGTGGCCTTCAGGAAGAGCTGGGCGTGGCCATGCCCACCTCTTCCCTCTGCTATCCATCGCCCATTGCAGTCACATAGAAAAGGGGAACTGCAAGATTACTTTTAAAATCTTGCAGTTTCCCTTCTCTTTGTGACTGCAAAGGGCAAGGGAATGAGGTGGGTGTGGCCATGCCCACCTCTTCCCTCTGCTATCCATCGCCCTTTGCAGTCACACAGAGAAGGGGAAGTGCAAGATTACTTTTAAAATCTTGCAGTTTCCCTTCTCTGTGTGACTGCAAAGGGCAAGGGAATGAGGTGGGCGTGGCTACGCCCAGCTGTTCTTGACAGCCACTGAGGGCGTGGCCTTCAGGAAGAGCTGGGCATGGCCACACCCACCTTGCCCTTTCGCATCGCGGCTTGTCATCAGGGGGGCAAGGGAAACTGCGAGATTGTAAACCTTGACCAGACATACGAAAATAATTCTGAAAAATGGGTAAATTGTTTCAATTCATGATTACTCCTCACACTATTCCAGCATGGCTCAAAATTGTTTTAAAAGTCATTTAAATACGATTTCATTCCGATTTTAGAAACTACCGAACCAGATCAACCAAGCCTAGTGGGGTACAAATGCAATAAATAATAAATAAATAAATAAATAAATAAATAAAGGAATCCAGTAAAGATGTTTTAATATTTGCCCTGCTTCAAAGAAGAAAATATCTTTTTTATGCAAGTAAACATTCTTTACCCCCCACCGCTTTGACAAATGTTTAGAAGCAAATGCTTTGTTTGACTACTTTTAAAAGGATTGTTTCTTATTTTCACTTAAGTTTTTCCCCCTTTCTCTATATTGTTGGCTTGCTCCACAGATAAACTCTCATTGAATTCTCTTGTCAAATGATATTGCTCACTAGATAATATCAACACATTTTCCATATTGCATCTCAATATAAATGAAAAATCATTTTGTGTTTTTCTGCTTGTTATTTACATAAGCAACTCTCATATCTTTTTATACATTTTGTGCAAATGTCTATACAAACAGAAAGCCCTTTCTTAATTACAATCAAACCAATTTAATTTCTCACACGATTCCCCCAGAGTTCTTGCAATGGCCGGTATTACTGAGTTTTTCATTTTCATTTACTGTGTATCCTATAGTTTTCTTTTAGGTAATGGTAGTTTCACAGTAGGACAAATTTATTGTTTAAATATATTTAAAGGAAAACTAATAGAGAACAATAAAACTGGTCTTTTTTTAAAAAAAAATCTAACAATAAACTGTTATTGTGCTTTTGTGGCAAATAAATAGTTCCAGGCAATTTCATTGAATATAATCATATTCTTAACTTCCGCAGAAACAATATGATACAATATTTTTAGTACTTTCACAGGCATTGGTTTTTTGGTTGTTTTTTTTTTTTTTTTTTTGCATTTCTGCTTGCTTGGAACTTCTAAATAAATTGTGCCAAGTTTTCTCCTCTATGGATTTACACCTCCTACACACTCTTCCAAATCAATGGGGCAGCACTGTACCATCCACGTCCTCGAAACGTCATATCTGGACATTGGACTATGGCCTATGACTCAGGAGTCAACTGATATAGCTTGAGTACAAAAAGGTTTTATCAGGCCAGACTATTGTGGCTTTGGATACAATTTCTATCAGCCCTGAGTAGTATAAACAATGGTGAAGGGTTATGGGAGGTGTTTTAAATGTAGAGGTCCCAGCTTTAGTCATCAACGTGTTCAGATAGTAAGATTTATTTATTTATTTGTCGTGTCAGAGCAACCAGTCCATTAGATAGTAAGATGTTGTATGGGAATTCCTGCCTACTGGGGTAGAACAGGGACTGCGGGGGGGGGGGGGGCACTGGCCCATTGTGGGATAGCATTGCTGTTTGTTTGTTTGTTTGTTGTTCTGAAGGTCAGCTCCCTCTCTCCTGACCTTCAGAAAGCAAGTAAAAACGGCTCTGAGACCAAGCCTTTGGCCAATAGTACAGTGCAATATGTAATGATGGAAAATTTGCAATGGCAGCTGGAATGGCCTTTTGACTGTGATCTCAGATTGTGTGGTTTTAATAATATGTTTTAATTCCTATATGGCATTTAAATTTATATTTTAATGTATATGTTTGTTTTATACTGTTGTTGATATGGCATCGAATTGTTGCCTTTTGTAAGGCTATTCTGAGTCCCCTTCAGGGTGAGAAGAGTGGGATATAAATATTATAAATAAAATACATACATTCTTATTATTGTTACTCATTTGTATCCCAATTTTCTCTCAAAATAAGAGACAGGGTGTCTAACAACATATTTGAAATGATACAAACTGAAGACTTCAAATTATTAATAAAAGCACAAAAATCAATGTTATTTCAAAAGCAAACCATGCATAAAGTTGAAAATTAAAATTAAAAGATTATATGCAAGCCTTAAAAAAAAAAAAGGATTTCATATTTTCATCTCCATTCCCATCCTAAAACTTCATGTTATTTCACTCCAAAATGCCAACAGTGAATCAAAACCTCTAGATATGGTATTGGCTATTTTGCTGCATTTTCAGGCATTTCAGTTCCCTTTCTCCTATTTCAGACCTACGCTGTTCTTTTTCCAACTAAGCCATGGCCAAATAGTCATTTCCTGTTTGGCAAGAGTTTCATTTATTTATTTATTTATTTATTTATTTATTTATTTTTATTTATTTAAATAGTTCTATTCACCTACACTCAGCTCTTCTGATGGCTTAAAATTCAGTGAAATGGAAATAGTGTCCACAGCTGTTTTACAGGCCTGGGGGGGGGGGAGGATGCTTGCACACTACACAAACAATTTTAGGGTCCATTAAAAATGTTTTCCCCATTCCATTCTAGACAATACTGAACTAACCAAAAAAGCTACCCACACCAATTTAACAAGAGTAGAAACAAGACAACTTCTTCGACTGTTGGTAGATCACTGGATTATTTACAATAAATGTGGCAAGCATTACCGACCCCCAATTGTATTACTATATCAACAATGAAACACTGTTCCTCCCATTAAATTAGATTAAATTAGATTTCTGAAAAAGAACACTGCTGGGAGGGAGAATGGATTTTTGAACTTCCTTCAAGAACTGTTCACAAATTCCTGAGCTAGCCATATAGTGAGCAGTACTCTCTTCCTTGGTTCAACAGCCCAGGCAACATATTACACTGGCACTAATAGATATTAAGTGGGCCTCATAAATCTGGAGTTTGCTCACTACTTCAGTTAAAAAAACAGCTGTATCAATTTCTATAAGAATTAATGCCATAGAAGCAGGGTGCAGCAGCTACTAGGAATTGCAAGACTAGGAAAGGAGTTCATGTCTCAGGAAGGTACCAGACTGGAAGATTTTATTTTTCTGGAGAGATTCAGCAAGTAAATAAGGTAATGCTTTTTGTTCAGTTGTCCTCCTTTCACAGCTATTTAAAGACTGCAGGAGGGCTGAATGTGGCTTGGAGTCAGATATTGATATGCTCTGTAAGTGATGCAATGGAAAACTGCCACAGATTCCCTTGCAAGATTAGAAACATGCCCTCACAACAATTTCAGTTCCATAATACTTACAATAGTCAAAATGGAGATGCCATTCGTGTTCACATCCAACTGTGTACATTAATTTCATACCAATACCTGTTAATGATGGTACAATGCTAAAGTATGACATGAAAACTAGTTGAAGAAAAAAGATATGTATAATCTTCCATTGTTTGCCACAGAGGAAAACTTAACAGAAAATTTTAAAAGAAAATAGAAAGACTGAAGACAATCAATACAAGGATAGACCAACTTCTTGTTAGGAAGGGAACATTGCTGAACATAGTTGCACTTCCAGCTGCTTATTGAAATAGTAGCGACTTGTCAGCAATACTCTGAATGACTTCCAAAGAAGTACAGTGGAAAAGTAGGTAATTTTTCCCATCATAGAGGTGCAGTAATATACAGAAATACCCAAGTTTTTAGCTCCTTCTCTTCTGCACACATCTATATATATAAATCTGTTAGGTTGGTTCAACCGGACAGCAAAACTCCACAACCCCCCAACGAAACTGTACCAAAATTGCCATGCCCATAACACAACCCACAAGGTACAAACATATCTACTCAAAATGGAAAACAACACAACAACACACTCACAAAATGGCAAAACAACAAAACTCAAAAAACCCCAACAAAACTTAACCAAAATTGCCATGCTCATAACACAACCCACAAGGTACAAACATATCTACTCAAAATGGAAAACAACACAACAACACACACAAAACAGCAAAACAACAAAACTCAAAAAAACCCAACGAAACTTAACCAAAATTGCCATGCCCATAACACAACCCACAAGGTACAAACATATCTACTCAAAATGGAAAACAACACAACAACACACTCACAAAACGGCAAAACAACAAAACTCAAAAAAGCCCAACGAAACTTAACCAAAATTCCCATGCCCATAACACAACCCACAAGGTACAAACATATCTACTCAAAATGAAAAACAACACAACAACACACTCACAAAACGGCAAAACAACTGAGCATGCGCATTGGTGCCCAGCCGCAAGTTCCCTGGCGCGCGCACACAGTCTTCCGGCCAACGTTCCCTCTGCGGAAGCCATGCCCACTCCAAGCCCCGCTGCACCGCTTCCCGCACCCCCCCCACCGCACGCACACACACAACCCCACGCTCCATCACTCCCCCCGCCGCACACACACACGCAACCCCACACTCCAGGAAAGAAAAGGAAAGATGGAAGGAAAGAAAAGAGAGACAGCAGAAAAGAAAGAAAAAGGTGGAAGGAAAGAGGTAGAGAAGGAAGAAATGAGAGACAGAGGGAGGGAAAGAAAAAGGGGGAAGGAAGGAAGGAGAGAAGGAAAGGAAAAAGGGAATAAAGGAAGGAAAGAGGAAGTGAAGGAAGGGCGAAGATGTAGAGAAAGAGGGAGGGAAGGAAAGAAGGAAAGAGAGAAGGAAGAAAAGAGACCAGAAGAGAAAGAAAAAGGGGGAAGGAAAGAAGGAGAGAAGGAAAGAAAAAAGGGAATGAAAGAAGGAAAGAGGGAGTGAAGGAAGGGGGAAGATGTAGAGAAAGAGGGAGGGAAGGAAAGAAGGAAAGAGAGAAGGAAGAAAAGAGACCAGAAGAGAAAGAAAAAGGGGGAAGGAAGGAAAGAGATAGAGAAGGAAAAGGAGAAGGAAAGATGGGAGGGAAGGAAGGAAGGAGGGAAAGAAGGAGAGAAAGAGGGAAGGTTGGCCATAGCAAGGTTGTTATTTCTATGATTATTATGATGCTATTATTCCTATGAGACCCTTTTAGGGGGAATGGGAGAGGTGTCAGGTCCCAGAGGCAATGCATTGCATTATTGTTATTGTTATGATGGTGGTGAAATAAAAGGAAATAAAAAGAGAAAGAAGGAAGCAAACAGGGAGGGAAGAAAGGCAAAGGAAGAAAGGGGGAGGGAATGAAGGAAAGAGAAGGATGAAACCAAGTAGTGAAAGAAGGAAAGAAAGAAAGAAAGAGGTAGAGAAGGAAGAAAGGAGAGAAAGGGGGAGGAAAAGGGGGAAGGAATAGGTAGGTACCTCTCTCTCATAATAGTCCAGATATCTACCTCAACTTTGATAAGTTTTACTATAGGCCACAGCAACGCGTGGCAGGGCACAGCTAGTTCATTCATAAATGTGATCTGCCATCTCTCCACTTTTCATCAGCAAGTTGCTAGTAGTGATAGATTATTGAAGTTGTTAATAACACCACCACATTAAACTATTGCCTGTTTGTGATTGCCAAGCAACTGCAACAAGGTATTGCCAAAGGCTTTCATGGCCAGAATCACTGGGTTGCTGTAAGTTTTTTGGGCTGTATTGCCATGTTGTAGAAGCATTCTCTCCTGATGTTTTGCCTTCATCTATGTTGTGAGGTCTGTTGGAAACTAGAAAAATGAGGTTTATATATCTGTGGAATGTCCAGGGTGGGAGAAAGAACTCTTGTCTGATTCAGGCAGGTGTTAATGTTGCAATTGGCAATATTAGCATTTAATGGCCTAGCAGAGGTGATTAACTGTCCCTGATGGTTTCTTGTCTGGATTTCCCCTGTCTTTGAATGTTGTTCTTTATTTACTGTTATAATTTTAGAGGTTTTTTAAAATACTGTTAGCCAGATTTTGTTCATTTTCATGGTTTTTGCCTTTCTGTTGAAATTGCCCAGATGCTTGTGGATTTCAATGACTTCTCTGTGTAGCCTGACATGGTAGTTGTTAGAGTGGTCCAACATTTCTGTTTTCTCAGATAATATGCTGTGTCCAGGTTGGTTCATCAGGTGCTTTGCTATGGCTGACTTCTCTGGTTGAAGTAGTTTGCAGTGCCTTTCATGTTCCTTGATTCGTGTTTGGGTGCTGCGTTTGGTGGTCCCTATGTAGACTTGTCCACAGCTGCATGGTATATGGTAGAATCCTGCAGAGGTGAGAGGATACCTCTTTTCCTTTGCTGAAGATAGCCTTTGGTGGATTTTCTTAGTGGTTCTGTATATAGTTTGTAGGTTGCGTTTCCTCATCAGTGAGGAATGACATCAAACTCCATTCTAATGCTAAGATTTTTGTGGTCAATGACATCAAACTCCATTCTAATGCTAAGAGTTTTGCTTACATAATAGGTGAAAGATAGAGAAGTGCTGAAAAGTTTCTGGAACATTTTAAGTTATGTCTAGAATTTCAAGCGAGAAGCAAATGTCTAGGATAAATGTGTGACTAAACAACGCATAGGACTTTCTACAAAGCAAATTATGTTTCCCACAGAGATTAAATCAATTTCATGCATAATTTATTAAGGGCTGTCATGGGTGGCCTGGTTTCAGATAAAACACAGACAAATTGAGTCATTTTTCTTCAGCAGGACCAAATATATTTATCTATAGCTGAACCAGACAGTACTTTGTTCCAGGATGAGATACAGAGTTAGATCACATGTTCACTTGGCTAAAGAACCTTTTGACATGGTAAAGCTTAAGTGATGTATGATTAGAACACTCCAAGTGGAGTACAGTACACTCCTAAGATTTATGCAATTCTTCCCCCACAATGAAATAGAATAAATAATTATGCAAATAAGGCCTAGAGGTAGATTTCTACCCTGACATCTTCTGTCCAGTTTTCCCTCTGAATGTTGTATCCCATTTAGTGGCTGTGTCTCCACCCCTAACCCATTAAATAGTCACCACTGAAGTGAATGGAGGACCTGGCTCAAGACACAATAAAGCTGGTGTGGCTGGCACAGTGGCAGGTCCTTAAGAATCCTTGGCCTTCTTATTATGAAAGTCTCCCCATTAGGATTAATCCCCAAGAAAATGACTGGTGAATTTGTAATAATTAATAATCTTTCCTTCCTGCAGGTTTGTCAGTAAGTCATTGAGTTCTTGACAAACTCTGTTCAGTATACTAACCACTTCATCACAAAGGCCAGGGGAAGCATCCCACTTCACGTGGCTTCTAGGAGAAAAAAGAGAGTCAGCAAGGTTAATCTGTCATCTCACCCACAGCTTCCTCTTTGCAACATTTTCCCTTTGCACACAGGGAAGCATCACCCAAGTACCGGGGATCTGCGCTGGTTCCATTGGAGCCAACAAAACATGGGAAGCCTTTTGTGTTGAAAGTGAAGCTTCCAGTGATGCTTTCCACCTGGTTGGGGGCAGGGACTCAGATGGAAGTCACATGACATCCTGTGATGGCCAGCATGAGGCTCCATTCTCAAGTCAGGGTGGAAGTGTCCTAATAATTGTTTAATGGTAAGTGTGAGAGTATCCTAATAACTAAGGGTGTAGTACTTGGCAAACCCAGATCAAGTCAATCTGTTAGATTCTTAATATCAAGGTTCCTGTTACATGGGCAAATTCCTTCTCCTAGATGTGGATGAGATATCACATTCAGATTTTGAGGGTTTTGGCTTAGAATAGACTTTTGGAGATTGCACAACACATGAGTTGTTTGCAGTTCACCTGAAATGGAGTATTTTCTACCCCAAAATATTGCTACTAGGCTTGGGCGGTTTCGTTCGTTAATTTCGTAATTCGTTATTAATTCGTATTTAAATTAGCTTACGATCCAATATTGAGCCATGCAGGAATTGTGTGAGGAGTAATAAAGATTCGAAACAATTTTTTCAATTTATTCCATAATTATTTCGTAATTATTTCGTAATTATTTTCGCATGTCTGGTGCAAGTTTTATAGTTGTTGTTTGTTTTATCACACCAACAGTCAAGAACAGAGGGAGAGGGAAGCTTCAGAAGTTCCTCCTGTCCCATTTGGAGGGTTTTTTTTAGCATATTGTGCAATCTCGTCCGCCATTAACGAATTGATTCGTAATTTTATGAAATTTCGTAAATTTCGAATTTTTTTAAAGGAAAATTTCGGAATTATTTTAAAAAATGAAACGCAAGGGCCCCCTAAAAACAATACGAGTTTAGAACCAAATTTTTCCGTGGTTACCCAAGCCTAATTGCTACACTACGGCTGCCCTCATCTTTAAGGTGATATCAGCGGGATTATTATTTTGACTAGGTAGGACAGTGGTTCTCAACCTGTGGGTCCCCAGATGTTTTGGCCTTCAATTCCCAGAAATCCCAACAGCTGGTAAACTGGCTGGGATTTCTGGGAGTTGTAGGCCAAAACACCTGATATAGGATGCTCAAGAGATAGGCATTCCCTGGGCTACCCAAATCTCAATACTCATTCACATCTGATTGAAGGATGCCACCTTTAACTATATGTGACTCTTGATTACTCTGTGCTTGTCTAAAACCAAGCAGCAGCTATAGAGCCACTGCATTTTTCTTTGCCAAAGTGTCAGACTCTTGCCCAGAAGAAACCTTGTGTAATTTTATGGCTGCCAGGTGCGATGGCCCTCTATTGTTTACATCCACTCTTGTGTACTTTCAGTTTTAGGCTGTCCTTCATAAGATTCTATATCTTAGAGACTGCAACTCTTCCCTTTCTAGTTTGTATTCACTCTTGATGAGATTACCTCTTCTGCAGGTAGAACCTACATGGAGGAGACTGATCAAGTGCATGTTTGTGATCTCTAACATTTAAACATGACACTCATTAAATGTTCTCTATGCATCTTTGTTCCTTTTCAGGAGTAATGATGTGTTCATTTGTATCTGGTCATGGGGACATGTTTCTCTGATGATGCCACTCTACACAAGGCATGAAATTGGGGAGGGGACTTAGAAGCTGCACAGCAAGTCTAGAGCATGGTATATGGCTAGTCTTAGGCTGGGTCTACACTGCCCTATGTCCCAGGATCTGATCCCAGATTATATGTTTACCCCAGATTAACGGGCAGTATAAACTCATATAATCCAGTTCAAAGCAGACAATATGAGATTAATTCCTGGAATATAGGGCCATGTAGATCCAGCCCTAGAGTACTTGCTAGGACCCCTTACCTTAGTAAATGATTCATGATTGTCAGAATACACACACACACACACACAGATATAATTATTATTTAAAACATTTATATTCTGCCCTTCTCACCCTGAAGGGGACTCAGGACGGAGCACAACATATATACAGCAAACATTCAATGCCGGGACATGAATTCATTATATGCATACATTTGTCTCAATATTAAAATACACTGTTTAAAACCATCATGATAATCTGTGTCTAATCTATCTATCTTAATATATAAAAAGCTAATGGTCGTCGTTAGTAGCCTAAAAACAAACAAACTATGGATCCAACTGACATCAAACTTCTCATACCGCAAGGTATGACCAACAATTAAAAAAACCCAAAAAAACCCAAAACCGTGAAAAGAGCTTTACAATTCTTAAAAAATAAAAAATATCTTACCACTAGGCTTGGGCGGTTTTGTTCGTTAATTTCGTAATTCGTTATTAATTTGTATTTAAATTAGCTTACGATCCAATATTGAGCTATGCAGGACTACTGTGAGGAGTAATTAAAAATCAAAACAATTTTTCCAATTTTTTTCTTATTGTTTCGTAATTATTTCCGTATGTCTGGTGCAAGTTTTATAGTTGCTGTTTGTTTTATCAGTGATAAAAAATAAATTATCACACCAACAGTCAACAACAGAGGGAGAGGGAAGCTTCAGAAGTTCCCCCTGTCCCATTTGGAGGGTTTTTTAAGCATATTGCGCAATTGCGTCTGCCATTAACGAATCGATTCGTAATTTTACGAAATTTTGTATATTTTGAACTTTTTTAAAGGAAAATTTTGGAATTCTTTAAAAAAACGAAACGCAAGGGCCCCCCTAAAAACGAAACGAGTTTAGAACCAAATTTTTCCGTAGTTACCCAAGCCTACTTACCACACATGTGCAAAACCTAGCCCCGCCCATCCATAGCAAAGCAGCTGCCTCTCCCTGTTTCAGGAGCCAAGCCGAGAAGCCAGCAAAGCTGCTCTGAAAAGCAGCCTTGAGAGCATTCTGAGAGAGAGAGAGAGAGAGAGAGAGAGAGGAGGGGGAGGGAGAGAGGGAGAAGGACAGATGGAGGGACAGAAGAAGCCAAGAACCAAGCAAGCCTTTTCCATCAGTCAGGCAAGGAAGGCAAGAGGGAAAGGGAAAGGGAAGGGACGGGAAGGGAAGGAAAGAAAAGAGAAGGGAGGGAGGAGCCACAACAGGAGGAGACTGCACAGGCCTCCAAAGAGACACAGGGTTCAGTAACAAATCTCATACTCCAGGCCTGGGCCTACTTTGGCCCTCCAGGCATTTTGGACTTCAACTTCCACAATTTCTAACAGCCATGCTGTTCTGGCTGTTAGGAATTGTGGGAACTGAAGTCCAAAATGTCTGAAGGGCCCAAGTAAGCCCAGGCCTACACACATATACAAACAACACACACATGTACATATCCACACAAACACACACATACATAACACATATATACACATGCACCCACATATACATATGCACATACATAAGCATATACACACACATATATACACATGCAAACCACACATATATACATATACACAATCACACACAAATATACACATGCATTGTATATATTACACATATACACATACATTGCCTACCTTCATAACCTATGAAAACTCTTACAGCTTAAAAGCCTGGCTTCTTCCTTCCTACAGGAAATCTTTGTGGGAAGGTGTTTCCTGGCCCAGATTGTTTCATGTCCGGGATGCCTTTTTACTGAGGCCACAGCAACGCGTGGCCAGGGTACAGCTAATATATATATATATATATATATATATATATATATATATATATGCTCTGTGCATAATTAGTACCTTAAAAACAAAAGAACCAATTAACGAAATCACACCAAATTTGGCAAGAAAATGTCTCACAACACAAGGAGTGACCATCACTCAAAAAATTGTTATTTTGTCATTTGGGAGTTGTAGTTGCTGGGATTTATAGTTCACCTACAATCAAAGAGCATTCTGAACTCTATCAATGATGGAATTGAACCAAACTTGGCACACAGAACTCCCATGACCAACAGAAAATATTGGAAGGGTTTGGTGGGCATTGACTTTGAGTTTGGGAGTTGTAGTTCACTTACATCCAGAGAGCACTGTGGACTCAAACAATGATGGATCTGGACCAAACTTGACACAAGCCCTCAATACACCTAAATATGAACACAGATGGAGTTTGGGGGGAAATAGACCTTGACATTTGGGAGTTGTAGTTACTAGGATTCACAGTTCACCTACAATCAAAGAGCATTCTGAACCCCACAAACGACAGAATCGGGGCAAATTTCCCACACAGAACCCCCATGACCAACAGAAAATACTTAAGGCCATCCAATCCAAATCCCTTCATCAGGGCAAGAAAACGTAATCAAAGTCCTCCTGACAAAGAGACATCCAGCCATAGATAGATAGATAGATAGATAGATAGAGAGAGAGAGAGAGAGAGAGATAGATAGATAGATAGATAGAGATAGATAGATATGATTTACACGCACAGAGATATAGTATCATAGATTTGAAAGGGACCCTTAAAGAAGGACAATGATATGTTACATGTTCCAGGGTGGCCAAACCAGACACTCTCCACATCAACACTGACAAAGAAACAGCAAGAAATACTGTTTACCCACAAGCATAAATAAATTACATATATTAGAAACCAACACTTTCTCATTACTTTATTTTCCAGATCAACAGACTGGGCCACAGCAACACGTGGCAGGGGACAGCTAGTAATAATAATAAACTTTATTTAATACCCTGCCACCATCTCCCCAACAGGGACTCAGGGCGGCTTACACAAGGCCATGCCCAACAACATATTACAATAAAATAAAAAACAAAACACAGTAACAACACAGTAAAATACATACAGCATATGAATACAAAAAATGATATAAAATGCAAAACAAAATGATACATAGTAAAATAACAATGAGTGGGCCGCATGTGCAAGATAAAATACTAATACTAAAAAATTCAGTCAGGGTGAGATAGGAATGGAGCAGATTGTTTGTGAGGTAGAAACTCATAAAGATACGGAGTCATAAAAATAGACCTTCGTACAGGCGGGGAATTATACTCTGGGGACAAAACGTTGAGGGGGAGCATCTATGTATGGTAGTATGGCTACTCTCCAAAAGCACAACGGAAAAGCCAGGTTTTAAGCTCCCTCTTAAAAGTTTCTAAGGTGGGGGCAATGTGCTATTGAAGTAGACAGTTTGAACTAGAATTTAAAACACATTAAAACATTTAAAAACATTACATTCACTGTTAATCACACTATCCACACTCGTAATCTGGGGCATTCCAATAATCATTGCACATAATTCCATATCCACCTATTGCACTACAGTTGATCTCCAATGACCCAAAGTCATGTTTTAATTCTCTTTCAGAATGTCAGGAAGGAGAGGGCTCTGTGTATGCATGTGTGTGTGTGTGTGTGTGTGTGTGTGTGTGTGTGTATATATGGCAAAATAACTTAAATTCAAGTAGAGGATTTCTCCTTTTTGTTTGCTTTGTTTTTGCCTGTACAGTCAACAGAAGCCTATGTTTAATTTCTGATGACCAATCACAAAACAAA
This sequence comes from Anolis sagrei, assembly GCF_037176765.1. Lineage (NCBI taxonomy): Eukaryota > Metazoa > Chordata > Lepidosauria > Squamata > Anolidae > Anolis > Anolis sagrei. Next base: position 56,941,620 of record NC_090023.1, on the reverse strand, counting down.
AACAAGATAATTTTCAGTGCGGAGATCCCCTCTACACACAGTCAGATAACTTTCTTTCCCATTTTTAGAGAACTTACTTTTTCATTACTGAAGTAGCAGACAATTCAGTCATGATAATGGGAGATGTCAGAACATGACAATAAAGTATTCTACTTTGTGCTTTATGCTCAGAAAAGCATCTGTTCATTTTATTTTGTTCCTTTTTCTCTTTTCCTGTTGATTTGAAATGCTTGCATGTGGTTGTGTAGAAGAGTTTGCAGATCTGAAATACAGTACATTCATCTGAAAACATTTGTCATTACGCAAATCTCCCAATTGCTCATTCTCTACATATAAACAAAAAAAAAAACCCAGAGAAACTAATATAAAGAACACCTCCCCCCCCCCCCCCAGTTCTTCATCTAACTGGTGAACTGCAGGATGGAATCTGCTTCTCACTTGTATTTTTACAAAATTTTCAAAAATACTTGTTACTACATCTGATGGGACCTTTCCCATGTGGTCCTGGGAAGACAGCATCTGCTACTCAGCATTTCTTCTATTAGACTCCTGAGAAAATAAGCATGTCTACACAATGATTATTATAGCATCTTCTGCAAACTGCTCAAAATGCAGAAATTAGAAAAGGGCAAACCCCATCCCAATGCAGATATTTTACAATTGGGATCCAAAAATATTACGTGATGTATGCTGGATGGACCTGTGTGAAAAATTGGTACAGTATTACATTTGTTAGTTTTGCTGTAAACAGTTGAGGTTTTATTCTTTTTTTAAAAAAGTACCATTATTTCTTTGGGTCTTGGTTACTAGCTGAGTATATAAATGATTTTACTTCAATCCAGTCTAGGAAATGTGGGCACACTGTGAGCATATAATTTGCTAGGTTAGTAATATGAGTTTAAATGAGATTCACAGTCAATTATTCACTGGAATAAGTATCTATGCCCAGGTGCTGTCTCTCCACAAGGTATTATTTTAATGGGAAATGTATTTGGATATATGCAGTAAAGTTAAACCGGTAAAACAAGTGGGACATTGCCCCAAAGCTGGCTGCCCATAGAAGCCCTAGTCTTACCTGTTTCCTTCCTTGAAAGTTACAATGTTTGTTAGCTGCTTCTTTATTCAATCTCTCTGTTCTGTCCTTGTGGAATTCAGCAGGAAGTTTTCCCCTACAACACTTACAAGAACACAGAGTTTTCTACTCTTAAAGATACAGGAGGATCTTCATGAGCAAAGCAGGAAAGCAGAGCAAGTGAGGGTACGAAAGAACAATTGACAAACCCAGTTCACAGACATTTATGAATCAATTACCAAATTAGAACTCATAGACCCCAAGTCAGGGAACCAGTATGATAGATGGATTGGATTTCTAGGTTGGAGGGATAACTAAGGTTACTTCGACTGTCAGCTAAGTAGAATTTTAGTTCAGCTGGAATCCAATGACCACAAGGAAGCTGTCTTGAGGAATAATTTATTTTTGTTGTTGTTTGGAAAGGAGAAACACACACACACTCTTAATTATTTTGTATTCTGGAGAGAGAAGGATGTTATTAATAGTGTACAGTAAACCTGCAGGAAAACTGGAAGGCAAGGGACAAGATGTGGATCAGGAATAAGTCATTTGTCCTTTCTCATCTTCCCCAAATATATCTTACCCAATCTACCTAACACAAATATTCACTGCCCAGCAGAGAACAGGAAGATAGACCAGATGGAAGCAGGGATGTGGTATTCTCTAGGACCTTACTGAGTTCCTTTGGGGCATTTCTGAAGATGATCTTATGACTGTGCATCAGCTATAGGAATATGATGTATTTGCCTGCTAACCCCCGAAATAACGGGACCACACAACAATATTGGATTTGAAATATGGGCAACTTTTATTAATTGTTACCTGTTTAACTTTGACTGGATCTCAATTCTATGGATCTTGAACTTGGTGGCAAAGCCAAGGTAGCATCTCTGTCTGGCCTACATCTCGGCTAGTTAGGGTGAACCACCCGGGCCCCCTGGACACCCAATCTATGCAACCTCCGAAGGAAATGTGACGGAGAAGTCCCTCTCAGAGTATCAGAGACTATAATCTCTCTATTATTAGGCCATTATAATTCCCCTCACCTAATCAAACTGAACCTTAGGTGAGTGTTTTAGTTAATGGCCTTCACCCCTGAAGGGTGTGTCTTGGGCATACACCAAATTTTAGCTTTTCCGAATTATTTACCGCCACAGATTGGGGGCAGATGTCTATTTTGCCCCCATCCCCCACCAAGTCCTCACCACAGCTCTAAAAACTAGCCTCTAAGCACCCAACGTGTTGGTAAATCAAAAAGATGGATAACCTCTGTCTCAAAAATTGGGTCTTGTAGTGGGTCAAAACACTGTAGAGTTGGCAAACCCCCTTTTTCTAGGGTGCGCACAAAAACACATGGCTCCCATTTTGATTTAGCCAGCTTCTGGACATCACCACATCATGCCACCCACGGCAAGGAATCATTGGTGACCGGGACATTCTGAAACCAGCACCCAATAACCAAACGTGTTGGCAAAATCAGAAAGATGTATCTCATCTGTTCCAAAAAATGGGTCTTGTAACAGGTCAAAAACACTGTATAGCCAGCGAATCCCCTTTTATCTAGGGTGCACACAAAAAACCTGGCTCCCATTTTGATTTAGCCAACTTCCGGACATCACCACCATCATGCCACCCACGGCAAGGAATCACTGGTGACCGGGACATTTCAAAACCAGCCTCCAATCACCAAATGTGCTGGTACATTAGAAAGATGGATACCATCTGTCTCAAAACTTGGGTATTGTAACGGGTCGAAAACATTGTGTAGCCCAGCGACCCCTTTATCTAGGGTGCGCACAAAATACCTGGCTCCCATTTTGATTTAGCCAGCTTCCGGATATCACCACCATCATGCCGCCCACGGCCAGGAATCATTGATGACCGGGACATTTCAAAACCAGAATCGAATCACCAAACGTGTTGGTAAAATCAGAAAGATTGATATCATCTGTCTCAAAACTTGGGTATTGTAACGGGTCAAAAAACATTGTGTAGCAAGCGGACCCCCCTTATCTCGGGTGCGCACCAAAAAACACCTGGCTCCCTTCATGATTTAGCCAGCATTCTGGGCCTCTTGTATCTCTATTATCAAAGGGACTCCAGTGAGCTTAATGCTTGTCCCTGTGGGCATAGCTATAGCACTATACCAAAAAGTGAGGGGACCGCCATACGTAACCAAAGCCACTGTTACTGAAACAAGTTGGTCGTTATAGGAAAATGAAATGAATGGGTTTCACTTGAGACTCTCTCGGGGCTGAATCGTATTCACCGCTTAATCGGTTAAGATTTGGGGCGGCCCTGATGGATAAATATCACTCAAGACGTGCATCTCAGGCCTAAAAGAAGGGCCTTAATGGCTTTGTCAAAACATTAATAATTGTCAGCTAGCAAATATCATGGTAAGCAAAAACAGCTGTCACAAAAGAAAAAACTATTTGAATAGATTGGGCAGTGGCCCGAAGTGAGTAGGTGTTCACGTTGCATCCGTCAATGATGGTGCAGCCCTTTGTCCCTAGTATGTTTTATGGATTTTGACCAGAAACAGTAATGTTAAGAGCTTTCAACTTAATGTGACCCTGACCCAGATCACAGTGAGAAATCGGTCTTTGGTAGAGCCCCCCCCCCCAATGGAGAATTTTAAGGTATAATCCCAAAAGGGGGATACCATCCACAGCTAATTTCCAGCCTAGCTGGCTAGGCATGAAAGGCACCAAGGTTTGAGGCTCTTATCCTGTATATCTGCTTCGTAAGCTGACCAATGACTGACCACTTCTGGGGAGGATGAGCCCAGGCACCTGCGTGCATTTGTTGGATTTTCTTGGTGGGTTTGTAGATTGTTTGTATGTTGTGTTTCCTCATCAGCTTCCCTATGCGATCAGTGGTTCCCTTGATGTATGGCAGGAACACTTTTCCTCTGGGTGGATCTTCATCTTTACTCTTGTGGCTTGTTCTTGGTCTTGCGGCTCTTCTGATGTCTGAGGTGGAGTATCCATTGGCCTGTAGAGCCCAGTTGAGGTGGTTCAGTTCATCTTGGAGGAGGTGGGGTTCGCAGATTCTTTTTGCACGGTCTGCCAAGGCTTTAATGGTGCTTCTTTTTTGACTTGGGTGATGGTTGGAGTTTTTATGTAGATATCTATCTGTATGTGTGGGTTTTCTGTAAACGGTGTGACCCAATTGTTGATCTGGTTTGCGGATGACTAGGACATCTAGAAAAGGCAGTCTTCCTTCCTTTTCTTTTTCCATAGTGAACTGGATGTTAGGGTGGATGCTGTTAAGATGTTCCAGGAACCTGTTGAGTTCTTCTTCTCCATGGCTCCAAATGGTGAAAGTGTCATCCACATATCTGAACCATATCGTGGGCTTTTTGGTTGCTGTTTCAAGAGCTTGTTTTTCAAATTGTTCCATGTAGAAGTTAGCTATGACTGGGCTGAGAGGGCTCCCCATAGCTACTCCATCTTTCTGTTCGTAGAATTCATTGTCCCACTGAAAATAGCTGGTGGTGAGGCAATGGTGAAACAGCGCCATGATGTCTTCTGGGAACCTCTGGTTGATGAGTGCCATGGTGTCTGCAACTGGGACCATGGTAAATAGAGACACCACATCGAAGCTGATCAGTTTGTCATTTGTATTTAGCTTGAGATTGCTGATTTTTTCAATGAAGTGGGCTGAGTCCTTGATGTAGTGTGTTGTGAGCCCAATGTGGCTTTGTAACTGTGCAGCAAGAAATTTGGCTAAGTCATATGTGGGGGACCCAATGGCACTCACGATTGGTCTGAGTGGGGTGGAGTCCTTATGGATTTTGGGGAGTCCATAAAGCCTGGGTGGAAGGGCTTCCGATTTACATAGCTGCTGTCGTATGTCGAAGTTGATTGAGGAGTTTTTAATTAGAGTGTTGGTTTTTCTGGTTATTTTGGCAGTTGGGTCTTGCTTAAGTTTTCTGTATATAGTAGGGTCCAGTACGTTCAGCAAAGGAAAAGAGGGATCCTCTCACCTCTACAGGAGTCTACCGTATACCATGCAGCTGTGGACAAGTCTACATAGGGACCACCAAACGCAGCGCCCAAACAAGAATCCAGGAACATGAAAGGCACTGCAGACTACTCCAACCAGAGAAATCAGCCATAGCAGAGCACCTGATGAACCAACCTGGACACAGCATTTTATTTGAGAACACAAAAATGCTGGACCACTCTCACAACCACCATGTCAGACTACACAGAGAAGCCATTGAAATCCACAAACATGTGGACAATTTCAACAGAAAGGAAGAAACCATGAAAATGAACAAAATCTGGCTACCAGTATTAAAAAATTCTAAAATTAAAACAGCAGAGAGAAAAACAGGCAGGGACATTTAATCACCTTTCAAGAAGAGTTTGCTCCAGGCACAGTCAGCCCATTGTATGCTAATCAAGGTGGTCAGTTGAAAAGATTCACACCTAGCCCACTTACAAAAGCCTTTTGTCTCACCCTGGTCATTCCACAGATATATAAACCCCTTTTTCCCCAGCTCCAGCAGACCTCACCTCTGAGGAAGCTTGCCATAGATGCAGGCGAAACGTCAGGAGAAATGCCTCTAGAACATGGTGATATAGCCCGAAAAAACCCACAAGAACTGAATAACACTGACAGTTTAACAGATAACTTTTAGAGAATATCAGAGAGGCCACTCCCTTAGGGGACATGGCCAGTGCGTTTTGGTTTAAACCATCATATATTGTGGTTTGATAACTTAATCAAAATGGAGGCTATCTCTAACAATGTTAATCTGTTCAGCAGGTGGCCCCACTCATGTTCAGAGGTCATTTAAACAGCTTGGGTGGTATAACACCAACTGAGTGATCAACCAAATGTAGAAGACATATGATAAGCGCTCTACAAAACTATTGTTGTGATGATGCTCTATGTGATAATTGCTTTTGCAACACAGCCCTGGGGCCAAAACCAACAGGTTGGAACAACTTGGCTTAGCGAGACTTCGCTAGTAGAAATCATGATTTGTCAATCATTAGCCCTTGTTCTGGGGCTTATTCCCCACCCAGGAGACACTGTGTTAGTAAGAGAGAGCCTTATCACCTTTTCCTTCATGAAGGGCCCCAGCCGAAAATTGGTTAAAGGCTAAACAAATGGCCACAGCTCGCTATTTGTTAGTGTTTTTTTTTGTTTTGTTTTTTTTGTTATGATTTTCATTTCAGATAAAGATTGGTCTGTCAAATCTAAATTAATATTTTTCCTTTTCAGGACATAAGGTTAAAATTGTCCTATTTGGACAGCGTGACACGTTGGACCAGAGCTGACCTCTGACTGGCTAACTAAATTTACAACCCCATAGCATCTCATCTTGGAGACAGGCCAGAGACAAAACATGTTAGTGATGGCCACTAAGGCTCCAGGGCCACCCTTGGTGCTTTGAATGTAAACAACGGAACTAATCACAACAAAATCAACACCATATCTATTGATTTGACTAAGCTCACTCGATGGTTCGGGCTGACCCAAGTTGTGGGACCACCCAAAGACTATCCATATAATTAATAATAAGTTAAGCCTGAAATATGGTCATTTAACCAACCATTGGGAGCCCCTTGTACTTAACAGTCAACGGGCTTCAGTCAACCGGGTCCTGAGCTCTTTTAAGGAAATGCCTCAAACTCTTTTTGATGATGTTCAGTGGTTTTTAGGGTGGGCTCTTGGTCTTTGGACCCCGGACCTTTTTCTTGGGCAAATCCTGAAGCAATAAAACAACAAGGATAGGCATGTTAAATGTTCACATCATAGTCACCCAGTGACATGAATTGTATAACTCATGACCGCCATTGTAGTCAGCCTTGTGACACACATTTACCGTCCAGTTTCATCCTCTGTTGGAGCGAGGAACCTTTGACAAGATAACAATGTTTAGTTATAACAAACCTGTCACTATCTAGGTGAACCCTAAGATTTTTAATGAAGAGCAACAATTATTGTCTGAGGCCATACAGTGGTTAAGATAGGGACAGGCCCTTTAACCTAGGGGTTGGGCCCCATCCTATTATCATTACCATACTGGTTAAGTAAAGTTAACTGTTTTGTAATAATTTATATGTATGGAGTGATACATAATCATAAACTCCTAGAGTTGGAAGATACCTGTATGAGTTTTTCAGTCCAACCTTTTTTTTTTTTTAGAAACTGGAACTGCATTAAAACTAGCCTCAGTGTACAATTTGTCAATAAAGGAACTTCAACCATGAGTCATATGATGCTCATCTTCATTTCAAAGCCGAAGAGCCGGTGTTGTCCATGGACAACTCCAAGGTCATGTGGCCATAATGACTGCATGGAGTACTGTCCCTACCACTGGGGCAGTACCTATTGATCCACTCACATTTGCACGTTTGACTAGTAAGTTGGCAGAAGCTGGGGCTACAAGTCCAGATGTGCCAAACTCCAGAGCATGATGACCATCTCCCCTTCACAGCTGACGAGCCAGCATTGTACATAGACACCTCCAAGGTCATTTGGCCAGCATGACTGCATGGAGTGATGCCACCTTAATACCGTAGCTGCACGCCTAGCTCTGGCAACCAGGAGTCTTTTCTCCCACCCTGGCCAATCTACAGATATATGAACTCCTTTTTCCCAGTTGCAACAGACCTCGCTACCTCTGAGGATGCTTGCCATAGACGCAGGCGAAACGTCAGGAGAAAATGCATCTGGAACATGGCCATATAGCCTGAAAAAACCTACGACAACCTAGCTCCGGCAAACAGGAGCCCTTTGTCCCACCCTGGTCATTACACGGATATATAAACTCCAACAACCACTATGACCGACTTCCCAGGGAAGCCACTGAAATCCACAGGCATGTGGACAATTTCAACAGAAAAGGGGAACCATGAAAACGAACAAAATCTGCCTACCATTATTTAAAAACTCTAAACTTAGAACAGCAGAACAACCGAGAGGAAACAAACAAGGACATCTAATCACCTCTCAACAAAAGATTGCTCCAGGCACTGCCAGGCAATCAAATGCTAATCAAGGTGGTAAGTTGAAACATTCACACCTAGCTCCAACAGACAAGAGTCCTTTGACCCACCTTGGCCATTCCACAGGTATATAAACTCCTTTTCTCCAGTTCCAACAAACCTCACAACCTCTGAGGATGCTTGTCATAGATACAGTCAAAATGTCAGGAGAAATGCCTCTAGAACATGGCAGTGTAGCCCGAAAAAACCTACAACAACCCATGTAGGCTAGTAATTTGCAATGTCGCCCACAATGGCTGCCGGCCATGTATGGCCCAAGATGTCGCCAACTCACAGGGTGATTGTCGGCCATGTGGCCAAAATGGCCACCATACCAACCAAGGGTGTTGGGGGGGGGGAGGACGCCTGAAGCAGAACCCCCATCACCCCAATTACATGTTACCACAAACGCCAATCAATGGCAAAAAGGGGGGGCGTCGTGGCCAACATAACAAGCGGCAAAAGAAAAAAAGGGGGGCAGGGGAGTGGCCAAACAAAGGCGCCAAGCGAATTTTAGGAGCAGCAGCGCCGCAAGCGCCCCACGCGCCCTGTACACGCCCTTGTGCACGCGCAAGAGCAGCACGCGCAAAGGGGACATCAAAAAAGGGCCACTGCCGCCCTTACAGCACCGCCCCAGGCACCGTGGCCAGCCAGGCGGACCTGCACCAGGCTGCAGTCAATGCGCGTGCGCAACAATGACACGCGCCAGCCCGTGAGCTGCAAACTGTGAAAACATGGCATGCAGCGGTGGCAGGCCTCGATACAAGCCCCCACTCTCTAAATCACTGCGCCGCCAGCCACTATGTGACAGACGGGGCCAGGGAAGGTGGCATCGCCACCCCCGCAGCATTCCCAGATGGCGGCACCACGGACGTGCCGAAAGAAGCCAAAACGGACGAGGGAGGAACGCAAGGAGAGAGAGCCCCACAAGGCCGCCACCCAGGGGAAACCCAGCCAGGAGAAAGGAACTTGCTTCAGGGCCAAGGAGGGGAGTGGGCAAGGAAAACACCACCCCCTTCCCCCAGGGCCCAGAGCCAGACCTCGCGTGTCCTCCCTCGTCGACGCTCAGCTTCAGAATGAGGAAGGTGGTGGGCCAGTGCTGAGAGCCTGGCTCCGCCCCCTGTAAAGTAGTCCCAACCGGAACTACATTGTCTCTCTTCGTGGGAACTCCTTCATCATCTCACTGTGTAGAGATGATAAAGCTTCTTAATCTCTGCCACCCCCACTGCTCTCCACCAAATGAGAGCACTACATTGCCACATAATCTAGATTATCAAAGCAGATAATACTCATTATCTGTTTGAACTGGATTTATTTATTTATTTATTTATTTATTTGATGCATTTATTAACCGCCATTCTCAGCCCTTTAGGGCGACTCATGGCGGTGTACACACGTATAAAAGACAATTTACAAAGAGGCAATTACAACAACATATAAACTACATAACAATTACAAAAACTACACTAAAAATCCGCTTCGTCTCATAGTGGAATCATAACCAATCTCATATTCCTTGTTCCATTCCAGTCATCTTTACCACATTGTTATAGCACTTAATTAAATGCCTTCTCGAACAGCCATGTCTTGAGGCTTTTTCGGAAGGACATGAGGGAGGGCGCCTGTCTGATGTCTGCAGGGAGAGTGTTCCACAGCCGGGGGGCCACCACCGAGAAGGCCCTCTCCCTCGTCCCCACCAAACGTGCCTGTGAGGCAGGCGGGATCGAGAGAAGGGCCTCCCCAGACGATCTCAAGGTCCTCGTGGGCTCGTAGGCCAGGATGCGGTCCGAAAGGTATTTTGGGCCGGAACCGTTTAGGGCTTTGTAGGCCAAAACCAGCACCTTAAATTGGGTCCGGTAGCAAATCGGCAGCCAATGGAGCTGGGACAACAAGGGCGTTGTATGCTCCCTGCCACCCGCTCCAGTTAGTAACATGGCTGCCGCACGCTGAACCAGCTGAAGCTTCCGGGCCATCTTCAAGGGCAGCCCCACGTAGAGAGCGTTGCAGTAGTCAAGGCGGGATGTGACCAGAGCGTGTACCACCGTGGCCAAGTCAGACTTCCCGAGATACGGGCGCAGCTGGCGCACGAGCCTGAGCTGTGCAAATGCTCCCCTGGTCACCGCTGACACCTGGGGATCCAGGCTCAACGATGAGTCCAGGGTCACACCCAAGCTGCGAACCTGTGCCTTCAAGGGGAGTGCGACCCCATCCAGCACAGGCTGTAGCCCTATACCCCGTTCGGCCTTGCGACTGACCAGGAGTACCTCTGTCTTGTCTGGATTTAATTTCAGTTTGTTCGCCCTCATCCAGACCGTTACAGCGGCCAGGCACCGGTTCAGGACCTCGACAGCCTCCTTAGTAGCAGGTGGGAAGGAGTGACAGAGTTGGACATCATCTGCGTACAGATGACACCGCACCCCGAAACTCCGGATGATCTCACCCAGCGGCTTCATGTAGATATTAAACAGCATGGGGGACAGTATGGAACCCTGTGGAACCCCACAAGTCAAAGGTTGTGGTGTAGAACAGGAGTCCCCCAATAACACCTTCTGGGTGCGGCCCTCCAGGAATGACTGGAGCCACTGCAAAGCAATGCCCCCAAGGCCCATTTCCGCAAGGCGCCCCAGAAGGATACCGTGGTCGACGGTATCGAAGGCCGCTGAGAGGTCCAGGAGCACCAACAGGGACACACTCCCCCTGTCTAGCTCCCGGCGCAGATCATCCACTAAGGCGACCAAGACCGTCTCGGTACCATGTCCCGGTCTGAAACCAGACTGTGGATTCTCTGAGTCTACACTGCCATATAATCCAGATCAAAGTAGAAAACCTGGATTTTATCTGGCAGTAAAGAAGGGGTCTAAGTGACCATGCTGGATGGTTTGGTGAGGATAATTTGATCATTGTACCTGATTCTAATCTCCACAATAACAAACAAGTGTGAGTTGGATAGCTGGCTGTTTAAATCAATAAAAATATGCTAGCCAGTGTTTAGTTTGGAAAAAGAAAAGAATACTGACTCACCACCTCATCACACAAGGGAAAATTTGCCCCTTGCTCCTCTTCAGGTGCAGAGCCAGCCAAGCGGCATCACATAACACAGGACATGGCTCTGCCTCATTGATGGCCAAAGTCTGTAAAATGCTTCCTCACCAACATCACTAGGTAAGTTGTCTTTTGGGTAACTCTGATGAAGCTACCTGTGGTTTTGGCCCTTTCTCCAGTCTGATGGGGAAAATGGCAACACAGCAATGTGTTTTGGCTCTTTCCCCTATCTGATGTGGGCTGGTACAGGGACTTCTGCCAATGCCCCCTCATGATGGGAGAAGAAAGGAGAGTGAGTAAGTCACTGTGAGGCATGCCTTCCATTTCCTGGTGAAACAGAATTGGGAGGCCATTGCCCTGAGGCCCTTCAAGGAGAGAGGGTAGGCTATAAATAAAGTATTATTGTTATTTTACTGACACAAATCACAGTATGACACAACAAACAAGATATATGTTGGATTACATATCACAAAATCACAAGTCAAACACTTCCCAAGCGTTTAGGACTTATTAATATTCTACTACTACTATTACTATTACTACTACTACTTATTATTATTATTATTATTATTATTATTATTATTAGGCCTTATTATTGTTGTTGTTGTTATTGTTATTATTAGGCCCAAGGTGTTTGATGGGAGCAAGACTTGCCTTCTTCTAGTAAATTATGTTTTTAATGCTGCTTTTAAATGCCAATGTGACATCCATAAAACTATCTAAGAACACTGCTAAGAAGCCAAAGATATTAAATTTCCAGACCAAAAATCCAGCTACAAGACTTCTTTAGGAAATGCAGCAGCAGCAACTACAACAGTGTAGTTTAATGTAGCTTGCTTGCTTGGCTCCAGCAGTTCTCACAGGATCTGGGAATTCCACTGAGGCAGGGAAACAAATCTGCTTAAGTGTCTTTGGGTAAGTATTATCTTTTAATATTTTAGTGTTGTCCCAATAGTAAAAACAAGTCCTTGTACACCTAGGTTCTATATTGACACCAATCCTTCAATTAGGTTCCTGGCAAAATATCTGTTTGTTAGACTGTGTTGGTCTTCCTTTTCCCTCCCCAAGCAAAGTTGTGGGGACGATTTCTTCAGTAGTTCATCAGCACTAGCTATGTTATCATATATTTTATCTTTGATTTAGAGTCTGGTACTGGAAATTCTACTAGCCTGAATCCAAGATGAGTGATAAGACAGGAGGCCAGCAATATGCCCAGTTAGAAAAAATATTCTGGAGGGACATCTTCCCTCCCTCCCTCTTTCCTATCCATCCATCCATCCATCCATCCATCCATCCATCCTTCTATCTATCTATCTATCTATCTATCTATCTATCTATCTATCCATCTATCATCTATCATCTATCTATTGATCCAAAATGCCCAGTTTGATTACATGTTGAAATGTTTAAAATTGCAGCTTGCTCTTCTAGGCTGATTGGCACCAGTTGCTACATCACTCTCTACTAACCACAGTTATTACATATTCAGGTGATGTGACCATTTTTTATGTGAATGGATTTGTGACATCAACAAATTTCACCATGCAATAAAGAATATGATTATGGTCACTAATGGCCTTAACACAGAGTGAATTACTTGCACTTAATTGCACTTGTGGCATGACACACATTCCTTTTATTTCAGTGGGACACAGCATCCTCTCTCATAGTCTGAGTTCAAATAATGTTTGTGTTTTCTCTTCTAGCCTTCTTTCCAGCTTTCTCCTGCCTGTATTCTGATTAAAACCCATCCTTTTCTTGAAAGTTTCCTTTTTAATGTATTAACTTGGGAAGCATTTATGGGAGCATTTGATGTGTCACATTTTTGAAAATATAGTGAGTCCTGAAAATCACAAAGCCATGAATTTGGTTTTCCAAACTGAGAATCCATCATATTTTATGACTCTGATGAAGAATTCTTCATGTGCAGCAGCAAGATGCATGTTGTATTACTGATGCTCTTGAAGTTATGAGTGCCACTGTCAAAGGAAATAAAGAGTAAAATATGAGGTACAGTTATATGGTATTCACAGTGCTGACTGAAACATGTAGTCCTGATTAGTTCTCTTAAAGTTTCTATCATCTAGTATGTTTTGTTAATGTTCTTATGCTAAATTAAGCATGTTGAAAATACTTTTATCATACTCAGGATTGCTTTTAAAGTATTTTGATTGTTTTCTGAATAGTTATAAGGTTTCTAGGGTAAAGATGGAGTGAAAAGCAAGAACTGGAGTTTCCCTTTCCTGTCCATAATCTTTCTCGACACAGTACAAGGTTTGTAAACAGTATTTTTGCCCTTTTGAATTCTGATTACAAATTGGTAATACAGTGTCCCTTTAGTATCTACTGGAATTTGGTTCCAGAACCCTCCATAGATACCAAGATCTGTGGATGCTCAAGTCCCTTTATATACAATGGCATAGTAAAATGATGTCCCATATAAAATAGCATGTTTCAAACAGTGGATGGTTGAATCCATGGATTCAGAATTCATGAATGCAGAGATCTAACCATATGATTAACACTTTTATCATTAATCTCTTACTTGTATAGAAACCGCACTGCCATTTTTTCTGTGAGTCTACATTTTTTGCCTCCAATTCACTAGCCTTGATAATAATTTTATCGATAAGATGAGACAAAAATGCAATCTCAAGTCTTTAAAAAATTCAGGTGTGTGTGTATGTGTTGGGTAGGGGATGGAAGAATACAAAATGACAAAACATATTGTATTAAATCCTAGTGTGAGAAGTGGTTTTGTCAAAGCAATGGTAACTTAATGCCAAAGGCATACAGTAATATATATCAGTATATATCTCTTGTAGGATAACACAGTTATGTACTCCATTATCTCTTGAGGGTTTTCACAATAAGATAAGACTTTATACCTGTGTTATGAGTAGAAGCAGAGTTTGAAAAAGTTATTTTTAATGTGATAGCTCCCAAGGTATCTCAGCTGGTACAGTGAGAGGTGGCTTTTGTGAATTGTAATCCAGAACAACAACCCTGCACCTTTTTTCAAATTGTGGATAGAAGCGACTGCTTCTTTATGTACAAAGGTAAACTAAGTATGCCTTTCTACCCCTATAGGTGTTTATATATAAATAATCAATGTCTTCTCTAGACAAATGAGTAGAAGTTATTCAGAATTGTCTTCTATAATCTACCTATAGCACTTTTCCCATCTGTAGTACTGTTTCAGGACTTATTACTAAGCTGCAAAATTTGCTCCTTTTTGTCTCTATGGCAAAAAAGGTGTGTGAAGAACACAAACTTCCCTGAAAACAAGCTACTTAAGCAGGTTTCATTCTGCTTACAAGCACAAGTTCTTAAATAGAGCATGGAGCCATATTTCATCATAATTAGGAGTGGGGAAAACCACTTGGCAAACAAGTTTGTGTTTTAACACAGTCTGTTTGTAGTTGACATGAACGGAAAGAAACAGTAAATAGAAGACAGAATATGTCCATCAGGACACATGAGGAATAAAATGCCCAGTCTATTGTTACAAAGAAGGTTGAACTACATTTACAAACAAGTAGCAGACCAACTGTTGTTATATTCCTTCAGGTCTTTTCCGATGTATGGTAACCCAAAGGTGAACCTATCACAGGGTTTTCTTTGCAAGATTTATTCAGAGAGAGTTTTGACTTTGCATTACTCTGAGGTTGACTGTGACTTGCCCTAGGTCATCTAGTGAGTTTCCATGGATAAATGGGGATTCAAACCCTGGTCTCCAGAGTTGTTCAATGTTCAAATCACTACACCATGCTGGCTGACAACTGCCCCCAAACATTTATGTTCAGGAACGACTTTCAAAGGAACATTGGTTCACACCTCTTCTAACTTTTTCCTAAGAGAAGACTGGGTGTCCAATTTGCCTGTGGCTTTCTGAAGCAGACATTTATCTTTTAAAAAATAATAGCAACTGATAGCTTTCTAGATAAAGTTTCCACAGGCTGGCACTTTTTAATATTAGGGATGATTTTGCTGTTGTATCCCCCCATTGAAAGTCTGTAGAGATACACTTACCGAAAGGTTGAATGATCGAAACTGTAGATCACATATTAAACCTTTCCTTGGTGCTTTCACTTCCATATTCTTAAATTGAAAGTTGTGCATATTCAGGGATTTCTCTGTGTTTTTGTGGCCCATGAGATATCTTAAGCCAAATGTTTTTCACTGTTTCACATAACTGAACATTCAAATGCCATCCCTTGTTCTGTCTTTTGCATTCTTATAATTTATTACCTTGATATCTATTTAAAATTATGATTGGCTTTTAAGACAGTCATTATAGATGGAATAAAATCATGCAGAATTAGCCTGGGCAGAGAATTCTACCTAGCTTTATGAGATTTGCTAAAAGAGGTAATAAAAATAGATAATGTGGCCCAGCTCTAACAGAATGACATGCACTTACAAATTCACCTTTCAATACTTTTCTTCTAGATGTTAAAATGCATTTGCATCAAGAGGTAGATGGCATGTCCCCCATGTTTTCTATCTGTGAGGCACATTAGACTAAGGAATGATTTGTCCTTAGCTGAAGATTTCTCAGCTGATCTTCAGCATTGCATGAAGAAGTTTAAAATATTCCTTCGGTACAAACTACAATCAAGGAACATGCAACAGTAGAAAGGAAGCTAAAGCAGTGCTACTGTACATCATCTCAGGAGCCAAGATGTATTGAGATATGATAAATCAACAACTTAAATAAATAAAGTAATAAATAAGAAGTGCAACAGAGTTCTTGCGACCCTGGAGAAGGTAGGAAGTGGTAGGCTCCATGGTAGGCTCTTAAGGTCCTGCTGATTAATGCTAGATCGGTCAATGGTAAAACCGCAGCCATTCAGGACTTGATTCTGGATGAGAGGGCGGATCTGGCGTGCATTACTGAGACCTGGTTGGATGAGCTGGGGAGAGTAAATCTCACTCAGTTATGTCCACCGGGTTTCGGAGTGCATCAGCAGGCCAGACAGGGGGGGCGGGGAGGAGGGGTCACAGTAGTCTTTTGGCAATCCATCGCCGTGGTCAGATGCGCTGTTCCGCAAGCTTCTGGGTTTGAGTGCGTCCACCTCAAGGTGGGGAACCGTGACAGTGTGTGGTTCCTGCTGGTGTACCGCCCACCCCGTGACCCAGCAGCTTCCCTGTCTGAGCTAGCGGAGGTGGTCTCGAATTCGGCCTTGGTTTCCCAGCGCTTGGTGGTGCTGGGAGATTTTAACATCCACGCTGAGACCACCCTGTCCGGTGCAGCTCAGGACTTTATGGCTACCATGACGACCATAGGACTGTCACAAATAATATCTGGACCCACCCATCAGGCTGGACATACACTTGACCTAGTTTTTGTGGCGGACAGCAAAATGATTAGAGTGGAAGAACAAAACATCCCTCCTGTGTCATGGTCTGATCGTTATCTGATCAGTTTTAGACTTACTGTGACCCTTAACCTTCGCATGGGGTGGAGGACAAATTAAAATGGTCCGCCCTAGGAACCTGATGGATCCGGATGGATTCCTGAGGAATCTTGGGGTTCTTCCTGCCTTGGAGCCTGGCGATTCTATCAACGCCTTGGTGGCTCTCTACAATAGGGAGATGTCCAGGGCGATAGATACGATCGCTCCCGAACGCCCCATCTCGTTGCGTCGTGACAGGCCATCTCCCTGGTTCACCGGGGAGCTGGCTGTGATGAAGCATATGAGAAGGGGGCTACAGCGCAAATGGAGGAAATCTCGGGACGTGTCTGATCAAGCATGGGCTAAAGCCTCTCTTAGGGCATACTCCGTGGCTATACGGGTGGCCAGGAAATAATTCACGACCACCCGTATAGCGTCTGCAGCAAATAGATCATCGGAGCTGTTTCGGGTTGTCGGAGAACTCCTTCACCCACCTGTGGTGGAGGAGACCTCTGACGACCCAGCAGCTCGGTGTTGCGATTTTGCACACCATTTTGCAGGTAAAGTTGCTCAGATACGCCTTGAGCTCGATTCCAATTTCATCGCAGCACCAGAGGAGGTGACGGAGGTATCTGCTTGTCCAATCTTGTGGGATTCTTTTAGGCTTGTTCTTCCTGAAACTGTAGAAGAGGTCCTTGGGGCTGTGAGAGCGACTACCTCGTCTCTAGACCCTTGCCCATCTTGGCTCATTAAATCGGCCAAGGAGGGGCTGGTTGATTCGTTTGTGTTGATCATTAACGCATCGTTGGAGCAAGGGATTTTTCCATCTAATCTGAAACAGGCTGTGGTTCGCCCACTCCTCAAAAAGGCTTCCCTTGACTCCACGGTGCTGAGCAATTACAGACCGATCTCCAACCTCCCTTTTTTGGGTAAGGTGCTGGAGCGGGTGGTCGCCTCCCAGCTCCAGGGCTTTTTGGATGATATCAATTACCTAGATCAGTCACAGTCTGGCTTCAGGCCTGGTCACGGCACCGAGACAGCCTTGGTCGCCTTGGTGGATGACCTCCGCAGAGAGCTGGACAGGGGGAGTGTGACTCTGTTGGTTCTCTTGGACATCTCAGCGGCTTTCGATACCATCGATCATGGTATCCTTCTGGGTCGTCTCTCTGGGATGGGACTTGGGGGCACGGTTCTGTCGTGGCTCCAGTCCTTCCTGGAGGGACGAACCCAGATGGTGAAGCTGGGAGACGCCTGCTTGGATCCCTGGCCTTTGACTTGTGGGGTCCCGCAAGGCTCTATTTTGTCTCCCATGCTCTTTAAAATCTACATGAAACCGCTGGGAGAGGTCATCCGGAGTTTTGGAGTTGGGTGCCATCTCTACGGAGATGACGCACAACTCTACTACTCCTTTCCATCTAACTCCAAGGAGGCCTCTCGGGTGTTGGATGAGTGCCTGGCCGCTGTGTCTATCTGGATGAGGAGGAACAAGGTGAAGATCAATCCTGACAAGACAGAGGTCCTCCTGGTCAATCTCAAACCGGATCGGGGTATAGGGTGGCTACTAGGGCTGGGCGGTTTCGTTCGTTAATTTCGTAATTCGTTATTAATTCGTTATTTTTTTTTTATAACGAAGCGATATTGAACCATTCAGGAGCAACTAAAAAATGAAATGAATTTTTCCAATTCATTTCGTAATTGTTTCGAAATTGTTTCGTTATTATTTCATTATTATTTCCGTATGTCTGGTGCAAGTTTTATAGTCGTTGTTTGTTTTATCAGTGATAAAAAAATAAATTATCACACCAACAGTCAACAACAGAGGGAGAGGGAAGCTTCAGAAGTTCCCCCTGTCCCATTTGGAGGGTTTTTTAGCGTATTGCGCAATCGCGTCCGCCATTAACGAATCAATTCGTTATTGTTTCGAAATTGTTTCGTAATTTCCGAAATTTCGTAAATATCAAACTTTTTAAAAGAAAAATTTCGGAATTCTTTTAAAAAACGAAACGCAAAAACCCCCTAAAAACGAATCGAATTTAGAAACAAATTTTTCCGTGGTTGGACAGCCCTAGTGGCTACCTGTGTTTGACAGGGTTACACTCCCCCTGAAGCCACAGGTCCGCAGTTTGGGAGTCCTCTTGGATTCATCGCTCACGCTTGAGGCTCAGGCGTCGGTGGTGTCCGGGAGGGCCTTTGCACAACTGAGACTTGTGCGCCAGCTGTGACCGTACCTCGCAAAGGCTGATCTGGCCGGGATGGTCCATGCCTTGGTCACCTCTAGATTGGATTACTGCAATGAGCTCTACGTAGGGCTGCCCTTGAAAACAGCTCGGAAATTCCAACTGGTCCAATGGGCAGCAGCCAGGATGCTAACCGGGGCTCATTACAGAGAGATGTCAACCCCTCTGTTTAAGGAGCTCCACTGGCTGCCATTTATTTTCCGAGCCCAATTTAAGGTGCAGGTGCTCACCTACAAAGCCCTGAACGGTTTGGGACCACCCTACCTGCATGACCGCATCTCCGTCTACGAACCCACACGCTCACTTCGGTCATCTGGAGAGGCCCTGCTTGTGATCCCACCCGCGTCGCAAGCGCGCTTGGTGGGGACGCGAGACAGGGCCTTTTCTGTGGCGGCCCCCCGACTTTGGAACGCCCTCCCAAAAGATCTTAGACAGGCCCCTACATTGGCAGTCTTCGGAAAGAATTTAAAAACTTGGCTGTTCCAATGTGCCTTCTCAGATTAGGAACCCCATCACCAAGTCCTAGAAGCACTTTAGTAGAATTAAGATCGCTGCACACCGTACATCGCACTTACTTTATAATACTACGTTCCTCCTGCCACTTCAGCACTTTTAATCCTGTACCCACTGCTCTGGCCGGCCCAGTTTTAAAGTGTCCCGATGTATTGTTATTGTTGTTGTTTAATTTGCTTAACTGTTTTGATTTGCTTCTGGTATTGTTGTTGTATTATGTTTTGTTGTATTGTGTTTTGAGGCTTCGGCCTATGTGAGCCGCATGGAGTCCTACGGGAGATGCTAGCGGGGTACAAATAAAGTTAATAATAATAATAATAATAATAATAATAATAATAATAATAGTGGACCAAGAACCAGAGCCAGCCTGCAAGCTATTGGTTTCAATCTACAACAAGAACTTTATAAAAGAGAGCTGCTATTCCACTCAAGTCAGTGATAGCAGCTACATATTGGCACAAGTACCTTCACTATTGTGATTTTCTGCACCAATTGTGGCTCTCTGCAACTGCAGTGATCCACTCATTCATAGTCCTGCACTTCTACTTCCAAATAACCTCATAACCCCACCATCATGAACTTCCACTACTCTGTATTTTTAAAAATAACTTTAAAGTCATTTTGCAATTGCAAGTATGATTAATGAAAAAAACAACAACTTAAGATAAAAAGATAATCCTGCCTCAGAAATAGTGAGAGGGGGAGTGGGGACAAATGTCACCTCTTGATGTTACTTCAGAGATAGCATGCCAGCACAGGAGTGATAGAGTGGCATTACACCAGTTAGGTGATGGGAGTATGGAGCAATTTGCAGCTTCTGATGGACTTTGCCTATCAATAGTTGGGAATTTTTTCATCACAGGAAGGAGGTGGACTGTCAGTAGGATGCACATGGCATTCAATGCAGGTTTTCCTCCTTTGTTTGATAAAGTCCCAAGAAAAGTAACATTTGCAGACAATATCACAACACGGAGAGATAATTACCTTCTGGTCTTGTACATCAAATAGCTTAAGAAATACTATGGACTTTATCACATCCATGGAGAACCTGTCACCTCATGTCCATTATTGCCTGGCTTATCACTGGCTCCATCCCACAGAGGGAAGTGTTTGCCACCAGGTTTCCTCCCATTGTTGCAAAGGCAACATGGAAAGCCTTTCATATTGTCACCACAGAGGCATATGCCACTTACTCTCCCCTTTTGCCACGGAGCCCCACTGGAAGTAGACGAGTATTGTCTAATGGGCTCCATGGCAAAAGGGGAGAGCTAGTGGCATTTTATAGGCAAATTAGTCTTTGTGATGAAGTTGCAAGTCAGATTTGACTGTCCTTCTCCATGGCATTCTTCAGTCCCTGTTTGGCTCTGCTTGTAAATTAAGCTCCAGAAAAATCACTTGAGACAGTGATGTCATGGCAACTATTCTAGCCTTTTTCAGAAGGAAAATATATATACTTTGAAAGGAAAATACTTTACAGAGTCATCTTATTTATTGGTAACAGTCTTTTTCACAGTACTATATGCACTGAAATAATAGGTGTCAAAGTATTTGGTAGTGACTTCCAGTCAAAACAAGTCACATTTGTAGAAGAAAACCTGAAACATGAGGGCAACTTCACCTACTGATTTGTCTGTGGACCATTTACACAAGTTGACATTGTGGAAGAAAAATAACATAACTAAAACCCTGGCTTTGGCTGCTGTGCTTTGTTTCTTTGAATTGTCAAAGAGATGGGGTTTCTTTTAAAATCAAGCTATGAATTACACTGCAATGTCCTTGAGGTATTGAGGTACTTTTTTAAAAAAAATGGAAGGGACAAAAAACAGATCCGAAATTTCTTCTTTTTGATTCTCTCCTCGAGTAGCAGCTACTTAACAATCTATCACTGACAGGTCCAGTTGTTATAGTTATAGTAAAATCAATATAACTACAATGAACGTTCAGACTTAAATCTCATATCTGTGAAGATCAAACTTAAAGGTAATTGAAGAAAAATGAAGTGCTTAATTTTTTTTAAAAAAAGATTGCTATAAATTGTGCTTGCAAATTTATAATATGACAAAAAATATTTTGTTTGGAGGTGATTTTCAAAAACCTGCAAGTTTATATTCTGTTCACTTCCATTCCATGCATATCTACCTTTTTGTATTCTGTATATTCTTCTCCCACTGTTTTATCAAAAAAACTGAGGATATTATTTCTTATAGTGCTGATAACTTTTTGAGGAAAAGAACCTATAGTGTCTGTGTGTGTGTATGTGTGTGTGTTGGTTGGTAAGTAACCTCTTGTAGGCTACTGAACAACAAGGACATATTCAAGTGCAAAATATTAATTCATTGTATACCACATCCCTTTTGTTATTTGTGGTGCAAAATTTGATCTAATTATATGAAACTTAATCCTTACACAGTTTCTTTAGATGTTTTTGGCAATAGTCTTTCTTGCCCCCTCCCACTGAAAATATAAAAAATAAAAACACCATAAAGAAAATTACTCTATAAACTATAGAACTGTCCAAAATTAACTGCATTCCTTCACCATGAAACTTCCTTCTATTCCTTGTATTTTATTTATTATTTACTTATTTACTTCATTTATACCCCACCTTTCTTCCCCTCAGGGGATTTACATCTCCGGTACAATTCAATACCGGTAAAATCAACAGCAAAAACAATAACATACCCCCTCCATTAAAACAGTTAATAATTCAGCAATAAAGACATTAAAGCAGTAAACAGATTAAAACATATAAAGTGTATAGTTCCATTCTTTCAATATCTTTGTTCATAATTCATATTCAAACTGTGTTGAATTCGTAGTCACTTATTCTTCGAATGCTTGTGTGCAAAGCCATGTCTTTAACTCTTTTTTCTAAAAACTAGAAAGGATAAGGCCTGCCTGATGTCATTGGGGAGAGAGTTCCACAGCTGAGAGGGCACCACTGAGAAGGCTCTATCTCTCATCCCCATCAATCAAAGAGGTTGCCACTGAGAGCAGAGCCTCCCTAGATGATCTTAAAAGTTCTAGTAGGCTCATAGTAGGTAGTCCATATGACCACCCACAATTGGCTTTAGGAGTACAATTCCTATTCTTCTGGAATGGGCTTTGGGCTTTGGCATACTTTGATAATAGGGTGGTAAATGACACACAGAGATACACTCACATTGTTTAATTTAAAAAGAATGGCTGCTAGCCTTTACATTGTAGAAGAGCCTTCTAAAATAAGCTGCTATAATGCACACATTTGAGAAAAGAAAATGTCACACATTCAGCACTGATGAAATTGCAGTAATTTTTGAAGTCATAGCAGTAATTTTTGAAGTCATTGGAAGTAATGACAATGGTGGATGTACCAATAACAGAGGTCACTATTGAGTAGTAAACTGTTGGGATATCTAATTGTGGACAGTCTGAGGTCCTGAGGAGAACATATGGACTGTAGGGTCTGAGTTGCACATTCTATTTATATAGCATTTTGGCAATTGGTTTTTGGGTGCAATCCAGTTTTGTTTTATTTTATTTTGTTTTGTTTTATTGCATTACGTTTTAACACTGTGCTCTCTGGGCTTGTCCCTTTGTAAGTCACCCCGAGTCCCTTCGAGGAGATGGAGGCAGGTTATAAAAACAAAGTTATTTTTATTATTATTTTGATGCAAAAGAATAACAATGGGTGGTATATTTTTTCTCTTCTGTTATATTTTACATCGTTTTGAAAAGTTTTGTTTTAATCCAGTGCTGTTTTGATTACATACATTTATTTAAATATGGAATATAACCACTATCAAGCCAGGTCATCTCATAATATATTCATCTTTTTAACCATATATATGCTATGTAATTGATTGATTAAAAACAAGTGGCCAAGAAGCATGTTCCAGTTTACAATATATATGGTCCAAGAATCAGAAAAATGCACTTTTGAGTTGTCGTCATGAAACAAGATTTCTGAGTCCTTGTTTCCAAATGCCACCCACAGTCATTATCCAGTGTGCAATTTAACATGCCTGAAAGAATATTGAAGTGAGGGGGAAATACAGCATGAATCTCAGCTGAGAGGGAAAATATACAAGCAATGTCTCAGCCACTGTCTTTATAAAAATTTTGGTTAATGGGTTTATGAGATGGCTATATGTATGTAAAAGAAAACTGCAAATTTAGGGTTTCTGCATAAGTTCAAAGTTAAACAGGCTTATTAATAATTGTAGCATGTCAGATAATCTATAAAAGTCATGATGGAAATCAGTGTAACCCCACTTCTCAGTACTCATCTGACTAAATTAGAGCCACCAGAATTTCTGTAGCATTTTCTGGGGTGAAGAGAACTTGCCACCTAATTAATTGTAATCATTTTGCATGCCCATTTTCTTTGAAATTTTCTCTAGGGTTAGAGACTCTATTCTAATAAAGTCACTTTATACAAAGAGGAAGCAAATTTGTGCTAAAATTGACCTTTGGAGACTCAAGATCAATACATCCACAAATGTCCCCTTTGACCTTGGGCAAATAACAGTGCCTAAATTATACAAGAGTCTGATGTAGTCTGTTAATAGCTTTAATTCCACAAGCATGTTGTTGGGACACATTTACTATGGCAAGATGGTTTGATTACATGATGACAGAAACCATATATACTTGACATTATATTATGCATATTCTATCCTTATTGAAAACCTAGCAAAGGGGGAAAACTGCATTCTTACTAGTGAGAGTACTTGTATATTTTACTCTCAATAAGTTCCACAAATTAAGCTGAAGGAAACTAGATGTATCAGACGAAGAATTGAATTGAAGGAAATATGCTGTTTCAAGAATTGTGATTATTTGGTTTTACACATGGTATTTTTGTAGTCAATTGCAATGAATTTGCAATTTTTCATAGCACTGAGATAACTACAATATCTAGACAGGATAATGTAATCATAAGGATATGACTACTGCAAACACTAAGCAACTGACCCCATAGCTATCCCGATTTTACCCATTTCCTTTGTCCTTTACTGTTGTGTGACCTTTGAAACAATAAAATACCTGGTTTTTATCCATGAGCTCCAGCTTATAACAAGCAACGGTTTATATAACCCAATTCAATGCATATTGATTCATTTAGATCAGCTGACTGCTGTCTCTCTCCTCCTTTCTCCCTCCTGCGCTGTCTGCTTCGATGTTGAGGCAATCTCAGAACTCTCTGGGCTGCTGACCGCTGCCTCTCTCCTCCTTTCTCCCTCCTGCGCTGTCTGCTTCGATGTTGAGGCAATCTCAGAACTCTCTGGGCTGCTGACCGCTGCCTCTCTCCTCCTTTCTCCCTCCTGCGCTGTCTGCTTCGATTTTGAGGTAGTCTTAGATCTTTCTGGGCCGCTGACCATCTCCCTCCTGGTTTCACTGGAATGCAAAACCGGCTCTCTGGAGACTATCTTGACCGTACTTCTGGTCACTGGCTCCTCGGCTCTCCTGGCAACCATGACGGGCCCCTTAGTCACACTCCATGCCACTTCCTCGGCCACGCCATCCAGCTTAGGGTCAGCTCCACCATCTTTGTCCTCCTCATCCTCCTGAACCACCTTTCCGGCTACCTCAACTAGCCCTGTGGCTCCCCTGATGAGAAACAAATGGCCTGGAATCCCTGGCTGAAATTCTTGGTGCCACTCCACCGCCTGTGCCACAACCTCCCTGGCACTGTCAATGTCTCCTATGTGCCTTAAACATGCCTCCACGGCCAAAACTGGGTCTGGGTCACACTTCAGCCCTTCTGTGCTTTTTACAATCATAGCTGTTTCAGTGACAAGGCCCTGATCTAATTTCTGTCTTGCCACAGGCCCCTTGTCTTTTTCAAGCTGTTCTTTCACTACCTCTTTCGGTGCTTCTTTCTCAGCCTCTTTTGATCTCACCACTCTCAATAGTTTAATACCTATGGTGTTACAAATATAAGGCTTTTCTTCTGTGGGTCTGGCATCTTGGGACCCAGCCATTTCCCACAAGCTCTTTAAACTCCCAGCGTGTTGCTGTTCCCTCAAGAACTCAGCTGGCTGATTGGATGGCAACATTACAGGGAATTCCTCCATATTGTTACTATCAGAGCTAGAAGCCAGCGCTGAGGTAATTTCTCTCCCCTCAGAGTTTCCCGCCTTTTTGTTCTGGCTCCTAGTAACAACATTTACTCTCATACTGTGTTCTGAGAGATCATTTCCAATTAATACAGGGATTTCCAGGTTAGGCAAAATGCCAACCTTCCATTTGCCATTAAAAGACTTATACTGGACTGGGATTTCAGCTATCTGAACTTCAAAACTTGGGCTGGCTATACCCTTTAACTGCCACTTCAGTCCAGGCACCAGTTGTTCTTCTTTGACTAACTGAGGGCGCACCAAAGATACTTTTGCGCCCGTATCCATCAGTCCCATAAGCTTTTCTTTATTCACTTGGACTTCCTCCAAGTAATCCCTGCTCACACCCTTATCCACCCTCATGATCTTAATGGGCTCTTCCTTAGGAGTAGTGGTTGGGCCTTTTTAACCACATTAATGTATTTTGGTGGGGTTACAGTTCTCTCATTCGACAGCTTTGGGCATAGGCTCTTATTAGGCCTGGGTAACAACGGAAAAATTTGTTTCTAAAATCAATTCGTTTTTTGGGGGTTTTTGCGTTTCGATATTTAAAAGAATTCCAAAATTTTTCTTTTAAAAAGTTCGATATTTACGAAATTTCGTAAATGTTAAAAAAATTACAAAACATTAACGAAACAAATACGAAACAATAACGAATCGATTAGTTAATGGCGGACGCTACCACGCAATACGCTAAAAAACCTCCAAATGGGACAGGGGGAACTTCTAAAGCTTCCCTCTCTCTGTGTTGTTGACTGTTGGTGTGATATTATAATTTTTTTTCACTAATTAAACAAAAAACAACTATAAAACTTGCCCCAGACATGCGGAAATAATAACAAAACGACCTCAAACCGATAACGAAACGAATACATAACGAATCCAAAGCATTTACGAAACGAATTTAAAAATTCGTTTCGTTTTTAAGTTGCTCCAGAATGGTTCGTTATCGCTTTGTTATAAAAAATAACGAATTTTTAACGAATTACGAATTAACGAAATGAAACCGCCCAGCCCTAGCTCTTATATGTCCCTCCTGATGACAGTGGTAACACACAATTCTATGCGGTGCAGTTTTAGAGCTGGCATCCTAGGACTCTGACAATCCCTGTCAGCTCTGCCTTTCGGGACCCACTCTTTTGGCTTCTTAAACAATGGGGAACCTGCCTCAGGGTCTCCCTCCATTTGTCTAAGACTGAAGCGACTTCTGCCACCGTTTGAATCTTTTTATCTTTGATAAACCACCTCATCTATGCTGGAACCAGTTTATAAAACTATTCTAAGCAGATTAAGTGTCTCAGTTCATCAAAGGTAGATACCTTACTGCCCTCCAGCCATCTTTGTAGAGCCTTCTCTATCCTAGCCCCCACCTGAGAATAAGTTTCTCCCTGCTTTCTTTTAATTTCTCTGAAGGTTTTCCTGCTTTGCTCTGCGGTCAAGCCAAAGCGTACCTTCACCCTCTCCTTAAAGATCGCATAGTTAGAGCATTCCCGTCTCTCAACTGCGTATAAATCTCACTCAACTCCCCACAGTTCAGAGGCCTTATATGTGCCATCTTTCTTCCCTTGGGCACATTAAAGTCCGCACAAGCTCTCTCTAAACTCGAGAAAAAGCTCTCCACGCAATCTCCCCTCGCATACTTGGGAAAATGCTTTATTTGGGAAGCTAAGGGTTCAGATTGGATTTCACTAGGGCTGGATTTGGGTTGCCTTTCTTGGACTTTCAACACCATCATCCTTTCTTCGTGCTTCATTCTCTCAGCTTCGTGTCTCATTCTCTCCCTTTCTCTCTCAGCCTCAAACTGCATCTTTTCTCTTTCTCTTTCAGCCTCTACTTGTTCTTTCTCTTTTTCTCTAGCCTCAAACTCCATTCTTTCCCTTTCTCTCTCAGCCTCACGCTCCATTCTTTCTCTTTCTTTCTCTCTGGCTCTCTCTTTTTAAGTTCCATTTCCATTCTCATCTTTTCAATCTCTAAGGAGGTAGTCACTATCTCTGGACTTTCCCCTGTTTCCTCAGTCCCAGTTTCTAATACTGCTGCCTCCTGTTGCTCTCCCTGTGTTGGAATCACTGAGGCCTTCTTGTTCTTTGGTGGAACCATTGTCACGGGGCCTTAAAATGGTGTATTTGAGCTGTTTCTGAGGTAAAATTATCTCAGGATCAGGTTTTCGATTACCCACACTGGATCTAGCCTTAAAGTTACATGTCCCGCTGCTGGTCACCACTTTGACCTTTATTACGGGCACACTCAGGAACTTTCAGTGCAGCCAGGGGGTAAAAACACCTAATCCCACCTGCTGTTACCAATTTGAAAGTTTAAGACACGCCGCTGGCACCAATGTAATAAGAATATGCCC
The DNA here is from genome assembly GCF_037176765.1 of Anolis sagrei. Taxonomy (NCBI): domain Eukaryota; kingdom Metazoa; phylum Chordata; class Lepidosauria; order Squamata; family Anolidae; genus Anolis; species Anolis sagrei. Next base: position 56,913,893 of record NC_090023.1, on the reverse strand, counting down.
ACACACGGTCACTGTAAATCTTAAGAGGATCCTGGACTAATATTTATCTAACAGATCCCCTCAGAGAATACACACACCCACACACGTTTCTTCAGCTGTTATACATCTCACAGCTGACCACCACTTTGAAAGATCAGGGTACAGGATTTTACTTATTTAGGCTCTGGCTGAACACCAACACAATCCTGTCACAAAGCACTTCATTGTGTATTGTGGAAACGTGAGTGTGTGATGGTAGGATTGCTGCCACCACTCAAACTTTAATTTGAGAAACTGTCTTGATGTTATATTTGTGGTAAATTTTCCTAATACACCGGCTCTTCCTTTTTGACTCCTTTCAAGTGACTGAATTGTAAGGATGTTGAAGATTACTGGAACTTATCTTATCTAATGAATCAAGGTTGAGGCAGTTTAAACAGTGAACTAGAGAATAAGTTTATTAAGATCTTTGAAACATACAACTGACTTCTATGAGTTACACAAGTGTATTTTGTTACTGAAGCACAATCTTCGGAAGAAACGGTTTATTTAAACTGAGTTCCCTTTCTTTAACATGAGCTATTTCCCTCACTCTACTCTATACCTTGTAGCAGTGAGTCCTTTTGGCAAACCTTTCTTGGCTGTCTCCCAGAGTATCTATGTTTCCATAGACTACTCTGTCCCTAAGAGAATAAAACAACTTGAGTCCTAACTCAACCCAAGTCCACAGGTCTCCTCTTTGACTCTTCTAGAAGTGCCTGCCTTAAACTATTCTCTAACAGGCAAACTCTTAGCTCACTAAGAAAATCTACCCTCTTCTCCCTGTCCAAAATCCTTCTTCTCTATCAGAACCCTTTCTCCTTCTTCTGTCAGAAACCCTTCTCCCTCTTCGTCAGAACTGACAGCCTTTTTACACTCCCTGCTCCAGCTCCTCCCACCGGGTCTTAACCAATCAGGAGCTAGCTGGACTCCTCCCCTCTGCTGATCTGCCTCTCCTAATATGTCTGCCACACTGTATTTCCTCACTAACATGGAGGCCGGCCTACTGACATCTTAAGCTTCGGCTGTGGCCTAAGAGGTAAGGATCATTACACAATCCTATCTGATTCAATGCAGTTTATTCCAACAGTTCCCATCCCATGTAGTTTTGGTACTTTGAAATGGAATATCATGGATCCTCAGCTCCTGAGACAATCCCATACCATCTTATTCCCCCCCCCCCCTTTTGGGGACTGTTTCTAACATTACATAACAAATCATGATGGACGCAGACATCCTAAATGCATTATTACAGTTTTAAAATGGGGTGGAGGGGCATTGAAATAAAGTCATTAGGTTCAAAAGAATATAAAATAATTACCCGCGTAAACTCAAAAAAGTTACGAATGAGCTCCAAACTGATATAACTCATTTTTCATGCTATAAGCCAAGTTTATAAAAATCCAGTTGCTGATCCAAGTAGGGTACATCATTGAAACAATATAAATGTTGATTTTTAATCCAATAAATTATTCAGCAACTCAGTTCTAGTTGTATTTAGGTGTCTATGAAGGACTGTTGCTCCATGTAAAAAGTCAGTCTGGAATTGGCTGCAAAAGTTTCATTATTATTGTGGGTAGACCCAGAGTCAGGAATGAGCAGTTGGAGGATTCCATATCTCTTCTTTTCCTAAAATAAACCATCTTCCCTCCTTCCATGTCCCTTTATTGTCTTACAATTTCATCAGATGAGGTAAAATTTGGAGGCGTAAACTAGTTCCTCTTCAGTTTTGCCACTGAGCCCACTGGCTCCCCTCTCGGAATGTACATCCACTTCTGGTGGGGCTTCATGGCAAAACTGAAGCAGAACTGGTATATGCTGCTGTGACGGCAACATGGGAAGCTATCCATATTTCATAGAAATAGAGTTGGGCAGCAGAAGCTCCCCCCCCCCCCCCCGTGGGATGAGGTAAGGTGAAACAGTTAGTGGGGTGACAGGTTCCCCCCACCGGGCACCACCAGATTCACCATGATCCGTGGTGATTCTAGCAGCAAATGTGATGAGGTCCTTAATGTATAAGGATTAAGTTTGGAGAATGAACATGGATGTTGAAATATGCTCTGTCTTAGAATGTTGCCCTATGTCTAGCAATTTCTCATTCCTTTGGGCATTGAGCATTAATGTCAGCATAGGTTTGGATTGTTTTATTTATAATTTATTCATATTAATGGATTCCCATCCAGATTATTACATTCATCATGTGAACAACTGTGAAGCTGTTTAATATTCAACAACACTTAGAAATGGTAATTATCTATGCATTCATGTTTCTGCCCCAGTTTAGCCCTACAGATCAATAGACCAATGCCTGCATAGGGCTTCCTTTCTGTGAAAAGTTATTCATACACTTAAAGCTGTTCTGCTGAAGAATTTACAAGATTGTGCCCTAGTTATTTTTATCCATCTATAATCCCTTCCAACTCCTTTGGGTAATAGGTAGGATAATCATCTGTAACAAGGAAATAAATCCATGATGAGCTAGGCGAGCTATATTTTTCAATGAACCCCACCTGTTTTAACAAACAGAAAGGTAACCAGATCATAAATGCTGTGCTATGCTGTGCTGTCTTTCTGTTCCTTTCTCCCGAAGTTTCTTGGTCGTGATTGCTTTTATTTATTTACAAGTTTTATATATCGACCTTCTCACCTCTCTTGAGGGACTCAGACCAGTTTCCAACCATAATATACATACAGTCAATAAAACATCATACTTCATATTGCAATAAAACATTAAAACAGCAATTCCATCATTCAAGACTTTTGCATAGGCCTAAGTCTCATATGTTTTAGATCTGAATGGGCACAGAAAAGGGCCACTCATAGCTCTAGTAACCTGGATGCTATTGGATGGATTGTGTACAATATTCAAGAATGCGGAGGCCTGTAGTCCAAATGTTGTAGGGAGTTGGGGATTTATATTCCCCAAAAGTAATGTTTCCAAGACATCAGTGGTGTATCATGTATGAGCTCTCTGCAGCTAAAGCATAAAACTTGGTGAATGCTGAAAGAGACATTGGAATATCTGAATGTGGCTTTCAGGAAGTGGAGAGGTGAATATATTAGTTGTTCAGAGTTTAAATACATGTAGTGAATCCTAGCATTAAAATAGGTTCAGCACCTCAGATAGCTCCTTGAAAGTTCAGACCAAACCCCAGAGTAGATTGACTGTCAAGAGGCACATGCTGTTTAATCTGAAGAAGACCCAGATCAGCTGTATGGTCATAGAGTATGACACATAGATCTGATCTGGAAGTTATGTGGGCCAACATCCCTTGACCCACATTCCCTGAAGTTGCTGCATAATCCTGAGCTTTCTCAAAATTCCAGATTATCCAATAACTGTGGGCCCATCTAATCAACTGTGCTTGCTCCTCTCTTCTTCACATCTGGGATTATATTGTCCAGCACAACAAGTTCAGAGGAGGAAAGGGGCAGAGAAATTCATTCATGTCTCCTCTGCACACTGGATATCATTATTTCATGTACTTAGGAGTGGCTGCCTTCATTTTGGCACATGCCTATATGCAGCCACCAACCAGTTTTTGGACTGCTGGTATGCCGCTCCCGAGCCAGCTTGGAGACTAACAGTGTAGTTACCCTGATACCAATCTATAGTAGCCCACTCCAGATCAGCATTGGAATAACTCCCCTGTTATGAGCACCACCCGCAGGGTCAGACATGACTAGACTTGATGTCAAAGGGAAACATTTACCTTACTCAGAGGTAAGATTTATTGATTTCAGCAGGATTATTTTCATATAAGTGAACCATTACTATACTTGAATTAAGTAAACTGGCATAATTGTAGAGGTGTCATAATGAATTTAGAATCACAGAAGTGAAGAAGAATGCTTAGTGGATGTCACTGAAAACTACTGAAGTACATAAAAAAATGTTTGAAACAAGGTTGGAGTAAGTACTAATGAAATACGAATAAATATTTTGGAATAATGGGAGTAAATTTGAAGCAGAAGCCATTGTGAACATGAACCAGCCACACAAAATGTGAGCTAAAATTAAATGCAGGCCAGGCTTCTATTTAAAATTGCCACACTAAACCCCTCTCTTCTTGCCCTGTCCTTCCCTTCTGTCCTATAAGTATACTTGGTAGCTGATCTATATCAGGAAGTAAGCTCTTTTTAAAACAACTGGCTTTGGCAATGAATGTGTGTTTATTTTCCCCTAACATACTTAAAGTGCTACAATTTCGTGAAAGTTATCAGCACTCATGTTGACCTTGTAGTCATGGATATTTTGCTAATACAAAATATCTCCAGAATATGAAGCAGCAGCCAAAGAATTTACTATGTTCATTATAGACCACTGTTGTAATTAACTGCAGAATGCCTGCTTTGACTGCACAGCCGAGATGGCATGGTTTTGATAAATGGATTCCACTTCAGGTTGGATAATTTTTAATAGAACTAGCTGAAAAGTAGTCTAAAATGGCTGTAATTAGACCAATCCCTTTCCTTTACAGTAACCCATGAATAAAAATGAATTGATTTTCCTTTTTATGGTAAACTACTTTTTTATAAGGCTTTTAAAAGAATCTGCCCTGCAATCTATCTTCTGACACCTCAAATTGGAGGCATTTAATGAAACTACAACCTAAACATACTTAATATAAACAATCCTGTAGCAATTTTTCTGAAAGCAAATTCTACTAAACTAATGGTGACTTAGGAGCCCCCGGTGGCTCAGTGGGTTAAAGCACTGAGCTGCTGATCTTGTTGATCGAAAGGTCGCAGGTTCGATTCCGGGGAGCAGCGTGAGCTTCCGCTGTCAGCCCTAGCTTCTGATAAACCTAGCAGTTCGAAAACATGCAAATGTGAGTAGATCAATAGGTACCGCTCCGGCAGGAAGGTAACGGCGCTCCATGCAGTCATGCCGGCCACATGACCTTGGAGGTGTCTACAGACAACGCTGGCTCTTTGGCTTAGAAATGGAGATGAGCACCACACCCCAGAGTCAGACATGACTGGACTTAAAGTCAGGGGACTACCTTTACCTTTACCTAATGGTGACTTATTTTTAAGAAGACAGCTATAGCAGCGGTTCTCAACCTGGAGGTCGTTTTGCCATTTCGGAGGGGTCGCAAGGCTGCCTCCTTAGGCCCCACCCCTAATGCCGCGACCCAGCTGAGGGCTTTCCTCGTGCAAAGGCTCCCTCGGTTGGGCCATGGTCCTGCCTTCCGGCAAGGCCGCAACCCAGCCAAGGGCTCTCCTCACATGAAGGCTCCGTCGGCTGGGCCATGTTCCCGCCTTCTGGCCAGGCCGCAACTCAGCCAAGGGCTCTTCTTGCACGAAGTCTCCCTTGGCTGGGCCACGGTCTTGCCTTCCGGCAAGGCCGCAACCCAGCTGAGGGCTCCAACGTGCGAGGCCTGGCCCTCGCCTGGCTCTCACCACTTGCCAGCTGGCAGGGATGTGAGCCAGGCAAGAGGCTCCATGTAAGGCCAGGCGGAGTGGTGGATCCTCCCATGCCTGGCTCTCACCACCTGCTGGCCTTGTCGGAGGCACGAGCCTCCTCGTCGGATGTGGGCCCAGACTCCACCAAGCAACACCAACTTCATAATGTCAAAGTATGTATATTTGCCCCAAGCTTCTCCAGTATTTTATGTTGGTCATGGGAGTTCTGTATGCCAGGTTTAGATCAATTCCATAATTGTTGGAGTTCTGGATGCTCTTTAATGACAAGGGAATTATACCTCCAAGCAACTGCAATTCTCAAATGTCAGAGTCTATTTTCCCCAAACTTCTGCAGTATTTTCTTTTGGTCATGGGAATTCTGTATGCCAAGTTTGGTTCAATTCCAGGGTTGTTGGAGTTCAGAATGCTCTTTAATGGCATGCAAACTATTCAGCCAAGCAACTACAACTCCCAAATGTCAGGGTCTATTTCCCCAAACTCCACCAGTGTTCAAATTTGGACATATTGAATATTTGTGCCACGTTTGGTCCAGATCCATAGTTGTTTGAGTTCACAATGCTCTCCAGATGTAGATAAACTACATCTCCCTTAAATCACTGCCAATTCCTCCCAAACCCCTCCAGTATTTTTGTTTGACATGGGAGTTCTGTGTGGAGGTTTCAGTGGTCTATAGAAGTCAGAGCTGAATCTGTTGAAGGTACTGCAAATCCCATCATCTGTTTTGCATACTCCCCCGAACATATTTTTTTCTTATTAATCATGATGCCTTAATTATGCTGAATTTGTAACAATGAAAATATATCCTGCATATCAGATATTTACATTACAATTCGTAACAGTAGCAAAATTATAGTTATAAAGGAGCAATGAAAATAATTTTATAGTTGGGGGTCACCACAACATGAGGAACCATATTTAAGGGTCATGGTGTTAGAAAGGTTGAGAACCACTGAGCTATAGGATTACACTGTTAATAGGGCATCAAGGATAAATATTATTTACTTCTAAATGGACATGTATCATACATATAGCTGGAGCCCCCGGTGGCGCAGTGGGTTAAAGCACTGTGCCGGCAGGACTGAAGACCGACAGGTTGCAGGTTCGAATCCTGGGAGAGGCGGATGAGCTCCCTCTATTAGCTCCAGCTCCTCATGCGGGGGCATGAGAGAAGCCTCCCACAAGGACGATAAAACATCAAAAATCATCCAGGCATCCCCTGGGCAACGTCCTTGCAGAAGGCCAATTCTCTCACAACAGGAGCGGTTGCTCCTGACACGACAAAAAATATATATACATATAGCTGAATTACACTTGCAGGAAAGCACCAACAATTTAAGATATACAAATGACACCATGCTACTAGCAGAAAATAGCAAAGACTTGGAACAAGAAAACCAAGGAAGAAAGTACAAGGGCAGGGTTATGGCTAAACATTAAGAAAACAAAGATAATAATCACAATTTATTCGCATAACTTTAAATTAGATGATCGAAAGAGCCAAAAAGTGTGCAGTCGTTATTCAGAATAGAGACTGCCATCAAGAAATCTAAAAAAAATATTAGGGCTTGGAAGGGCAGCTGTGGAGATCCTTAAGTTTAGATCTTAATACTAGATCAATTAATACTAAATTCAGGATAGCTCATACCATCATACTTCTGATTTATATCTATGGTTGTAAAAGCTGATCGGTGAAAGAAGCTGATGGGAAGAAAATGAAAACATTTCAACTGTGGTTCTAGAGCAGTGGTTCTCAATCTGTGGGTCTCCAGATGTTTTGGCCTTCAACTCCCAGAAATCCTAACAGCTGGTAAACTGGCTGGGATTTCTGGGAGTTGTAGGCCAAAAAATCTAGGGACCCACAGGTTGAGAACCACTATTAGAGCAAGAGGGATGGGAAGAGCAGGGATCTAGATTGCATGTGGTCAGCCTTGTTCCTCCAAGGATCTTGTCCACATCTTCTAGCTGCACCAATTGAAATAAATCCATTAAAACCAGACACGCAGATGCGAATGTTACATCTTCAGAGACTGCCATGAAAATAGAGTCCAAATCAGAATGGATCAAAGAGACTTTGTCCGCAAAAAAAAAAATGAGCAAATGCTTCACAGATGGCTGCTGAATGGCCAGGGACTCCCATCTTGCGAGGTGGGGTTTGACCTCTGACTGTTCAAAAAAGCTCTGTTGGATGGTTATTTGCAGACGCAATGCTGGCCGCAATGAGTGATTTTCTTGTGGCATCCACTAGTATGGCATATGCCCTTAGATAGGCATTCAGCTGAGTTCAGTCTGATTAATTGCAAGATGAACACCACATGCACTTTAGTACCCTCTTTACTCACTTCATCGCTGCCAGCTTCTCATTGAACCAGGGAGCTGGTTTAGCTATGCTATTCAAGAGGGAGCATCCCAGAACAATTGTGTCTATTGTCCTAGTCATCTCCCTATTCCAGAGAATGATGAGAGCATCAAAAATCTGTTGCAGTATAGGGGTATGGGAAATAAATATAGTCCTGAAGTGACCATTGAACTCACACGGCACCAGGGGCAAGAGGGTGGCCCACACTGTAACAATCCAAAGAAACACATAGGGAGACAGTCAAGCTTGAAACAGCTTCAAATCCCACCCCATCACCTGGTGTGTTTTGTTTTCTATGCCACATACAAAGACTCATGGTCTGAGATCATTGAGGCCACCAAAACAGTACCCTCCTCTGAAGCATCTTTCACCAAAGTGGTCCAAATATGCATTTTCCCCCTTTCATCTCACAGTTCCTTTGGCATTGTATTTTTACAAGAGCTGCAAGGAGGAACAATGTTAACACTCTTCTAATATTTCATATTCTCTTAAGATATTTACTACCTTAACAACCACATCAGGTTCACCTTAAGGCTTGTTTCTGAACGTATAGTTTTGATTTCATCTAATTCACATTAAATGATAAATATTTAGCTAATACTGAAACAATTCACAGTGTTCTTGAATATACAATTACTCAGAGATAAGTACCATTGACAAGGAACATGAAGAATTTAATATTGTTGTGTTTCTCATTATCCTAGTGACATTCTCATCTTCCCCAGTATCTGGTCTCTAAGACTTTTTTTCTTGAGCAAAAATTCAAGGAGATTTTGCATACATATTTTCCAATATGCACAGTTTTGTGAATTTTTAATCAACTAAAGCATGCTTGCCCACATTTTAGTCATATGCATTTACCTGAACAAAATTTGAACAAAAGAAAGAAAGAAAAGGAATTTGATGCATGTGGTATCATTACAATGATGGGAAGTCAAAATATATTTGCAAACTTTTATTAATAGTCCTTACAAGGAGGCTTATTTTCAAGTAAATGGGTATTGAATAGCTGCTCAAGAGAAGCCATTCAAAGATAATTTCTTGACCAATACCTCATTAATGATCAATAAGAAGCAAAACAAATATTCACAGAAAACTTAAATAAGAAAGTATTTAATTAAAGATATAGGAGATCTTGAAATACCAATTGCACAGAAGACATTTTAGAAGAAAATATAGCATACCATTTCATTTTATAGCAGCATTGCAGTGATGCAGTAACTGTGTCCTGGGTTGTAAGATGGATGTATTGTGAATCAAATTACTTTAAGGAAATCCATACAACTCATATTTTCAACACTGCAATTTGATAACAGGAATTGTTTCTCAGAAGTGTAATGATCATGGGAGTTGACATAAACTTCCTCTTAAATCTTTATTTCTCCCATTAGGTTTGTCTCAATGAAGATCAAAACACTATTTCCCCTTGTCTTTCTGGTGATCTTTCTGTTTTCTGCACTGAAAGAATTGTACTGGCTTCTTTGAAATAAGATATGCCACTAAATGAAACTGCATCACACGGATAAGAAAAGGACAAAAAAGTGACCACAAGGCCAAAGTGACAAGGAGTCATGCTTGGAAATGCAAAATTTTACAAGATCTTCGAAAGTTCAAGTTACTTTAAAATGTATAGGAAATCCATGTCTTCAGACTTCATGATACACTCTTCTTATAAGAATACAAGTTAGAAAAGTATTGTAATCTGCAAGTATGAAGTCTGACATATATTGTTTAGAAATAATGCTTGTCCATTATTTGTTAGTATCTATACATTTCATGACATTTGATTGGTTAAATAGTATTGCTAGATAGCTTTGGACTGCGAGAAGATCCAACCAGTCCATCCTCCAGGAAATAAAGCCCGACTGCTCACTGGAGGGAAAGATACTAGAGACAAAGTTGAAGTACTTTGGCCACATCATGAGGAGACAGGAAAGCCTAGAGAAGACAATTATGCTGGGGAAAGTGGAAGGCAAAAGGAAGAGGGGCCGACCAAGGGCAAGATGGATGGATGGCATCCTTGAAGTGACTGGACTGACCTTGAGGGAGCTGGGGGTGGTAACGGCCGACAGGGAGCTCTGGCGTAGGCTGGTCCATGAGGTCACGAAGAGTCGGAGACGACTGAACGAATGAACAACAAGATAGCTTTGCCAGAATTCTACATATGTAAGGTTTATATTTTTTGTTTGCTGGCCATTTTGCACTCTAAACAAAGCCATTCCTTTCTTTAAAAACCTGATACTCCAGTAGCCTCCAAAATTTGAAGCCTAAAGTGAAATTTCCTTCATAATATACCTCCAATATAGAATTCGGGTATAGATCTACATAGTTTTAGATTTGAAAATAACCTAAGTTTTTGCTGTCTGTAGTCTCTATAAAAATATTATGAATAAATAGAAATGACTGTGATGATAGTGGATTATATCTCTATCAATAAAGTCACCATCCAAAAATTTGAATGATAATAGGAATAATCCACCATTCTCTTTGGGAAAATCTATTTTTCCTCCCGTTATTGCAGGGACTTTAGTTGAAATCCAAAGGAAATAGAAGATACAAGGGTAAAATGTACACAATATTATAATTACTGCTATTTAAAAAACAGGAGTCATGGGGCTTTTACCATGAGTCTCTACTACATAACCATACTTGAAGGGCTATTGACTCTCTTTTGAATAAAAGGCATTGTAATAGTCGGGAAATACTGTAAAACAGGTGGACATTTGGTAGGTAGAATGAAGACAGTATCAACTAGCTAAACACTAATAAACATGTTTGGTTCATGATATAGTGGTTTTGGTCTCAATCTTTTGAAAAAAGCAAGGGAGGAAGATGAAAAGCAAGATGTTGACTTTTGCTGAATTAATAATGTTTTACCCTTTTTTTAAAAAAATGCTGTTTTGATTTTTTTCCACTGTTCAGGTCTTACTCTGTACAATGCTCACATCGGGTATTTTTCTGCAGAAAAAAAGTACTTTGTGTAGATGAAATAGCATTGCCTTTGCGAATAAGAAATAACGTTTTCTGCATAAAACAACCATGACATTATCATCAGCAAAGGATAATAATTTCATAAGGATTTCACGAACCTTGATACAATTTACTTTTAAATATTTTTTAATCCCTAGCGGGAACAGAGTAGATTTGGATAACCTCTGTTCTTATACATGTTGGGCATTGCCTTTCTGTCATCTTCTGTTACAGTTGCTCTCCTGTGGCTTGGAAAAGTAGACTGCTGTAGCTCTAAAACGTAATGTCTTTAATTCAGAATGCTCTAGAATAACTCCATCTTGAAAGACTATTTGCCACACAGCACTATAGAAGTTGTTGGACTGCAAATTCCAGCCGCTCTGGCCAGAATGATGGCAAAGGATGCAAGTTGCAGTTCAATAGTATCTGCGATTGCTATCTCAATGGTGGTGGTGGTGGCGGCAGCTGCAGCATCAGCAACAAGATAAATAGGAGACGCTGTAGTAGTGCTGAAAATACATTGAAAGTGCATGCTCAAGTTTATTACTACAGTGTATTTTTAAAAATTAGGCCAAATGACTCTGATTAAGTGTGTATTTAGTAAACCCCAGATTTAACAAGATTCTCATTATGAATTAGCCTAATCATCTAGCTTCATTTAGAAATATTATTCAAATGCTATTAAGTCTTGATCAAGCAACTGAACATATTTTAGAAATTAGTACTAGCATAGTGGACTGATACGTAAATGCATTGATAGCATTTTATATATATAAAGGATCCTATGGATTTAGTGTATATTATTCTTGGCTATTATGCCTGGGAAAGGTTACATTTTTAGATGCTCAGAAAAATCATCCAGCTATGATGGACAGTGTTCATCTTGTCTGGGATATTTCTGAGATTCTTAGTCTAATTTTTTTCTAGATTTTGAAAACTATGTTTAAAAAAATCTCTAATCTGAATTGCCTGGATGAACATATCATCTCAAAAATTGTTAGTTAGTTCAAAAGGCATAAGAAGCTCCAATCTAACAGAAATAATCTAATAATAAATATAATAAATATAATAATAATAACAATAATAATAATAACTTTATTTTTATCCCACCTTATCTCCTTGAGGGGACTCGGGGCGGTTTACAACCAAAAAGATTAGCTAATATTCAATGCCAACAAAGCATAACAAATAGATCAATAAAATAAACAGCACAATTGCAATTTAGATATACAAGTTAAACATTTAGGACACAAGTTAAACATTTAGCTAATAAATCAAGTAATAATAAACAGTTAAAACATTAGAAGTATTAAAGAAGTTGCGACAAGCCAACAGTGCTTAGGTAGCTTTGTGTCAGAATGTTTAGTAAAGTGGTAACCCTCCTCCTCTCCGTAAGCTAGTGTACATAAGACATCGGTAATTCTGAACAAGCTGTCAGTAAAGACAGAAGTGATCTATGGGCCTCTTCATATGGGTTTTTTTGGTCCTTCTTCCATTTGTTGATGGGACCTGCCAAGTGTCATCAGACAATGCTAGCTTGGCCCACCCACATTCCTCCATAATGGAGAGGAATATGTTTTTCTGGTAGCTCCAAAGGAGCTGCCTGCACTTTCTTCTCCTTTTCCCCATATGATGGGAGAAAGGACAATGAGGCAACATGCATTGTTGCACTTTTACCCATCTGATGGGCAAAGGGCGCCAACATACCTTGCCCCATCTCCACTATATGATCGGGGAAGGAGGGAGGTCATGCAGGGTGCTCCATGTGCCATCCCTTTTCATGAGTGACTGCTGGCAAAACAGCATGGCCCCAGGAGCTGTGTGAAGAGAGCCTATAGAACTTTGTTTTGTTCATGCACACACACATGCACACACACACAGAGTATTAGTTAAAATCTGGAACATTGTAGAAATGGTAAAGGGTTACCCAGACAGTTTTAATAATAAATTTTAAACTTGCATCTTATGTTTGATCTCTATTTTGTGAGATATATATATATATATATATATATATATATATATATATATATATGTATTGTGGAAACATATTTTAATATGTGTATTTAAAATAATGTTTTATGTGAATGTGTGTTTTAGCAATGTTGTAACCCGGAGAGGAGGACAAAAATTAAAGATTATTATTATTATTAGTGGTAGTACAACACACATATAATTATAGAATTTCAGGAATTATTTATTTGTTATTATTATAGTTGTTATTATTATTATTATTATTATTATTATTATTATTATTATTTGAAACACAACAAGATGAGTCCAAAGCAGACACACTGCTGGCTGTTGTATTGGATCACACGTCGGACACTTCCCAAGTGTCTAGAACTGTGTGATGTATCGGCAAATAATGCGTGCAGATCCCAGTAAGATGACCTTTTGCAGCTGGCAGATGGTAATTTTGTCAGCGCCGATTGTGTTTAAGTGCAGGCCAAGGTCTTTAGGCACTGCACCCAGTGTGCCGATCACCACTGGGACCACCTTTACTGGTTTGTGCCAGAGTCTTTGCAGTTTGATTTTTAAATCTCATATCGTGTCAGCTTTTCCAGTTGTTTCTCTGCAATCCTGTTGTCACCTGGGATTGCGACATCGATGATCCATACTTTGTTTTTTAACATGATTGTGAGGTCAGGAGTATTATGCTCCAAAACTCTATCTGAATCTGGAAGTCCCAGAGGAGTTTGGCGTGTTCATTCTCTGTAACTTTTTCCGGCTTGTGATCCCACCAGTTAGTTGTCGCAGGCAGATGGTATTTGTGGCACAAGTTCCAATGAATCATCTGAGCAAAGGTATTATGCCTCTGCTTGTAGTCTGTCTGTGCGATCTTCTTGCAGCAGCTTAGGATGTGATCTGAAGGGACTTGGGGCCGCTTACAAAGGGGCATGCCCAACAAAGCAGATTAAAATGAGCATCAAAAAACAAGCAGTATCAAACATCAATAACCATAAAATCAGACAACATTATAAAAATGATTATCTTTATGGGAGCAGTTATGAGTTACATTTTAATTTTTAATAATAAAACTTAAATAGTTTTCGGTAAATTTTCATGAAATAATATTACTATGTGTAATTATTGCGCATATTAATATTTATCAAGAACTGGATCCAGATTTTCACAATCGTGGTGATATATATTCTACTTTGACATATTTTTAAAGGTTGGATTGAGACTCTTTTCCCAACTAGTAGAAGAAAACTTCCATATCCTTCAAGATCTTTAAGGAGAAAAAGAAATGCACTTTATACTAATACATATAATATCACACTTTAAAAAGTACCATCTGTACCCTACACTGAACAATCACAATCAGGGTACATTAAAACACATTCAACATTTCTATAGAATTTTCTACCACAGCAGATTAATCATATCCCATTCCATCAATTCCTGCTCATCATCGGGTTTTTTCCTTTAGCTGCCAGAATGCCCAAAGGCTTGGTCCCACATCCAGGTCTTCAGTTTTTTCCTGAATGATAAAAGGGAGGATGCCGATCTAATCTCCCCGGGGAGTGAGTTCCACAGGTGAGGGGCCACCACCGAGAAGGCCCTGCTCCTCGTCCCCGCCAATCTCACTTGCGATAGAGGCGGGGTCGAGAGCAGGGCCTCCCCAGAAGATCTTAAGCTCCGAGATGGGACGTAGAGGGAGATCCGTTCGGACAGATACCCTGGGCCGGAACCGTATAGGGCCCTGCATGATATTTCCTATGGCACAAGATGGGTGCATTTGGCAGGTACTGATGAAAGATCTCTATGTATAATATCCTGGATTATGACTGTTGGATCATTGGTCATTGGGCAATATTAGGCTTGGTGAATATATAGTCCATATTTGTATATGACATGTCTCTTTGCTGACTATGTTTACTGCTTTCCCAAACAATTATTTGAACTTTTGGATGTTCACTATTGTCTCTGTGATCAGTCTACAAAAGAAAACAAGTGATTTGTTTGTTTCCACTCTTTTACATATATACTGTTTGATAAGGCTTCAGATTCACTGAATTATTACAGAGATGGAAATGTATGATATTAATTCATCAGAGGATAAGCATTTCTCTTTTGTTTGAGTCAATGAATTTTTATGAAGGAAAAAACAAAACAAAAACAAAACCTGAACCTGCAACAAATAGTATTTGAAAGTAATAAAATGCTTCTATTCCATATGAGGAATAGATTGGTATAAAATGGATACGTAGAGAAAATCTAATTTTATTCCTTCCTTTTTAGAGGCATTGTTTTTATTTTTAAAATCAAGTTGCCTTCCCTTCCCTTTTCTTTTTAAAAGCTTTAAATAGGGGTCTGAAAGTAAGAGGGAGAAAGATATTTCTTTTGAGAATTGTTACAGTTTTGTGTAAAGATCATAATACTGCAATATGGGAACAGGATGAACAATGGATCCCAATAAATAGCCTTCAGAGATTGCTATCTCCGTAATTTGGACTCCAGTGCAATATTAGAAAGCAAAGGCCAGAGACTGTTGAAGCAGAACTGGTGTCTGTTGAAAACTTGGATAGCAAAAACAAGAAGCTGCCAGTCTAGAAGTGAATTTGAACATTCAAGGAGATAGGTGAAGAAAGAGTATAAGGTCATTGCTACATGATTGCTGTAAACTACAAAAGACTGAATAGCACTGATGCAAGACAAAAAGGTTAGAAACAGCTGGCCCAAGGCTAAAAATGAAAAACTAATAGCTCAAAGGCTAACCTGGGGTTGGGACAGAAAGTTGCAACTGAAAATCAAAGGAAGGTCTGCTGAGACAGAAAAGGGTAGTATTAATGATTGAATATGCACCGCAGACAGCAGTGTTGATATTTACTACATGAAAAAGTATTTTGATCATTCCTTAAGAGGATGTTTATTTTGTACATTACTTATATCATAGTAATGACCAATTTTGAGTATTAGCTTTCATACATTTATTCATATTCAGAAGAGATCTCATAGGGCACTTCCAAACAGCACAAAACTGCAGATTTTAAGTGGAGAACAAAAAAAGGAGACCTGAGAACATGTCCCCACACAGACCTGTGGGTGCCAGGATTTCTTCCTCTACTGCCCTCACAGGATTCCTTTGTACTGGAACAAGATGGAGGGTGGACAGGGGACATCCAGCTGAAGGGTATTTTAATTTAAAAATTTGCTCTGTTATGTGCTGGGTTGTATATGCGCACATGCAAATATCTTAATATATATACAAGCAGATTCACATGTGTACACATAATGGAAGGAATTTTTAAAAATTCAGCTGGATTTCTCCCTTACCCCAATTGTTTATTCAAGCCCTGTTTAATAAAGTTTAAAATAAAGAGTTCCAGAGCATTCTATTTGCTCTCCTTTCATGTTTCCTTTAAATCATCAGTGTGTCCATTTCACAGCACAATCAGCTGATTAGCTGTTTTGGGCTTTTTAAAAGAGGGCATGTGCTGGAGCAGTCTCCAGGGGGAGGGGGGAAGGAAGGAAATCACAAGTTTTTTTGAGTGCAGTGATGTGAATATGTGTATTTTCTAGCCAGAATCAGGATAAAAGGGGACCTATTATGTGTTGGTTTGCTGTGTTGCAACAAACCAACACGGATTTACAGCTCGCGTCATGTAGCCACTAGGGGTGTGCATTTTTTTCATTAGTCATTCTAAGTCATATCAAATTTGTTAAATTTGTACTTACAAGGTGATATCCAACACGTGGGTGTGGCCTTCACCCAAACTTATGAATCAAAACTTACCCAATACTTTTTTTTTTGTTTGCATTTTGTAAATCTTGGAAGCCTCCCAAAGTAGTTTTATTTTCAGTGCAAGGAAGCAAAGAAAATCCCAAAAGGCTGCCTTTTTTTTTTTTTAAGTTCATGGCCTCTTGCCATTAGAAGAGGGAAAACAGGGAGAAAGCAGAGTTCACTGGGGGGAAAAGCACAGAACTCTGGAAACGATTGTTTGGAATGTGAGGAACTCTATGCCAGAGAATTCAAAAGGACCATCTCTAAATAAATTCGGCTCACATCAGCGAGCTCCAATTAGGATAGGGGAGAGATTTGTCTCTCCGTACCAGCAGCCAGCCAGAGTTCCAATAAATTGTTGACTCTGCAAAAAGAAGTATCTGAATGATACTTCTAGTAAGTAAATCTCTGAACTGGGCTGGAAAAAAAAAACCCTAAATGGATGGCCCTTGGGGATGCCCTCCAACTCAATTGCAAAATCATATTAATTAGTTTAGAGGCTGGATGGCCATCTGTCATGAGAGTTTTGATGGTGCCCTCCTGCCTGGAAGAAGGAAGTTGGACTAGATGACCTGTCTCCTGTGCTCTTGGAAACCTGAAACCTTGAATCTCTGGACTGCCTTTTGACTGTGTATAGACTCTTGATCTCTGGACTTTGCTCACTGAACTCTTGGCGTTTGACCACTGGACTAGATCTTTTGACTACAGTTTTATCTTGAACCTGCAACAGTGTTTGCTATCCATTTTTGTTTTATATTCTGTGGCTGAGTGCTATCTTTATGTTGTGGACTACTAAAACAGCCAGACAGTAAGTGCTGTTTTAATCAAACTGTTTGATACAAACTGGGTGTTTGTTTGATTCACCTCTGCCTAAATACAGGCAGAGCTCTGGCATCGTGACACAGATGCAGGTGCAGTTAAGTAGAAACATGGACCTAACAGGAAACAGGTATGATTGACTCAGTATGGAAAAGTGCATGTAGTCTAGGAGGAAGACTTTGGGGGTTAGTTCTAAAGAAGCTTGGCACATACCAGAAGAACAAGAAAGGTGCCATGTATTATCAACTTGGAATAATTCCAGTGTTGCTTCTTTGTGTTCCTTACAAGTGAATGGAGTTTGCCAATTGTTATGTGGGACTTGCTTTAGGCACAGATCCTACTTTAAACGTCTGTGGATTCCACTTACTATTTAATAAATCTGTTGTATCTTTTATGCACTAGTTATGTTTACTGTCTCTGTACTTTACAGAACCAGCTTCATGTGATAGAATAGAGGAGGAAAAGGTTTTAGTCTGTTAGTGACATTGGATAAGGACATCAGTGATGATTTGGGCTAACCAAAGGATTTGGACAGGTTATTACTAAGCATGTTTAATTATTCATGATTGCTAGGTTTCCCACATGGCATCTCCAGCCTTTGATAGATCAAATACAATGGGGATGATGAATGACTAATGATATCAAACACCTGTCTAGTATGAAAAGTTAAATGGGGTAGATAATGCCACACCAACACAAGAGCATCAAAAAGCAAATTGAATTCCAGTGGCAAATCTGGAATCTTGTTTATTTCTTCTCCAGGATATGAGGATAAAACTGTGGCTGCATACAATTGTTTACTGCGTTTTATACTTTACCTTTCAGTATTAAATAATATAGCAATTTAAAAAGATAAAACTGGTTCAATTATTCTTTCTTTCTTTCTTTCTGTCAGAACCTTGGAGAAAAGATGAAGATGATGGGAATGGAGGTTTCCTCCCAGCAGCAGAATCTGAGCCCAAGATGGATGAGCAGCCTGTAGAAATTGCTACTGCTGAACAGGACCAGAACTTTCCTGGAATGGAGACAGGATGAGACTCTTCAGGAGAATGAGCAGGAGTTAACTCTCCCCACCAGGCTTCAGCTTAGGGTTCATACCATCAAGCTGTAAAGGTCCAATTGGCTGGCTCAAAAGAGGATTTCACAGTTGTAAGGACTTATCAGTAGCAGCATAAAACGCTGGCATTTGTAACAGCTCTTTTCTGGAAGCAATTGTTGTGTTGGTGCTACAGCTGGTAATCTTATTAGTGACCCTTGTGCCTTGAACCTTGGACCAGGCTCTTTGGATTTCGAACTTGGAATTTTTGGTGAGACTCAGTGCATTTGACTTCTGGAACGGACCCTGGAATTTGCTTTGCTTGCCCTTTTTCCTTGGACAGACTATGGCTTGATTCTTGGGTTGCATCCATGCATTGGAGGAAGGCTGCAGACCCTGACAATTCTTGATGGGTAGCCAAACATCCAAATTTGTGAAAACAAAATAAATATGTTGGAAGTAAGATAGCATTTATCTTTAATTAGAAAACAATTTGTTTTGTATTTTGGCTTAATTGCTGGTATCCCTTGTGTGTCCCAGGAAATGAGATTCTCTGTCTCAAGGAACTACAATTTATCTCGATGAATTAAATCTAAATATATAAACTAGAACATACCTTAAGATATCATGCAGAGAAATCATTCAAGGAGCTGAGAAATCAGGGAGTGGCCTCAAGTGATAAAAAGTGAACAAAATATAATTATTTCACAGCAGGATTTGACTGATCCACCTTTTTAAAGAACACATTTTGGCTGCTCTTGTTTATTAAGATATTATATTTTGTAAACCATTCTCAGAGGTAAACCATCCTTGGGGTAGTTGTTAGATGTCATGCTATTACAGAAAATGATAAGTAAGATTGAAGTTTCCCAACTCTGCAATTCTGTGCTCTTAATATATTTCATAGTCAGTTTATTTTTATTTATTTATTTTTGCCTGGGAAAAATTGTTACAGAGCTAGGAATGATTGTGATTTCTCAGTGAATTATATAATAAAATTACTATCTTTAGTAGGCCATGGACTACAATGAAGCCCATCTAGTATAATTTGTTTGAAAATCTGAGCTACTAAAACCATATTACATAATCAGAATTGTTCCAAACAGTTAGGCTGTTTGCTCTCATTCCTCTATACAAAGGATTTAACTTCATTAAACTATTATCCAATTTAATATAGAGTGTGCTTTCTCCCTAAATACTTAACTTATTGGTCTCTAAGGGATGAAGAAAGATTTTCCAAATCCTTTCTAAAATATTGTGCTTTCACAGCTGCTGCTTAAATCAGAGTTTTACAAACTCTGAAATAGAATGGTCAACTGATAACCACTCTATTTTTAGTATTCTTAATAGTCCAAGTTTTAGTACTTATATTTCAGTTTCCTGACTATTTTCTGGAAGTTGTACAATCCAAAAATACATTAATGACATTGATATGTAGTTTTTGGATAACCAATGCCTATTGTACAAATTATTTTAGGGTGTTATATGCCCCAGTAATAAAAATGAAAAAAAGTGAACATACAACCCACATAACCCTCGATATCACATAAATCTGGATAAACATTTGCAAAGCAAGAACTCAATCAAACCAATGTATACAGAAACAAACTAGATGTAGTATTCTATTAAACAGTAAAGATAAATTCCTAACTATTTCTCCAAGGGAGAGGGGGTGTGAAAGCCTCTTAACCATTAGGCAACCTGATGCAGTTACAGAATAATCAGAAATCAGATATGTATGATGATGATAAACTATTACTTTCCCAACAATTGTTTATATTCACCCATTTAGGTTGGCTGTGGCATTTATCATGTTTATAATAATTCAGTAAAACATCCACACACAGGATCAGGGAGGTACATTTACCTCATATGATTATGACTAACATAGTAATACATCTGACTACAAGACATTACACTCAGCTGTTGAAATTGTTTCAGCTGATTCTTTTGGAATTAGCTCCTTAATCTTTAAACCAAATAAAACTTCCAAGATAAAAACCTAAGCTTAATTCTGTGTTAGGAAAGAAACTGATCAGTCAGTGTAATGCTTGATTTACTGTGCCAACAGGATGAAACACAGTAGGTGACCACACTGAAGTACTTCCAAACATGTCAGCAGTACAGAATTTAATAGCTCTGTGCCAAAAGATTCCCCTTTTCTTGGTATAGCTCAAATACACTGCTTGAATCTAGATAGCAAGAAAATACCATGAACATGTGAAACTGCTTTTTATCGACTCTGACCATTTGTCCATCAAGCCCATAGTGCCTACTCTGAATATCAGCTCTCCAAAGATCCAGATGGCTCATTTAAAGCCCCCTTTATTTGAGATTATTTTTAGTAGTGGTGACATGAAGAAGTGAACATGTAATCTTCTACAGGAAGTCCCCAAGTTATGAACAAGCTAGTTTCTGTAAGTTTTTTTCTTAAATTGAATTTGCATGTAAGTCAGAACATGTACATTTTAAGTGTAATTCCACACACACATGTTTGGATAGTATAGGTAAGGGTTAATACCCCTGCAGTATTTCTTTGGTTGTCTGTGCCCTTTTTAGAAAATTTCACCTCACTTTCTACTGAAACAAGGATTGATGATAAAGCTTCAGCAGAGACACCTTTTTGCAATGATAACTTTTCCAGGAATGAATTTCCCTTCCTAGGGGTTGATTTCTCTCATTTCCTGTTGTCTCACCCCTATGGGTCATTTGTAAGTCAGATGGTTGCAACTCGAGTACTATCTATACATCCAAATCATTTGATGTACAACTGAATAAATGCCCCTCAACCTCTCATTTCTATCTCTTTGATTTTTTTTGTAGCATTGGTCTATTGCTGTTAGTAACATTCTAAAAAGCAGAATCCCTTCTCTATCAGCTTTTCACTTCTGTTTAGAAAAAGTGATTCAAGTTACTGTTTATGCTGCAGTAGCCAGAGCCAGTCCTTTGGCTTAGGACCTTAGTGACTTGTTTTGGACCTGTTCCTCATTGCAAAAACTCCATTAGTTGGAAATATACATAGCCTTGGAAGTTAAAAAGAGCATTAGCTCAAGTGTTCTGGGTTAACTGCTTTTTGAACTGGGCTGTGAGCATTTGATCTTGTCTTCATGGTCTAAAGATTTGCTTCTGAAAGAGAAAGAGTGTGATATGAGCATTCAAGAGGCTAACTTCATGCTAAGTGTGCATTTGAGAAGGTTAGATAGTAATTTAGGGACACTTAATCCTCATTTGTTCTGATCTAATTTCCTCACTTCCCACAGCTTGAAAATGTCATTGCCTTATTATAGTATAGGCTTTGGCTGTTCTGATAAATTGAGATTGCACATGGTTATATTACGTTTGAATTATGTTTAGAGGTTTAGAAACTTTACAATGAAATCAGTAGTTTTGAGAGTACTGTAGAACCTATCAAGGATTCATTTCAATATGAACAAAAAGAAAAAAAATACAATACCGCAACTGACTGGGGCTTTCTGACATTTTCTGCGTAAAACTAGGACTTCACTGAAATTTATTTGGGTTCATATTAGAAGGCATGAGGAATGGGATTTTGGGAGGAATTATCCATCATGTTTGGCTTGGTTCCGTTTTCCATTTCTTCCACACACTATAATTATATATTTTTCCTACTCCAGGTATTTGTATGGAAAGTATGAAATATGTAAGTTCTGCTGCCTCAGAATGTGTATAAGAATGTGAAACCAGGCTGGATTCCAAACTGTATTTCTTTTTTTAAACTTTCTCAAATATGGAATGGAATGAGAAAAGTACTCCAAATGGAATCCCAGGGCAACCAAAGTATTGTATAACAGCATGATTCAGAGTACTAGCCACCATACATTTAGAGCATGTAATATTTAAACCAACTTCAACCTAAATAAGAAAATGTTCATTCATTGATTTATAAACTGTGCTACATCATAATAAAAGATGGGATTGCTTTAACTTTAGCGAATAGGTTTTCATCAAGAACAAGGTTTCAGTTTATGCTTGTCAACACATCTTTCAGGTTATGATTTGTGAAACATGCAGAAAAAGCAGTGTGCTTGAAAGCAATGGATCAAGAAATTTAGTTTTTTAACCATAAAACAGCAGAATACTGAAAATCTGGAAACATGAACATTAGTACAGTGGCACTTTAGACATCCATAGAAGCTAATGCCACAATTATAGTTAGATTGATAGTGATGATTTCAGACTACATTGCTACATTTCTATGCTTTATACAGCCAGATAGAAAATTGGACTAATACATGTGATCATTTTTAATAAAGAAATGTATTTAAATAATATAATCAAAGTAAACAGTATGAGCTAAAATTATGTGATATTTTGGGGATCTTTTTACATTATATGTTATATTCTTGATTTTTTAAAAGTAGCTTCTTGAAAAAGCAAGAGTACTAAAAGAGTTTTTAAAAGTAAGAAGTAAAATTATTAATGATAATAAAATATTTGAGGGAAGGGTCTTGTAATGATCAAACAATGATTTAAAAATCAATAAAAGTAGCTTCTTAAACTATTGCAGAGCACTGACATTCAACAAATTATAAATTATATCAGCCTCAGTACAGAGCAAGAATACGTCTTTCCTTTTCCATAAGAAGAAGTCTTTTAGTTCCACAAAATTAAAGCGAGGGACTTACAGTGCATTGTGCTTCATAGTTATGACTTTCTTTTTTTTTAATTAAACAACCTCATTTTTGACCACTACATCCTGGATTTTTGTACTTCATAGGTTATTTCACTTTCCATCTGGTTGTGTCACACGCTAACTTTTGCTTTTAAGATGACTATCTACTTTTTTTATTATAGGAAAGAATGTGAAAATAGTAGTTTTGGATGGCAGGTCTTGGCCACGGTAGACTACTGCAATGTGCTCTACATGGGGTTGCCTTTGAAGACTGTTCAGAAGCTTCAAATAGTCCAATGAGTGGCAGCCAGGTTAATAACTGGGTGGCATACAGGTAGCATACAACTCCCATGTTACGTCAGCTCCACTGGTTGCCCGTATGCTACTGAGCACAAGTTCTGGCTTTGGCCTATAAAGCCCTAAATGGCCCCAGCCCAATTTACCTGTTCTTTCTCTATGAACCATCATGGAGATTAAGATCCTCTGTAGAGGCCCTGCTCTTCGACCTGCCACTGTCACAGGCGCGATTGGCGGGAGCAAGAGAGAGAGCCTTCTCAGTGATTGCCCCTTGGCTATGGAACTCACTTCCTGGTGAGGTTAGATCAGCCCCCTCCCTACTGTCCTTCAGAAGGATGGAAAAAACTTGGCTGTGGGACCAAGCTTTTGGGACAGTGCAATAAAGCAGCAATAGAAAACCTTACCATGCCAACTAGATTTGATGCTGTTGATCAAGTCGGTTTAAGCAGTGGATTTTAATGTTGAGACAAATGTTTTTAATGTTTTATGTATGTACATAATTTATTTATGTCCCAGCATTGAATATTTGCAGTTTGTATGTTGCGCTCTGTCTGGAGTCCCCTCTGTGGTGAGAAGGGTAGAATATAAATGCTTTCAATAAATAAATAAATAAATAAATAAATAAACAAATAAATGAGGCAGGGGGCTGCATCTGGCCTAGACCTTATAGGTTGTCCACTCGTATTTGATAGGAACATATTTTACCTCTACTATCATTTCACTGTTACTTTGCAGATTTTTTTGCATAAGGTACCTGTAGTACATTATGCTCTATTGCTTGGAGCTGCTTAATTTTGGATCAGAGCCATCGTTGGACTTAATATAAAATGAAGTAGTTAACCATCTAATAAGGTAGCAGGTATTTTCAACATTGGTGAGAGAACTTGGCCCAATGATTTATGATAACATCATTGTATTTATAATAGTGTTTATTCTTAAACTGCAAGAATGGAATATTTTTAGCTGAATCTCATTTTCTAAAAATGATTGATGATTAATAGGCCAGCTATGATGTGGAAATATTTGGGTGAGTCACACAAAAATAAAGGACAAGGCCAAAGACACTATGACTTCGCTTCCTTGCTTTCAAGATATGCTAGATTATCTAGATCGATTTTAATCTGGTTTCAGGTCAGGTTATGGAACAGAGACAGCTTTGGTTGCCTTGTCTGATGACCTCCACAGAGAACTAGACAAGGGAGTGTGTCCCTCTTGGCTCTCCTGGATCTCTCAGCAGCTTTCGCTACCATAAATCATGGTATCCTTCAAAGTCATCTCACTGGAATGGGACTGGGAGGACCTGTTAGTCACCCCATTCCATCCTGAAAGGCCATACCCAGAAAGTGGTGTTGAGGGACTCCTGTTCAAACCCCTGGTCGTTGCCCTGTGGGGTTCCTCGGGGTTTCATTTTGTCCTCCATGCTGTTTAGCATGTATATGAAACCACTGAGAGAGGTCACCCAGAGTTTTGCAGTATGGTGCCACTTATATGTGGATGACACCCAACTCTACTACCCCTTCCCATTTAATGTCAAGGAAGCTGTCCTGACCCTAAACCAGTGTCTGTCATCTGTAATGGACTGTAAATTGAAACTTAATCCAGGGAAGATAGAGGTACTCCTGATCAGTTGAAAGGCAGACAAGAGAATAGGGATCCAGCCTGTGCTGGATGAGGTCACGCTCCTCCTGAAGACACAGGTTCACAGTTTGGGGGTCATCCTGAACTTGGAACTGAACTTGGAGGCCCAGATATCATCAGTGGCCAAAAGGGCCTTTGCACAATTAAAACTTGAGTGCCAACTGTGCCTGTTCTTTGAAAAGCCAGATTTGGCCACAGTGGTCCATGCCATAATTACATCCTGTCTGGATTATTGTAAAGCACTTTATATGGGCCTGCCTTTGAAGAGTGCTCAGAAACTTTAGCTGGTCCAAAGAGCTGCAGCTAGGATGCTAAATGGGGAGCAGACAAACCTCCTGTAGCAGCAGCTTCACTGGCTGCCAGTCTGTTTCTTGGCACAATTCAAAGTGCTGGCTATAACATTTAAAGCCCTAGATGGTTCAGGTCCCGGCTATTTGGCTGACTGCATCCCCTTGTATGAACCTTCCTGGGCCTTGAGATCTTCTGGAGAGACCCTTCTCTCAGTCACACCTCTATCTTAAGCTCGGTTGGAGCGAAAGAAAGAATGGGCCTTCTCCGTGGTTTCCCCTCAACTCTGGAACTTCCTGTCCAGGAAAACCAGGATGGCCCTCTCTCTGCTGTCCTTTTGGCAGCAAGCTAAAACCTTTTTATTCCATTAAGCTTTTAAAGAAAAAGAAGAATGTATTTATGATCTAGTCATGGAGTGCAGTGGAGTTGAATTTTGAACACGTTTTAATGATTTTTAATTGGGAATCTTTTAATAATGTTCTATATTTAATCCTGTTTTAATGTTTGCATATTAGTATATTTTAAATTAAATGCTGATGATTTTATGTAAAGCTGCTTTGAGTCTCCTGTGGGAGAGATAAAGCAGGGTATTAATAATAATAATAATAATAGTAATAATAATAATAAGAGTTGCCGATAGGCTGAGAAGGGTGGTATACAAAATAAATAAATAAATAAATAATAATAATAACAATAGATCTTTTGAATTTTTGAAATCATTTGTTGTTATGTGCATATGGAAATCTGCCCAAAGTGCACAGTTTCTGCTTCATTCTTCCCAAACTCAAGTTCCCATTTTCCTTCCTTTTGCAAATATTTGTGTTTTTTCTTCCCACAAGAAGGCCTTTCTCCCAGTGATTAAAATATGATAGGTCTACACTTGCTCAAAGGTACACATTTAAATCTTATGCTTATGTGTGTAATTAAATAATTAAATCCTGTCTAATCTTGGAAGCCAATCAGGGTTATCCCTGGTTAGTATTATTATGGGAGGCTGTCATCAAATGCCAAGTGGTGTTGTGTATATTTCAGAGAAATAAACTGGCAAAACCACCTTCTTGCCTAAGGAAACCCTTTGACATTACAATAAGTTGACAGATAACTTGAAGTCACGTACACACACGCACGCACACACACAGACAGGTTGGCTAGTGATGCAGAACAGAACATAGGAACATAAGGAAGAATGATGACTGCTGGAGTATATATTGATATAACTTTATACTCAAAAGCCTTCTAAGCTTGAACACCTTCACGTGCTAAATATAGACCTTTTCCCAAAGGGTGAGGTCAACTGGTGAGCAAGCTAGTTGCATGTCAAATGTGCCTACTGCTAAAGGCTTTTCCATCATATTTGCTTTCACATCTACTTTCAATAGAATTTACTTCCTCATCAGGCACTGTCTTCAAAGGGCAAGATGGGCTTTGTTGCACTACAGGTTATGTCCATTCAAATGTTCTTTTAGATACCACCTTTGAAAATCAGTATATCTGCTAAGTCATCAGTCTAACTTTAACTAGTATAGTTAGCCTACTGCACCAGATTGGTCAAGAGCCTATGTCTCTCTCATTTCTGATTTTATCTGTTGCATTTCATTAATATATTTCCTCATGTAGTTCCTCCTTTACTTACTTATTTATATTTCTAACCCATTTCAAACATTAAGAATTGTATAAATGTCTAACAATTTGTTGCAGACTAGAAATCCTTTAAATTAGATTACACTATTGCTTACTTCTTGGGAGGAGAGCAATGTCCAGTCTCGATAAAATAGTGAAGAGTAGAGACATCAGACTGGCAACAAAGATCCGCCTAGTCAAAGCCATGGTATTCCCTGTAGTCACCTACGGATGTGAGAGCTGGACCTTAGGGAAGGCTGAGCGAAGGAAGATCGATGCTTTTGAGCTGTGGTGTTGGAGGAAAGTGCTGAGAGTGCCTTGGACTGCGAGAAGATCCAACCACTCCATCCTCCAGGAAATAAAGCCCGACTGCTCACTGGAGGGAAAGATACTAGAGACAAAGTTGAAGTACTTTGGCCACATCATGAGGAGACAGGAAAGCCTAGAGAAGACAATTATGCTGGGGAAAGTGGAAGGCAAAAGGAAGAGGGGCCGACCAAGGGCAAGACTGAACGAATGAACAACAACAATTGCAAGTGATGTTAACGTTTGCATGGTCTGACTGTAAAATGTCCTTCCAAAGTCCAATATGACATGATGGTGGGTGGAAATGTCATGATCTTTTGTTTATATATTCATGTTGGACTATGACCATAATAAAGATTTGTTTGTTTGTTATATTCATGTTGTTCAACCGTTTTTGGAATGTTTTAATAGTCTTTTCTTCTCTAGTGTGGCACAGGTCTCTATCCTCCTCATCTATGTTCTATTTGCCCCCTTGGTGTCTTTTACATCTGCAAACGATTGTAACGCTAATAAGTCACACATGTAAAATTACTGCTCAGTTATGGTTGGTTTCAACATGTCATCGTATTTTTTTCTTCCTAAAGGCTACTCTCCAGTCTTTGAGAAAGTTTTTTTACCCAAGGAAACTGAGCAACCAATTTATGAAATATATTGGTTGTTCAAACATGGGAATCTATTTCTAAGCTGTCACTATTCTACAGTAGTATATTTTTTATAAAAATATTTGCATTTGCTGAAACATATTTCAAGGGAGAAAAAAGAGACACATATGAAGAAATGAGGGAGTATTGAAGTGCCACTTAAGAACCTCCATTTGTATCCCCAGAGAAGGTCTCTAACTTTCTCGTTGTCTTGTACACAGTGGGACTGCCTTCAAAATGAAATTCTCTTTGATGGGTCTTGTTCGAGATTACAGAGAAGACTAAAATGGAAAAAGGGCTCTGCTGACTAAAACAAACAAAAGTGAAGATGTGAAGTGGGAAAAAATGTCCTACATAACACATAAGTAATATTTTTGATAGTACCAGTTTTACAAAAATACTTTGAAACTTTATTTCCCCAGGAGGGAGCATCTTGAAAAAAAATGAAACAAGGAACTTCTGAAGCTATGCCATCTTCTAAACACCTGCACTATAAAATACTTTGGAGAATACATGAAATGAGGAGGCAATTACCTACTTTTGTACTATTGCCCATTAAAATTGCATTTACAAATATTTATTAACATTCTAGTGATATAGGCAAACCGAGATTATTGTGCTAGTAGTTTTCCTCACAAGATAAACTGGCTGATTAGAACTTAGATGGACTGACTACTCAGACCTGCAACCATGGATTTAAGGAAATAGAAGTATAGGTTATTGAGAAGTTAACTTATTTTGCTAAGCAATTTTTAAAAAATCAAATGCATAAAGCAGATAATATACATTTATCCTTGATTGGATATATCAGTCAGAGAAAAAGACTACAAAGCATTGCTTTTCCAATCTAACTCAAAGATGATTTGTTCAACAGATCGGAATCATAGAGTGTGTTAGATTAAATGTTTTAACATCTCCTCTTCAACTCTATGTTTGATCTGCCTGATCTTGTTACATCCCGATTAGATTACTGCAATGCACTCTACGTGGGGTTGCCTTTGAAGACTGTTCAGAAACTTCAATTAGTCCAATGGGTGGCAGCCAGATTACTCACCGGAGCATCATACAGGGAGCATACCCTGTTATGTCAGCTCCACTGGCTGCCGATCCAGTTCCGAGCACAATTCAAAGTGCTGGTCTTGACCTACAAAACCCTATATGGCTCCGGCCCGGCGTACCTGTCTGAACGTTTCTCCTTCTACGTCCCACCTCAGAATTTAAGATCCTCTGGGGAGACCCTGCTCTTGGCCCCACCTTTATCACAAGTGAGACTGGTGGGGACGAGGGACAGGGCCTTCTCGGTGGTGGCCCCTCACCTGTGGAATTCGCTCCCCAGGGATATTAGGGCATCAACATCCCTCCTCTCTTTCAGAAGGAAGTTAAAAACTTAGATTTGGGACCAGGCTTTTGGGTAAGCTGGCAGATGGATAAAGGAAAATGACGACTGGAATAGGAAAGGTTACGATAATGCTGGATGGACTACGGATTTGTGAATTGGCGAACGTTGGCCACAAGATTGGCTTGTTATTGCTGTTATTCCTGTTAGTGTATTAATTTGTTTTAATCAGTTATAAGTGTTGTTGTATATTGCAAACTGTATATTGTATTTTGTGAATGTTTGGCATCGAATTGTGCCTTTTTGTAACCCGCCCTGAGTCCCCCCCCCCCCCCAGGGGGTTGAGAAGGGCAGGGTAGAAGTACTTGAAATAAATAAATAAAATAAATCTCAGTTCCTGTTTATAGAAATGCAACCTTTGTGTTGTAGTCTTTGCATCAGCAGGAAACTCTAATTTAAGGTTTTTTACTTTCTCCTTTTCTCATTTCTACATCAATGTTTTCAAAAGAAGTAAAAGCGACTCAGGACTGGATGGCCCACGAGGTCTCTTCCAACTCAATGATTATATGATTCTTATAATTCATCACATTTGCCATTGGAATCGCCATGGGTCATCATTGATAAGTCGTCATTTTTACATTTTTTGTAAAAAAAACTATTTCATTTTTATCCTACTATTTTTCTGTAGAATATTTTCCTTGACTTTTTCCTTTTTCATGTGTAAAGATTTTTTTTAACAATTTCTAGTGGTTTATCTGTCCATGCGGGAAACATTTGTCCAGTTACTTGAAATGATTTCCCCTAAAGTTTATTTAATTACATCACATAAACAAAGTGCACTGGAAATTGCAGTTGCCTGAGTCATAATTTGTGAGATGAAAACTTCCCCTTATTTAACAAATCCAGCCCCTTTCCACACAGACATATAACTCAGAATATCAAGGCTGATAATCCACAATATCTTTGAACTGGTTAAATAATTGGCTAAACGGACGAACGCAGAGGGTGTTCACCAATGCTTCCTCTTCATCCTGGAAAGAAGTGATGAGCGGAGTGCTGCAGGGTTCCGTCTTGGTCTTGGTGCTGTTCAACATCTTTATTAATGACTTAAATGAAGGGTTACAAGGCATGAACATCAAGTTTGCAGACAACACCAAATTGGGAGGAATAGCCAATTCTCCAGAGGACAGGAGCAGAATTCAAAATGATCTTGACAGAGAGATGGGCCAAAACTAACAAAATGAAGTTCAACAATGACAAATGCAAGATACTCCACTTAGGCAGAAAAAACAAAATGAAACAGAAAATAAACTCCTGCAAAGATACGGAATGGGGATGCCTGGCTCGAGAGCAGTACATGTGTCCTCATGGACAACAAGTTAAACATGAGCCAACAATGTCATGTGGCGGCAAAAAAAGCCAATGGGTTTTTCGCCTGCATCAATAGGAGCATAGTGTCTAGATCTAGGGAAGTAATGCTACCCCTCTATTCTGCCTTGGTTAGACCACACCTGGAATATTGTGTCCAATTCTGGGCCCCACAATTGAAGAGAGATATTGAGAAGCTGGAATGTGTCCAGAGGAGGGTGACTAAAATGATCAAGGGTCTGGAGAACAAGCCCCATGAAGAGTGGCTTAAAGAGCTGGGCATGTTTAGCCTGGAGAAGGCTGAGAGGAGATATGATAGCCATGTATAAATATGTGAGAGGAAGTCACAGGGAGGAGGGAGCAAGCTTCTTTTCTGCTTCCATGCAGACTAGGACACGGAACAATGGTTTCAAACTACAAGAAAGGAGATTCTATCTGAACATGAGGAAGAACTTCCTGACTGTGAGAGCCGTTCAGCAGTGGAAATCTCTACCCTAGAGCACTCCTGACAGATGGCCATCCAGCCTCTTTTTAAAAGCTTCCAAAGAAGGACCCTCCACCACACTGGTGGAGGGTCCTTCTTTGGAAGCTTTTAAAAAGAGGCTGGATGGCCATCTGTCAGGAGTGCTTTGAATGCAATATTAATTATTATTATTATTATTATTATTATTATTATTATTATTAAACTTTATTTGTACCCCGCTAGCATCTCCCGAAGGACTCGATGCAGCTTACAAAGGCCAAGGCCTCAACACAATAACAACAAACAATAACAATGCAGCAAATTAAAAACATAAGCAATAACACAACAAAACATTACACTAAATATTCCTGCTTCTTGGCAGGGGGTTGGACTGGATGGCCCTGAGGTCTCTTCCAACTCTATGATTCTATGATTCTATGAACTGAATTTTCTGAGTCCATGCTGCCATATAACCAGCTCAATGTGTATTTTTTACAGCTGTGTGGAAGGGACCCCAGTCAAAATTGTTGATTCAGTTGTGGTGGGGCTTACATTTGAACACTTAATTGTGTCACATTGCACATACTTGGAGTAACCAAATTTCTCAATAGCATGATTACTTAATCAAGTTCTAATCTAATATTATGAAAAAGTATTCCACTCATGTCAGTTAATATAAACATTCTGTTTGGAATTTTACAGCTTTGTTTATGTTAAGAACATTGTTTGATTTCTACAATGTGGCTTCTCAATTCTGACTAGGGTGTCAAACAATCTTTAAATTTCATAGAAAACTGCACAAATTAGGGACTTTTCTTTCTTAAAACAGGCCAGAGTTTCCTGGTTAGTACCAATCTTTCATGCAAGTGTTTCAGATATCAGCCTCATTGTCAGTTGTGGCCAAAATTGGTTCATAAGTATCTATTCCTGAGTGAAACAACTTCACAGAAATCCAAGGGAGATGCCTAAAGTAATTGATGGAGTCCAAAAGCACAATGTGGACCAGCAGAATATATTATAACATAATGCAATATAGCAGACATACATTTAAATTATAGTACAGATTCTCTTTTTCTTGTGTGATTGATCCTTTTCATAATTGGGCATTTGACTGCATTGTTCATAAAGGGAATTTTTCACCAAACCTTTCCTCCTTGAATGGCTAATGCTATGCAAAACCATCACTTACATTTTAGGACTTTCACAATCTTTTGTTCATGTTTTGGACAAGAAAATTAGAAGTGATATTATTTTCATTATAGCTAAGCTGAATGACAGTTTGCTAGCAATAGGACTTAAAAACCTCAAGAAAATGGTCAGACTGGAGTGTCTCTGGAGGTGCATTTTGGATGGTGGCATGATAGGGTCAACATAAAACAACAAAACTATACATTCACAGCAAGTGAATTATTTATTCATGAAAGTATTATACAATGTAATGAGCCACAATGTTAAGCAAGTGTTCTTTTTATGTACCCCTGGTACAAAGAATTATACTTTCATACAGCAGTGCTGCAAAAAAAAAATGGCAGGGAATGCATCACTCCAGATGTTGTTGGGCCACAACACATAGAGGTTTCAGTTCCAATATTGGGGCAGGGGAGCAAATGATATATTAAGTTAAATAAAATATGTTTTGTAATTATTTTAATACATTTCTGTATTCTCATATATACATAACAAGGAGGTAGTTCTTTACCAGTTTTCCCTTTAAGGAAAGAACAAGTTGTTTAGTAAGTTCTCTCTTGCTGCAAGTAAGTATTGAAAATTTGTGAAAAATTTTCAAAGTATTGTGAATTTTTTAAAGACTGCTCATACTTCAGGAGCAATAGCCACACACAGGAAGTTTTTCGTCAGAATTTCTTGACACTCAAGAAGCATGGAATATTTATTGAATATTATTCCAGTAATAATGCAATTTATATTACTCTTCATCTGTTTTACTCAATTTCAACTGTACCCAACTATTTTTCTACATTTTGATTTTTCAAAAGTTAAAAATTAGAAATAGGCTACCAGGCCCACATTCTGGGGCCCATTTTGGTTTCAATTGTTTAAGCACAATAATAAATAGAGAGATATTCAAAAAAGCAATAACACTGAAATACTATATCAGTGAGTTAGGCAACATACTTGTAAAAAGTTGGTTAATTCTATAAGGAATAGTAAAGAAGAGGGGTTTTTTTGTTTTTCTATAGTGAAACATATTGAAGAGAATAACTAATGACGCAACATTCTAAAATACCAGGGATTTATCATGGGAAATAAGCAAGATGTAATTTATTTAATAAAATTGCCATGATGATAGCCCATAACATTGCAACAGAAAAGCTGCTCTTTTGACTAATTAAAAGTAAAGCTTTGGAGACCCAATACTCCCCTTTTCTCTCATGTTCTTTCAAATACTGAAAGGGAGAAAAGGACAAGGGGATTGTTTAGTAAAGGTGTAATTTGACAGTATTTGGAGCTCGGTTAATGAGCCCATGTACCCTGCATATTAAATAAAGATGGAGAATTATATGAGAACTCTGAAATAGACTTCATTAAGTAAATTAACTTACATAGGAATTTTACCCAACTTTACCCATCGAAGTATTTCAGTGTTTGTATGGTCTGTCTATTCTATTTAGAAGACTTAATTTGTATGATTTTTATGTCAGAAAATGTTTAGATCTATTACAGATAAATGCTTAAGGAGCATCCTTACTACAATCCCATTTGAATGGAACAGCTACTCCCATCTATCGAATTCACTTCCATCAAAGGCTACACTAGCTGTCTGTCTACTCTCTTTTCACCAGAAGACAAATATCTTTTTATTCCAGCAGGAGTTTAATGATTAATTGAGTACTTGGAGCCATTGTGGGGAAGATGGCTATATTTTTATTATTTTTTCTTTAATATTAAATATAATTTTTAAAATGTAATTGTGTTTTAACATAATGTATTTAATTGTATTTTATTTTTTGATTATTATTATGTTTATTTATGCTCCACTTTTTTTCTCCAACAAGGAGACTCAAAATGGCTTACATTAAAATCCTTGAAGTACAGTTTAAAATCTACAAATATATAAACATTAAAACAGAATTAAATGTTGTTGGTATTTTAAAAATTCAATTAAAAATGATAAAAACATATTCAAATCTAAAAACCCCTAGCAGCCCTGAACCAAATCTTTAAAATCTTAAAGACCATTTTAGTGTATTTACTGTATTTTAATTCTGATTGCACCTTTTAAACCTGTTTAGTGTGGAGTGTTAGCTGTCTTGAGTCTCTACAGGGAAAAAGTGAGATATAAATAAAGATAAAAAACAACAACAACAACCATCTTCTTTAAAAGCCTGCCTAAATAAAAAAAAGTTTTAGTCTGCTGCTGGAAGAACAGCAGAGAGGGGGTCATCCTGGTTTCCCTGGGCAGGGACTTCTAGAGTCAAGGGGTAGTCACCAAGAAGGCCTGTTCTCTCATTCCTACCAACTGAGCTTGAAATGGAGGTGGGACTGAGAGAAGGACTTTTCTTGAAGATCTCAGGGCCTGGGCAAGTTCTTACAAGGAGATGTGATCAGCTAAATAGCTAACCCAGCTGGACTTTAAAGATCATAACCAACATTTTGATTTGTTCCCAGAAACAAACTTGCAGTCAGTAGTACTGTTGTAACAGGAGGATTGTTCGCTCCCAGTTAGCAATCTGACTGCAACTCTATGAACCAGCTCACATTTCTGAACACTCTTCAAAGGCTGCCCACATAGAGCATGTTATAGTAATCTAGATGGGATGTAACTAATGCATGTACCACCATGGCCAGATCTGGGTTCTCAAGGAACAGGCACAGTTGGCACACAAGTGTCTGGCCACCACAGATACCTCAGCCTCCAGGTTCAACCCTGAGTCCAGGAGGACCCCAAACTGTGGACCTGTGTCTTCAGAGGGAGGGTAACTCCATCCAGCACAGGCTAAATCCCTATTCCCTGATCTTCCAACTGACCAGGAGCACCTCTGTCATGTCTGGATTAAGTTTCAATTTGTTGGACCTCATCCAGTCCATTACTGATGACAGGCACTGGTTAAGGCCAGGACAGCTTATCACATTTTAGCTATTAGTAAAATGTCTTCGGTCTCATGTTGGATGAAAAGTGCCATAAGCACATCCATATACATACATATGTGCAGACACATACAAATGCATGAATTTGGATACATACATAAAGACATACAGAAGGAACTGCCTTTCCTTTTAGCATTGTTGAAGTGAGTTTAACAAGGCCCTAGATCATAATACAGGGTTAGTCAAAATGCATAGGCCAATAAGCCATTCAATTGAATGGCTTATTGGCCTATGCATTTTGACTAACCCTGTATTACAAGGACAAATGAGATATCAAACCAAGAGTTTGCCAAAGTTTTTTGAGTAAAAGAAATGAAAAAGATAAAATTAATATATTGAACAATATATATATTCTGCTTTTTTCTGATGGGTTATAGTAAGCACATCAAGGAATATGATGTCTTCTGTATGTTCTCTGATAAAAGCTTGTATTTATTTATTTATTTATTTCCTATATTTATACTTATATTTAAGTTTTTTTTCTTTTCTTTGGAGAGGCTCATACTTTCAACCTGGCTTCAAACATCTGGAAGGTAAAATGGTAGTTCATAATTAATTAGTCCTTGATTATATATATAAAAAATAATTTTAACTCTTCCAACATTAAAATATCTATAAATTCTAGCTAATTCAGCTAATGGGTTCTACCCCTATGATGACTCAGTAAAAGACTGTAATGACATCTGCCTTTTTTTAGAGTATCCTCCTTGGTAGAACATCTAGTAAAATACATGTTTTAAATTGCAAAATTACAATACCACACTTCTATAATATTATTATATATTGAATCCAAAGAGACAGGGGTTAATCTCAAAATTCAGCAGAAATTTCCATTGTGTCTTCTGTAGAATTTTGGGATATGAGCATAGACCCCAAAACAGGTTAAAAGACTGGCTAGGAGGGTGAGTGTCATTGAGCCTTCCCAAGAATATTAAAGGCTTACTTGAGATTAATATATCCTTATCTGAGAATAAGAAGTCAATGAATGCATCTGCACTGTAGAATTAATGGAGTTTGACACCCCTTTAACTGCCATGATTCAATGCCATTTAATCTTGGGAGCTGTAGTTTAGTGAGACATTGGCACTTTGGCAGAGAAGAGTAAAGAGCAAGTAAAACTAGAACTCCCATGATTCTATAATATTGAACTAAGTCAGTTAAAATGGTGTCAAACTACATTAATTCTGTAGTGTAGATATTGTACTTGTAAGACTTTTCACATTTAAGAATGTTTCTGTGATAATGGGTGGTAAAAGTAGGAAATGTTAATAGCCTGCCTGCCACTGTTGAGAGCCCACACTTTAAAAACAATTCTGGGGTTCCTGGACATGGGGCATATATAGAACTGGTGAACCAAAAAATGTGAGGAGAATAGACCTACATCAAAAGATATCTTTTAAATCTAAGATGTCCTTATTTGTTATCTATTGTGGGTAGGGCACAGTAGACATGAAGCTAGGTTATAACTTCCTTCCTGATAACTTCCTGCCTCACACCAAAAAGAAAAACACAGTTTGAAGACTCTGAACCATGGACATGGAAAGGATGTAGCACAGCTGATTAATCATTAGCAGCAATAAATCACTGCTGACTGGGAAGGTGGCAAGCTTGAAGCCCTAGATGGGTTTGAGCTCCCAACTGTTAATAGCCCAGCTTACTGTTCACTTAAGCAGTTCAAAAACAGCTGAGCTGTAAGTAGAGAAATTAGGGACTGCTTAAAGCGGGGAGGTTAATTTATGGCACCATAAAAAAGCTGGAGGTCAAAGAGCAAGGAGGAAATACTATGATCAAAGGCTCAGAACCATAGTGGATGAAGTGACCCCCCCCCCCCCCCGGTGGCCGGAATCGATCAAACTCCAGGAACTGAAGTTGGGAAAAATGTTGAATTACCTCTATCTGCTTGCATGTCTTGTATGTCTAAAAATGGCATTGAATTTTGCCATGTATGTGTGCATTGTGATCCGCCCTCAAGTCTCCTTCAGGGTCAGAAGAACGGAATATAAATACTATAAATAAACAAATAAATATAGAAATAGTAGGGCTAAGAAGATAGGAGGAGGACATGACAAACGGAATTATGACTTAGGACAATATTGCATTAGAGCTCGAAAGTGCAGGTCATTCTTTCCCAATCACTTAATTTGCTCCTGCAAAATTCTGGGAAGTATAGGTTATGGTAGAGCCTTTGGAATTCTCATTCAGAGAGGTCCTCAGCTTCCCTAAATAACATTTCTCAGAATTCTGCAGGACAAACCAGGTGATAGGGAAACACAGATCTACACTTTAACACTCTAATATGATATTGTCCTCTTCTTAAAATGCTGATTAACTGAGAAACACCAGCAAGTTTTGTTGTTGAACGATTTCCAATAATAGTTACTTTTACTTTAATTTTTGCTTTGTGGGTGATTTCCAAGTTTTGTTGACCATTTTCAGCCATTTTTAGTAGATTTAAATTATTTAGTTGGTTTAAATGGTTTAAACAACATCAGTCTTCCTAGCTGCAAAGAAAATCTGTGCCCAGGAATATCCCTCCTGGGATATTCCTGAAACATAAATTAGAAGACTTGTGTCCTGGGATTTATTGGCTGAGAATGGTTCCTAATATGCTTCTAAATTATAAACTCAGTGTAGCAGCAGAAAGTTAAGCACTCTTCAGTGTGAGAGATAAAGAAGAACAACATTGTGGCTGACATTTAGAACATTTTATGTATGTGTATATTTCTCTCTCTTCTGGTACCGTCAAGCGTTTTCTTTTTGTGCAGTACACCTGTTAAAGGGCAGTGAAGACATTGGAGGAATGTTTGTTCTGTATATGTTACTGATTTTCACCAATGTTGATTATATATTAATCTTATATTTTGCATATTTGCCATTCAAATTGTCAAGCAGTGCTAGCAGTGCTATGATCTTTGAATCACATGGAATAAGGACATTTGAACCAAGGAAATATACTCTGTAATACTTGCATCGACATCACCTGTGCCCTGGTGGCTCAATGGGTTAAACCCTTGTGCCAGCAGGACTGAAGACTGACAGGTTGCAGGTTCAAATCTGGGGAGAGAATGGAGGAGCTCCCTCTGTCAGCTCTGGCTCCCCAAGTGGGGACATGAGAGAAGCATCCCACAAGGATGGTAAAACATTAAAACATCAGGGTGTGTCCTGGGCAAACATCTTTGCAGACAGCCAATTATCTCATATCAGAAGAGATATGCAGTTTCTCAAGTCGCTTCTGACACACGTGCACACACAAACTTGAGTAATAGATGGAAAGCATAATAAAATTGCATTTGTGCACTGTAAATAAACTGATTGCCTGTTTTAGATCAGACTGGGCAATAAAGTGAATTCCATCTTTTACAACAGCTTTTCATTTATGGGAGCTTTCGGATTCTCTCCAGATGTGTTGGTCATCAATCTGATTGATTTTGTGTACTTACTGAACATGATTGTAAGAAAAATCAAAATGATCCTTTTTGTTTGATTGATGAGTACTTCACATAAATACCCACGCAATTTCCAAAAGAAGAACAGTGAGAAGCCCATGATCTAAGCCAGTGTTTCTCAACCTTCCTAATGCCATGACTCCTTAATGCAGTTCCTCATGTTGTGGTGACCCCAACCATAACTTTATTTTTGTTGCTACTGTAATTTTGCTACTGTTACGAATTGTCATGTAAATATCATATGCAGAATGTGTTTTCATTCACTGGACCAAATTTGACACTAATACCCAATACACACAAATTTGTATACTGGTGGGGTTTGGGTGAATTCCACCAACGATGGAATTGAACCAAACTTGTCACACAGAACTCCCATGGCCAACATAAAATACTGGAAGCGTTTGGTGGGCATTGACCATTAGTATGGGAGTTGTAGTTCACCTACATCCAGAAAGCACTGTGGACTCAGACAATGATGGCCAAAAGTATGATCGCTGGGACTCTACACTAGTTGCACAACGTGAGTCAGAATTAATGAAGGGAATACGTGCATGAGACACTGGAGTGGGTGAGAAACGCAGCTGCGACAGGATAGCAGTGACTTAATTTAACTCAGGAGGGACAGGATAAAGGTGAGGTAACGTAAAGTATTTTCCCCCTCCTTTTTATCCTTCCTTCCATTGGTCGTCTTTCCCCCTCCTTTTTATACTTACTTTGATTGCAATGACTCAGTTGCAGCTGCACCTCTCACTTGGTGTGTTCACTCGTGCATGTATTCTCCTAATTCAGACCCGCGTTGTGCAAGCAGCGTAGCGTAGGGTCCCAGCTATCACACTATTGCCCAATGATGGATCTGGACCAAACTTGGAGTCAACATGCCCAAATGTGAACACTGGTGGAGTTTTGGAAAAATAGATCTTGACATTTGGGAGTTGTAGTTGCTGGGATTTATAGTTCACCTACAATCGAAGAGCATTCTGAACCTCACAAAAGATAGAATTGGGCCAAAATTCCCACACAGAACCCCCATGACCAACAGAAAATACTGCATTTTCCAATGGTCTTTGGTGAACCCTCTGACATCCCTTCGTGAAGCTGATCTAAGCTAAGGATGGAGTAGCTGTGGCTTATTATCAATGGTTACATGAAATTTTTAAACCCCTAGGCTTCCCCAAACTTTCTACAAGAAGGCTTAAGTATGTTTTGAAGGACTTTTTAATTCCAAATGATTGAAAATGGATTCTTAGCATGCCAGTTTACCTTTATTTACACCCTCCAACCCTTGCAAGAAAACTGAAGGTCACTTCCAATACTAGGTTTCTCTGCATTTATACATAAGATTAAAGATTTAAATAACTAGGTACCTCTGGTATAAACAATTCTGCATTTTAAAAAGAAAGGATCTTGGTTAGAGAGTCTGCCAAATTCATATATAAATTCATATATCTTTTCTTTCTCTTCTATACTGCTTTCATGTGTCATACTCTTCCTTTCTTTTTATTAGTTTTTTTGTCTATTTTCTTAATCATTTGTCTTTCAGTGAGGGTTTTAGAAATGATATATAGGTAGGCAGGTAGATGATAGATAGATGATAGATAGATAGATAGATAGATAGAGAGATAGATAGATGATAGATAGATAGATAGATAGATAGATAGATGTAAATGGTGGGAAATTATCTTTGTCTCCCATTTGCTTTTATGATAAATTTCATCCTTTGAAATCTGATTTGAAGTTCCATAATATGTAAAGGCTGCATTTTTGTTTAACACTCTACTTAATGCAGTGAATTGTTTTCAGTTTGCTTTTTGTTGCTAGTCATTTTTAGTTTTACCCATCATTAATTTCCAAAAAAGAATAAGTGAATACAGATTTGTCCACCACCCTCCCAGTCATCTTCCTAGATCTGATAATGTATGCTGTGACCTACATACGATTACACTATAACAAACCAATTAATTCTTATGTTGGCATATCACTTTTTATCATTCGTTGCTATAGGCTTATGCCATTTTCTGGCATCTTCTGGAATCCTTCAGAATGCAATTTTTTTTTGAGAGGCAAAGATGATTTCTTCAGCTGGTCTCAGTGGTATGAATTAACATCAATTGACCAATTAAGAAATACTCAATATTAAATCAGTTGAAGATGTAGGCCCTTACCTAAATATCTATTAGTCTCGGAGAATAGAATAAAATCCTTCGAGTCTTGGCTACAATGAAGACAGGAACACTTCATTGCAAGATATAATGCAACAGTAGCTGCAACACCTAACAAGCATGTTATTTGTGATCATTAATGCTAATTTCATGGCTCTTTCACATAATACAAATGACCCAGTGTGCAAAGGTAGCACTGTTTCCTTTATATTACATTGGTTAATTTATGTATTGCATTCATTTCTCTACTACTTTTGATCTGGTACATCAGAAGGAGATAGCATTTAAAACAACATTAGACAAGAGCTGGCATTTCTGATAGCTGATGGAAAAGAAAATCAAAAGGTCTTTGTTCAAGAGTCAGCATGTACTTCTTTTGGGGTTGTTCAATGTTTCAGGTGTTTCTGAAGTGTTTGGCTAGGAAATCCAGATAAAGCTCTAAGTGTTATGTACAAGTGGACAGTGAAGTAGAATGAATGGGAAGAGCACATGCTGACTGCTTTGGCTATTTTAGTAATAAACACCAGGGTTCTGTTAATTTCACTTAACCCACATTCATCTCTGTAGTAATATGCATATCTCTCCCTCTGTCTCTCTATCTTCTATCTAACAGTATCATTATATATAAGATTGGGGTGACAATGGGAAGACATGTTGAGAAATATAATATAGTTGACAGAGTTCATCATATTGCCTTATGAAGATATCTTTTTTCTGTTGTATTTTAAATGCTAGGCTTTGCATCAGCTACTACAATTTTATTTATAGCATTTCGTTTGTATGTGTAGAAAAATACATGTAGCAAAATCCTTTTGCTCTGGAGAATCCCTAATGCCAAAATGCATGGAGCATATTGTTATTTCTCTCAATAAATGTTTCCTTTTCTGCATTTTATTTTGATCTTTTTGTGTGTGTGTTTTGCAATAAGCTGACCTGTGTAAATAAACAATTCTACTGAAATAAACATATACTTGTGGGGAAAAAGATACTTTTATAGGACAAGCTGATGGAGAGTTTTGTAGGACAAGCTCTCTGGAGCATATCCGGACATCAGTAGTTAATGTGCTGGGTCAAAAAAGAAATGCAGAACTATATAGTACTTTTATTTCTGAGATAACTTTTCTCATTTCTTTTATCTTGTAATGATGAGATGGGGCTCTTTTACTCTGCACAATTATATTGCTATGATTCCACAGACTTTCATAACAAAACCCTGTGCAAATCTTGGTTGTGTTGTTTCTTGAGGGATTAGAGTTCTCTGACTGAGAGTTCCAAATACTCCCCCCCCCCCACACACACACACAAATGCAAATGAAGGATTCTTTTTTTAAAAAAATACTTTTTATTAAATACATTTTCTCTTTAATTATACATAAAAACAGGATAAGGGTATAGGGTGGTATTGGGCCGAATGTATACATAGAAATTTTATTTTGGGGGGGGGGGGTGGTGGTGGTGGTTCTAATATTCAAAAAAGAAAGAAAGAAAGAAAATAAGGGGGGGAGTGTAGAGGGTGCAGGGAGGGGAGGGAGGGGAGGGGAAATCACATCAACTTCCAATCTTCTTCTCCACATATCCACTGCCGGTCTGTTCCATTT
Organism: Anolis sagrei; assembly: GCF_037176765.1. Lineage (NCBI taxonomy): Eukaryota > Metazoa > Chordata > Lepidosauria > Squamata > Anolidae > Anolis > Anolis sagrei. Next base: position 56,871,636 of record NC_090023.1, on the reverse strand, counting down.
TACCTATAATATGTCTTCCCTTTCCACATATCGTGATCTTGATGTTTCCTTTCTCCTCTTTTCTTTCTCTTCTATACTGCTTTCATGTGTCATACTCTTCCTTTCTTTTTATTAGTTTTTTTGTCTATTTTCTTCGGTGAAGTAGTTGTCCACTATTTTCCAGTTTGTCTTTATAATCAGTCTTCCATAAAATTCTCTTAAGGCAAAAGTTAATTTATCCGCATCTTTAATTTCTTGAATTTTATCTAGCCATTCTTCTTTCGTTGCGAGTTCATTTTGTTTCCATTTTTTTTGCTATTACCATTCTAGCAGCAGTAGAGAGGTATGTGTAAATAAATGTCCTTGTTTCGGTCCCTTTCAACTTCTCCACAAATGAAGGATTCTTTAGAACATTGCCATGTGGGCAAAGCAGAATGATAATATAACTGGGTAGTGTGAAAAGACCCATGGTTTCCAACTGAGTGATGGGTTCAGAAAGGTGAGGATATGGAGAAGAGAGATGGGGGAAAAGAGAATGCCTATTTTTTCAACAAATCCTGTCTACCTTTCCAAACTTCTGTTCTCACATAAAGTTTTAAAAGACAAAAGATGTTCCCATGGCCCCAACCCCTAATAAATCTAATAACATCCCTTGTGCCTTCACTTCTTCTGAGATGAATCATAGAATAAAAACATAGATAGAAATACTTAATTTCTGGTCATAATAATAATAATAATAACAATAACAATAATCTTTATTTATACCCCGCCACCATCTCCCCAATGGGGACTCGGAGTGGCTTACATGATGCCAAGCCCAGACAACAATTACATAAAATAAAACCGAAAACACAAACAATAAACGACAACATAGTTACATAAAACATATGAAAACATAGCAATATAAAATTACAATAGGCACAATCACAATGACAATGGGGGGCTACATGTAATGGATAAAATAAAGGCTGATTAAAAACCGATTAAAAACTCAGGCGAGATAAGAAAAATACAGATTATTTGCGCAGGAGGGCTCATTACAGTGGAGGTTGTGGAATCAAGCTTTTCCACAAAGGGGGATTTATTTATTTATTTATTTCATCTACTTATACCCCACCCTTCTCACCCCGAGGGGGACTCAGGGCGGCTTACAGGAAAGGCACAATTAGATGCCCAAAACACACAACAAACAATACAAAATATAACAATTCAACAATTAAAATAAAACATCAATACCTAATAAAATCATAAAAACTATCTCATGTCAGAGTCCATATATCAGAGTCCATATATCCATTCCATTCCATTGTCCTTGTCTATCGACAGGTCCTTTAGTTAGTTGTCAGCATGGCCAAAAGCTTGGTCCCACATCCAGGTCTTTAGTTTTTTCCTAAAAGCTAGAAGGGAAGTCGTCGATCTGATCTCCCCGGGGAGTGAGTTCCACAGGTGAGGGGCCACCACTGAGAAGGCCCTGCTCCTCGTCCCCACCCGCCTCACTTGTGCCACTGGCGGGGTCGAGAGCAGGGCCTCCTCAGAAGATCTTAAACTTCGAGGTGGGATGTAGAGGGAGATCCGTTCGGACAAATACACTGGGCCGGAACCGTATAGGGTTTTGTAGGTCAAAACCAGCACTTTGAATTGTGCTCGGAATTGGATCGGCAGCCAGTGGAGCTGACGCAACAGGGGGGTGGTGTGCTCCCTGTACGCCGCTCCGGTGAGCAATCTGGCTGCTTCTCGCTGGACTAGTTGAAGTTTCCGAGCAGTCTTCAAAGGCAACCCCATGTAGAGTGCGTTGCAGTAATCCAACCGGGATGTGATAAGAGCGTGGACCACCGTGGCCAGATCCGACTTCCCAAGGTACGGGCACAGCTGGCGCACAAGTTTTAATTGTGCGAAAGCTCTCCCGGCCACCGCTGAGACCTGGGGTTCCAGGCTCAGCGATGAGTCCAGGATCACTCCCAAGCTGCGAACCTGCGTCTTCAGGGGGAGTGTAACCCCGTCTAACACAGGCTGTAACCCTATACCCTGTTCGGCCTTCTGACTGACCAGTAGGACCTCTGTCTTGTCTGGATTCAATTTCAATTTGTTAGCTCTCATCCAGTCCGATACAGCGGCTAAACACCGGTTCAAGGTCTGGACAGCCTCCTTGGTGACAGGTGAGAAGGAGTGACAGATTTGGATGTCATCTGCATAGAGATAGCATCTTAGTCCGAAACTCCGAATGATCTCTCCCAGCGGCTTCATGTAGATGTTAAATAACATCGGGGACAAGATTGAACCCTGTGGGACTCCACACAACAACGGTTGTGGGGCCGAACAGGTGTCACCCAATAACACCTTCTGGGTCCGTCCCTCAAGGAAGGATCGAAGCCACCACAAAGCAGTGCCTCCGAGCCCCATATCCATGAGGCGGCCCAGAAGGATACCGTGATCGACGGTATCGAAGGCCGCTGAGAGGTCCAGCAGAACTAACAGGGACACACTCCCCCTGTCTAGCTCCCTGCGTAGATCATCTACCAAGGTGACCAAGGCTGTCTCAGTTCCATATCCCGGCCTAAAGCCAGACTGTGCCGGGTCTAGATAATCAGTGTCTACCAGAAACCCCTGGAGTTGTGTTGCCACCACACGTTCCATGACCTTGCCCAAATAGGGGAGATTGGAAACAGGCCGATAGTTGTCGAATTGAGTGGGATCCAGTGATGGTTTCTTCAACAGCGGTTTTATAATAGCTTGTTTTAAGCTCGCTGGAAATTTTCCTTCCTGTAAGGAGGCATTAACCATCACCTTCACCCACTCTGCCAAACCCCCTCTGGCTTCCTTGATCAGCCAGGAAGGGCAGGGGTCTAGGATGCATGTGGTGGGTCGCACCTCTCCAAGGATCCTGTCCACATCCTCAAGCTGAACCAATTGAAACCAATCCAACAAAACTGGACAAGCAGATGCTCTCGTTAAATCCCCAGAGACTGCCGTTAACATGACGTCAAAACCCGACCGAATCCGCTCAATTTTATCCGCGAAGGATCGAGCAAATGCTTCACAGCGAGCCACCGAGTTGTCCGAGGCCTCGCTTTTTGGTGGCTCCTGACAACTCGGAAAAGCTCCGCTGGATGATTCTTCGCTGATGCAATATTGGCTGTGATGAATGTTTTCTGAGCTGCCACTATTGCCACACCGTAGGACCTTAAAAAGGCATTCAGGTGTGTTTGGGCTGGATTGGTGGTATTCTGGCGCCACACGCACTCTAACCTCCTCTTCTTTCGCTTCATCGCTGCCAGCTCCTCGGTAAACCAAGAGGCTGGTTTAGCTCGGTTACTCGAGAGGGGACGTTCCGGAGCGATAGTGTCAATTGCCCTGGTCAACTCATTATTCCAACGAGAGACCAAAGCATCGACAGTATCACTAGCCAAGGAGGTGGAAAGATCCCCAAGAGCTGTCAGGAGTCCATTTGGATCCATAAGTCTCCTGGGGCGGACCATTCTAATGGGTCCACCACCCCTGCGGAGGTTAGGAGGCCCAGTTAGTCTAAAACTGATCAGGTGGTGATCGGTCCATGGCAATGGGGCGATGGTCGGCTCCTCCATCCCGTCACCCTCATCCCATTCCTGGACAAAAACCAAATCTAAAGTGTGCCCGGCACTATGGGTGGGACCAGATATTAGTTGGGACAGGCCCATGGTTGCCATGGCGGCCATGAAGTCCTGAGCCGCACCAGAAAGAGGGGCCTCGGCATGGACGTTGAAATCTCCCAAGACCAAGAGCCGTTGGAAGCTCAACGCCATGTCCAAGACCACTCCCGCTAGCTCAGGTAGGGAGACTGTAGTGCAGCGGGGTGGTCGGTACACTAACAGAATCCCTATCCTGTCCCGGTCACCTATCCTGAAGTCGGCACATTCAAAGGAAGATGATTGTGGGATGGGACACCTGATCAGTGGAATAAAGTCCTTATAGACCACTGCGACTCCGCCTCCCCGCCCTCCAAGCCTTGGCTGGTGCTGAACGGAATAACCTGGTGGACAGAGTTGGGAGAGATTAACCCCTCCCCCCTCGTCCAGCCAGGTCTCCGTTATACAAGCCAGGTCGGCTCGTTCTTCTTCGATTAGATCTTGAATGATAGAAGTTTTTCCATTTACCGACCTGGCATTGAACAGCACCACCTTTAGCCTGGAGGGGCCACCATCCTGGCACCTCAGTTGTATTTTGTCAGGAGTAGATTTTGGGGATGTCAAATTGTTATAATTAGTTTCGTGCCGAATAGTAGCATTAATTTTTGGAGTTGTCAATGTCCTATTGAGAATTTGGGGCCGAATTTGCTTTTGTCTTTGATTTCTAGGATCTTTAGAGGTTGCCAATTTGTTATTAAAAATTTTGGGCCGAAATGGTTGTTTTATACTCCCTTTCCCATATCTCCCTCTGCCAGTCACCACCTCTATGGCGGCCCCCCCACCCGCAGCCCCACCCCCCCTGGGGACGTTCCCTCCATTTCCAGCAGTTGTAATTTCAATAGTGGACACATACTCATAGCGCTGATTATCCGTCTCTGGGTCCCAATATTCCCACCTCTTAATGCTATCTATTCCTTCCAGTGTAGCAAAAGCTGTAAAGTGCACTTGTGTTAATGCTATAAAGTGCGCTTGTGCTAAAGTTGTTATAAAATGCACTTGCGCTGAACAAGCTGTAAAGTGCACTTGTGTTAATGCTATAAAGTGCACTTGTGCACTTGGGATGTACTCCAATGGCAAAAACGTTGAGGCTAAACACTAGTGTGAGGATGTAAATCTATTCATCAAATGCGCAGCAGAAGAACCAGGTTTTAAGGTTCTTTTTAAAGGTTTCTAGGGTAGGGGGTTCCTAATCTCTCCAGGTAGTGAGTTCCAGAGTCGGGGAGCCACAGAGGAAAAAGCTCTGTCCCTTGTACTCACCAGGTGAGACTGGCAGGGGTGAAAGAAGGGCCTCCTCAGAAGAAAGGAGGGCCCAAGTTGGTTCATGGAGGGAGATACGGTCACGAAGGAAGGTGGGTCCCAAACCGTTTAGGGCTTTATAGGTGATAACCTGCACCTTGAATTGGGACCGGAAAATAAACAGCAGCCAGTGGAGCTCCTTAAACAGGGGGGTTGACCACTCCCTGTAAGTTGCCCCAGTTATTAATCTGGCTGCTGAACATTGGACAAGTTGTAATTTCCAGGCTGTCTTCAAGGGTAGCCCCACATAGAGAGCATTACAGTAATTCAGTCTAGAGGTAACTAGATGGTCATGCATATAGCTGACATGGGAAATGAGTATTTTACAATTAATGGTGTGCTCCTGCAGTTTAATATGTATCAAGAAGCTATTTGAGATCCTTGACCTCTATCATAATAGATTTGCACACATGGAGAGCTCTTTCACATGCCAACTGAACACCTGAACAGTCGTCTCCGACTCTTCGTGAACTCATGGACCAGCCCACGCCAGAAATAGGTAACAACCATTTTTGGCAGCTGCATGGTCTGTTGTGGCTGGAAAAAAAATGGCAGTGGCACCTTTGCCATTATAGCTGGCCAAAAGAGCTTAAGCAGCTGGATCCCATTTTGAAAAATGGATCCATGCACAATCCTATCCTTTACTCAGCCCTAAATCATCAGCAGGTTCTTCATGTGACAGTCTCTAAATTTTCCACCCCTGTATGATAAGTGAAGAGTAGAGGGCAGAATATAAAGTATTTTGCAGGTTCATTATTTCATGGGGAGACTACACAAAAGTTCTTAGAAAATATGTCCAAAATTTATTTTCTGGGGAATTTGGATGGCAACCTTGACCTAGATCATTTTCACAGCTTTTTCTTCTGCCCAAATAATTTTAAAAATGTAAGTGACAAGGTGTTGATTTGCATAGAAACAGCAAATGCTTAGAAATCTGTTTAACATCATGTTTGCCCTTAACCTAAACTAAAAAGGGTTCTTTGTATAATATATACTTTATTTTTAAAGTAAGCTTTTATTCTAAATACATTCATAAAGTACATAATTTCATCTATTATACTGTTAATCCACACTTTATATAACATAATATGCAGAGCACTGTATTTGGTAAATGCTAATCAAGGTTCATTTTACATCCCTAACTGTCTGAATAAGCAGATGAGAGCTATAGAGTTACATCTCATTCTGACAGATGCATTTCAAAGTGTCTCATTTTAAGTAATAAGTTCATCCATTCTGTACTGACCCTGAAATAGTTCACATTATGTCAACCTTTCACTTAATATTTTCCATTTAGTTTGTTACTTTATTCAGCAGTGCAGCAACAGAGAAGAAATTTGACCTTTAACACTGGTGTCTCAAGAGAAGTATTAAGTCACAATGTGAAGTAGTGGTAGATATTTCAGAACAGCAGTCAAGGTTGTATACAGGCCTAGATTTTTTTTCTTTTAAAAGGAATTGATGGCTTCAAGCCCAGTATATTCACCAGCATGATAAAGATAAGATTTATCATTCATTCAACCTTCTCTACCCAATTCCCCAGTGACATTCCCCTATACCTTCTAAAATGGGGAACATTAGAAAGATATAAATAGGAAAATTTCCAATGTCATGTACCGTTTTCTGAAATGTCTCAGCAGTTCTCATTGTTACCAAAGAAGCTAAAGAGGAGTGGGGAAAGACATAAATAGTGATTAATAAAGCAAACTAACTTTTGTGTGGTCCTTATAAAAGTTAAGTTCTCAGTGACTCTAGGTGTAGCTGTTGTATATCAAAATTACACTTGTACTATCTTAGCCTTCTTGCAAGGAGTTGAAAGCACAACAATGCTATCAAGTTTATTAGGCTGAGAAATAGAAATTGAATTAAAGTGAGATCAGGTCGGCCCCCTCCCTCCTGACCTTTAGGAGACAGCTAAAGACCTGGCTGTGGAACCAAGTGTTTGGCCCATCATAGGAATATTTAAAGTTTAAGTGAGTGTTGAAAATGCAATAACCAGGACTCTTTATGAACGATGGCTATATCTTTGTGTGATATGTGATTTTAAGTGCTGTGTTTAATCATGTTCAATGATTTATCAGGGAGGGTCAATTCTGATGTTTTGTACTGTTTTTTAACAATGGCATTGAATTTTTGCCAACACTGTGAACCGCCCTGAGTCCCCTTCGGGGTTGAGAAAGTGGTATACAAATACTGCAAATAAATAAATAAATAAATAAATAAATAAATAAATAAATAAATAAAGGCAGTGGTAGCACATCATAATTAAACCACGTTTTTTAAAAATATATATTTAAAAGGATTCACTTTGGATTCAAGCAATTATAAGCCATTTAACTTTTTTGTTGTTGTTCATTCGTTCAGTCGTCTCCGACTCTTCGTGACCTCATGGACCAGCCCACGGCAGAGCTCCCTGTCGGCCGTCACCACCCCCAGCTCCTTCAAGGTCAGTCCATGTAACTTAATGTCCATGTAAATTAGAAAAATAAATAAATAAGATCAAACAAACAAAAGGATCACCATTTTCTTCCAACACAGAATGGTGTAAAATGAATCCTCCTTACCTTCAACTCTCTTGAGATGCCAGACCGCCTAGCTCAAATGAAGGACATCCTATGGAACAGGCATGACATAACTATCAGTAGGATATTTAAGGATCTGACAGTCAATCATCTCATTCCTCGAAGTACATTGGATACATGGGTACAAGAAAGAAACCTAACACAGTTAACACAGCTCCAAGACAGGAATTGTCACCCAGCAGTTGCTTACATTGATTTGGAACTTCAATCAGACCCTAATACAGATTCTTTCACAGCTCCTCCCAAGTCAACCCCCCCCCCCCTCTAAGACCATTACAAAAGAAAACAACAATGACAGAGATCCATCTGTGATTCCAGTAATGACCCAAGTAACAGAAAAGCAGATCAAAGACACTCCTGCAGGTGCTGCTTTAACCATTCCACACACTATGGACTCTCCTCAACCCCAGATGGAGTTTGCCTCTTCACCAGTCATAGGTGAGGGCTTGCAGACAGCAAATGAGTTTGGCTCCCTACTCGCCAATGACCCACATTTCATTACTCATGTGGCATTGATCCATCCAGCCCCTTCATCAGAAGGCCAAGTTTCTTTATCACCAAACAAGGACCCGGACCTGATACAGAAGGATCGTGACCAGGCCATAGATCCCTTGGGACTATGACAGTTACAGGGCCAGCATGGGGTCAGCCTATTGACTTGGAATGTGGCTGGGTGGCTCGCATCCATTAGAGACTTTCTCTCCCACTATGATATTGTCCTGATCCAGGAATCTTGGGCAGTAGGTGATCTGATAGCAAATGGATTCCACTCGTATTGTGTAGGGGCAGAGCCAGGGGCTACATACGGAAGAGCCAAAGGTGGATTAGGGATTTTAGTCTCTACCACTTTACGTGCCATAACAAGGCCCCTGTCCTCATTAAAAACAACCGCCATGATCTACTGCAATATATAATTATATTTTCTTTCTTTCTTTGTCTTTTTCCAGCTGTATAATTGGCCTTGTTATGACAGGTACCTGATCATTCATATTTTTTTAATTGTATGCTTCTTTATCCATAAGTATTTGTGCTCCATTTCCTATTTATAATACAGAGATAACTTTTTAAAGTGTCCTCAGCTTCTACAATACTATTTGGTATCTAAAAGAGACAATGGCATCTCCTGCTTTCCCAGCTAGCCTCTATACATCAAAAATATTACCAGCATGACCTCAGAGCACCATTCCCAAGTAACTTGTAAATACCAGTATATGTATTTTTAAGTTAAATGGAGCAAAAAACATATCCTTTTCTGTAAAACTCTGGAATCCACATCCCAAGAACATTATGACAATCTGCAAATATTCATTTGCCATTATTACTACTGCAAAAGACAACTTTTGATGGCAGCATTGCCTAGCTAATGGATATAGAGAATCACAGAATCATAGAGTTAGAAGAGACCACATGGACCATCTAGTCCAACCCCCTGCCATGCTGGAAATGCATTGTATCAGCCTCTGAGGAGTAGGATTAAATATCTAGTATCATTCTCCCAGTAAGAGTCCTGTTCATGCCGAGCTGGATGTAGAACTTGTTGCCTCTGTCAGCTCCTACCATGTTTTTAATCTTTGTACAGTACTTAGATACTACTGTGATAAGTAGCATATAAATGCCTTACAGACAAGTGATTGATAGATGCCAGAATGTGAGGTCAAGGATGGGTATTGTATAAAAGAACAATTCTTTATTCGGAGTTTTCTGTTCTGAAAATGTATTATTAGTGACTGACAGTTCCTTTCATTGAAACTTTAAGAAAATGACAGGAACACTCATACTAAAATATTCTTTGATTTACTAAAATATTCTTTGATTCATTATTGAAGTTTGAAATACATTCTTTTTCCAACTCAGTATCTGGGGATGTAAGTTCTTATTTGATTCACCCACTTATGAACAAGAAAACATTTTTCTGCTTTACCACAAGCAAATACAATTGGCTCAGATGCCATAAAAATAAATGTTTTCCCCTGTAGATAATATCTTGTGATTGGACTGATGGACTCCAAAGTATATCTCCCCATGTCAAGAAAGGAAAGCTCAACTAGTCTAGGCAATGTCAAATTTATTTACACTCTATTGGTGAGCTTGCTATAACATCGAGATGAGTAATAGAATTATAGATCTGGGAAGGAACCCCAAGTTCAACTTCCTGTTCCATGCAGAATCTCCACCTATAGCATATCCACCAAGTAGTTGTCTAGCCTGTATTTGAAAATGTCCAGAAAAGAAGACCCTGCAATCTCTCAAGTAATGGGTTCTGTTACCAAACTATCAAGAAAATGCTTCTACTATTCAGTCAAAATCTATCTTCCTGTAATTGAAAACATTAGACCTGGTCCTACACTCTGGGGTAAAAGAGACCACACCATTGCCTCCATCCTGTGACAACCCTTGAGGAATTTAAGATCCTCAACAAAAGATTCCCCCAGGTACTAACAAGCCATACCAAAAAACTGCCAGGCCAGCAAATGCTAATCAAGGTGGCCAGTTGAAACATTCACACCTAGCTCCAACAGACAAGAGTTATTTGTCCCACCCTGGACATTCTACAGATATATAAACCCAATTTTCCTAGTTCCAACAGACCTCACAACCTCTGAGGATGCTTGCCATAGATGAAGGTGAAGCGTCAGGAGAGAATGCCTCTAGAACAAGACCATACAGCCCCAAAAAACCTACAACAACCCAGAATTTAAGATGCTTTATTCTTCTATATATAAAACAATTATATGTAGTTACACATACTTCCTTGAATATTAACTAAAGACCCTCTGTAAGAGAGAGGCAAAGGGACCTAAAATTACAATAACAGGATTATGTTACTGCTGTTGCGGCTCCTGTTGTTGTTGCTGCTGCCGCCGCCACCAAATACATTAAAATGTGAGCAACATGGCTATTATTTCTAAAGAAGAAGCAGCTATTCCATAAAGCTTTTCCTCTCATTTCTGCAGGGATGTCTGTTATAAGTTTCCATAACAAGTAGTAAAACATGGAATAAAGACTCCCTCATGTATACCTGGGAAGAGATATGTGAGATAAAAGGAGTCACCGTTGTGGGAGGTAAGGGTATGGGGAAAGGATAGGTAGGCAGCGCTCCTGTTTGCTATTAAATAAGAGGCATTTTCCCCACAGGAAATATGTCAAAGTTTTGCATTTCGTTCCAATGGAAATGAATTATATAAATAGTAAAGAGAACCATCTGTTTTTCCCATTATTTTCTATGCTTCATTCGTGAAGCAGTGGTTGTTGTTGTTTTTACTGAAAATGCCAAAACTTATAAATAAAATATTTTTTGTTAAACAGAACATCCTTTCACACCTTATTTATATTCAGAATGCTTTTTTTAAGATGACCTTTATATGTACACATGAAAAGTTTGAGCATATTGTTTGTACTCCAAAATAATCAAATCTGTGGTCATTATCTGTACGGTAATGAGAAGGGAAGAATGAATTACCATGTTTTTTTATCAATTATGGGAGTCAGATGATATCATTAGCCATAAGAGCCAAGCTTGAGCAGTTCTATAACAACATTTAAATCTTGGTATATTGATCTGTAAAGAACCAATCTCTGCTGCTTTGCTTTTGCTATATAGTGAGTGTGTTTTTATGTGTGGCTGATGTTGGGGAAGATAGAATCATAGAATCATAGAATCAAAGAGTTGGAAGAGACCTCATGGGCCATCCAGTCCAACCCCCTGCCAAGAAGCAGGAATATTGCATTCAAATCACCCCTGACAAATGGCCATCCAGCCTCTGCTTAAAAGCTTCCAAAGAAGGAGCCTCCACCACACTCAGGGGCAGAGAGTTCCACTGCTGAACGGCTCTCACAGTCAGGAAGTTCTTCCTAATGTTCAGATGGAATCTCCTCTCTTGTAGTTTGAAGCCATTGTTCCGCGTCCTAGTCTCCAAGGAAGCAGAAAACAAGCTTGCTCCCTCCTCCCTGTGGCTTCCTCTCCTATAGTGGGATAGGAACTATCGAAAGGAAGTTGCAAAGATCAAAAGCTGCTTCATACAGCTCAAGGATTCTGAACATTGTCCCAGTGAGAAAAGGTGACTAGAACTGAATAGCAGTGCAGACATTTCTGTATTGACTTCCCTTCAGTATGATGTAGGGGTGTCATTTTAGATCATTGATTATCAGGTTATAGTTTTATAAATTCTGTTGGTTTGATGAATTATGTTGCTTATATGGATAATATAAAATGGTTACATGTTCTAGGAATCCAGAGTATGATGCAGGATAAGTCTTCAAAACAAGGAGGAGAATGCATCAATTTGGTGACCTGGGGGAAATTGCTTTAAACCACTAGAGCTGCTAAGATTGCAGAATTCTTTCTTGTAACTGCAACTAAATGTAAGCAACCTTAGTAAGAATTGTTTGAATCTGTGTATCACATATCCTCCCCTCTACCTTTAAACATTTAGTGAAGGTAGTTGGTCAACCATAACAGTAAATATTCTTCATTGCCACTTCACTTAAGACACAATAAATACTGTGCTGATGATTAAGAATAAACCCACAGTTTACAAAGAACAATGATCTTGTGCACACTTTCTAGGTAATAGGCCATACCGTACTGAATGGGACTGATTTCTAACTAGGCATAGATAGGCTTTATTGGCAAGGTTCAAACTGCACATCTTTGTTTCCGTCATAGGGATTCGAGTTACAGGTATGATTATCATGTGGAATAATATTTATAATTACACCTCTAGATGAATAATGAAGAGCAATGCTTCAGTGTCATGAAGGTTTCTGATATGGAATTTCTAAAGGAAAGGGCAGCATGTCAAAGTGATACATAATCAAAGAAATGGAATAAAAAGAATGTGAACAATCAGATCTAAAATCTATTAACCTTTCTGCTCCTTTCTTATTCCACTTGATGCAGAAAGTTGTAGGAATAACTTATTGGAGGATAGATTTAGATAAAATTTAAAAGGAAGAATCCAACTAAAAATAAGAATATTTGCCATCTGGGAACCTAGTAGGTAGGAAGGAGTAATGATATTGCCTACTCTTTTGTGTGTATGCACAGACCTTCAGGAGTAGGTGCGGATAGTATGGTAGATTAGGCTTTATTAATCTTATCTAACAATTTCCTTGTCACTGGTTGATCACTCACAGCCACACAGCCTCTCTTTATACAGAAATGGTTATGCTGGTCACTTGGGGCTAAGTAGGAAAGTTTGATCTTCAGTCATAGAAAATGTTTTGACAGTGCAGGTGATTTTATAGCAAATTCCATGATTCAAAGTGGTTTATAGGTCATAGAGAAATTCTTGAGATTAGGCCATTCTAATCCTATTTGATTTCATCTATTGTCAACTGTTAGTCCTGCTTTGGTAAAAGACAAAGGTGGAAAATGAAAGAATGATTCCTCCAAATTATAATTCCTTCCTTGATATGCAATTTTCTTTTGCCCACCCACAATGAAATAATGACAAATTCATTTGCCCACCCACAATAAAATAATGAGACAAGACTACTGTGTTGGGATAATTATGGGCAACTTTTATTAATTGTTACCTATTTAAACTTTCCTCATGAACTGCAACAAACTAAAAGTGAGGGTTGAATTTGATGATGGATAAGCTCAGGCAGTGGCCATTCCACTTAATTGTGTTTTTATCTGATAGTTATGCTTTGCTATGTTTTATTTTAATTGTGATTTTTGTTTTAATGGATTGTTTTGCTTTTGATGTTTTGTGGATATTTTGTCCCATGTGTAAGCCACCCCGATTCCCTTCAGGGAGATGGAGGCGAGGTATAAAAATAAAGTTATTATTATATTATTATTATCCCAGATATACTCCTCATCTAATTTAGGTGAGACACGAGAGTTCCCTGTGTAAATCAACATGAGTCATAACCAGGGCAATTGCTTAGGGAAGGTACATAGAGTATTCAAACCCCATGTAGAGAGACTTCAGGGATTATAATTCCTCTGCAGCTCCAAGGCCATTTCTGTTTGTCCCTCCCATGGGTGACCAAACACACAGGTGAGGGTTCCCATTCCTGGCCTTCCCCAAAATGGGTGCCTTAGGTGCACACCGAGATTTTAAATTACAACCCCATTTCCTTCATGGCAACCTATTTAAAGCACCACCCAATGCCAATTACCCAGAACTTCAACAGTGTAGGATAGGCAAAAAAAAATCCTCTTAAAGGGGGGGGGGGAATCCTACCCAGCCCCAAAGCAACCACTGGGTGCACTGTTATAGGGTGGGAAGGATGGGCCAATGTCTATAGTCCCAATGCTGGAATGGGGGTTGGAGTGGGAGAATGTGGAGGCAGCCTTATAATTAATCCCTGTAGGGATTATTCATTTCAAGTTGCTTGCCTCAATTAATTGGGGTGGTAAATAGCCCTCCCTTCCCAGGCTTGCAGGGAGGGGAAACCAAATTGCAGGAGATAGATTTAATATTGGAGGGGAGGCACACGTAGACTACGTTTATTTGGTTACATCTAATTCATTTTATGGTTCAAATTAATACTGTGGATATGTTGGTTTCATTGTATATGCAGAGAGGTGTGCATTTTAGGGTCATTGAGTTTCAGAGATACCTTTAAAGTGAGTATTGGTTTCTCAGTCCCATGGGTTAGAAAACACTTATTATGCAGATATATACATATTTGTTTTCCATTTAGAAATAAAACATATATAGAAAAACACATGCTCTTTTTCACAAGTGACTATTTTCCAAACTCAATGAATCTTGCAGTAGTTTCTCATCTCCCTGTATGTTTCCCAATGAAATTTCCAGAATGTCAGGAAACTCCTTTCTTAAATGAGAAATAAGTAGGGAATAGTCTCCTGTACTTTTTACTTCGTGGCTTCTTCCTTCATGACCTTTCCCTCCTGTTACCACCACTACCTTTATCTGAATAGATACACTGATTTAGTGTGTCAACAGAATAACAGAATTGTCAGTGGCTTGGAAACATTGGTTGAAATCTCGTGTCATTAAAGCTTTCTCATCACAGTCATTTGGACAACGCACTCCACCCCACCTCACCCCTCCCAAAAAAACCCCTTACCTTTTCAGTCTGACAGCATCTCAAGCAAAGGGTTACAAAATCATTGCAGAGTTAGATCCTGGGAAGTGATATCTGCAGCACATTTCTGCTTGTGGGATGAATCAAATATAGGTTACTGGAGAGTCACCTTAGAGCTCTGCTGTACCTGCTCCCCAAGGCACCTCAAAACAGTGAGATCATTACTCAGAACCCCTAGCAAAACAGTAGTTTTGCTGAATCTTTGGTTTAGCATTGCCAAGTTTATAGTTTATGCTATTGAGGTCATGTTTGGTTGCTAAATACTTTAAATGGGTATCCTTGTAAATCCAGATTATGATTACATGACCACTGAAAAGGATGCTACTTTTTTGAACTACAACTGCGAGAATTCCCCAATCAACATGACTAGTATCATAGCTCTTAGAGATGTAATCCGAGAAGTAACCTTTTCAACCCCCAATTTAAATACAAAGTCTATGTGAATCAAGCAGACAATTGCCTTAGCTATTGGTCATAATATAACTGTACAGTGCTGCAAAAGGAGATGTGCAAAATATGCATGACAATTGTTAGAATTCGCAACAGGAAGCCTGTAAAAAGCTTAACAGTGGAACATCTCAAATAGTAACATTCATTAACACAAATTACCATCTGATATATCACAATTCCCTGTAGCAGCATGCCATATAATAATTGTATAGAATGTATTGCTAGAAATTCCACGGTCACCCCACAGTGCTCTTTCAACACACAGTGGGGAATCCACATTTTTTATGTGATAGCAATTTAGCATAGCCTATTAGCAGACAAGAATCTGCAGAACATCTTAAAGGGTTCGGTATAACAATGTTGTGCATTACTTGTTACACAAAATCAGATTTCTTTCTTGCTCTTTTCAAGATATACAAATATATAGTATATTCATATCATAGAAATGTTATCTTAAACAGTGCAACAAACATGCTATTTAAGTTCAAATAGACATGGAAAAGCCAAAACTAACAATACAGGTGAAGGAAACTAAAGAGGTGGGAGAAATCAAATGCAACTAGATGTTTAAAATGAGGAGAAAGAAATAAAGTGCAAGGAAAAGAAGGAAAAGAGAAAGTGTTTATCAGGAGTTGTGGAAGGAAAGAGGAGGGCAAGAAAGACATACAGAAAGAAGTTGTGAAGAGAAAGGAAAAGGAAGAGGAAAGGTGAGTGAGCAGGAAAAGAAGAAACATTTATCTTAGAAATGCTTGGGCAGAGGGAGAATTAGAAAAAGCAGGGGGATTCCAAACAAGAATCAATCAGGGCTGGCTAACACCACCCAACAAAGGAGTACCCTAGGCAGCAACGAGCCAGGCATTGAAGCTGCAAGGCCATTAAATGCTAATCAAGGTGGCCATTTGCAACACTCACACCTGCGTCAAGCAGACAAGAGTTCTTTTTCCCACCCTGGACATTCCACAGATATATAAACCACACTTGTCTAGTTTCCAACAGATCCCTCAACCTCTGCGGATGCCTGCCATAGATGTGGGCAAAACATCAGGAGCTGGGCTCCACAGAAGTTGAGGAAGCAGGAATCCATTTTGTTTCCTTCTGCTTCAGGATAAGCTTTGTTTAAATTTAACTGCTTTCAGTGCTGCTTTGTTTGAGAGGCGGGGCTTCCTGAGTTTAAAAATTAACTGCTTTATTTGAGAGGCGGGGCTTCCTGAGTTTAAAAATTAATTGCTTTGTTTGAGAGGCGGGGCTTCCTGAGTTTAAAAATTAACTGCTTTGTTTGAGAGGTGGGGCTTCCTGAGTTTAAAAATTAACTCATACACTCAGTAACCTATACTTTCACCCCTGCATACAGACAACAACATAAAACACACACCAAGAGGACGTAATTAGCAACCTCCAGATGGAACAAACACGAAAACTTCCCGTCTCATGCACAAGCTGTGGCATGTTCAGCTTTTTCACACTACAATTACTCAATTACATCTGCCCCAAGTGTAAACAGATTACTCGAATGGAACACAGGATCTGACAACTTGAGGACCGTATTAAGACCCTTAAGGACATTCAGGAAGGCGACCCGTTCTTAGACACCACACACCACACTGTCCTAGACACGCAGCCCATATCACATCAACATTACGGGGAGGCTCAAGAGAACAGAACCTCAGATGTGGACAACCCTCAGGCTTGGAGAAATGTCAGCCTTAGAAGGACACATAGGACCCGGAAGCCTCCTCGGAATACTTCCACTCAGCTGCAGTTACACAATAGATTCCAAATTCTCACACAACTATCACCTGACCAAGAAACACAACATATTGGGGAAGACCAGAATGGCTTAGATACTGATCAGTGGCTCATCCTTGATAAGTGTGCAGGGGATAGCCCTGACTGGGACAACACTTCACAACATTCACACTTGCACAATCGTGCAGGTGTACCATCCCCAACCATAGACCAGGTGCAACAGGAACACATACAGGAGAACCATAGGCTCTTGGACGAATCTCAATGGATTGTCCTTGATGAATGCACCGGGGATGTCGAGGAGGAGGACAACACTTTTCACCTACACAATTCACACCAACAGGATCACTTTTCTGGAGACCTACACACTACATTGCACAAAAGGGGCCCTGTCATTCCCGAAAGTAAACAGGTCTTGGTAGTAGGCGACTCCCTCCTTAGAGGAACGGAAGCTGTCATTTCCAGACCAGATGGGATGGCTCGAGAAATATGCTGCCTACCGGGGGCAAAAATACACCATATCACTCAGTGGCTCACCAGGCTCCTCAAGCCCTATCACCGTCCTCCCCTCATGTTGATTCATGTAGGAACCAATGATACTGCAAGGCATACGTTTCAAAAGATCACAAATGATTTTCGAGCTCTAGGAGCAAAGCTAAAACAATGTAATGTACAGGTGGTCTTTTCATCACTCCTCCCTGTTGTAAGACACGGACCCACAAGAGCCAGAAAAATAGTACAGGTCAATAACTGGCTTAGAAAATGGTGTCAGGAGGAACGCTTTGGCTTCCTTGACCATGGCCTGCTTTTCCAGGAGGATGGCCTACTGGCAAGGGATGGGGTGCATCTCACAAAAGTAGGAAAACACCTTTTTGCTCACAGACTTGCAAACCTCATTAGACGCACTTTAAACTAGGTCCACCGGGGGAGGGGGACAACAGCCTTGTGAACACTACTTTACCCATAATGTCTGGGAATCGCCAGAAGGCTAAACGGAGGGCTGCACAAACACAACAAGGACCAAGTACCAAAAGCACAATAATCCCAATTAAACAGCTCAAGGGAAGATCTCAGGGGATCACATGTCTTTACACTAATGCACAGAGCATGGGAAATAAACAAGACGAACTCCAACTTTTAGCACAACACCACAAATATGATATCATAGGGATCACTGAAACCTGGTGGGATGACTCCTATCGCTGGAATGTAGATATCGAGGGGTATAACCTCTTTCACAGAAACCGAACAAAGGGGAGAGGAGGCGGAGTAGCCTTATATGTCAAAAACTCTTATGCTGCAGAAGAGATTCAAGACAGCAATCTGGGAAACCAGCTTGAAATCATCTGGATAAGAATCAAGGGAACTGGGGCTCAAAAAGATGTCGTTGTAGGCGTCTACTACAGACCCCCAAGCCAGGAGGAAGAACTTGATGAAGTCTTCTGCCAACAGTTGACCAAACAGGCACAGAGAAGAGATGTAGTAGTCATGGGCGATTTCAACTATCCCGATATTTGCTGGAAAACAAACTCGGCCAAGAGTACAAGGTCCAACAAATTCCTCGCTTGCCTTGCAGACAATTTCATGGTCCAGAAGGTAGAAGAGACAACAAGGGGATTGGCTACTCTTGATCTCATCCTAACAAATGCGGAGGACCTGATCGATGTGGTCGAAGTGGTAGGATCCTTAGGGGCAAGTGACCATGTGCTCCTGCAATTTGAGGTACAAAGGAAGGCCGAAACTAAGACAAGTCAAACCCGCATTTTGGACTTTAGGAGAGCTGATTTCCAAAAAATGAAGGAAACTCTGAGCAGCATTCCGTGGACACAGATACTAAAAGACAAGGGAGTTACGGATGGATGGGAATTTCTCAAGAGTGAAATACTCAAGGCGCAATTGCAAACACTGCCAACAAAGAGAAAAATAGGACAAGTGCAAAGAAGCCAGAATGGATGTCCAAAGAACTTCTAACTGTGCTAAGACACAAAAGAGACATGCACAAGAAGTGGAAAAAGGGAGAAATCACCAAAGAAGAATTCAAACAAATGGCCATCACCTGTAGGAAAAAGGTCCGCAAGGCTAAAGCAAAAAACGAGCTCAGACTTGCCAGGGACATTAAAAAAAATAAAAAGGGCTTCTATTCTTATGTCAGTAGAAAAAGGAAAAACAAGGAGGCGATAGGACCTCTTCGAGGAGAAGATGGGGCAATGCTGACAGGGGACAGGGAAAAGGCAGAACTACTTAATGCCTTCTTTGCCTCGGTCTTCTCACAAAAAGAGAGTCTTCAACCTCAGCAAGATGGAGTGGATGAGGGATTGGAGGACATCCAACCCCAAATTGGGAAAGAAGTCGTCCAGGAATACCTGGCCGCTCTTAATGAGTTCAAGTCCCCAGGGCCAGATCAACTACACCCAAGAGTACTGAAGGAACTAGCGGAAGTCATTTCGGAACCATTGGCAACCATCTTTGAGAGTTCTTGGAGAACGGGAGAATTTCCAGCAGATTGGAGGAGGGCCAATGTGGTCCCTATCTTCAAGAAGGGAAAAAAGGACGACCCAAACAACTACCTTCCGGTCAGCCTCACGTCGATACCGGGCAAGATTCTGGAAAAGATTGTTAAGGAAGCGGTCTGCAAACACTTAGAAACAAATGCAGTCATCGCTAATAGTCAACATGGATTTATCAAAAACAAGTCATGCCAGACTAATCTGATCTCTTTCTTCGATAGAGCTACAAGCTGGGTAGATGCGGGGAATGCCGTGGATGTAGCGTACCTGGATTTCAGTAAGGCCTTCGACAAGGTCCCCCATGACCTTCTGGCAAGGAAACTAGTCCAATGTGGGCTAGGCAAAACTATGGTGAGGTGGATCTGTAATTGGTTAAGTGGACGAACATAGAGAGTGCTCACTAATGCTTCCTCTTCATCTTGGAAAGAAGTGACAAGTGGAGTGCCGCAGGGTTCCGTCCTGGGCCCGGTCCTGTTCAACATCTTTATTAATGACTTAGATGAAGGGCTAGAAGGCATGATCATCAAGTTTGCAGACGACACCAAATTGGGAGGGATAGCCAATAGTCCAGAGGACAGGAGCAGAATTCAAAACGATCTGGACAGATTAGAGAGATGGGCCAAAACTAACAAAATGAAGTTCAACAGTGACAAATGCAAGATACTCCACTTTGGCAGAAAAAATGAAATGCAAAGATACAGAATGGGTGACGCCTGGCTCGAGAGCAGTACGTGTGAAAAAGATCTTGGAGTCCTCGTGGACAACAAGTTAAACATGAGCCAACAATGTGATGTGGTGGCAAAAAAAGCCAATGGGATTTTGGCCTGCATCAATAGGAGCATAGTGTCTAGATCTAAGGAAGTAATGCTACCCCTCTATTCTGCTTTGGTTAGACCACATCTGGAATATTGTGTCCAATTCTGGGCACCACAATTCAAGAGAAATATTGACAAGCTGGAATGTGTCCAGAGGAGGGCGACTAAAATGATCAAGGGTCTGGAGAACAAGCCCCATGAGGAGCGGCTCAGGGAACTGGGCATGTTTAGCCTGAAGAAGAGAAGGCTGAGAGGAGATATGATAGCCATGTAGAAATATGTGAGAGGAATCCATAGGGAGGAGGGAGCAAGCTTGTTTTCTGCTTCCTTGGAGACTAGGACGCGGAACAATGGCTTCAAACTACAAGAGAGGAGATTCCATCTGAACATTAGGAAGAACTTCCTGACTGTGAGAGCCGTTCAGCAGTGGAACTCTGCCCCGGAGTGTGGTGGAGGCTCCTTCTTTGGAAGCTTTTAAGCAGAGGCTGGATGGCCATTTGTCAGGGGTGATTTGAATGCAATATTCCTGCTTCTTGGCAGGGGGTTGGACTGGATGGCCCATGAGGTCTCTTCCAACTCTTTGATTCTATGATTCTATGATTCTATGATTCTATGATTCTATGATTCTATGATTCTATGATTCTATGATTCTATGATTCTATTATTCTATGAAATGCTTCTGGAACATGGGCATACAGCCCGGAAAACTCACAGCAACCCATTAGAAAAGGAGTTTGCAAAAAAAAAAAAAAAAAGAATTAGAAAGATCTGAAATAAACAAGAGAAAGGGTTCAAATGCTTGTCAGCTTTTCTTCCCTTCTCTGAACTATACAGATACCTATTAGGCATGGTTAGGTACTGTCGGAATTTTCGTAATTCAGAAAAAAGTCAAAAAAATTACCTTTTTGAATCATTTTTGAAGTTTTTAAGAAAACTGGAAGTCCCTTTTCCCTTCCGGAGCTTCTCTTGCGATTTTTCTTCTGACTTAGGAAGTGAGTCGGAAGTGACTCAGAGTTTGGAGGCAAGCAGCTTGCATGCTGGGACACTTGCCTCACAGCCAATGAGGGGAGAAGTTTTGGGGAGGGAAGGGGTGAGGTTTTGGCATGGCAGCCATTGCGCTATATAAAGGGCAGCACATGGCTCAGAGGCTCATTGTGAGCTTGGGAAGGGAAGGGGAAAGAGAAAGGGAAGGGCGGTTGTGAAGGGAGGTTGGAAGAAAAGCAGTTGGAAGAACATGGCAAGCAGAGAAGGGCTGGGAGCAGGGCTGTTGCCTGCCTGCCTTGCAGCCACTTGTGTGTTGTTGCTGGGGCTTTTTTTGGGGGGGGGGGGGGAGGTGAAGAGCAGGGCAGCAGAGAACCAGGGCAGGGAGAAGGGCTGTTGCCTGCCTGAGCTGCCTTGCAGCCACTTGTATGTTTTTGCTGTTGGGGTTTGGGACGGGTGGGCGACGTGCGGATGGGTAATATTGGGGTGTGAGTGTGCAGTTTGTTTCCTCCATTTGCCTTACGTTGCCAAATAGTCAAAATATTAGCCTTTCTAAAGTTGTGAAATCAACTTCAAAAAACCAGAAAGGCTTCTCCCTGCTCTTTGTGTCCTTAGTTGCTTTGTGTTGCTACTGAGGAGACACTAAAAATCCCATACAGTCAAAATATTTTCCTTCCTAAAGGTTGAAATCAACTTCAAAAAGCCAAAAAGGCCTCTCCTTGCTGTTTATGTCACAGTGGCAAGTTTGTCAGGATTGGTCTAAAAATGAGGGAGATAGTATCCCCTGAAGTTTGCCCAGTGCCATTTGCTGTTTTTCACATATTGCGCAATCACGTCCACCATTAACGAAGCTATTCGGAAATTTCAGAAGTTCCAATTCAGAAGTTCCGATTATTTTTGGAAAAATTTGGAATTCCTTTCCGAATCGAACCACCAGTGCCCCCTACATCCAAAATGAGTTTTGAACCATTTTTTTATTAACCAAACCTAATACCTATGCTTACATTGGCAAGTCACTGGGTGATGGTGACAAGCTCCCTGAAGCTCTGAGGTTGCTTCCACAGTGACAGATTATAGATAAAGGTTATTTTCAAGCAGGGTCAAATTGAGTTCAGTTCAACTGTACAGTGAGGACTCTGCTCCCATTGCTGACCTGGTTTAGAAGTTGTGTGAAAGTAGAATCTGAAGCTGCTTTGAAGCTGCTTTGAAGCAGTGATCCTTCTGATCATTATTGCATTTTGTTGCCTGTGTAGATGCACTCACAGTTGCATCCTTCATAGAATCATAGTCATAGAATCATTGAGTTGGAAGAGACCTCGTGGGCCATCTAGTTCAACCTCCTGCCAAGAAGCATATTTATACATGGCCATCATGTCTACTCTCAGCCTTTTCTTCTGCAGGCTAAACATGCCCAACTCTTTAAGCTGTTCCTCACAAGGCTTGTTCTCCAGACCCTTGATCATTTTAGTCACCCTCCTCTGGACACATTCCAGCTTGTTAATATCTCCTTTCAATTGTCGTGCCCAGAATTGGACACAGTACTTCAGAATATACTCTTATTTATCCAGGCCAAAATCCCATTGCCTTTTTAGCAGCTGCATCACATTGTTGGTTCATGTTTAACTTGTTGTCCATGAGGACTTTTTCACATGTACTGCTATTGAGCCAGGTGTTCCCAATTCTGTATCTTCGCATTTCATTTTTTCTGCCTAAGTTGAGTATCTTGCATTTGTCCCTGTTGACCTTAATTTTGTTAGTTTTGGCCCGTCTCTCTAATCTTTTAGGATTGTTTTGAATTCTGCTCCTGTCTTCTGGGGTATTAGCTATCCCTCCCAATTTGGTGTTGCCTGCAAACTTGATGATCATGCCTTCTAACCCTTCATCTAAGTCATTAAGAAAGATGTTGAACAGGACTGGGCCCAGGATGGAACCCTGTGGCACTCAACTCATCACTTCTTTCCAGAATGAAGAGGAAGCATTTATAATCAGGTAATCTCTCAGGTGGGATGCATTTGCCAAATTGAGAGAAAAGCGTAAATTTTTTCAGTCTTTGTCCCCTTCAACACATGGTAAACCCCTCACCTTTTCCCTATATATTGGGAGAAAGGAAGGGATAAGAATAAAGTTTTTTTTAAAGTAAACAAGTACTTGAGCAATGAGATTTGGGAGGAGAGTATCTCTCCTTTAGACACCAATTAGTACATTAAGAGTATATGGCCTACAAGACTATATGATAAGATGTACCCAAAGTGAAAATTATTTTCCAATTTCTTTGCTGCAACAAAATAAATAAAATTCAGTTTTTCACCGCCTGTTTGTTATTTCCTCATATGAAATGGCTGGATAGAATTTCATCGAATGTGAGAGGGATGTTTGGGATGGTTTGACTGAATATATAAGTTCTTTGCCTTAAGCCTTTTAAAAATTTAACTGGAAGAAATTTCTGGGGTATTCAATTTCTTTTAAAAAATACAATGAACAAGGCAGTTATCTTCCTGTGTACTTGAAATTGAATGATTGTTTAAAAAAATTAATGATTCTCCCATGCAGCGCAAAGTACTACAGATAATGGTAAATATAACTTGCCATGTGCCATAAGATTCTTTGTTGTTTTTGATGCTGTAGATATTTTTAAATGTGCTTTAAATAAATGTGTTGATTTTTTTATTTGACATTGGCCACCTTGTCGACTGTTGTGGCAGAAAAGTGATTTGTGATTCTCTCTTCCCTTCCTTCTTTGTGTACAGAGTCTGTACATATGGTACATACATAAAGAGATGCCTCCTATAACGATCTTTAGAACAAAGATTACCTCCTCAAAAAGCAAAACAATGTAATGTGCGCAGAATGAAGAGTTGCAGTTCTTTGGGTGGAGGGGGGCGAATGTCCTAAGTAATTTAGACCCAGTCTCATTTCATGTAAAATCATCCTAGTTAGGATTCATTCTGAACAAATTCTTGTAGTTAGCAATCAGTATTTTTATGCATGTCTAGTATAAAGCAGGAATCAATGTGTTTAATAATTTAGCAGAGATTTTATATATACTGGATGCAGGATTGGCTGGAGTCAGAAAATGTACCCTGACAGGTATAGTGGGATCGGTACATACCAATTTTGTACTTCTATGTTGGGATGTGAGATTAGCACATTAAAATTAGCACAACTTGAGATTTTCAGCTCCTGAACTGAGCCTAGATTACATAAAACCGTTAACATGGTTCAGATGTTCCTGCAGGAATGGACCTGAATGGCTGAGGAAACAAAAAGTGGTTTTGCCAAATCTACTATTTTCTCATGCCTGCATTCTTCAAAAATGAGAAATAAGAATGATAAATGAAAGGTGTATGTACAGGAACCATGAATATCTAAAAGAAACCTGTGGGAATATAAAACTTGGGAGCAAACATAGCTTTGAGATATTTCTTAGCTATTTATTGCTGTTTCATTGTCTGGCATTAGTGCAATGTTTTTGAAATACACAGGACAGAATATTTTGAAATTTAGATTTCAGGTCAGCCTCTACACTCGTCTGCAGAATACAAAGAATGAATGTAGAATATGGACTTCCAGATACATGACCAGAAGCTGAACGTTCATGAACCTTGCAGTGACAAGAAGTCAAAAGAGATTTAAGAGGGGAAAGGCTGAAGAAGAGTAGAAACTATTGGATTATGTAGAAAAATAAGAAACTTTCATGCACTGGAAACAGAAAGACTACATTGGAAAAGAGAAAAAGAAACTGAGTTGGTCCATAAAAAGTAAATCAGTAAAAAGTAAAACAGTTGAACAATATCTTTATTAAAAACTAAACAGTGAGGAAGCCTTCTATCCTCTTCTTCACTGGAAGAGAAAAGAGTGACAGATTTACCCCAATTATACAGCAAAGCAATAAGAAGACGTATGAAGAAAATTGACCAGTTCACACAGGGGCACAGAAAACTATTTAATATTGAGTCAGACTATTAGTCCATCTATCCCAGTATTGATGCTGTTAGGAAATAACCCCTCAATGACATGCATAGTTATTGAGGACTTTGCACACAAGACTTAAGAGAAGACTTACTCCTATTCTTATTCCCCTGCCATGTAGAGAGATTTCAAAACTAATTTAAATAGTTAATAGTAGAGCAGTTAAGCACAATATTTGTGATCATTTGGTTCAAAGAAAAGATACCAAGAAGTTATGCTGTTGACATAAAGCATTCTGACTGAAATAGGGAGGTATGACATGTATTCAAGGCAAGGTGCAAGAAGAATCTTAATAAAACTGAAGTGTAGAAGCCCTTGATATCCATGAGTGGAACACATACATTTGCATACTGCTCCTGGTACAGGCATATCATGGACAACATGAAGCCTTGAAGGAACTGTAATATTCAGCTCTGGCTGCTACCAATTCAGAGCAATGAGAGATTTTGTGCACTCATAAATTACTTGACATTCAAAAAGAGGGAAACAAGGACACCACACAGAGCCACTCATATACTGGCTGCTTTCCAGGATATTGTTGCATGGTTTTGAAAGTGATTCGCACCAGGGATGAATAACCACTGATGAACCTTGATGAAAACCTTTCACTAGCCAGGCATCATGATACACCACATACAATCCAATTTGTTTACAGTCTTGTGGTACTGCTAGCTGGATTATACCTCTACATGAAATATGGTGGGAGGCAATTTCTTCATGAGCTTAAAAGTGTCAGAAGCTTTCTTAGCCAAAGTCCTAATGTCACCAGTACCATTTGTCAAAATAAGCCATACCCTGCCATATTTTTTGCAATAGGTAAACAAATAAGTAGCAGACAGTATAACATTTGGGAATTTTCTTCCAAGGATCATGAAGCACCCAAGTGACATGCTCTGATTATAGGCAAGAGGTCTGGTCTTTTCTCCCCTCCCCGTGCCAATAATACTACGGCATCCATTAAATAAATATAAGTGGTGTGCTTTATTAAAGAGTTATGTCTGTTTCTTAGTTTTGAGAATTCATTTTTCCAGTTGGATATAATCTATATAAATAAAAATGTAATGTTTGTTTGTGGGATTAACAGAACTCAAAAACCACTGGGGCAATTGACACCAAATTTGGACATGATACACCTAACAACCCAATGTATGTCCTTCACACACAAAAAAACAACAAAAACAAAAAGCAGAAAGGACTTCTAAACTGCATGTCTACAAAGGAGAAACTGCATGCCTACCAAGAGACCCATGGCCACACCCCCTCCTCCTTGCGGGGAAACAGTCGGCCATTAAAGCATTAGGAGCCAGGCGCCCATGAACGGCCACACACACACACAAGCAAGAGTGGTCACCATGGGAGTGGAGGTGGAGACTTGCCGCATGGCACCCCTTTTCTATCCCTGGTATGTCAGGAGGGCAGTCTCCTCCTCCTCCTTTCCCCATTGGAAGAGGAAGATGTGGATAGGAGGAGGAGGAGGCGAGGAAGGCCAGCGGATGGGGGAGGGACTTTAGGAGCCCACCCACTGTCCTCCTCCTCTTCCTCTCCTTCCTCCTCATCTGAAACCGTGCCACCACCACTTTAGAAATGAGGAAGAAGAGTAGGACGGTGGATGAGCTCCTAAAGTCCCTCCCTTGCCAGCAGAAGCAGCAGCTTTCTTACTCTCGGCTGCCCCCCCCCCCTTCATTGCCTCTTCTTTCTCCTCATCCTCCAAATGCCCAGTAGGAAGCAGCAGGCAGGACGGAGGGAGGAGGGGAGATCGCCAACTCTTTCTCCCCTCCCTCCCTTCACTGCAGGAAGGAGGAAAGAAAGAGGCAGAAACAAGTTTTATTTTTGAATTCTCCCATTCCTCTGCGTCCTGCTCCCTTCTTCCTCCTCCAACTCCTTCGTTCTTTCCTCCCTCTTCTGCTCTCTCATTTCTGTAGATCCTTCTCTTTCTTTTTCAACTTCTTCCTTTCTGTCTGTTTGACCTGCTCCGCTGTCTCCGGCAACACGGAGTACACATTTAACTCCCCCCCCCCCTCGCTCCCCTATTAACATCCATACCGGGCGGTAGCTGTCTCTGCCACACTCCACTCCACTCCCTTCTCTTCTTTCCTCCCTTTCTTCCTCCCTCCCTCCCTTTTCCTTCCTTTCCTTTCCCCTTCCTTCCTGTCCCTCCCTCCTTCCTTCCCTTCCTTCTCCTTCCTTCCCTTCCTTTCCTTCTTTTCCTCCCTCCCTCCCTTCCTTTCTTCCTTCTTTCCCTTTCTTCATTTCCTTCCCCTTCATTTCCTTCCCTTCCCCTTTCTTCACCCCTCCTTCCTTTCCCTCCTTCCTTCCTTCTCCTTCCTTTTCTTCCTTCCTTTTCCCTTCCTTCCTGTCCCTCCTTCCCTTCTTTCCCTCCTTCCCTTCCTTTTTCCTTCCTTTCTTCTTCCTTTCCTTCTTTCTATGTAAGATATAAATACAATATTTTATACACTATTATATATTACTATAGAATACAAATTAAATAGACTTATAGAATAGAGTTGGAAGAGACAGTCAAGAAGTAATGAGAGAAGGAGGGAAATTGGGAAGGAATGAAGGAGGCAAAGGGGGAAGGAGAGAAGGAGGGAGGGAAAGAAGGAAGGAAGGAAGGAAGGAAGGAAGGAAGGAAAGAAAGAAAGTAAAGCAAGGAAGGAGAGAAGGAAATAAAGTGAAATGAAAAAGACAGGGAAGGAAGGAAGGGAGTAACCAAAGAGCAAAGAAAAGGAGGAACGAAACAGGTAGAGATAGAAAAAAGAAGATAAATAGGAAGGGAAAGAAAAAGAGGAAAGGAAGGAGAGAAAGAGGGAGGGAAGGTTGGCCACAGCAACGCGTGGTAATGGTAATATTTGTAGTATTTTAATAGTGCACAAAATCCTGTGAGCTCCTCAAGACAAATGCTCTGCCTCTTGTGAGTATGTATTCTCTGGCTCTGATAGTTTGGGGAATGTGAAATACAATTCATTCTAAACTTCTGTAGACATGGGACATTGTTATCTTCTGAAATATGTTTCAAGAGCTTCAGATGCAACAATAGAAATAATTAATTTTTCCCCCAAAAAATAGAGGGTGAAGGTTAAGTGCATAATATTTCTGAAATAATGTCTATTGATTCATTTAATTTTATGTTGTCTGTTAACGCTGTAAAAAATCGGGAAGATTGTTTTGTGGGACTTCTGAATCATTTAAAAATAGCTTAAACTGAATTGACGCTAATTTGCTTTCATTTACTACTCAACTCATTCAAAACCAATTCCACTTGGAGCTAAATCTTCTACTACTAAATGGATGTGAAAACAATGCCATGAGAAAAAAAGTAAAGGCAAGAAAGAGGATTTCTTTAGAATTTGAACAAATGAATAACTCAAATCGTAAAGCTGTAAGAACATTTCAGTACCTCTTGTGTGTTTCATAGCTGTTTTTATCTGGGGCAATGCTGGGGATTTCATACTTATAAAAAAAAGAGAAAAAGAGAGAACCCATTCACCAACAGCCACACTTGACATTCATGCTGAAGGAAATTTGTGGAAATAAAGTCTACTCAAAACCTTTTCTGTGCATGCGTACTAATTAGCTGATTGAGGGCAAGACAAATCAGGTTTTTCATCTGTTTCCCATAGGATATTCCCCTCCCTCAAAAAGCACTACATTAACACAAATGCAACCAAGGAAAACATTAACTAGTCAGTGCTATATAACAGTGAGATAACAGTAATAATAATAAAAGGCATTTGAAAAGATGAGGGAAGAAATGGAAAATGCATTTTTTCATTCTTTAAAAAAATAGATACAGGCTTCAAGTATTTATGAAATAAATGTTTTTTTGCATACTAACTGTATTAATGTGTCAACAATTCTTTGTGAAGTTTCACACATGCACAAAAGAAGCAATTCAGGATCTACTAGGGTTCTGTTCAGAATTATACTTACATGTGAGTGAAGGGAACAGAACTAAGTTTCACAGCTATAATTTATTTCATTTAAACATGCATAGGCATCTCATTCATACATCTGTTTAGATACATATTCCTTCTTTAATACTATTTTTTCATATTGTATAAATAAAACATGAACATATAGACACATAAACATTGCTTTCTTTTTCACGTTTGACATATAGCAGTCCGCTGTAATAATACATGCTTCCCTGATGGGTATCTATCTGGTGATCCATCAAATCTAATAAAAGATCTTGCTTGAAACAATCTTTTGTCTTAAGAATCTTCTCACACCATAGATCCACTTTCATTTTTTTTTAGCTTCACACACATCCATCGCATATTGTAGTATGAGCCTTCATGGCGTTCACATTTCCAGCATCTATTTTGAAACACTGTACATTTTTGCTCATTCTTTCTGGAGTCAAATACAAGCTACTATATTAATTGGTAGTAATTAGTCAAATTTGGATGACCAAATTTGACACTGGAGCAGCTGAAGCAGTCTGTCACCCCTGACCCAAGCCCCAGCCTCCCCTGAGTGAAACATCCAAGCCCCTGACAGAAAACCCTGATCAGCATGGTTGCTCAAATGTTCAGATAAGATAAGGAAAGACTAGGTAGAGGGTTTGTGTCTCTGAGCCACCTTAGTCCCTGGTGAGGTCCAAGACCCCCAAACCAGCCTCAAGAACAGGATATTCCTCCCAAACTCCAGACTGCCTAATACTTTGGAGAAATTCAAAATTCCCAGCCAACACCAAATGTGCCAGTAGATGGATCACTGGATTGTAGCTACCCAAACATCTGCCACATCAGCTTCTAATTTAGGCATCATTAAACTGCAATCCCTACAGCTGTTTGAGCCTTCAACTCCCAGAATTCCTGACAATTGAACAAGCTTGTTAGGGCTTCTGGGAGTTGGAGGCTCAAACAGCTGGAGGGCCACAGTTTGAGGATGCTCTAATTTAATATTATATGAAAAATTTTGTACCTATTTAATAATACATTCCTTGATTTGTTCTTCTTTCATCTCCATTTTTAAAAATAACCTGTACATACTGGCAAACAAGTAATAATTATTTGCACATTGTTGTGACTCACATTTTGTACTTTTATATTCAAAATCATATATTTCCCCCACTTTTATAGCTTTCATAGAATCATAGAATCATAGAATCAAAGAGTTGGAAGAGACCTCATGGGCCATCCAGTCCAACCCCCTGCCAAGAAGCAGGAATATTGCATTCAAATCACCCCTGACAGATGGCCATCCATCCCGTTTAAAAGCTTCCAAAGAAGGAGCCTCCACCACACTCTGGGGCAGAGAGTTCAACTGCTAAACGGCTCTCACAGTCAGGAAGTTCTTCCTCATGTTTCAATCTACTATCTATACCAATTAATACAGGCTGGTCACTGAAAGACTGAATGATATAAAACAAAAATGACTTTTACAAACACATGTTTTTTATTATTATTTTGTTTGGAAATTTAATTAATGGAAATTATTTTTCAGTATTATGTGTGAAAAACAACATCCCTCAAATGACCACCATTTTCCTACTCACAAATACAGTCTTTCCACAACATTTTCTATGACCTTATGCAAGGTTTCAGTTAACTAAATGTCAGATTTTGGGTCAAATGTTCTTCTTAAATTCTTTAATTGATTGAGGTTTCTTTACATAAACCCATAATTTCAAGTAGCGCTACAAAAAGTAGCCTGGGGCCATCAAATCAGGTGAATGAAGAGGCCAAATAAATTCATTTTTTTTCAAATTATTGATTCACCAAAAAATTCTCATAGGAGGTCCATCATTGCCCTGGTAGTGTCTGCAGTAGCTCCGTTCTGTTGAAACTATACCTCCTGATTATATGAAACTGCTGAGCATAATTTTTTTCAAGCATTATTCTATACTGGGCAGAAATTGGTGGCAGCAATATAGTTGGTGGTCAGAGGTTGGATCGCCCATTGTAGGCCTCATTACTCATTATAACGTTGTTCAAAAAGTTTTTATCTATGGCTAGCTACTGAAAGAGAATGATATACTGCAGGTGCTGCTGAGTATCTTGGGGTAGTAAAGCTTGGATCATTTGAATCTTGTTTGGAAACATTTTGAAATCCAGTTTAAGAAACTTCTGAAGCAATGTTCTGGTGATGCCTAGTAGTTAAGCAGAGTGATGACAGGCAGAGGAAGATGGATCCTCAAGGAAAGTCTTCCAGACAGCTTTCACTGCTGCATCATTGCAGTGTTTGCTTATGATCTCTTTCTGGAAGATTGCCAACTGATCCAGTCTTTTCAAATTGGGCCATTAGTTTCCGAATCATGTTATTGTCAGGAGATAGTCTGACATTAAAATGTTGCTGGCATTTTCTCTGGGGTAGAAAAATTGATCTTTCACTGGAATGAAAAAACTCAATGAGTTTTAATCATTGCTGGACATCATACATAGCCATTTTAATCTCCAAGGGATGCTCTATTAACTATATATACAAAAATGATTAAAAATGAAAAACTGTGACTTTTTCAAATTCTTCAGTCTTTAAGTGAACAAATATGACTCACGCTGCACTGGGGAAGAACTGGTTATGCAGAAAGGAAACAGACTCTTAATTTGTTTTGAATACATAACATAAAGGGGATAAGGTCAATGGCAGAATTAACAATTCCTCCCATTTCATTTATGTGTCATTTATGTGGTTTGATTCAGTAGAAAAGATTAAGATGAATCATCCCAATTACTATTCAAGTGAAAATAATGCAATGTATGAAATAAAGATCTGTATGTTTGTGTATAGCATGAGACAGATTGAAACCATCTAGTACTGAAGAAACTTAAGAAAATACCTAGAAACCTGCAAAAATCAGGAATTACCCTTTCACATAGCCTACGAGTAATACTCCAACTGGTCTATGGTAATGTTTGTCTTGAGAAAAATCGTGAACTATTCCCATCACATAGGCGCATGGCATACCTTCATAAAATCAACAACTTTCCTAGGATTCTATTTGAAGAAAAAATACAAGTTGAGTTACTTATTTTGTTTGATATATAAGAGATGCTTTATCCACATCTCAGGAACTAAAGAAAAACATCATTTTGAAGTGCCTCTTAAGAAACTGTGAACAGGTTGTGAGTTATTAGAGACTGATGTGCTTGTCCCACAATAAAACAAACACTGGATGGAGGAAGAACTTAAATTATTTACAATTCTCTCTGACACTTCTAATTAATTGCCAATTGTCCAACAGTGATAAAACACCATGATCCTGGTTAGCAATAATATTTAACAGCAGCTATATTTTAAGCTGAGTAAAAGATAGGCAACAACATTGGCTCCATATGACTCATTCATTGCCATATCATGACTCATTGCCATATGGACTCAGTCACAGTCAAGTGACTCTCTCTTCCAGTGTGAAAACAGAATATATGTTGTATCTCATTATGTTCCTTAGAGGTGTCATTTTTTTATATTTCTATTTTGTATTTATGCACACTCTCTCATATGAACACACATATACATATTTTCCCTGTGCTGGCCAAGAGAGTCAGTAAACTAAAAAGTATGTTAGTTTACAACTCTGGTATTTTAAATAAATTAATATAACTGCTAACATTTTCTTGTTGTAATTATTGAGCCAAGATTCTGCATTATAGTGGAATTAAATAGTTTCTTATCTCCACTTTCACACAACTCAATTTCCCCACTTAACCATGTAATGGCTGAGAGAGAGTGAGGGATGGCTGAGAATCCTCTGGCCATGTGACTTTAGCCAGTTGCATAATGATAATATCATTTCCCAGAACCTCCAGACAATACACAAGAAATTCAACATTACTAACAGGAAGCTGAAGGTAGAAAACTTAGAGAGCTGTTAATTATTGGTTAAATTGGATTTTATAAACAATCAGCAAAGAGAAATCATTGAATGGGAGGGAGGGACAAGGTCCCAGTCCACTCATGTAAATAGAAACTTACCACTTAAGGAAAATATGTTCAGTACAGTTCTATGAAGGTATAAAGAATTGAGCAGGAGGAGCAGGAAATTTTCAACTGAAAGAGCAATGAATAATTTTATAGGGTGGGAAAGGCTACTCAGTTTAACAGATAGATCACTGAGAGGGGGGCAAACAACAATACTATACAGTCATGTATTCTTTCAGTGCAAGCAAATTCTAGTGGGCAGTACAGGCAAACTTGTTAGATCACATGCTATCCTCAGCCTATCAGGTTGGAGGAAAAGGAAGGAGATCTTCCTAGTGTTTCCAGTACAACAGCCACAAGAGCAACTAGCATCTGAATTTGTCCGTTCAGGAAGGCTTTTCTTGCAAGGGATCCTTTTTAGGACCCCCACAGCCAGGATTAGGATTCTTCTCAGTTCATTTTCTTTGTGTGTGTTTGAGGGGTGGGGGGAGCTCCACCCAGGATTCATTTTTGGGGTTTTCCTTTTGATTGTTTTTTTTTTTATTATTATTATTATTATTATTATTATTATATTGTTGTTTTTATTTGTAAAAAATATTTTTAAAAATCCTAAAAATGGTGGGTGAGTTGATCTTTATGAAAATGGAAGGAATGATGTCATCCTGTTGAAATTATAGAGGGTACCTCTTTTGGTTGTTTTTTTCTTTTAAAAATGGACTAAACTTTTTTAAAACTTCCTTAAAATAAGTGGATGTGCAAATCTTTCTAAAACTTGGGGGGAGGATGCTCTAGTTATGTTATGTCATTGTAGAGAAATTCAGTGAGATAGCCCATGTAGTTTTCTTTCTAATATTGTTCATTAAAAACCCCTCAAAATATCCTAAAAATCTATAACTTGGGAAGCTGAGAGTGGTAAATGTGTGTTACAACTGTAGCAAGTTCCATCATGATAGTCCTAAAACTGACGAAGGGAGGAACCTCGTTAATGTCTCCATTAGCACAACTAACTAAACAAAATACTAATGACATTTCGGAGCTCCATAGGATATCCGACACAGACCCCTAATGTTTTTTCAGAACACTTTAGAATCAAAACCGGGAAGTGCAAATTTTGTTAAGCTAAACAAAGCAGGGTTTTTTGAGTCATGCACACCCCTAATAGATATATTTCTTTACAAAAATAGCAACAGGAAAATTCACAAAGAAAAACTCTACCAGTTTATGACCAGACAGCTATGTTGGCTTGCACTCCGCTTGAGAGTTAAGACAGAGCTAGTATTGAAGCCTTATGAGATGTTTCCTGTGATCAATAATGCTGTGCAATCTTATTAATTTGTTTCCTTCCAATTTATCCACCATGCAACCATCCTTGACCTTTATCTTTCTGTCCTAAATTCACATGGGGATGATCGAAGGCTTGGGATGGGTGAAGATGCTCCATCTTTTCTTGGTCAATTATTATCTGATGATGCCTCTCAGCCTTAGTAGTTAGCTAGGAGAATCTTGCTGTGAGGTGACCTACATATGTGACCTCTTAATTCCTACAAACTCATTTGCATGCAGTCAGAATGACAACTTATTTTTAAAATGGAATATTGCAGGCTTAGAAAGAAAACCAAGACGGTTGTGACTGGTGGTCCCTAACAACGATAATATTCCAGACTTCATTCATTTTACCTGTCCAGGTCTGTCCCCTCCAAAATTACCTCTGGCTGCAAATAGATTTTCCAAGATAACTTTGTAGTCCTGGATGAAAAGAAAACCCCCTTTTAACTCCTAACCCTTCTAATGTAGCGGGATGAATTTTTTAAAGTATTTTAAAAAGTGAATACATGATTTTAAAATGGATAGGAATGAGAACTTTTAAACTTGTGTTCCTGATGATAACACTTGGCAAAGAAGGACTTCTATGTAACCATTCTGAAATGTCACTTGGAACGGGGAAACCTAGCAAAGGAATGCTTGTCTCCTTTTGATTTCGAGCACTTCAAAGGAAGACTTTTTAAAAAGAAAGTGTGCTTCATTTTGTTGCAACTGTGTCATCATGTTTCTCTTTCATAGACTGCTGCTAATCCTTGCTGTCTATTTACCTACCAGCTTCTTCTGACAGATCTAATGAATGTCATATCCTGTAGCTTGTTGGCTGGATAAAATATTTTAAAAACAAGAAAAGATTGACTGGGGTCAGTAAAAATAAATAGCTTTATCTGAACTCGGCATCTCTTTTTACTTCATACATTCACCCTGTCAAAGATATCAGTAATGTTCCATTTTCTGAGTCACCATTTAGAATAGCTAAGGATTTAAATGTCATGCTTCGTTAATATTTGATGCGATAAGGGTTCACAGCAAAGACCATCTTAGTCATGATAACTGTTTATGCAATTCTTCCCTGGACATTTATTAATTTTGTTTCTTATAGCTCTTTTCTATCTCAAGGTCTTTTCTTCTCTGCTACATAGAGCTTACCTGCATTAAAGTTCATCTAAAAATATATTTTGTATTCTATTATTTTTGTTGCTTGTTTCACATTTCAATGCTATTTAAATTCCAAGAAACTCAATCATTTTTTCCTTATAGTGATAAGACTTAAGGAATGTATTGCTCCATATTATGAGCTACCAAGCTTACAAAATAGTGGAGATGAAACTACTCAAATCTGTTGATGTCCAATACTGACTGTGCTAATATAATTATTTGATTATATCCCACTTTACTTCCAATATGTGATCCAATGCAGCTCAC
Source organism: Anolis sagrei (assembly GCF_037176765.1). Classification (NCBI taxonomy): domain Eukaryota; kingdom Metazoa; phylum Chordata; class Lepidosauria; order Squamata; family Anolidae; genus Anolis; species Anolis sagrei. Next base: position 56,835,970 of record NC_090023.1, on the reverse strand, counting down.
AAATTCAGTGAATTAACTCCATATAAGTTTCATAAATGTGCAGGCAATGATGTGATTGTCCAATTCAAACCAGCAGCCCATCTTCTGACACATATTTTTCTTACATCTCATATGTTTTTATCTGAGTGCAGTGTGGTTCTGCTGTGAGTAGAATGGCTTACCTACTCAAGATACAATAGACATCCAACAAAGAGTCTTGTGGCATCTTAGAGCCAAATCCAATTATTATTCCAAAGTAGAATGTACCCAATAATTCAAGATTGTCAACCAAACATGCTGAATCCAAACCCAACCCTAGCAAAAGAAAAATACCCATATATGCTCATTTATAAGTTTTAAGCCAAAATGATGTATTTTGATATGACTTATAGAGAAATCATGAGTTATTTTTCAGAAACAGGAAAAAAAGCAATGCCACCTCAGGGGGCCAGCTGCCCTTGGCTGCCACCATAATTTCCCCATCTAGGCATTCAAAAGACCAGAAGTTAGTGCCATGACAGAGAGAACAGAAGAAGATGTTTTATTTTTAAATAAAAAAATAATAATTCCCCCAGCATGGATTAAGCTCTTGCCTTCTGTCACTTTATTCAGAAAATGAAATGGATTCTTTTATATATATGTTATTTAAGGTATAGTAATCATATTAACCCACAGATAAGTCAACTCAGTTTATTTGGGCTGATTTTTAACAAAAATATATAGACTTTTACATGATTCTATGGGGCACTTAAGCTTAGTATCTTCTAGGGATATAATTATTTCCCTTTTTATCTAGAAGAATGCTACATTTTTCTCAGTACGTAAGGTTTTAGAAAACAACACACATTGGTTGTCTATTCAAAGTTCAAAACATTCTGTGCAAAATTTGGATGAGGTTGTTTTGCACAGAAAACAACAATTTGCTTTGCAGGAAATAGCATTTTCTGTGCAGAATATAGTGTGTTGTTGCCTGAACAAAAATGATATTGTCGTTACGAAATAAAATGAGACCTGAAAAAGTTATACCATACGTATTACATTATTTATTTTAATTGCTGCAATCTGCAGAAAAGAGAAAGGTAAATTTGCTGAATGGGTATAATCAAGGCTAGTTGTCAACCCTGGAACCACCTGTTAGGCCAGAATTTAAAACTTGAGTAAAAGCTAAATTATCATTTAAGGGAAGGCCATCCTGAGGTTGCCACCTCTCATATCACAAACTTTTTGAAGAGTGAGAAACCCTATTCTAGCCTCTAGAGAATCCCTCTTCCCAGCAACACAAGCCAAAAAATCCAGAAGCCAATTGAGAAGCCCACCCTTAACCCACAAAGGGGGTGCCATGGTGTTTACCAAATCTACTTTAAGATTTTTAACATGCCACAAGAAGTGACAGGCAGCTGCCTAGTCCTTTTCCCAATTAAGCCAATCATGAATTCAATCCCCCTCTTCAAATCATCCAAAATTAATACATCTCCATCAACAAAAATGTGAACTTGATGAGCCTTGCTCCGTCTGGCCTTCACAACATTAATCTCAGCAGATAGGTGAACTTCATACATACCATCTGCCCAATCAAATTTGGGTCATAGTAGAAGAATGTCAGCCACCATCAATGTGCAGAAATGATCCATTAACTCATGGTTATCCCTACACTGTCAAAATCAGTTCAAAAGAGATATTGACTAAATCTGGATAGCCTTGGTAGGTAAAACAGCTGCCATTCAGGACTTGATCTGGCATGTATTACATAGACCTGTCTGGAGGAGACTGAGTGATTCTCTAAGCAGCAGCAGGCAAGGCCTGGGCGGGGAGTGTGAGTGGAGTTGCAGTGTTCTATCAGGAAAATATCCCCCTGACCAGGTGCCCTATTCTTCAGTCTACAGGGTTTGAGTGTGTTTTACCTAAAGGTGTGGGCCAATACATAATAGGGAACAAGGGAAAGGACCTTTGTGATGGATGTTCCCATACTATGGAACCCCCTCCTAAGAGAGACCAAGATGGCCCCATCCTGGCTAGTCTTTTGCAGTCAGATTAAGATTTTCTTCTGCCATCAAGCATTTGGGAAGGGATAAGGGGCAGACTTTGGTGACGTTATGGGTGGGATTGGAGGATGATGATGACTGTGAGTTTTAAAGGCTATATTAAGTGTATTTATTATATTTTAATCTGTTTTACCACACTGTACTATTTGTGTTTTTAACTTTTGTATTGCACCTAAAAACTGACTGAAATATGAGATTGTTAGCCACCTTGACTCCCCATGGAGAGAATGGCAGTGTATAAATAATGATGATAATAATAATAATAATAATAATAATAATAATAATAATAATTGTGTGGTTTTCTGGCATTGTATATTTCTGCCGCTTCTTTGATGGTTCATTTGTATTTTGATTCTGTAGCCCACTTGTTGATGAATGTCCAGAATCAGCAGCATCCACCGCAGCCCTTTTTATCCTGGGCATCGACCGAGCCAGTATAGACTTTGTTTTGGTTTGCTTCTCCATAGTGCTAATGGGTTAGGTGCTCTTGGTTCCACTCCTTAGCCGAGACCTCTCTGGCTTGATTGGAACTGCTGGTAGTTACACTACCGCCAGCATAGCTCTGAGCATCCTTGGAGCAGTTAAGCCCCCCACCATGACAAAGTGGCACCCATCAGGGTCCTCTATCTGCCTAGAAAGTCTGGGGGCAGAGGACTTTTACAAGTCAAACAAGCAGTTGAAGAAGAAAAACACGCCCTGGCAGAATATGTCAAGAAAGCCAAGAACCTGCTTTAATTGAAGTCAATAATCGGAAACTTCTCAAAGCACAGCAGACAAAAAGTCAGTACAAGAAAACTGCACTCCAAACCAGATCTGACAGCTGGCACAACAAAACCTTACATGGGCAGTTCCTTGAGAAGATTGAAGGAAAAGTTGACAAGGAGAAGACCTGGTTTTGGCTCATGAGTGGAACCCTGAAGAAGGAGACATAAGACCCGATTCTTGCAGCCCAGGAGCAAGCCATCAGAACCAATGCAATTAAGGCCAGGATTGAAAAATCAGCGGATGACCCAAAATGCAGACTGTGCAAGGAAGCTGATGAAACCATGGATCATATCCTCAGGTGTTGCAAGAAAATTGCACAGACGCACTACAAACAAAGACACAACTCAGTGGCCCAGATGATTCACTGGAACTGATGTCACAAGTACCACCTGCCAGTAGTCAAGAATTGGTGGGATCATAAACCCACAAAGGTCGTGGAAAATGAACATGCAAAAATACTGTGGGACTTGCGAATCCAGACTGACAAAGTTTTGGAATACAATACACCAGACATCACGATTGTGGAAAAGAAAAAAGTCTGGATTATTGATGTCACCATACCAGGTGACAGTCGCATTGAGGAAAAACAACAGGAAAGACTGCAAAGGCTCTGGCATAAACCAGTACAGGTGGTCCCAGTGGTCATTGGCGCACTGGGTGCCGTGCCAAAAGATCTCAGCCGGCATTTGGAAACAATAAACATCGACAAAATCACGATCTGTCAACTGCAAAAGGCCACCTTACTTGGATCTGTGTGCATCTTTCAAAAAATATCATCACACAGTCCTAGACACTTGGGAAATGTTCGACTTGTGATTTTATGATACGAAATCCAACATATAGATCTCATTTGCTGTGACATACTGTGCTTTTGTGCCAATAATAATAATAATAATAATAATAATAATAATAATTGTTGAAGGCTTTCATGGCCGGAATCACTGGTTCGTTTTAGGTTTTATTGGGTTGTATGGCCATGTTCTAGAAGCTTTTTCTCCTGAGTTTCACCTGCATCTGTGGCAAGCATCCTCAGAGGTCGTGAGGTTTGTTGGAAACTGGAAAATTTGGTTTATATATCTGTGGAAGGTCCAGGGTGAGAGAAAGAACTCATGTCTGTTGGAGCTTGGTGTGAATGTTTCAATTGGCCACCTTGATTAGCATTTGATGGCCAGACAGGTTTTAGGTGTGGTTTGTTAATGCCTGGGAAATTTCCTTGTTGAGAGGTGACCAGGTGTTTCTGATTATTTCCTGGCTGGAGTTTCCCTGTGTTTGAGTTTTGTTTTTGTTTTTTTTAATTTACTGTTATATTTTTAGAGATTTTTAGTACTGGTAGCCAGATTTTGTTCATTTTCATGATTTCCTCCTTTCTGTTGAAATTGTCCACATGCTTGTGGATTTCAATGGCTTCTCTGTTAATTCTGACATGGTGTTTGTTGGAGTGGTCCAGCATTTCTGTGTTCTCAAATAATATGCTGTGTCCAGGTTGGTTCATCAGGTGCTCTGCTATCGCTAACTTTTCTGGTTGAAGTAGTCTGCAGTGCCTTTCATGTTGATTAGCCATCAAATGCTGATCAAGTTGGCCAATTGAAACATTCACACCTAGCTCCAACAGACAAGAGTTCTTTCTCTCACCCTGGACCTTCCACAGATATATAAACCCAATTTTCCAGTTTTCAATGAACCTCACCATCACAGATGCAGGTGAAACTTTAGGAGAGAATGCTTCTATAACATGGCCATAAAACCCAAAAAACCTACAGCAACCCATAAAAATAATTTCCTTGAACCATTCAAAAAAAAAAAGAAGTGCACAAATAATGTGCATTATTAAGACTGCAACACACTGGCTCATTTAATTTGTTTTTAACTAAGATGCTATTCCAATTAATCAATCACGTTTTTTAAAGCAAGTAGACTTTAAATGGCCACCAATATATTATAAGAAGAGATATGGCCTCATGTACAAATCTGAAGGTGAAAAGGTGCATCATCTCAGAAGGAATTTTGTTTTCCTCCCCTTTAGTTTTCCAAAATTTTCTGAAATACAACTCTCAAGGGCATTAGTCAGAGATGCCTGGAGTCATTACTCAATAATATTGGAAAGGATACAAGGTTTATCACAACTGAATTAGACAAAATTATAGATGCAATCTAGCAAGTTGTGGAAAGGCCTATTGATTTCAGCAAAATGTTTAGACTAATGTGCAATGCCTCCATGTATAAAATTAAGGGTTCTTAATAGGATGTGACTTTAGAATGAATTATAAATTACCTTCTATGAAACAATCAAATATTTCCCTTACAATTCAGTATACTGGTGCAAAAAACAAACCAGTAACCAAGTTGACTCAAGAAAACTGGTGCTTCATGTTTAGCATGTAAAATGTTTATTTTCATTTTTAAAAAACAGAGTCTGTCATCAAAGATATATGCAAATTAGTTTCTAAACCATGTCTTACATTTATTATTACGGGCAGTACCAGATTCTCATTTAACCTTTGTGGAAATACAGTAATTTGCTAACTTATAATTGTCCACCTTTCATTATCAATTTTCCTAAATTCTGCTTTTAAAGACATTTTAAATACATTCTAGTACATGTTAAGTTGTCCTTCCTACTAGCTGCCTTTTATAGACAGGAGATTAAAGATAGCCAGTTTCCTACTGAAGTCCTTGCCAACATCCTCGACTTTGCTTTTGATAGTTTATCAGTAGGATTATTAGCCTTCTGCAATTGCCTATTTCTGCACTTTCGATTTCTATTAAAGGTTCATAATTAGGTGAATGTAATTATGTTTTTCATTACATCTCTTAATTCCCCTGTCCCAATAAAAATGACAGACATGTGTCTTGAGACTTCTTAATGCCTTAATTGTTTCCCTAGAGTTAGATTACAGTTAAGGCCACATCTAGAGGAAGCATTTCCCTGTTTTGTTTTACTTTTAAAATAAAAAAAACCCACTTATTCAGAAATGTAGATTATTATAGGAAACAGAAATGCCACTGATCTGTTAGAGGCAGTTTCTCTCCCCCCCCCCCCCCCCAATAACAAGCATTTTTCTCACATTACATTTTCTGTGCAACGCAGCTGTTTCCAAATGCTCTATTTGACACTGAGAAGACCAAATGCCATCTTTCCCAGAATTGATTAATAGGACAATAAATATATAAAATAGCTATTTCCTTTCTAACATCCAAACTTAGTTTTAATTTTGGCTATGAAATAGCAAAGGCATTTTTTCTGACAATACTGGAATTAAGGAGTAGTGGTAGACAAAGAAAAAACCACATATTTGACCAGATTGCTCAACATCCTAAAAAACCTGGGGTACATCTACGCTGTAGTATAAATGCAGTTTGACACCACTTTAAATGCCATGGCTTAATACCATGGACTCATGAGATTGTAGTTTTTGAATTTTTTTAGGCTTCTCTGCCAGAGTGTTGTTCCTTGACCAAACTACAGATCTCAAAATTCCATTGCACTCAATCAGCATAGATAAAGTAATATCAAATTGCATTAATTTTAAAATGTAGATGCATCCTTGATGAGTGTCATGGCAGCTCCTATAGTGAGGATGAGGAGATGCTGGAAGGTCCAGAGAGGAGACAGAAGTTTCTCTCAGCAGTATCAATCACTCTCCAGCAGTTTGAGCAGGCTGAGGCAAATACATTGGAACAGGCTAGTGAGGGTTTATTCCCCACCTTTGGAGCACACAAAAACATGCAGAGTGTCACAGATTTATGAGATTAAAAGAGGAATGAGCATTAACAAGTAACATCTGAGATCACAGGATAAAAAAGCTGTCAGTGTTGAGCTTTGTTGAGGTAGACATTGTTGTGTCTTGGCTTGGAATCTGATTCTGCTGCTTTTTGGACTACTGGCATTTTAAACCCTGGATTTTCACCTTGGCTTTTGTTTGATCATGACTTGACCCTGTTGCTTCTCCAGGTTCCCTTTGGCTAATTGGCACCCTTATTGGTTTATAGTTTGTACCTCTGTTATTATAGGTGGACTTTCAAGGATTCAAGATTTTGGGCTTCTCTGTTAGCAAACTCTTGACCTTGGGCATCTCCTCCTATTGAGTCTCCTTGTGGAGAGAAAAGACAGAGTATAAATAAACATAACAAGCAAACAACAACAACAATGATGATGTGTTGAAACCTAAGCTCCTGTCATCAAGACCGAGTTTATGACAGTGGGAGGTATTGGGATGGGGAGTGCAATACCCATGAGATATTCTTCCTGCCCAAGTATTTCCTTGTGAATATCCCTTATCTCTCTCCTGTGGAATCTGTATAAGGACCAAGTAGCAACAGTAAAAACTGACCATGGAACAACAGACTGGTTCAAGATTGGGAAAGGCATACGGTAGGGTTCTATACTCTCACCCAACCTATTCAACTTGTATGCAGAACACATCATGTGATGTGCTGGGCTTGAGGAATGCAAGGCTGGGGTGAAAATTGCTGGAAGAAACATTAACAACCTTAGATATGCAGATGACACCGCTTTGATGGCTAAAAGTGAGGAGGAGCTGAGGAGCCTTCTAATCAAGGTGAAAGAAGAAAGTGCAAAAGCTGGGTTGCAGTTAAATGTAAAAAAAAAAGATTATGGCAAGAAGAATGATTGACAACTGGGAAATAGAGGGAGAAAACGTGGAGGCAGTGACAGACTTTGTATTTCTAGGTGCAAAGATTACTGCAGATGCAGACTGCAGCCAGGAAATCAGGAGATGCTTACTTCTTGGGAGGAGAGCAATGACCAATCTTGATAAAATAGTGAAGAGTAGAGACATCACACTGGCAACAAAGATCCACATAGTTAAAGCAATGGTATTCCCCATAGTCACCTATGGATGTGAGAGCTGGACCATAGGGAAGGCTGAGCGAAGGAAGATAGATGCTTTTGAACTGTGGTGTTGGAGGAAAGTGCTGAGAGTGCCTTGGACAGCGAGAAGATCCAACCAGTCCATACTTCAAGAAATAAAGCCTGACTGCTCATTGGAGTAAAGAATAGTAGAGGCCAAGATGAAGTACTTTGGCCATGTCATGAGAAGAAAGGAAAGCTTAGGGAAGACAATTATGCTGGAGAAAATGGAAGGAAAAAGGAAGAAGGGCTGACCAAGGGCAAGATGGATGGATGGTATCCTTGAAGTGACTGGATTGACCTTGAAGGAGCTGGGGGTAGTGACAACCGACAGGGAGCTCTGGCGTGGACTGGTCCATGAAGTCACGAAGAGTCGGAAATGATTGAAAGAATGAACAACAACATCCAATACTTTTGTCTGATTTGTGTGTTTCTATTGCAGACTAGGGCAAATGCCACATAATTGTATCCATTGTGGTGGGTCATCCTTCTGTAATTTTAGTTATTGTTTTTATGACATTTCAAATGGTCTCAGGTTTTATGCTGAATCTGTTTCCTCCTTACATATCTAATTACCAAACCAAACATTTATTAATCTGCTTTTGTTTGCAGCTATAGGCCTGAAATGATAGAGAACTTCGGAACTATGTCTACAGAAATTAAAACAAGATGCATGTGCAAGCATGTGGTGATGGTTATGGGGGAGATGTTGAATTAATGGAGAAGGAAGAGAAATGGTCTGAAATCACACCTATAATACAGTTTAGCTATATCTCAAGACGGAGAAAATAAACATTTAGATCTGAGATAGCACTAAATACCACTACAACAGTGGTTCCCAAAGTTTGTTCCTCCAGGTGTTTTGGACTTCAGCTCCCACAATATCTAAGAGCTGGTAAGCTGGCTGGGATTTCTGGGAGTTGACATCCAAAACACCTGGTAGACCAAAGGTTGGGAACCACTGCACTACAATAAGAAACACATCAGATGTCAAAAACCTGTATTTTTAGAACATGACAGAATGCAAGAGCAGAAACAACAATTGTAAGACATAATTAGAAAAATAGAAAACCCAACATTTATTAAAACTATTGGCCAGTTTGGGGGAGCTACAAGTTTGGGATATAGGTAGCAATGAAAGGAACAGGGACTACTCCAAGGAGTAGAATAAAAACTGAGGGGGGGGGGGGGAGTCCAAGAGCAAAAGGCACAATGACATGATTTCAGTTTTCTCTTCACTTCAAACCATCCTCCAACATTAAAATTCCTATGGTCTTTCCACAATAAGCAAAATGGCTAAAATACAATATTCTGTGTAGTGATTTTGAAGCACTGTAAGAAATTAAATATACCCAACGCCTATATAAAAACCTTATTTATGTAGCATTTCATGTGATCTAAAACTCACTTACATTGGGCCACTGGATCATTTTGTGTGCAGTTAGAAATCACAGTGATAGAAGGATCTTAGGCTGTGGCAGTTGTACTTTATAAGAACACATGAAGCCAATTCAAAGTAATGACAGTAAGTATTACTTTTATTCTATGTTGCTTCCTAATCTCTTCATGCTATGTAACTGCTGCAAAGCTGCATAACCTCCTCAAGAAGATAATACAGAATGAGATAAGGAATCATTCCCTTCATTCTCAAAGAGTGGTGGGAGCATGCAGTCACTTAATCTTGATTCAAATCATATTGCTAGACATTTTGGGAAGAATTAAAGGAAGAAACAAGAATGGGTTTTGGAGTATTTCAGATCCTGGAATTCCTGATAAGGGATACCCAACCTGTAAAGCACAAAAGGCCAAGCAAAGAATTCCACCTACACATATATACTGAAATATCATTTCTTATCAATGTGATAAGGGACTAAATTCCTTCACCAGTCCAGGCAATGAGAGCATTTCCCTTCCTTTCTAACTCTTTCTTTCTCTTTCTAGCCCCCTCCTTAAAGATTTCCTACCAAATGAATTCAATCAATTTGGTCAACAGGTTTACATTTGTAAGGAGGTCAATGAAAATACCATACATACTTGAGTCTAATGTGCACCTCAATTTTCAAAACTCTGAAACAAAAAAAAAGGAGTATATGCTGGCTAATGTAATGCACATTGGCAAAAAGTGCATTCTTTGAAATCTGCCCAAAAAGGTGTGCATTAAAGTTGCTGCATGATTAGAATTCCTTCTTTAAAAACAAAAGTATTAGGACACCAAAGCTTCCAGCAATGGAAAGGAAAACCTTGGGATAAATATATGCTGTAGTTCAGTGCTTCTCAACTTTCCCAATGCTGCGACCCCTTAATATATTTTCTCATGTTGTGGTGACCCCCCATAACATTATTTTCATTGCTACTGTATAACTGTAATTTTGCTACTGTTATGAATTGTAATGTAAATATCTAATATTTAGCATGTATTTTCATTCACTGGACCAAATTTGGCAGAAATACCCAATAAGCCCAAATTTGAATACTGGTGGAGTTGTGAGGAAGGGGGATTAATTTTGTCATTTGGGAGTTGTAGTTGCTGGAAATTGTAGTTCACCTACAATCAAGGAGCATTCTGAACTCCACCAACAATGGAATTGAACCAAACTTGGAACACAGAACTCCCATGACCAACAGAAAATACTGGAAGGGTTTGGTGGGTATTGACCTTGAGTTTTGGAGTTGTAGTTCACCTACATCAGAGAGCACTGTGGACTCAGATAATGATGGATCTGGACCAAACTTGACACCAATCCTCAATATGCCAAATTTGAGCACGGGTGGTGTTTGGGGAAAATATACCTTGGCATTTGGGAGTTGTTGTTTCTGGGGTTTATAGTTCACCTACAATAAAAGAGCATTCTGAACCTTACCAATGATAGAATTGGGCCAAACTTCCCACACAGAACCCCCATTACCAACACAAAAAAACTGTGTTTTCTGATGGTCTTTGGTCCTTTGACAACCCCTCACAACCCCCCCCCCCCCCCGGGGTCCTGACCCCCAGGTTGAGAAATGCTGCTGTAAATTAATCCTCTAATTGCCTTGGTTGAATGGTATGGAATCATGGGGCCTCTAAATCTGTCATCTAGAATAGAAGTTAACAAGAACTTGTAAATAGTTGAAAAACAAAACTCTTCAGCTTCCCCAATCTGTCATTAAAAGTGGTACAGTTTCAGGTGGACTGCCACATACTCTACAAATATTCAGATTGGTTTTTCACTGCAGTTGCACCTACATCAGCTTTTGGCACTGAAGATAAAGAAGACAAAGATCCTCCTGCCTCTTCCATCAGTAAATTAAATCTGTGCTTGCAATTCCTGATCTAGCATCTTAATACAATAAAGACTATCTATGCCAAAACAAAATAAAGTGAATTGAAAGAAAAGCAGCTCAAACACCTTCAGTCTGCCTGACACATCAGTTTTGCTTTGTGCCCTCAGGCTCCACAACCATTTTAATGTCACTTTTCTGAGTACATTCTTTGCCATTCTTGTGTTATAAATTTTATTGTCTTAAAAGATTGACCTTGTTGGGGGAAATTGCTGCCTTTATTCTTTATATCTCAAAGGTCTCTTTTTGTTTTTGGAATATTCTTTTTCCCCAATCCAAGCCACCTGAAGAAGTTAAAGGAAAAAATTATTTCTCTCATATATTTGCCCTGCACAACTCTGCCTCCCACTCTCTTTTTATGTATGTTATGTGGAAAATCAGACACTTATTCTGTTCCTTTAGGTTTTTCTTTCTTTCTTTGCCTCTTGTGGGTGTCTGTGCTTTCACTGTCAATATTCCCTAAAATAAAATATGTTTCTTTTTTCCTTTAAGAATGAAGGATGAAAAACTGTTTCACTGGGACTAATTATGAGAAAATATATTTAAGGGTGAGGCCATTTCTAACAAGTCTGCTTTAGGAAAAAGAAACACAATAACAATTGCATTTTAAATACATAACTAGATATTAGATCAGTAAAGCATGATGTCTTGGACTGCAAGAAGATCCAACCAGTCCATACTTCAGGAAATAAAGCCCGATTGCTCAATGGAGGGAAGGATATTAGAGGCAAAGATGAAGTATTTTTGTCACATCATGAGAAGAAAGGAAAGCTTAGAGAAGACAATGATGCTTTGGAAAATCGAAGGAAAAAGGAAGAGGGGCTGATCAAGGGCAAGATGGATGGATGGTATCTTTGACGTGACTGGCTTGACTCTGAAGGAACTGGGGGAGGTGACGACCAACAGGGAGCGCTGGCATGGGATGGTCCATGAAGTCATGAAGAGTCGGAAGTGACTGAACAAATGAACAACAACAAAGCATGATGAGAAGATTGCTGGCTAGATAAGTATCTTTGTAATTCAGGACTAATTCTGCATCAAATTTGCAAGGGATTGCTATACTCACAAAAAGTCAACATGGCTTTCTCAAAAACAAGTCATGTGAAATGAAGCCCATCTCTATTTTTTTTGACAGAGTTGCAAGCTTGGTAGATCAAGGGAATGCTATTGATAAGGAATATCTCAATTTCAGTATGGTCTTTGATAAGGTTCCCCTGACATTTTGACAAAGAAGCTAATGAACTGTGGGCTAGCCAATGCTACTGTGAGGCAGATTGGAATTGGTTAACCAAACCCAAAGGGTCCTTACCAATGACTACTTCTCATCTTGGAGAAAAGTGACCAGTGAAGTACCAGAAGGTTCTGTCCTGGACCCAGTGCTATTCAACATGTTTATCAATGACTTGGATAGTGGAATAGAATTTGCAGATGATATCAAATTATTCAAATGTTCAGATGATACCAATTTGGGAGGATAGCTAATATCCCATAGGACAGGGTCAGAATCCAAATTGATGTTGACAGATTAGATTTATTTATTTATTTATCTCCCCTACTTGTATCCTGCCATTTTCACCCTGAAGGGGACTCAGGCAATAATATGATGCCCAACAAACAGACAGATTCCAAAAATAACAATTACAATTAAAACCAGCAATAAAACATAAATTATTAAAACAGCAGTTAAAATCATGCAAATTCAAAGTCGTAGTCCAGAATCAGTCCATTAGTCTGTCACTTTAAGAGATCTCAAGTATTGCATTTCTAAAGTTATTGCTTGAATGCTTGGTCCCATAACCATCTCTTTAAAGTTTTTCCCCCTGAAAGACAGGATGGAGGGGGCTGTTCTGATTTCATTGGGGATAGAGTTCAACAGATGAGGAGCCACCACTGCGAAGGCCCTGTCACTTGTTCTCACCAGTCGTGCTTGTGAAGGTGGTGGAAACAAGAGAAGGGCCTCCCCAGACTTTCTTAATTTCCGTGACGGTTCTTAGGTAAGCTGGGCCAGAACCGTTTAGGGCTTTATAGGCTAAAGGCAGCACTTTGAATTGTGCTTGGTAGCAGTCTGGCAGCCAATGGAGCTGTCATAAAAGAGGAGTTGTGTGCTCTCTGAATGATGCTCTGGTGAGAAATCTGGCTGTTGCCTGTTGGACTATTTGAAGCTTCTGAACAGTCTTCAAAGGCAACCCCGTGTAGAGCACATTGCAGTAATCTATATGGGATGTAACAAGAGCATGGACTACTGTGGCCAAGTAAAACTTCCCAAAGTACGGACACAACGGTCGCACAAGTTTTGGCTGTGCTAAAGTATCCCTAGCAACCACCAAGACCTGGGGTTCCAGACTCAACAATGAATCTAGGATCACTCCAAAGCTATGAACCTGTGCCTTCAGAGGGAGTATCCAGCACAGGCTGTAACCCCATGCCCTGTTCAGCTTTACAACTGACCAGGAGTACTCCTGTCTTGTCTGGATTCAGTTTCCATTTGTTTGCCCTCATCCAGTCCAACACAGCTGCCAAGCACCAGTTCAGGACCTGCACAACCTCCTTAGTGACAGGTGGGAAGGAGTAAGAGCTGAACATCATCAGCATACACATTACATTGTTCTCCAGAACTCCCGATAATCTCTTCCAACAGCTTCATATAGAGAGCTGGATCAAAATTAACATTAGAGAGCTAGATCAAAACTAACAAAATAATTTCAACAGGGAGAAATATATGGCACTACACTTTGGCAATAAAAGTGAAATTCACAGATAAAAGATAAGTAACATCTGGCTTGAAATTAATATATGTGAAAGGCATCTAGAAGTCTTAGTAGACTGCAAGTTGAACATGAGTCATCAGTGTGATGTGCCATCGAAAAGACCCAATGTCATTCTAGGAGTATAATGTCTAGATAGAGAAACAGTGTAGTCCCACTCCATTCTGCTTTGGTCAGACCTGACCTGAAATAGTGTTTCCAATTCTGGGCACCACAATTCAAGAAGGATGTTGACAAGCTAGAATGTGTCTTTCACAAGGATAAAATGTACTTCTGCTTCACATATTTATTAAATGATGATTGGCAGACTGCTGGGGACAATGTGATTATGATTTTGAGGAGGGGGTGGCATGGAGTTCAGAGTTTGTTTTTTGTTCCATGGCACAATATAGATATAGATATAGATATAGATAGATATTTGCTTTGTTTTGATTGTATTGTGTTATGATTTGATTCCCTATATCAGAAAAAAGGTGGGGTAAAATTAAGTAAATAAATAAATAGTGATGAATTACATTCCTGAAGGTAAGGGAATATGGGGATTTCATTCCAAGAACAAACATTTCATTTCAAGGGGCACAATTTATAATCGTGGTCTGGATCATTCTGCTTAGAAACAAGTCTCTTTTTTTAAAAAAAATAATCTTTATTGAGTTTTCAAATATTTAAAAGACACAAACATACAAACATACTAAGACACCACATCGATTAACATGAAAAATACAACAAATACATACTGTATTGACTATACACCAAACATCCTACAAAGTTAAAAAAGACTTCCATTTTGTGTCCCGTCAGATATATTATTTGTTATTTATCGTTATCTCCCTTCAACTCTTTGTTTGAAGTTGGGGTCCTAACTATCTTTTGACCCTTAACTTTAATACAGTTTCTTTTAGTCCTCTCCGTTGTCATCCTTAAGCAGTTCTTTCTTCCGCACTCCTTTTCTCATATTCCTCCACCAGTTTCCAATCTGCTTGTCTCATTGAAACAAGTCTCCATGGCTGAGTTCTTTTTTCAGCTTTGGTAATGGGATGTTATTATAGATTGATAGTGGAACCTTTGCATGAAAAAATATTATTATCTATTGAAATATGGCTTACACCCTTATTCTGTCAGTGTGCTATACATTACCCACCCAATGGCGGTTTTGTCACGATAATTTTGAAATTGGAACTTCTTCACAGTAATTTCAGGATCTTAGCCAACAGAGGATAACATGCATAACATGAATGTTAGAATACAACGAGAAAGCCATTGAGTCAGTCAGATTTGGACACAGAGCAAGAGTTTGGAACCAATTCAGAATGAAGTTATATATCCTGCTCTTGCTCTGAATGGCTAAGCATTATATTTGTAGCTTTCTTTTTTTTTTCAAGGCTAAAACCAGGACATGTTTCGCAGTTGTAAAACTGTTCATATGCACTTTACAGAGTGGAGTAGAATAATAGAATCACAGAGTTGAAGGAACACACAGAAGACACCCAGTCCAATCCTTCCTCATGCAGAATTATACAATCTCAGCACTTCTGAAATATAACCATTCAATCTCTGTTAAAAAGCTTCCAAGGGAGGAGACCCCACCAAAATGCAGGGCAGCATATTTTACTGTGAAATATATCTTACCATTGGGATATATCTTACATTCATCCTACTGTTTAGATAGAATCTGTTTTCCTGTAATTTTGATGCATTAATCCATGCCCTAGTCTTTGGATCAGCAGAAAACAAGCTCCATCTTCAATCTGACATCCTTTCACATCATACTGAAAGCATGCATGCCACCTCATTGTGGATGTGCTCATAGAAGTATGGAACAGCTGAAAGGAAATAGGCATGTGTCATGAATCTAACCTTTTGCCAGAAGGCCGAAGCCTGGAAAGTCAGTAGCTGACATGTTGAGAGATAGGCAGGAAAGCTAAGAGGCAAGAGGGATGAGTCAGCCGACTCCTGATTGGCTAGAGCAGTCAGGGGAGGAGTTAGCTTTTAGAGGGAAAAAGGCTGTGTCTTTTGACAAGCTGGGGGAGAAGAGCTTTAAACATCGAAGAGTGTAGAAGTATATTTAGGAAGAGGGAGCTGAGAAGATTTTAGGCAGGGAGGAAAAACTTTTGAAGTGAGCCTTGGGTTTAGAGCATAGGGAAGGCAAAGGTTCCTAAAACACTGTACTTAGTAGGGTCAGTGTAGGAAAGCCTGGTTTGCTCTGTGAGGCAGTCAGTGGACTGTTCTCAGGGACACACTGTGTCAGAGGTAGTGAACAGTGTGAAGTAAGGGACTCACAAGAAACAAAAGTTATAGTCTTAAGAAGAGACTACTTGTCTAACCAACTAAGCCTCTGAAACGCATTACGCTTTTTGTACCACTCTTATTAAGAGTTGATTTGTTCACCAAGTTTAAATAAACCTGTTTCTAATTTCATCTTAAACTGGTGTCTGCCTCGGTCTGTCACAATCATTAGACCTCTGTTAGCCTGAAGACAACTCAATTTCAGTCCAGTCAGCGAGAGGAGCAGTTATTACAGAAGAACAAAGGGCTTGAACATATTTTACCTATTTCACATTCACACTTATGTTTTCCTCAGACATTAAGTGAGGTGGTGGCGGCGAATCTACCTAATACATCGGTCAATAACATCGTTAATACAGTTGGTCGCTCAACAATATTTCTGAGGTGGGATAAGAAAGTCTTTCCCCCTTTGTTATAGTCATTTATCATTGTTAAAGTAGTGTCCAGCTGAATGTTAACCCCTTCACACCGGTGGGCAGTGGTGGATTAGTCTCCCCCCTGCCCAAGCTGACGTTGATCTTTGTTACAGCATGGACAACTTCGCCATCTACCCCCCCCCCCCCCACACACACACACTTTTCACATATTTGCAGTTTTAATATGCACAGTTAGACCATCTTTATCTTTTTTTTTACTGCATTCCAGAATATTTCTGTGTACCTTCAAGTAATTTCCAATTTGTGGCAATGCTAAGGTGAATCTATCATGGAGTTTTCTTGGCAAGATGAGTTCAGAGGGGGTTTGCTTTTGCCTTCCTCTGAGAATTAGAGTGTGCAACTTGCCCAAAGTCATCCATTGAGTTCCCATGAATAGGAATTTGAACAGTGACATGCAGACATGTAGCTAACATTTAAACCATGATACCATGCTCTGAATCTCAATTATATGGTAGCTGGAGGCATAAAAACAAACAGGCAACAGAAACATATTAGCCTGGGGAAGAAGTGAGCATCTATAAATGCGGTGGGACACATTTTTAATCATAGGCCACACTTATGTGTTTTAGGCCAAATTAACCAAAGATGAGATTCCATAGTGACCAGACATCACTTCTGGTTTTAAGTTCTTGTATTTTACTTCATTCTGACCATTTTATGCTGTATGCATAATAAAGGCCAACATCACATGTGTCATTTCCAGAAATTTTAGTAAGTTTTTAACAAAAATATATTACCTAGAGATCCCAATAAAACAAGCTGGAAGTTATATGCAGTTTAAGGGCTGCAGCTTCTCTATTCCTGACTAATATTCAATATACAAAACAAAAATCTTCCCTCAGCCAGGTTTAAGGGCTGCAGCTTCTCTATTCCTGACTAATATTCAATATACAAAACAAAAATCTTCCCTCAGCTTTGTTGTGGTAAATAAATGACATAGATTACTTTTTAAAATCATCTATATTTATATCTATAACATATACATGTACTGTATATGATATACATTTTCATATGTGTATGTGTTTTATCTATGAAATTTAGTAATTTGTTGTATTATTATGTTCATTTGTTTTTGAATTTATTGTATTTTGCCTTGAGCCATCAAGGCAAGGTACAATGCCTTAATGGCCCAATAAAATATGTTGTTGTTGTTGTATGCATGCATACATGAAAAATTATTTCACAACTTATTTTGACAACCCTATGATTCTTTCACACAGAGATTTTTTTTACTAATTACAAGTAGCAAAAAATTAAGGAAAACCATTACCTGGCAACACTCAAGTATCTGTAACTGTGATGAGAGCATTTCTATTGAATTCTTTTGACAATAATTACCTTGCTTCTTAAAATCTGGTAATTACCTTTTCCCCTCATCCTTCTGAGTAAGAGCACACATCTTGTTGCATAAATACTTCAAAATGGTCATCTAGTTAATTTGGATGAGAACATTTCATTGTTACTTATGCTTCAAAATAAGAGTGTTATCTTCTAATTTGTGTGGTGCTTTCTCTCATCTAAAAGGAACAACTTCACAGTTCTTCAGAGGAAGGCGACAGTGCAAAAGCATCCTATATTCACAGACTTATATGAGAAGATAAATTGGTGAACTTCACATGTATGTTTTAGCCCTGCCTAAGAATAGTCAATTCTGTGCTTTCTTAATTAAGACCCAAGTTGTCATAAAATGAGATTAGGATAGGTGCCAATTTAAATTGGAAGGGACATATGTGTGTTAGATTGAGAATATAGTGGTGGAAGGTGGTGGTAGGGTTATATTATTCCTCAATATTGCATATTAGAGTAAATATTTACTCAAGATGAGTGCAACAATGAATGTAATGAGCACCTCTTGTTGTAGTTCAGCATGGAAGTAGCGTTGCTACTACAGGGAGAAGGGGGAAGAGGGCTGCACAGCTGGAGGAGGAGGAGGAACAGCAGCGAAAGCGCATTAGGGAGATTTTACTGGCTCCATCTGACACAGAGGAATTTGAAGGTTTTGTTGCTGAGGAACTGGAAGAAGGGGAGGAAAGCAGGGGAGTCAAGCGGGTTACTCGGGATTCCGATTCTGATGGGGAGTTGCAAAGAAAGCGTGTTAGGGATATCTTTAGCACTCAAACTTCAGACGAAGAATTTAGGGGTTTTGATAGGTCCTCGAGTGAAGATGAAGAGGATCGTGGATTAGACTGGACCTGTGTACAGGAGATTCAGAACATATGTAATCAGCCTACCTCGAGCGAGGAGTTTGAAGGTTTTATGGGGGATTGGCAAGCGGGGAGCTCCTGGATGGATGCTAGCCTTGAGCAGCGTTGGAGGAATGGTCATCAATCTGGTGGGGGAGATGACTCAGCTGACAGTGCTAATGAGGCAGAAGGGAGTAGTCTCAGTAGCGATAGCGATTGCTAAATAAATATTGGGCTGCTAGCATTAGTTCCTCGCAGAGGACAAAGCGTCGTATTATGTGTTATTCTTTGTTGCTGCCAAACTTTTGATTGAATCCTTGGATTACAGCTTCCGTGTTTTCGTGTATCCTGACTCCTGGACTGAACTCTGTAAGTGACGTCATCATCCATCTTGCTGACTTCGGACCGTCTTGTTGACTACGCTACCTGTTTTCTGGACTACGTTATCTCACCTCTTCGTGTATTGACCTTGGACTGGTTTTCCTCTACGATTCCGTGTACTCCAATCCTGTCGTTAAAACCTTTGTTTTGCTTTTTGAACTGCCAGAAGGCTGCCTTTATGTTCTCTTACTCCGGGATAATCCAGTTTATCTTTCAGTTGCTTTTTCTGCCTTAAAGAATGTTTGGTTGCTAGTGGCACTGCAGTTAAGTGTCACTAGTCTTGCTAAAGTCCAAGTAAAGCTTATTTTTGAACCTTTCCTGCTGTGTTGGGCATTTTTGCACCTCTGGATCGTGACACCTCTGTTCTGAGAACACTGGAACAAAAAACACATTTGCTGGTGAATGTAATGCATCAGATTTAATGGTACATTAGAATTGCACATGTAAACCACATGAGGGGCAAGTTGGGAACCACAAGATGCTGGTGAGTTTGCAAGCTTCAGCCTGACAGAGAAGCCTTGTGTGTTGGTTATTCCACAGCCAGCCTCCCTCCCTGACGTGATCTTGCTTTCACCATTGACCTGTTGTCTTTTCTGAGGTTGCATCTACACTGTAGGATGAATGCAATTTGACACTTTAATTGGCATGGCTCAATGCCATGAAACAATGGGAGGTATAGTTTTACAAGATCTTTAACCTTCTTTGCCAAAGAATGCTGGTGCTTGACCCAACTACAACTACCAGGATTCAATAATACAGAGCAATGGCAATTAAAGTGATATTAAGCTGCATTAATTTGCAGTGTAGATGCAACCTGAGTATAATGAGATAATAGAAACGTGACTGAAAATGCAAAGAAAGATAAATAAAAAGCACAGCACATTCTGTAGTGTGGTCCACACCAACAAAGAATGGTTTAAATAAAAAGAGTTTGCTTGAGTTCCAGGTTTGGATCTTTCTTTTTCCTCATGATTTGGTACTAGTGATACAGGGGACTTGGGAGCAGGGAGAACACATAAAAAATCTCAATCTTTAACATTTTATTTGTTAATATTTTGACTATTCAATCCTACCTAACTTCCTAATTAGTTTTTTATGGGCCTATATCAAAAGCAAAGAAAACAATGGCTATTTAATACTGTGCAAGAGTGAAGAGATGTCTTGTTCTATTATATCTGAGGCCCATTTGTTTTCTTTTAAAGTGGAATCAAACAGCATTTGACACTGTTACAAAAATTAATTACACAAAGGCAACTAGAGCATGAGATGGTTACTTTTTCAGAGTCTAAATAAAAAGCTACCAGCTACTTTCTGTCACACTGGATAATTAAGTTAATTGACATGAATGTATGAATTAAATAAAATTTCAATGTTTAACTTTCAAAGGGATTGCTGAACTAAACTCTGACTCAGTAAAAAACAAAATTTATCTCACATTTAGTGAAAAATATTACTCAGAGTTAATACATAATATCAAACACTTTTAAAAAGTTATTTGAAGAACCATATATCTGTATTAGAGCAAACCTGTGTCTTGAGATCTAGAGAAAGCCTCCTTCTTATAGGTACATCTGATGTGAATATAGAAGAGGGACTTCTTGGTGGCGGCTTCTTGTGATGATCATGGACTGAGGCCCTATTCACACAGGGACTGTAGTTCATCTAAAAAATGTCTTGAGATGGAGGTGTCATACACCTTCAATGTGACCCCCGACTCACATGCAGCTGTAAACTGCATGTAAAAATGTACTGGGAATTCCATATAATACCATAAAATATACTGAGGTCTTTTACTGTACAATTAGTGTAGTGCTGCAAAGCAAGAGAAGCATTCAGAGTGCTTCTCAGACAAGGTTAAACTCCAGGAATCATAGAAGAAAGCCAGACTAAGAACGTGGCATGAAAGTAAACAAATGCCTTTCCTCCTGAAAACAAGCCAAGGCATTGGATTTCAATGCCTTGGCTTGCTCTACTTTAAGTCAAATTCTGATCAGTTGTTTTCAACTAACGCTTTTCACCAGAGACTTTTTTTTAAAAAAATATCTTACATGTAGTTTGACCTGGAATAAGTGGAGCTTTATAGATTCTTTGGCTGCTCTGAACAGGTTTTAAGTGTGTCTGTGTAGGCACTCCTAAGTAAACCACATTTCTTATATCCAAATTGGTTTCTCCTGAGGATCTTAGGTCCTAGGAAGGTTTGTACAGGGATATATTGTTGTTGTTCATTCATTCAGTTGCTTCCGGCTCTTCATGACCTCATGGACCAGACCACGCCAGAGCTCCCTATCGGCCGTCACTACCCTCAGCTCCTTCATAGAATCATAGAATCAAAGAGTTGGAAGAGACCTCATGGGCCATCCAGTCCAACCCCCTGCCAAGAAGCAGGAATATTGCATTCAAATCACCCCTGACAAATGGCCATCCAGCCTCTGCTTAAAAGCTTCCAAAGAAGGAACCTCCACCACACTCCGAGGCAGAGAGTTCCACTGCTGAACGGCTCTCACAGTCAGGAAGTTCTTCCTAATGTTCAGATGGAATCTCCTTTATTGTAGTTTGAAGCCATTGTTTCACGTCCTAGTCTCCAAGGAAGCAGAAAACAAGTTTGCTCCCTCCTCCCTGTGGCTTCCTCTCACATATTTCTACATGGCTATCATATCTCCTCTCAGCCTTCTCTTCTTCAGGCTAAACATGCCCAGTTCCCTAAGCCGCTCCTCATAGGGTTTGTTCTCCAGACCCTTGATCATTTTAGTCGCCCTCCTCTGGACACATTCCAGCTTGTCAATATCTCTCTTGAATTGTGGTGCCCAGAATTGGACACAATATTCCAGATGTGGTCTAACCAAAGCAGAATAGAGGGGTAGCATTACTTCCTTAGGTCTAGACACTATGCTCCTATTGATGCAGGCCAAAATCCCATTGGCTTTTTTTGCCGCCACATCACATTGTTGGCTCATGTTTAACTTGTTGTCCACGAGGACTCCAAGATCTTTTTCACACGTACTGCTCTCGAGCCAGGCATCACCCATTCTGTATCTTTGCATTTCATTTTTTCTGCCAAAGTGGAGTATCTTGCATTTGTCACTGTTGAACTTCATTTTGTTAGTTTTGGCCCATCTCTCTAATCTGTCCAGATCGTTTTGAATTCTGCTCCTGTCCTCTGGACTATTGGCTATCCCTCCCAATTTGGTGTCGTCTGCAAACTTGATGATCATGCCTTCTAGCCCTTCATCTAAGTCATTAATAAAGATGTTGAACAGGACCGGGCCCAGGACGGAACCCTGCGGCACTCCACTTGTCACTTCTTTCCAAGATGAAGAGGAAGCATTAGTGAGCACTCTCTATGTTTGTCCACTTAACCAATTACAGATCCACCTCACCGTAGTTTTGCCTAGCCCACATTGGACTAGTTTCCTTGCCAGAAGGTCATGGGGGACCTTGTCGAAGGCCTTACTGAAATCCAGGTACGCTACATCCACGGCATTCCCCGTATCTATCCAGCTTGTAACTCTATCGAAGAAAGAGATCAGATTAGTCTGGCATGACTTGTTTTTGATAAATCCATGTTGACTATTAGCGATGACTGCATTTGTTTCTAAGTGTTTGCAGACCGCTTCCTTAACAATCTTTTCCAGAATCTTGCCCGGTATCGACGTGAGGCTGACCGGGCGGTAGTTGTTTGGGTCATCCTTTTTTCCCTTTTCCCTACAGGTGATGGCTATTTGTTTGAATTCTTCTTTGGTGATTTCTCCCTTTTTCCACTTCTTGTGCATGTCTCTTTTGTGTCTTAGCACAGTTAGAAGTTCTTTGGACATCCATTCTGGCTTCTTTGCACTTGTCCTATTTTTTCTCTTTGTTGGCACGGTTTGCAATTGCGCCTTGAGTATTTCACTCTTGAGAAATTCCCATCCATCCGTAACTCCCTTGTCTTTTAGTATCTGTGTCCACGGAATGCTCCTCAGCGTTTCCTTCATTTTTTGGAAATCAGCTCTCCTAAAGTCCAAAATGCGGGTTTGACTTGTCTTAGTTTCGGCCTTCCTTTGTACCTCAAATTGCAGGAGCACATGGTCACTTGCCCCTAAGGATCCTACCACTTCGACCACATCGATCAGGTCCTCCGCATTTGTTAGGATGAGATCAAGAGTAGCCAATCCCCTTGTTGTCTCTTCTACCTTCTGGACCATGAAATTGTCTGCAAGGCAAGCAAGGAATTTGTTGGACCTTGTACTCTTGGCCGAGTTTGTTTTCCAGCAAATATCGGGATAGTTGAAATCGCCCATGACTACTACATCTCTTCTCTGTGCCTGTTTGGTCAACTGTTGGCAGAAGACTTCATCAAGTTCTTCCTCCTGGCTTGGGGGTCTGTAGTAGACGCCTACAACGACATCTTTTTGAGTCCCAGTTCCCTTGATTCTTATCCAGATGATTTCAAGCTGGTTTCCCAGATTGCTGTCTTGAATCTCTTCTGCAGCATAAGAGTTTTTGACATATAAGGCTACTCCGCCTCCTTTCCCCTTTGTTCGGTTTCTGTGAAAGAGGTTATACCCCTCGATATCTACATTCCAGCGATAGGAGTCATCCCACCAGGTTTCAGTGATCCCTATGATATCATATTTGTGGTGTTGTGCTAAAAGTTGGAGTTTGTCTTGTTTATTTCCCATGCTCTGTGCATTAGTGTAAAGACATGTGAGCCCCTGAGATCTTCCCTTGAGCTGTTTAATTGGGATTATTGTGCTTTTGGTACTTGGTCCTTGTTGTGTTTGTGCAGCCCTCCGTTTAGCCTTCTGGCGATTCCCAGACATTATTGGTAAAGTAGTGTTCGCAAGGCTGTTGTCCCCCCTCCCCCAGTGGACCTAGTTTAAAGTGCGTCTAATGAGGTTTGCGAGTCTGTGAGCAAAAAGGTGTTTTCCTACTTGTGTGAGATGCACCCCATCCCTTGCCAGTAGGCCATCCTCCTGGAAAAGCAGGCCATGGTCGAGGAAGCCAAAGCATTCCTCCTGACACCATTTTCTAAGCCAATTATTGACCTGTACTATTTTTCTGGCTCTTGTGGGTCTGTGTCAAGCCAGTCACTTCAAGGATACCATCCATCCATCTTGCCCTTAGTCGCCCCTCTTCCTTTTTCCTTCCATTTTCCCCAGCATAATTATCTTTTCTAAGCTTTCCTGTCTTCTCATTATGTGGCCAAAATACTTCATCTTTGCCTCTAATATCCTTCCCTCCAATGAGCAGTTGGGCTTTATTTCCTGAAGTATGGACTGGTTGGATCTTCTCACGGTCTCAGAACTTTCCTCCAATATCACAGTTCAAAAGCATCTATCTTCCTTCTCTCAGCCTTCCCTATGGTCCAGCTCTCACATCCGTAGGTTACTATGGGGAATACCATTGCTTCAACTATGCGGATCTTCGTTACCAGTGTGATGTCTCTGCTCTTCACTATTTTATCGAGATTGGTCATTGCTCTCCTCCCAAGAAGTAAGCATCTTCTGATTTCCTAGCTGCAGTCTGCAGTACAGGGATATACAATCTGCCAAATAGACAAGACCTCAGTCACATTGGATTGTATAGATACATGGAAATTGTACCTGGAAACACACTGGCAGCCAGTGCAGCTGTTGCAACAAGGGAGCTGTATGGCCCCTGTAGCCACTACCAGTTAACAATCTAGCCACAGTCTTTGGATCAGGTGAAGTTACTCTTCTTTCTTCTTCTAATTTATTTCTATGGCATAATTAATATAAGCATTTCACAGGTGAAACAAAGACATAAAACAGTCTAAAATAAATATTGCAATCAATAGAATCCGTTTTGTTGAATGACAACCTAGATTTTGGAAACCTGCCTTTGTCAAGTGTAGTCCTGTTTTCTACTTTCTTCCTTAATTGTCATCAGCTGCTCCTGGTCTTTGTTATTATTATTTTTTTTGCTAATACTATAGTGTCACCTTCCTACAGTAAATTATGCATGTTTCTACACCTAGTTTCCACACCTCCTTCCTCTGGGTTTCATTTTTCATTTTAAATGGAATATTCTATGTGCAAATTGTGCACACATATATAAACATATAGGTGATAAGGCTTTTCTCACTCCCTTTCCAATGAGAAACTATTATGTTTCCTTATATTATGTCTTGCTATTAATGTCTTGTCTAGAGCACAGGTTGTATCAAGACAATGACGGATAGATGTGAATTTTCCTCTAAGTTCTCAGATCTTGTGGAAGAGATTCCTGTTCTATCTTTGTCTTATCTTTCTCCTTATTCTCCTTTTTTCATTGATTATTATAATAGATCTCTTTGTACCTAAGTACAGGTCTTTGCACAGTTGCTTTCATGATTCTGACCCTCTCTCTGTCACCTTTTACTTTCCCTCCCTTGCCTTCCCTTAATCGATCCCATCCACTGATGTTTTTCTTTCTTGCTGAGCATTAAATACACATATAAAAACAAGCAGTGTGTGTGCGTGTAATTATTCCTCAACAAAGTCTCTGACTCAAAAGTTTTTTAAAAATCACTTTCATACCTCATGTTTCATACTATGCTTGGTTCTGCTTTGTTTTCATACTTTTGCATTCCAGTTATCAATGATTATTAACATGACCTGTTTTGGTATACAATATATTTCCTCCTGAACTTCTATGCTCGTAGTAACAGTCTTTCAATGTTACGTTCTTCTGCTGCTCCTGTAGTGGAAGCATAATCATGGATTATGGTTATATTGATAATTTCCATCCAAAAACTTAGTCCTACTGTTTGGTCACATTTGCACTGCACCTCCTTGAATGCACTTGTTCCATGTCACCTCAATTTTATTTAAGTTTCTGTTTCTTGAGTAATAGATCACTTATAGAAAGTAGATCTATGTTTATGAGCCATATTTTTTGTTTTGCAGTTTCTAACTTACCCTGAGCCATGCTTCACACTTATAATTAATTATTGTATGTATATGTGGATTTATATTTTCCTTTCACATCTGAGCATATAAGTTACTGAGCATCTAGTCATTTGAATCCAGTTGTGTCACAGCACTACTTGTATTTTCCCCTCTGCTCTGGTCCAATAGCCAGTTGAGTGCATTCTCAGATGGAAATCTAAACTTCTAACAATATCCCATTTTTTCTGAATAATGTTTTTTAGGTAAAATGCATTTAGTAATGATTTATTATTGCTTTCTTCTGCATGGGACTAACAAGGGTTAGCTAATGTGGAACTGTCACTGACTCTGAGAGATGCTCCATCAGTACCACCTCTTGCTACAGTTGTCTGCCAAATAGCTGCTTGACATAGTTAGCCTGATACCTCTGCAAAAGACTGTGTCACTTGGAAGAAACTATCAATAGAACTGCAGCTACCAGCATAGCTCAAATCCTGATGGGAGCAGACATTATACAAATGCAGTGCCGAATTAGAATTGTGTAACAGCATGCATACTGTGATCTTTCAAATAACAAGAAGAAAGGCAATGGCAATGCAACTAAAACAATAATTCACTATCATGCTTAACACCCACCTGTCTGCAAAAAAAAGGGCAGCCATAACTAAACTCAGTCTTTCCTAATCATAGGAGTAGATTGAGGAGAAGACTATTGCAAGTACATTTGGTATTTATATTATGCTAGTGCTGTAGGACTAATGAAACTATGGCTCTATCATAGAAACAATAAGGCTCCTCTAAGGTAAATTGGAAAACTAATTGTATCAGGAAATGCATTTTAGGGTAAGGAGAAATAGACTCCCAAATGTTGGTCTTTTCTTGGTTGCAGGTAAAGGGTGGCTGCCAGGTATATAGTAAGATACCAACTCTTATCTCAGATAAAGGGGATAAAGGGAATAACTAATGTCTTGAATGGAGAAGTGTCCTCACCATGTAAGAAAGAAATAAAAGACCTAAGTACATAGATTGAATAAAAACAAAGGGCAAAAGTGCTGGGATTATCTAGCTTTCCACTGTTGCCTTCAGCACATATTTTATAATTCATACTTTATGTTTGTTTGCTACTTCATAGCGCCTCTTTCTCTTTTCCTCTTTCTTGGAAGTGAATTATATTGCTGGCATACATTTTTTTAAAAAAAACAACAGCTGTTTTTTACGAGAAGGAAAATGTGGCATCTCATGGGTCCCATGTCAGAGAGATGCTGAATTATCTTTGGGTTTTAGTATGAACTTTAAAGGAACCATCAGTTACTGAACTGACTTTGGGGCTAGCGTGTAGCACCTTGAATATTCAAACTAGAACCTACAATGATAGAGAAACCACCAACTGCCACTGTGAAGTTCATGGTGCTACTTCAAACTAATACATGAATTTGAGAGAATACTCTGAGTGCTAATTCAAATGCCTGCAACAATATTGTTGACTATTGAACACTGCTGGGATGTCCATAAAAGGAGGAGAATAGTAAGGATAAGTTATAATGAAGGAGACATGGTTTTTAAAGGGAATTTTCATAGATGTTCCCAATGCCCATATGTCTTGCTTTACTGCCATATTGGCCTGTTTCTGTAGTAGGCCTGTCGTAGGCCTTTGTTTGCACCGGGATTGTGGTGCAGCTGGCTGAGTGTCAGCTGGATTAAGATCACTCTGACCAAAAAAGGTCATGAGTTTGAAGCCAGCCCGGGTTGAAGTGGGTTTCCAACAAATTGTGTAGCCTGTTGTCGACATTTGCAACCCGAAAGACAGTTGCATCTGTGAAGTAGGAAAATAAGGTACCACAAAGTGTGGGGAGGCTAAATTAACTAATTTATGAGGCCATTAAAAAAGACTACAGCAAAAGCATGCGGGGAATGCGGAAGTACTTCATCAGTGTCGCAGATGGACGATTAAAGCGACAGCTCCCCGGCAGCCAGAAAAAGTTAAATAGCCTCTGTCTATGTCTGTATATGTTGTATGTCAAAAATTTGCATTGAATGTTTGCCATATATGTGTACACTGTAATCCACCCTGAGTCCCCTGCAGGGTGAGAAGGGCAGAATATAAAAGCTGTAAATAAATAAATAAATAAATAAATAAATTTACAGAAAATGCTGATTGTTTGAGAAAACGTTGCTGCAGAGAGGAAGTTATTATTCAAGAATAACAGTATATCCGGACAAAACCAGCTAGCTGGTGGCTAGCGAGAATTCCCAAGTTTCCCAATCACTCTGGAGTTATGTTTGAAACAGATTAACAGATAAGATTGATCAATTAAGACAGTCATGGTCAAAGAACAATAGATTATAGTTGTGCCATTGTTAGGGTCCCATGTGTGTTATTATGTCAGTCAAAATCCTAAAGAACCAATGAGCATCTGTACAGCTAGCTTAGACCAATGAAATGATTTGTCTCTGGAAACCAATGAGAATGTGTGTTCAATTTACTGTCAAAAGTGATAAAATCTCTGCAGACCCATTGGAGGTTGCAACAAACCTTTTGATTGCATTCCTGTGTACATGGTTGTCGTTATTGCTATGGCCACACAATGAATAGTATTTTTGCAGTTTGAAGATTCAACTTTTGTGGTGTCCTTCCTCACCCTCCCCACTGGAAAGGGGGCTCCTGCTTTTTGGAAGCATTTTGGTTTCTTTGCCCCTACAATCAAAATGAGAATAGACTTCCAGCATAATGTATGCATATATCTCAAGGCATATGCAGTTCTCCATCCTAGCTGTGGAATACAGATGTTGGCTGAAGTAGGGAGTTTAGTTTCTGGAAAGAAAGCCAGGAATAAATAATGAATCATTTTGCAAGATGATGAGTGAATTGACCAAAGAGATAATGGAGAAATACATTTTATTATTGACATTTTAATGCACATATGTCACTACTAATAGTTAACATTTAATGGCAACTATTAATTGGGCTCTGACAAAAGGGAGCAAATCATTATATTTATAGAATACGGGGTTAGTAGATATAGCAGATGGTGCTATTATCTTTACATCGTAGTAATGTAGACAGTTTTGGAAAGGAATCTTATTTATGTGATCAGTGTCTGCAGGTACCCATCATAAATTCTCAGTGAATGATAAATGCATCATATTGTCGAAGGCTTTCATGGCCAGAATCACTGAGTTGTAGTAGTTTTTTTCAGGCTATATGGCCATGTTCTAGAGGCATTCTCTCCTGACGTTTCGCCTGAGGAGAGGCGAATGGAGATGTGGGAAACCGCTTGTGAGACAGACCCAAAGACAGCGACTGTCTTTTGTATCCCAGGCCTCCATTCGCCTCTTCTCAGGCAAAACGTCAGGAGAGAATGCCTCTAGAACATGGCCATATAGCCTGAAAAAACCTACAACAACCCAATAAGTGCATCGTTTTATTCTCAGGTGTTCTGACTCTGAGTCCTACTCCAATCATAGAATTGTTTGGTATCATACAACTTGAAATATTGTCATAATGTTGAGCTACAGAAGTTTGGAGATAACTAGCTAAAAAATACTTACTTATTCCTGGCAACCATCCAATCTACCCAATAACTTACTCTGAGGTCTGTTTATTTAGGGGGGGGGGGGTTGTGTGTTTTGAGACTAGATAGGGCCATGCTTTACCACTGATGCAAGCAGTTCCATCAATGAAACAATACTGTTGGAGTATGGCCTTCACTCCCCTTTCCCTACAAGATAGATGACCGGTGGAATTTTAACTTCTGTGTGCATGTGTAAATAATGTTTTTATGTATATTATTGAGTCTGACTGCTCCATGCATGCTTCTCTGGATAAGGGAATTCAAAACAATGTATACAAAAGTTAATAAAATTTGATAAACGCTCTTTCACAGGTGTGCATAGTTGAGGGGCAAAGCTGAACAAAACTGACAACCACTATGTTGGTTGAAGAATTTTGGAAATAACTTTTTAAACCCATGATTATGAATATTAACTAATATATTTACAATTCTCTGTAATATATTCAATCCTTTTGGCATTTCAATCCATATCTACTTACTACGGAAGACAGGATTTAAATGGACACTTATTGCCCCTACAGGCATACCTGAAGTCTCATTAGACATACAGGCTCACTAATACTATCTGCAGCTGAAAGATCTGTGGCAAGAATGAATAAAAATGTATATAGAGTCACTGTTATGCATTGGAGTGTGTCTGAAATGACAAATGGTCCCCAAAGTTTCTAGGGAAAATACTTCACCATATGTCTATTTTTCACACTTTAGTATTTCCTGTCAACATGTTCTAGTTGTATGACTTAAATTCAAGTCATTTTTTCTTAACAATAAATTAGTTTGATTATTGGTGTGCTCACCTACAAAGCCCTAAACGGTTTGGGACCTGCCTACCTGCGTGACCGCATCTCCATTTATGAACTCGCACGCTCCCTTCGTTCATCCAGAGAGACCCTGCTCACGATCCCACCTGTGTCGCAAGCACGGTTGGTGGGGATGAGGGACATGGCCTTCTCTGTGGTAGCCCCCCAACTCTGGAACTCCCTCCCCAAGGACATCAGACAAGCCCCTATGTTAGCAGTCTTTAGGAAGAGCTGGAAGACCTGCTATTCCGGTGTGCCTTTCCAGAACAGGAAACTCCAGCAACACGTCCCAGATGCACTTTATTAGAGATCTAAGATTGTCCGCACATTGCACTTACCCAAATATCCTTATATAGCATTTGGAAGAGGGGCCGACCAAGGGCAAGATGGATGGATGGCATCCTTGAAGTGACTGGACTGACCTTGAAGGAGCTGGGGGTGGTGACGGCCGACAGGGAGCTCTGGCGTGGGCTGGTCCATGAGGTCACGAAGAGTCGGAGATGACTGAACGAATGAACAACAAGAAGCACTTGGCATACTCAGCACTTTTTAATCTGCACTCATTACACTTGGCCCGGCTTTAGTTTTATTGTGCTATGTGTACTGTTTTTACTGCTTACTGTTATTGCTTTAATGTTTTGATTTGCTTTATGGTTTATGTGTATCTGTTATATTGTTGTTTTATTGAGGCCTTGGCCTTTGTAAGCCGCATCGAGTCCTTCGGGAGATGTTAGCGGGGTACAAATAAAGATAATAATAATAATAATAATAATAATAATAATAATAATAGAATTGGATTTAGCAGAATGATATTGACATGACCTTTCATTGTATGTGCATGTGTGATAGCTAGCGAGAGAGATTGTCATCACTATTACTCTTAGTATATATACATTATTTGTCTATAAATCTATTGTTGTCTGGAAAGAGACTCACTATGTAGACACTTAAATCAGAGAGATTAAGAAGCTGTATTAAACAATGTTTCTATATGTGTACTCAGGAATTATCGCTAGGAATTAGAATGACCATGACTGTTTCAAGCAGAATGTAAATGAATAAATTAGATGTTCTTATTTATTTCATATTTTAGTATTTACTTTTTCTCTAAGACTTTGCTTGGATAAGTGCTACATCAGTTTTCTGCTATTTCATTTTTGTAATATTTTTGTTTCTTTTTTTCTGAAACGTCAGTACTGTATTTATTCATATAACATGACATGTCAAAATATTATAATGATTATCCTGTTGCTTTATTCATGGTCCATAATGCCATCTGGTACAAAGCTAGCCTTCTCATTGCATGTGCACCATCTGGAGCACCATCCATCTACATTCTAATTATGGTACAGATGAGATTTTTGTTTTTACAGAAATACCATATTGGCTGTATCCTTCACTGGTTACTTAATTTGGTAGAAATACAATTCAAATGGTGTACAAAGTAAACTGAAAGTTGACATATTTAATTATTTTAGTTGCTATTTTTGGCACCTCTCCCAAAGACTTTTGATTCAAGTACTACAGTATCAAAACAAAGGCTGCAAAGGAATCATCTAGAGGAGTTTTCACTACATATTGTTCATTGTCTGCCATATTCATATTGGATCAAACATTAGTTTCTTTCACACTCTAGATCAGTGGTTCTCAAAGTTTAGTTTCCAAGTGTTTCATACTACAACTCCTAGAAGCCCCAACAATGTCAGGAAAACACCTGGAGGACAGCATTTTGGGAGCTTACTCTTCTAGATCTTCTGGAGTTCCTCCACTATTAGCCAGAACAAGGATATATTTATTAATACAATAAAATACCCTGTGACTTTTCATGGGGAAAGAATGAAATAATGTATAAATGCACTTATTTCTATAATATTTTGCTCCACATTTGTGGAAATGTAAGTTTTCAGATTCTTTAGATTTGATTCAAGGCCACTATGATGAATTGCAAGGGATGGTGAGACTTGTAATCCCCTCTCATATACAATAAGAAGTGATCCTGTTATCCTATGTGCACTTATAAAAAAATGATTTTAGGACAAGAAGGGCTTGGACCATAAAATGTGTTTTAGTGAGGGCCTTTAAGCAGTAGATGGAAGGGATAGAAATAACAGTCTGAAATAATTTCCCCACAATGATAAACAAAAATCCATGTTTTTCAAGTGTTGAGAAAGTCTGACAAGAGTAATGCTAGAGTCACATTTTTTGCACTTGATATATAGTTGTTTTGCAAACAAATCAAAATTTTCTGTGCAGAAAATTTTATTTATACCCATAAATTTAATTTTCTGAACAAAAAAAATGCCTGTAATATATTATGCACAATTGTGTACATTGTTGATTTGCAACATTTATTTGCTCAGCGAACAGCATTTTAAGCAAACTGAACAAACTTTTTCCATGGCAGTATTATTTTATGCACAGGAAATGCTGTCCCCTGTGGAGAAAATGCTGAGCAAAACAACTATATGCAAAATTTGCACAAAATAAGTCCTGAATTGTGAAAAGGCTTTGAAAACTGTCTGGTTTTGAAGTACTTTCTCCCAGTGGGAACAAAATGATTAAAAAGATGCACTTCCTTCTTTGAGAAGAAACTTTGTGGAAATTTCATCCGTAGTATATAGCCTGTTCACTATTTCAATAAAAGTAAAGATTGGTTTACTACTTCAGTATGAATTCCTTTTCTTGACTATGTTTTCCAAACTGGATAACCTAACTTCACTCTTATACAGCTGAAAGTTATATTGTTGTAAATATGATGCTGACCTCTCAAGCTCTAAATAATGTTTATCCATTCCACCCAGAAGAATTGCCATTTTCAATATAGATTGTTCTTAAATTAATCAAATTCAGTGTTGAATTCTGTCAGCATATTTCACTTATCAAAGAAGGTGGGTGGGTATATTTGATAGAGAAGACAGATCTTTTAGGCCTTCTTTCACAATATGGAAACTGTATAGATCCTGCACAGCAGCTTGGAAACTGGTGTGTTCTATGGGTGATCAGGATTTTATATGAAAACATTCCCCCTTAATCCTCAGGATGCCCTCTGGTAATCATAGTTCCAAGGTTTTAACAGATGGACAAGGAATGGCTCAGCTTATACTGTTTTTACCAGTTTAGAGAGGGGACAGTGTACATCTCTATTTATGTATGTTTATGTAATTGTTAGTTAGTTATGATTTAATTTGAAAAGGCTTTTAAATTCTCCATTTTAAATATAGGGACATTTTCCCCACAATTTCCCTAAAATATATTTCTATATGCACTTTTCTATAACATGGACTTTTTTTTGGGTATACTTCTTGTTGTGTACCTTCAAGTAATTTCTAATTCATAGAGATCCTAAGGCCAACCTATCACAACGTTTTATTGGCAAGTGTTGTTCAAAAGAGGTTTTCCTTGGCCTTCCTTTGAGGCTGAGATAGATGTTCAAGGTCACTTTTGGTAAATTTCCATATTTGGGCAGGGATCTGGTCTCTAGAGTCATAGCTCAACATTCAAGTCATTGCACCATGCTGGATCTCATTTTGTATACCATTTTAACTAATATGTACCTTAAAAATATCAAAATACTGCACTGCAATATATGAAACCATGATAAAACCAAAGAACAATCCTGTCTTATGGAAAGGAAATGTCCATGTTAGTCTCTTGTAAGAAAAAAAGAAATCTGTGACAGCTCTAATACATGTTTTAGTTAGATAAGCCAATTATATGATGATGTTGGAAGTTGCCACGAATGCTACATAAAATCTTATTTATGTTTTATTTGAGAAAATGCAAATTATGTTGAATCATATTAAAATGTGAAATAAATGCTCAAAAAACCTTCTGGGGAAGAAATTGCTAAGAATCTGCAGTCCTTCTTACCCTTTCCTCTAGAAAGATTATGCGCAATATAAAAGTGGAAAATGTATGTGTCTTTTTAGTATACAATTTTCAGATTGACATAAATGATAAAATATGATGAGAATAATGAAAAACTATGGTAACAATTCTGATCAACTGGACAATTTCTGGGAAGAGGTTTCATACTTCACAGACACTTTTGTCTATTCCACTTACCTGTATTTTCTATCTGTGTCATTTTATTTACCCTTTTCCCTCCTTGACTTTCTTTGTGATATTCCATCTCAGATGGAGATGTAAAGATCCTGAACTCACTACTTTAAATTGGTTGATATGTATGTTATGTATCACTCTGAATGGTCCAAAAAAGACAGGCAATTTATGGCACTGATTTGGAGAGAGATTTCAAAAAGGGAGATACAAGACTAGGTTTCTCATTTAAACTGCCTTGATTGCTTTGCCAATGCAGTTTTAGTGTTAGTTTTATCTTTTTTTCCCCAAGTATGTACAATTTTCTGTAGAAAATGTTTCTGTATTTTCCAAATGCAACTTCATGTATCAAAACCTAATTCATTATTTTCAGTGAACTGCATCTGTGCAATGAATAGCTCTGTGGGGGAAGAAACATGTTTGATGTCCACCAGGGATAGACAGCTGAGATGCTGCACATAGTAGGGATTAAGGCAGAGGGTATTTGAGGCCTGGCTGCCCTTTCATGCCTATATTGGTACTTTAGGATTTGGGTTGTGGGGTAGGAGTCTACCTTAAATGCTGACTTGAAAGTTTATTCTCACTTATGGGTTCCTGAGACTTAGGTGGGAGTGTCTGAGTTTGCCTTCAAGTAAATGGCTCTTGGGAAAGTACTCAATTGTTGGCTCATCCTTGGAGCTTAGATGTTTCATCCAAGAGAAAGCTGAAGTGTTTGTCAAATGTTGACACTTGACCTCAGCTGGATCCATATGAGTTGTATCACTTTCTTGTCACTTTCCAGGTTCAGCACATATGAAACAGATTATGGTTCAAGCCAACTGGCCTTTTTAAAAACCAACATTCTGCGCCTGGTCTCATTATTCCATGGCTCGTCATCAAAAGTCTGAGAGCTATTATATTTTTCCTTCTTTTTCTGAGTTAATAAGATGCACATACCAAACTGAAGCTAGATAACCTGATTGGAACCAGTTCCAGCTGTGTCCAAGGTGAAGTTGAAAAAAATGGTTACTAGGATGGGGTCATAAAATCATCAGTTGGATTGTAATCTAGTGTACTTCTTCAGCAGAAAGTCATGGGATTGGATTTCAGTTCTTATTGGTCCTCTGGCTAAACATTTCATTCAGGTTAAAAAACAAAAATGAACCTTTATAATTTGTATGGATTGCCTCTACCTTTGAAAGATGAAAAAAATCATGTCGAGATTGTGGTATGGAATTGATCCAGCATGTAACAACACAGCAGGTGTAGCTCTTCTCAAAAACAGTTTAATCTAATAAAAGATATATTATGTTGTAGTCATTATTGCAGAAAGTCAGTCTAAAAGTTGTTTTTGACTAAAATGTTTATAATTATCTGCCACAAAGGTCAATATCTTAATCTATACATGCTGTTAGGAATAGAAATTACTTTTTTTATTAATTTAATAATTACATCTCAGTCTTAGTGTTTCAGGCATTATTTCTGAGAAGTGATTGAAGATCTGAATAAAATAGGTTTTCCAAGGTCCTTAAATTAATAAGGGAGATAATGCATAATTAGGCATGCTGTTCAGTTTGTGTTTCTTTAGTAATCTAAAGCTGAAGTGGAATAAGTGTTTGGATTAAAGGTTAATAAATAAAACATTAAAAGTTCATAAAACTCTTAAAATCGGAAGCTTCAGCAAGCCACAATTGCCCTTAGTATGGGGTTTTTGTAACTTGTTTCCCCTTGGCAA
Source organism: Anolis sagrei (assembly GCF_037176765.1). NCBI lineage: Eukaryota > Metazoa > Chordata > Lepidosauria > Squamata > Anolidae > Anolis > Anolis sagrei. The sequence goes on along the minus strand of NC_090023.1, from coordinate 56,799,927 downwards.
AAAGTCAATAAAATACAAAATTCTATAATTAACTGGAAATTCAGATTAAGTGCCTTTTCTTTCCAAATTTCAAATCATTCAAAAGGTGGGGGAAAGCCTAGACAAAAAAACTTAACAGAAAATGCAATATGTAGATCACAAGATTTTTTTTATAATAAAAAACCCTATTAATTAATACACTGCCTCTTGGCATCAGTAATTTTTTCAAGGAAAGAGAATTTTCATCAAAGCATTCTACCATGGTCAGCCTCCATCAGAAAGATTTCTTTAAGTCTGAGAATCTTTGAGGCCTGGGTTTCTTCTGAAGACACACATATTGCTGTTGTAATGCAGCTAAACTAAAGAATGTAGCAGTACTTGGCTATGAATGACTGTTACCCTGTTGATGCATAAATCAATGAAATGAAGTAGGTAAGTTCCTTTCAGTGATCTGAATGATGATCTTTTGAACCACATATCTGGTTCTCCAACTTGAAATATACAAGTAGGACAAGCTGAATACTGAGTGAGGTGGGGAATAACTTCATGGATGCCCCTGAAAGAAATAAATAAAACTGGATTATTTGGTAATCATTTTCCAGACTTCAAAAGTAGCCAGAAATTAAATTTGACTCAAAATGCATTCACTTCCATTTCAGCATCTAATCTACATTTCAAACTCCTGTTCCTTAACCTAACATATCCTGTGTTTGCGATTCCCTGAATCATATATATATATATATATATATATATATATATATATGTATATATACACACACACACACACACACACACACACACACACAGGATGTGCAATTTTTTCATTAGTCCTCTTAAGCTGGATCAAATTAATTAAATGTGTACTTATGAGGCAATATCCAACACGTGGACATGGCCAGCGAGAAAAACTTAAGAAAAAAAACTTACCCAATACATTTTGTTTTAATTTTGTAAATCTCAGAAGCCTCTCAAAGTCAGTTTCATTTTCATTGCAAGAAAGCAAAGCCAAAAAGGCTGCCTTTCCTCTTTCAATTGATGGTTCCTTGCCATTAGGAGAGGGAAGCAACAGAAGAAAGGAGAGTTTGCTGGGAAAGAAAGCACACACTTCTGGGAAATATAGTTTGGGAAGATGAGGAGCTTTTTAAAAAGACTTTTTGTCAAAACTTTTTTAAAAAATCCCTAAAATCAATATATGCATTAATATTTCTGAAAGTTGGGGGGGGGGGGTTGATCCCCTATGATGTTGTGTCACTGTATAGAAAATTCAAGGAGATAGCTCTTGTAGTTCTTTTAAACATGTTGTTTATAAAAACTTTGGAAATTCCCCAAAAATCTGTGGGTAAGTGAAACATTATAAAACTTGATGGGCTAACAGAGGTGAATGTGTTCTACCATGGTAGCAAGTTTCACCCTAATAGCTGCAAAAATGAGGGAGAAGAAACCCCTGAATTTTCCCCAGAGGCTCCATTTGAATATTGAGCTATGACTCTAGAGACCAGGGTTTAAATCCCTGCCCAAATATGGAATCCACCAAGTGACCTTAAGCATTTCAACCTCAGAGGAAGGCCAAGGAAACCCACAATTATATTATCTCTAACAAGACCTTTATTTTATAGGACTTTGATCAACCCAGCTAGAGACTCAATGTTATCATCAGAAAAAATACTCTTCTCATCCCCCCAAGGACCTCCTACTTTATTTTCTAATGATGCGACCAGTTGTAGGGCCGTTACCAATTTGTCAGAGTCTCCTACAATTTGTAATGAATCTACAAATTTGATAACACAGCCACTAGCCTGTAATATTTTGTTTATCTTCCTTTGATGTGTAGCGCAGCTTGACTTGAAAGTATACGAAACAGAGGTTTGGATTTAAGAGAAACTGTAATAAGTTTATTGAAGTATAGAACGGCCACTCAAAATTTAATCTTGAATGAGCATGCCTACCTGGCTTGCATCACTGAGACCTGGTTGGGTGAAGGGGGGTGGGTGGGTTAAATATCTCTTGACTTTATCCTTTAGGTTTCAGTGTGCAGCAGCAGGCAAGACCCAGGGGTGGGGGAGGACGAGTTGCAGTGTGGACATGGACAAGATCTTGGGAGAAATGAAGGCGACCATTTGTTCTCTAGACCCTTGCCCAGCCTGGCTAATTAAATTGACTGGGGGGACTGGCAGAGTAGGTGAATGTGAATGTCTCCTTGACCTAATTAGTTTCAAGGAGGCAGTAGTAAGACCTCTATTAAAAAAAATGTCACTCGATCCCACTCAACTGAACAACTACCAACAGTATCAAATCTCCTCTTTCTGGGCAAGCTTCTAGAAAAGGTGGTGGCCTCTCAACTCCAAAGCTTTTTGGATACAACTGATTATCTGGATCCATCTCAATCTGGTTTCAGACCTGACAATGGGACAGAGAAGTCATTGGTCACCTTGGTGGATGATCTATAAAGAGAGCTAGACAGGAGGAGTGCATCCCTGTTGGTTCTCCTGGACCTCTCAATGGCTTTTGATACCATGGAACATTGCATCCTTCTGGCCTGGCTCTCTGGAATGGCATTAGGGGGAACTGTACTGCAGTGGCTCCTGTCTTTCCTGAAGGATCAGTCCCAGATGGTGGTGCTGGGGATCACCTATTTGATTCCCTGGCTGATGGCCTGGGGGTCCCCTGGGGTTCGATTCTGTCCCCCATGCTGTTTAACATTTACATGAAACTGCTGGGAGAGATAATCTGGAGTTTTGGAGCTCAATTCAAATTTATACTGATGACATCCAATTCTATTACTCCTTTCCAACAAAAGCCAAGGATGCTATCTTGGTCCTAAACCGTTGTCTGTCATCAGTAATAGCCTGGGTGACAGCTAACAAGTTGAAATTAAATCCAGGCAAGACAGAGGTACTCCTGGTCAGTTGGAAGGCAGATCAGGGTATAGGGTTACAGCCTGTGCTTGATGGGGTTACTCCCCCTGAAGATTCAGGTTTGCAGCTTAGGGGGTGATCTTGGGTTCATTGCTGTCCCTGGAACCCTAGGTGTCAGTGGTGGCCAGGAGAGCCTTTGTACAATTAAATTTGTGTGCCAGCTACTCCAGTACCTTGAGGCGCCAGACTTGGCAATGGAAGTCCATGCCTTAGTCACATTGCATCTGGACTACTGCAACACTCTCTATGTGGGACTGTCTTTGATGATTGTTTGGAAGCTTCAACTAGTTCAGAGATTGGCAGCCAGATTACTAACTGTCACATAGGGAGGGAACCACTCCCCTGCTGTGGCAGCTCCACTTCCAGGCTAAATAAAAAAAAATCATAGAATCATAGAATCAAAGAGTTGGAAGAGACGTCATGGGCCATCCAGTCCAACCCCCTGCCGAGAAGCAGGAATATTGCATTCAAATCACCCCTGACAGATGGCCATCCAGCCTCTGTTTAAAAGCTTCCAAAGAAGGAGCCTCCACCACACTTCGGGGCAGAGAGTTTCACTGCTGAACGGCTCTCACAGTCAGGAAGTTCTTTCTCATGTTCAGATGGAATCTTCTTTCTTGTAGTTTGAAGCCATTGTTCTGCGTCCTAGTCTCCAAGGAAGCAGAAAACAAGCTTGCTCCCTCCTCCCTGTGGCTTCCTCTCACATATTTATACATGGCTATTATATCTCCTCTCAGCCCTCTCTTCTTCATGCTAAACAAGCCCAGCTCCTTAAGCTGCTCCTCTTAGGGCTTGTTCTCCAGACCCTTGATCATTTTAGTCGCCCTCCTCTGGACACTTTCCAGCTTGTCAATATCTCTCTTGAATTGTGGTGCCCAGAATTGGACACAATATTCCAGGTGTTGTCTAACCAAAGCAGAATAGAGGGGTAGCATTACTTCCCTAGATCTAGACACTATGCTCCTTTTGATGCAGGCCAAAATCCTATGCTGGTTATTACCTACAAAGCCATAAAAGATTTTTGCCCAGACTATTTGACAAACCACATCACCATTTATAAACCAGCTTGGGCACTGTGGTCTGTGGAAGAGGGCCTGCTCTTGCTTCCACCCCATCTCAAGTGCAGGTAGTGGGAACGAGAGAAGGGGCCTTCTCTGTGATAGTTCCTTCTCCTCTGGAACTCCCTCCTCAAAGAAAGACAGACTTGCTTTTCTCAGTGGCTTCAAGATAAGCATTGCTTGGAGCCCACTTAAAAGCCTCAATTCCCTACCATGACATCACTCTTCATAAACCTTACTTAGTGTACTCTTTCATCCCTGCATGGTGTCTGGGTGAAAAATGTCCTGCAGCTGGGGCACAAAGGCATTGGAAAGTGGGAGAATGATTCACTGTCATGAATATTAATGAATGATATTGCTCTATGCATCAAATTAACAGTAATTTTTCAGTAACTTAAAATGCTCATTTTTGAATCTTACAATAGAATTGACAAAAATGGGAAGGAGGTGTCACTGCTGTCCTCAAGGGACATATTTTGTTACTGATTCCTTCAAAAGTTCTCTTTTGTAGGGGTATACATAATTCAGATATGAATCCAGTGATTTGGATCAAGACCAATTTGTTCTGCTGCCCAGTATTATCAGTTCTAACCATCTGGAATGACTTCAACATAAATCGAGACTAAACATGAAAGAACTCTTTGGAAATAAAGGTCTGCCTTTTAAAGAAATACAGACAAATAGCTTTGACTCCTCAGGCAGAACGTTCAGGACCCTGGAAGTGGCCTCCAAAAAGTCTCTTTATCTCATCTGTCCAGCCCTTCTTACCTGCGCTCACTTCTTGTGTAACTGAAAAAAGTATTTTCCCTGGAGCTACACCAGCAGGAGCATATGGAAGAATATAGTATTTCAGGCAGTCTGATCTTAAGGTGTGGGAGATTCAGTATCTTTAAATTTGTAATTGTAATAGATGTAATAGTAAAAAGACTAAAATATTTATATCAGTAACAAAACAAAGAACTAGTTTTCCAGGCATCATAAGTTTCATGAACAGTATATATAACTGGCAGGAGTTGATATACTCTCTTGTAACATGGTGAGAAGTGGAGGATCTATATGTTAATCATTCAAAAAGTATCTTCTTTTGATTATTGTTGTAAGCTGGTGCATTTGTTTTGCATCTCACTGTAGGGCTTTGGCACAGCTGGAGTAAACAGAAGCCAGTATCCAGTGGGGTGCTTGAGGCCACAATACTCCTTGTTCATTTTGTAAACAGTTTAGAAGATAATGCCTTAAAATTAGCTAGCTGTCCCAATTTTGCTTCACAAGTTTTATTTTGAAAATATTTTTATGTTCATATTATGTTCCTTCTCAGGAATATAACAGGAATCTATCATTACACATAAATATGAACACAAACAAATCTGCAAATATATGGGCAAACACTGACAAGAATATATGCTTTTGAGTCATAGTTCTCGGAGATGGAGATGGAGATGGACCACTGAGACATATGATCAATCAGGGTCAGGACAAGCAGTCACTTCAGAAATATCTCAATCAGATTCTTCCCACACAAGGCTCAATTCAAATTCTCACAGGCATCTCTAACACTGAAGTAATATAAGTTGACATCATTTGTTGTATGTTTTAAAAAAACAAAACAAAACAAAAACAACTTACAGCCAATAGTGAATGATTATCCAATTTTTTTTTTAAAAAAAATGATACCCACATGTCCCCCTCCCCTCAACCTTAAAGTCTGGATTCCAATGATATCTTTGCTATACTTCACTGTTATCATCACGGTAGAATAGTCAAGTAACTACCAGAGAAATAGAAGTCACACAATAAATTGTTTCATCTCATTCTATGAATTATTTTTGTTCTAAACTCTAGTTTGCTCCTCTGAATAAGTTTACTATGTATTTTTTTGATCCCACCTTTCTCCAAAATGGGACCCCAGGCAGCATTCAATAAAGATTAATGCAAGGTACAATTAAAATTATATAGAACAATGATTAGAAAACAGTTGAATGGGTTATCATGTCAAAATAATGAAAATAATTTGAATGACATATAAAGGGTAAGTCCAAGGTACGACATATGCCATGTAATGACCTTTCTGCTACTCCTGAATAAGAACTAAAGACCATTTAAATAAAAAGGTGTTCGCCTGCAGAAACAAAGAGATCACTGAAGGGCCAATCTAGCCTCTCATAGATGGGAACTCCACATTGTGAGTGCAGCAACCAAGAAGGCTATTTCCTGTTTCATCACCAACTGTACATGTGATTGTGGTGGGACAGGGGAAGCCTTTCAAATTTGTTGAAGTCAAAGCAGGTTCATCTCAATAGATATAATCTTTCAAATAGCCTGGAACCAAGCTGTATACTGTTTTATAAATCATGACCAGCAGTTGTATTCACTGGTCTGAATCTTTTTAGTCTCCGATATTGAGGATCCTTTACCATTGGTAACTAATCCATTTCTGTCTGGGGTTCCTTTTATTGCCTTCTTGCCACTTGGACATCCAACCTGTGACCACAGCAAAGTCCAGGCAGCCAAAATTTACATTAACATTCCATTTACACATTCTTTAAGAATTGGGATCACAGTATATTATAGCAGAGAATGAACAGGGTCTATGAATCTTTGAGGAATCTGTTGAAAAAGCCATTTGTACCTCGTATGTTGATCTATTTCGTAAGATTCATACATACGATGTGATATTGAAACATGGACAGTGCCCACACAAAAAAATAATATTCAAAATACTGATCTATGCCTTTTTGGAAGAATAAGTAAGTCTCGTAAGTGGCTCCAGGTCTCCGTCGTGGGCACTGCTTCTCCCCCAAAAGGGCTGGGCTTGGTTCTCCCTAAGGCCCTTTCCTCCGAAGGCATGGTGGGGAGGAGGGCAGGCAGGAGGGACGCCTGGCTGGATGGCTGGGCAAAGAAGAAGCCCCTTCAGCACATGGCTGACCCAGAGAGAGACAGGCAGAGGCCATCACATTGTGGCTTTATTGAGCTTAGTCCTGGTATTCTGAAGTAAGCAGAATTCTGGGAAATGTAGTTTAGGGTGGGGCCTTTTGAATTCTCTGACACAGGGGTCCTTGCCTTCCCAAATTACTTTTCCCAGACTTCTGCTTATTGTCTTGTGCCTCCTCCTCCTCCATGAACGTTTTGGTGAGAGAAAAAACATGTTCATTCTCTAAAGGGATGTTGAGATAAAGGGGATGTTGGGAGTTGAATCAACCCTGTGAGACTGGCAAAGTTGAGAGACAGTAACTGCAATGTTTGCCTAGTAGGTTTCTTCTTCTTCTTCTTCTTCCTCCTCCTCCTCCTCCAAAGGCTGGGTGAGCATTTGTTGGAGGTGCTTTGACCATACTTGCTTCTTCTGACTGGCAGAAAGAGTTTGGACTGGATGACCCCTGGGGCCTTCCAGTGAAATAGTACTGTTAAGTTTATGTTGGTTAAAATTCCCTAAAAATCAGTGGATGTACAAATCTTTCTGAAACCAGGGAGGAATTATGCCCTAGTTATGTTATATCTTTGAAAATAAAAATTCAAGAATATAGCTCTTGCAGATATTTTTAATGTTCATTAAAACATTAAACAAATTCAAAAACTCATTGGATGTGTGAAACGTTCTGAAACTTGTTGGGTAGGAACAGTGGTTAATGTGTCCTACAACTGTATCATCCCAATAGCTCGAAAAATGAAAGCGAAAGGAGCCCTGGAAGCATCCCACTTGCACAATTAAATAACGAAAAAGTATATTGTTATAGCTATGATACGAACCTCTTACGATATTTTACAATATTTTAGAAATGATTCACTACCACCCCTAATTTAGGAATGAGTATTGAAACATTCTTTTCATTGATCGCACAGCTCTAATAAGTACTGAACTTTGATCTCTGCATCTCTCTAGCAAGCTTATGTGTCATTACATACAAAGAAACATTGTCATCTTAAGCAGCATATCTCAGCCATTAATTCAATAATGAGTACTAGCTCATCTGTGGAAGAGGAACACATCTTTAAGCAGGAATCCTTAGCCATTGTTATCTCCAGCAGTAACCACTACAATCAGAATGAGAAATATATCATTTAGTATAGCTTAATGGAGAACAAGTTTATTTCTTAGAAGCATGGTCTATTTCTATGAGCATACTGTATTTGAACAGTTAACAGATATCAACAGCATTCTTCTATGTTGGAGACTAGCAACTATTCTGACTTCTATCTGCTCTAAGTGTGTATTATATCTTTTCTACCATAATCAGTTTAAATATCTGGTCCAATGAGATAAGAGTCTCTTAGTGTATTCTACATATATGAAAATAGCTTTCCTTTGATCAGATTCTTGAAGGTGACAAAATATACCAAGTACATTTAACTTCTATGAGATGATATCAGCCAGCTGATTGCACTGGATGTTGCTTTCTACTACTTTTTCAGTCAGGATATTGTTTATGCTAGCCCTTCAATGTTGATAACTATGTTAGCATTTTGCCTGAAACTAAGCTATCTCTGGGCCCTTGCAGAAAGGCCATAAATGTGAGACCTGTCTCACTGTGTCCAAATTATGCCTCCGGTAAAAGCGAATTACTGTGGAGTAAACCAGGTTTTACCAGTTCATTCCATATTAATTAAACACTAGGGCTGGGCGGTTTCATTTCGTAATTTCGTAATTCGTTAAAAATTCGTTATTTTTTTGATAACGAAGCGATTTTGAACCATTCAGGAGCATCTAAAAAACAAAACGAATTTTTCAATTCGTTTCGTAATTGCTTCGTATTCGTTTCGAAATCGTTTTGAAATCGTTTCGTTATTATTTCCGCATGTCTGGGGCAAGTTTTATAGCTGTTGTTTGTTTAATCAGTGAAAAAAAATTATAAATATCACACCAACAGTCAACAACAGAGGGAGAGGGAAGCTTCAAAAGTTTCCCCTGTCCCATATGGAGGTTTTTTAGCGTATTGCGCAGTCGTGTTCGCCATTAACGAATCGATTCGTATTCGTTTCGAAATTGTTTCGTAATTGTTTCGTAATTTACGAAATTTCGTAAATATCGAACTTTTTTAAAGAAAAATTTTGGAATTCTTTTAAATATCGAAACGCAAAAAAGCCCAAAAAACGAATCGAGTTTAGAAACAAATTTTTCCGTGGTTGCCCAGCCCTATTAAACACCTCAACAAACATATATTTAGTGTCTGCAGTGTCTGAAGCTGGTGAGCAAGGTTCCTCACTGTCTCCATGTCCTTGAATTCAGATAAAGTTTTACTAAAGCAGTCCCAGGAGTCAGTCCCCACAAGTCCAGCACCTCAACAAACCCAGGCCTTCCAGTAAAACCAGAATTCCCAGCTTTCATTAAGTGACAGAGGGAGAAATGCCACACCCAGCTCTTTTTAAATAATAATGGAGCTAATGATTAGCACCTGCGACCTTGAAGGAGCTGCCCATCCCAGCAATTCTCTTATAGCCTTAGTTCTGAAAACTGTCTTAGCTGAGTGCCTCATAGAGCTCATGTTCCTGTCTTAACCTTGGACTGACTGTGTTGTGGTCAACTCTTTACTCCCTGCTGGTTGATGTACCTGGGCTTCTGGTCTTCCTCTCAATCATCTTCATGCTTCCCTTTGCATCTTTCTTAGATTATCCATGACTAACCCGTACTGGACTGACTATTTTATGGACTGACTACACTAATCACCTACTATATTAGGTATTCACTGACGCATATTTAGGACAGGCTTTTCACCACAGTATCATTCCTTGCATTACAATTCAGAGCATATGCTACTATTTTTCCAGTGTCTATTTTACACAAAGGGCTAAAAACTATTTTATTGTCAGAGTAGCATGCAGTATACATGACAAAAGTTTCCAAAGAATTATGTTATAGTTTAAAGGAAGGAGCAAATAGGGCAGCTGGCAAATAGCACACATCTTGTGTGCTGCAATTCTCAATGAGATGATAGTTATTCAACACCAGCTGTTCACAGAGCAGCAATGACTGTGGACCAATTGACCAGGGATTATTGCTTCCTCCCTACTTAAGGTGAAGTGTTTTCATATTCTATCACTACCACTGATGAAGGGCCATGTGGGGAACAGTGGCAAGTGTTGCATAATAAAATAGTTTCCTAACTATCTGTACCTTTTAAAATTGACCTATATATTCTTCCAGTCTAAAACTGGTCAGGAATATGGCATTGGCTGTTCCAGTGGTGATGCGCTCTTTAAGCACATCAACCTTTTAAATTAATTTGACATGCAGAAGTATGATGCCTTTTAACTAGGTTGGCAGACGGGGAAACAGAAGGTTGAAAAGGGAGGAAATACTAGATGTATTTTCCCTGTCACACATGCTACAGGAGACAGGGCAGACTACTAATGAGGCCTATGTATCTCTGTGCTACCTAGGCAGGACTGTAAATAGTTTGTACCATTTATGCATATTTATATAGGCAATGATCTTGATTTGCACTGACTTTTCCTTGCTTATTTGAACAAAATTTAATTATTTTAAATCAATGGATACACCGTTTTAAAACTATAAAACCTTTCACAGTCCACTTTTACCACTTGTATTGGGTTATACATGCTAAGTGATAACCTGAAAGAAATATGTAGAATGTATAGAAACCAGTATGATTTGACTGAAATCAACAGAACCAACCTAGGTTTGCTTCAAAAAAATGAATGTAATGGATTTGTAGTTTTTAGTCAGCATTGATATATATAGATGCAGTGTCTTCCTATGTATAGAACACATTGAAAAAGATTGAGATATAGGAATATAATTACTAGTAAGAGTATAAGGCAGAGAGAAACAGAGACTAAAAGCACTGAAGAAAGCAGACACCTGTGCCACATTCATGAGGATGTACATAAATCTTGGACTGTCTCCCTGATCATTTGAACCTTTGTAGATGTAAAGGCAGCCAGTCTTTCATGTTGCTACTGCAACTGCAGCAGGTGTTTGTGGCAACTGTATCCCATTTTGACAGTGCTGATTGTTTCAGTCTCGTGCTCATTGTACTTCTCATTTCTCCCACCTGCACCAAAACCATACTTAGCTTTGTTTGCAGTGGAAACATAGGATGGTGACATGGCACTAGGCAGATTGGTCAATTAGATGCATATTTGAGATTACTGGATGCAAAATGAGGATCTCAAACACAATAAGTAAGTATCCAGAGCTGCTTTCTAGGTAAAAAAAAAAAAGCATTTCTAGTGCTGGATCCTGGAAAGTAGCAGCAATGGTGCACAGAGATAATATTATTTATTTGTTTTCTGCATTTCTATGCCGCCTTTCTCAGCCCAAAGGTGACTCAATGCGGCTTACACTGGCATGATTCGATGCAACAATAAAACAAAATTAAAAACAATTAACACAAATTATAAAAACCCTGTAAAAGCATAAAACACCAGTAACTTCCTATTAGCTGAATTTTCAAAGACATTGTCAAGCTGTTCCATGTTCATTCTTTCCTGGGTTCCATATTCATCCATTACACTGTGTTTTCAAAGGCTTGTTCAAAAAGCCAGGTTTTTAATTTTTTTCAGAATGTCAGTAGGGAGGGGGGGGGGCGATTTAATATCCCTAGGGAGGGATATTCACATTTGTTTCAAACAATAGGAAAAGCTACAGGTGTGTTTTTCTCTTTGATAAATTACAGCCATGGCCTTTCACTGGCATTGACCCATTTTCAACATTTTACTTTCACACATGAGGACTAAAGGAAATATGCATGAAATGAAACTTGAATAGCATCAGGAGTGGCTTAAAGAGCTGGGCATGTTTAGCCAGCAGAAGAGAAGACTGAGAGAAGACATGATAGCCATGTATGAATATTTGAGGGGAAGTCATAGGGTGGAGGGAGCAGGCTTGTTTTCTGCTGCCCTGTAGACTAGGACATGGAACAATGGCTTCAAACTACAGGAAAGGAGATTCCACCAGAACATTAGGAAGAACTTCCTAATTTATTTATTTATTTCTCATATTTTTATCCTGTCCTTTTCACCCCTGGAGGGGACTCAGTGGGGCTTCACAACAAGTATTTATTCAATGCCAACAACAGTAATAAATAATAGCAATTACAACACTTAATTAAAGCATTACATTACTAAAACATTGCTTAAAATCATGCAGGTTTAAAATCTTAGTCCAGGTCATTCCATTGTCATTCACACAAATTGGGTCTCATTCTTGATTGCTGCCTCTACTGTTTGAACACTTGGTCCCATAACCAGTTGAGTTTCTTTCTAAAGGACAAGAGGGAGGATGCCAACCTTATGTCAGTGTGGAGAGAATTCCACAGCTGAGGGTCACCACTGAGAAGGCCCTGTCTCTTGTCCCCACCAGTTGCATTTGCCAGGACTGAGAGCAGGGCCTCCCCCTCTGATTTTAGACTTCATGATAGTCCATAGTGGGAGATGCCTTCAGGAAGGTAAGCTGGACTGGAGCCTTTCAGGGCTTTATAGGATAGAGCCAGCACTTTGAATTGTGCTTAGTAGCAGATTGGCAGCTAGTGGAGCTGGCGTAGCAGAGGGGTTGAATGCTCTCTGTAGTCCACTCCGGTAAACAACCTGGCTGCCATCAGTTGGACTAATTGGAGCTTTTGAGCAGTCTTCAGAGGCAACCCCACATAGAGTGCATTGCAGTAATCTATTTGGGATATAACTGTGAGAGCTGTTCAGCAGTGTTACTCTCTGCCCCAGAGTGTGGTGGAAGCTCCTTCTTTGGAGGCTTTTAAACAGAGGATTAAACAGAGGATGAGTGAAACCGTGAAGGGCCACCCAAGACGGGACGGTCGTGGCAGAGAGGTCAGACCAAGCGTGATCCCTGGGGAAGGCAACGGCAAACCACCCCAGTATCCTTGCCAAGAAAACTAAATGGAGCAGTACAACCAGAGATATGTCGGTATGCCATTGGAAGATGGGACTCCCAGGTCGGAAGATGGCCAAAATGCTACTGGGGAGGAGCAGAGGATAAGTTCAACTAGCCCCAGATGTGATGACGCAGCTAGCTCAAAGCCGAAAGGAAGGCTAGCGGCCGACGGTACTGGAGGTGAACGACAAATCCGATGCTCTAAAGATCAACACACCATAGGAACCTGGAATGTAAGATCTATGAGCCAGGGCAAATTGGATGTTGTTATTGGTGAGATGTCAAGACTAAAGATAGACATTCTGGGGGTCAGCGAACTGAAATGGACTGGAATGGGCCACTTCACATCAGATGACCACCAGATCTACTACTGTGGACAAGAAGAACATAGAAGAAATGGAGTAGCCTTCATAATTAATAAGAAATTCGCTAAAGCAGTGCTTGGATACAACCCAAAAAATGACAGAATGATCTCAATTCGAGTGCAAGGAAAGCCTTTCAACATCACAGTGATCCAAATATACGCCCCAACCACAGCTGCTGAAGAAGCAGAAGTAGATCACTTCTATGAGGATCTGCAGGACCTACTGGATAATACACCAAAAAGAGACATTATTTTCATTACAGGAGACTGGAATGCCAAGGTGGGAAGTCAAATGACAACTGGGATCACAGGCAAGCATAGTCTGGGAGAACAAAATGAAGCGGGACGCAGGCTGATAGAATTTTGCCAGGAAAACTCGCTGTGTATAACAAACACTCTCTTCCAACAACCTAAAAGACGGCTTTATACATGGACCTCACCAGATGGTCAGCACCGAAATCAGATTGACTACATCCTTTGCAGCCAAAGGTGGCGGACATCCATCCAGTCGGTGAAAACAAGACCTGGGGCTGACTGTAGCTCAGATCACGAACTTCTTATTGCACAATTTAGAATAAAACTAAAGAGATCAGGAAAAATACACAGACCAGTTAGATATGATCTCACTAACATTCCTAGCAAATATACAGTGGAAGTGAAGAACAGATTTGAAGGACTAGATTTAGTAAACAGAGTCCCAGAAGAACTATGGACAGAAGTCCGCGACATTGTTCAGGAGGCGGCAACAAAGTACGTCCCAAAGAAAAAGAAAACCAAGAAGGCAAAATGGTTGTCTGCTGAGACACTGGAAGTAGCCCAAGAAAGGAGGAAAGCAAAAGGAAACAGGGATAAGGGGAGATATGCCCAGTTAAATGCGCAATTCCAGAGGTTAGCCAGAAGAGACAAGGAACTATTTTTAAACAAGCAATGCATGGAAGTGGAAGAAGACAACAGAATAGGAAGAACACGAGACCTCTTCCAGAAAATTAGAAACATTGGAGGTAAATTTCAGGCAAAAATTGGTATGATAAGATGGCAGGGACCTAACAGAAGCTGAAGAGATCAAGAGAAGGTGGCGAGACTATACAGAAGATCTGTATAAGAAGGATAACAATATCGAGGATAGCTTTGACGGTGTGGTGAATGAATTAGAACCAGACATCCTGAGGAGTGAGGTTGAATGGGCCTTAAGAAGCATTGCTAACAACAAGGCAGCAGGAGACGACGGGATCCCAGCTGAACTGTTTAAAATCTTAAAGATGATGCTGTCAAGGTGATGCATGCCATATGCCAGCAAATATGGAAAACACAAGAATGGCCATCAGACTGGAAAAAATCAACTTACATCCCCATACCAAAAAAGGGAAATGCGAAAGACTGCTCCAACTTCTGTACAGTGGCCCTTATTTCTCATGCCAGTAAGGTAATGCTCAAGATCCTGCAAGGAAGACTCCAGCAATACATGGAGCGAGAGCTGCCAGATGTTCAAGCTGGGTTTAGAAAAGGCAGAGGAACGAGAGACCAGATTGCCAATATCCGCTAGATAATAGAGAAAGGCAGGGAGTTTCAGAAAAACATCTATTTCTGCTTCATTGACTACTCTAAAGCCTTTGACTGTGTGGATCATAATAAATTGTGGCAAGTTCTTGGTGGGATGGGCATACCAAGCCACCTTGTCTCTCTCCTGAGGAATCTGTACAAGGACCAAGTAGCAACAGTAAGAACTGACCACGGAACAACAGACTGGTTCAAGATTGGGAAAGGCGTGCGGCAAGGCTGCATACTCTCACCCAACCTTTTTAACTTGTATGCAGAACACATCATGCGATGTGCGGGGCTTGATGAATGCAAAGCTGGGGTAAAAATTGCTGGAAGAAACATTAACAACCTCAGATATGCAGATGACACCACTCTGATGGCCGAAAGCGAGGAGGAGCTGAGGAGCCTTCTAATCAAGGTGAAAGAAGAAAGCGCAAAAGCTGGGTTGCAGCTAAACATCAAAAAAACCAAGATTATGGCAACAAAAATGATTGACAACTGGAAAATAGAGGGAGAAAATGTGGAGGCCGTGACAGACTTTGTATTTCTAGGTGCAAAGATTACTGCAGATGCAGACTGTGGCCAGGAAATCAGAAGACGCTTACTTCTTGGGAGGAGAGCAATGTCCAGTCTCGATAAAATAGTGAAGAGTAGAGACATCAGACTGGCAACAAAGATCCGCCTAGTCAAAGCCATGGTATTCCCTGTAGTCACCTACGGATGTGAGAGCTGGACCTTAGGGAAGGCTGAGCGAAGGAAGATAGATGCTTTTGAGCTGTGGTGTTGGAGGAAAGTGCTGAGAGTGCCTTGGACTGTGAGAAGATCCAACCAGTCCATCCTCCATGAAATAAAGCCCGGCTGCTCACTGGAAGGAAGGATACTAGAGACAAAGTTGAAGTACTTTGGCCACATCATGAGGAGACAGCAAAGCCTAGAGAAGACAATTATGCTGGGGAAAGTGGAAGGCAAAAGGAAGAGGGGCCGACCAAGGGCAAGATGGATGGATGGCATCCTTGAAGTTACTGGACTGACCTTGAAGGAGCTGGGGGTGGTGACGGCCAACAGGGAGCTCTGGCGTGGGCTGGTCCATGAGGCCACGAAGAGTCGGAGACGACTGAACGAATGAACAACAACAACAAACAGAGGATGGATGGCCATCTTTCAGGGGTGCTTTGAATGTGATTTTCCTGCTTCTTGGCAGGGGGTTGGACTGGATGGCCCACAAGGTCTCTTCCAACTCTATGATTCTATGATTCTATCAGCTTTCAGTAGCCTGCTGTGGCTCATTCCAAGTATCACAATATGCTTAAGGAGAGACCCTTATGTACAACTCCAATTATGGAAGCATTATCTGCTTAATTCTGTTTTTAGAATGAATTTTATTCCATCTTTAATAACTAATGTAAGCATTCGAACATATGAAGCTGATACTTCTACAAAAATGTATTTAGAGTTCCTGTTATAATACAACATTCTTTGGATAGGTGTTGGTCCCCATATTGTTTGTAAAAGTACCATGGTAAATATCCAGAAAACTAATGTTATGGCAGATACTCAGGATCTCATATGCTGCTGTCATCTTCAGTTGAATGGCTTCTCGTTCACAATAACAAAACTGGAGCAAGACAAAATTGTAGCACATCCATCTATCAGAAGGAAAAATTACTAAGCCATAATAGCAAAAAGAACATTCCAAAGATGAATTCAAACTAATAAAGCTTCATCCCAACTGTATTAAATGCAAGGAAGGAAATCGGATTAGAATAGTATTAAAGCTGCAGTTAAAAGTCACTACACATCAGGAAATGAGCAAGCTGAATTTCCACTTGCCAAGCTAACTCATAGTTTAGTGTACATTTTGTAATAACAGTAATTTATTAAGGGGACATTAAACTTCAAAAATGAGATTCACATGAAATTTATCCATGTTATCAGTGCTCTGTGCCTACTCTGCCTTTTCTAACTATTCTTTGTATCCTTGAGTATTGTGTATTGCTCATACTTATACTCTTATAATGTATTTCTAATCATTGTAGAATTCTACTTTTAAACTGCTTAAACTTAGAAGAGAAGTTACATTGGAGATAAAATACGGGCTGGCATCTGTTTTCAGTGACAATATTGTAAGCTAGGCTTGTGACATTGTAATTGTTTAGTGTTTACATTTACAATAGTAAAACTATTGTCACAACTGCAAATACCTCCCACCCCCACCTTCACTATGTCTCCAAAGCCCACCTTAAAATCCAGGTATTTATACTAAAGGAGTTATCTGGTACTGATGAGTGGAGAATAGGGGAATGACATGCCTGGTCCAAGCAGCATTATGACAAGTAGAGGCAGGGACCTCTTCAGGGCCCTATCACAACTCCTTATTGAAGCATGGTTTCCTAATGGGGAGTGGACATATCCTTCAGTACTCTACTCACCAACATCAAAAAACTCCATGTTGTAGTATAATCGACTGGATTTTAAGATGTTTTGGGGGATCAGATTGAGAGATGGAAAGTAGCCAGTGCCACATCTCCAGTTTAGGTTTTCTTAAACTGAAGTATGTCTTGAATTATTCCTTGAAGATGAAATATTTCAAATTTTAGCATAGTTGTATCAACCTACTTAAGCTACTTAATTAAATGGTTAAGAAAACATTGTGTGTTTGAACCATAAAGCTTCCCAGGTTTATCATACAGATTCATAACATGTTGTTTATTATTTATAATAAATATTTTAGAATAGTCACAATAACATGCATTAAAATATAGAAGTGTGATCTTCAACAAATGTTCCAAAAGTTTCCAGTCAATTATACTTCCATGTAGGATATTATAAGTCATTGACATATAAAAACTTCAAGCAATTCAAGGTGATAAAATAGTCAATGGTCTTCGCTTTTTTTCTCCCATTCATTGTCTCTGTACTCTCTGCTTTACCTTTCTCCATCTCTTACTGGTAGAAAGTGCTTGGACTCAGAAACCAGCTACTGAAACCTCTGAAGTATATCCAGATTTGCAATTACCTAAGGGGAAATACAGGAGAGCTATTTTCTTCTGAGCTCCTGACACCCATGAGAACCATCAAATAAAGTGTTTGTAAAAGCCAATTGCATTTTCCTCCCTTCCAAAGACCTGATAGGGGCTTTTAGCAGAAAAGTCCGCACCAACCTGGACCCAATAAACCCGGATTGGGGCAGACTATAGTCTGCATACCAGCCCCCAAAACCCGCATTTTCCATGGGGGGGGGTGTCTAGATGTCCTCCAGGTAACTTCTGGGAAAACACTGAGACACCCAAACCACTCTCCCAAAAAGACTTTTAAAATAAAATAACTTATCTGGTCATCATTACGATGCTGCCGGAGCTCTCCTGGCACATAGAAATGATGCACCAGGAGAAGTAAGAGGCAGGAATGACACCTCCCCCCCCCCACTTCTTCTGGTGCACAATTTCTATGCACAAGGAGCGGGCTGGCAGCACAGTAGTGAGGACTAGGTAAATTATTTTATTTTTAAGGCTTTTCTGGGGGGGGGGGGGTTGGGGAGGGCATTAGAACCCTCTGGGATATTCCAGGCTCATGGCGCACAGAAAATTAAAGAGGTCTATTTAGACTGCCCCCTCAGAAGCCCCAGAACTTCTGAGGGGATAGTCCAGATAGCACCCACAGCTGGAAAGACCCAGGTCTTCTGAAACACCCAGGTCTTTCCAGCTGTCAAATAACTTTGGAACAAAGCAGTGTTTTTCTGCTTTGTCCTGAAGAAATTTGTTTCTATGTGGGGTACCATTTGGATGCACCACATAAAGACATGGGTGCTCACATGTTTTAGATGCTGCCTGGATGTACCCTGAATCACAACAACCTTGCAACATAGATCAGCTGCTCTGAGACCCATTCTGGGAGAAATGTGGCATAGAAATGTAACAAACAAAGAAATTAATAAGATCAGGTTAAAAAGGTCTGACTGGTGATATTCTATTGCTGAGTGCAGATTTGAATCTGCATCTCCCAAAATTTGTAAGCTGGTAATAAGGAAAGTGTTGTTCTAAACGCAGCCCTGCATATTGTTTCTTTTAAAGTCCTGAGGGTCCTAAACATCATGCAATTCTTCCTCAGGTTTCCCTCTAGCTGTTTTGCATCGGAAGGAGCATATTAAAGTGGGAAGTGAACCAGATGTTGACTTATTTATTAAGTGGTCCTTAGAAAGAGAGATCCTTCAGACATTCTGACTCAGGCAGCAAAATGTCTTTCAATGACACTGGAACTATTTTTAGCCCCTGACAATACGGCTGAAAGCAATTTTACAAAATCCTTTCAGTCAGGCTAAAACTACCATATTTAATCACATAATAGCTGCCATCACATAATAGTCACACTCCCCCTTTTGGGGAAGGCAGAGTTGGTATTTTGTCTTGCCCCGTGTAATAATCACACCCTTTGTTCACTTGCCCAAGTGAGTGAATTAAGGGTGCAACTGCCCTTGGTGCTACAAGGCTTGGCTTGACTGGGAGCTAAGTCATACTGTACAGCATCAAGGAAAGGGAGCAGGTGGGCAGGTAGTGAGTTCAAGTTCTGCAGGTAGTGAGTTCAAGTATGAATAAACATAACAGTTTAAAAAATGCACCAGTAAGGCCTTCTTGCGGATGACCATGAGAATTTTTTTTGGGGGGGGGAGGGCTGAAGCCCCCAAAGGCCCCCCCCCCCCCCGGCTACATGCCTGCTTGGAAGGCAAATGCTGGGGGAGCATGTTATTATTATGTTTGTGTTTATTTATACCCCATTTTTTCTCTCCACAAGGAGACTCCAAACTATGCTTTGAGGTGCAGCCACATGGGCAGGTGCCCATTTGGGCAGCTGCACCCTCAAATGATCTATTATGTAGTCAAAAAAGGTCTCCTCAATGGCGGCATTTTCACCTCATTATAGTTGCCAAAACATAATAGTCGCACCCTCCCACCACAAAATGGAGGGGATTGCAACTTATGTAACAAAAATAGGAAAAAAATATTTTCCTGGTTTGAAAGTGTTATTCTCATTTAATTGTGGGTTAAATACTTTGGAAGAAGTTGTTACACTCCAGAAACTTTGCTTTTGTGACTTCTACAAACTATGTTGAATTGTTTGAGACTTGATCAGATCTCCATTGAAAAACTATAGCAAAATATGCTGCAGGATGTACCGCAAAACCAAAGTTTTAGCAGTTTAATAAACTTTTTGCATATTATAGGATAGAACCAATTTGGAAGTGACATTTATAACTCAGGAACAAAAATTGTGTTACATAGAGTTATGTGATGGAACTTCATTTCTTTAAAGGAAGCTTAGATTTTTTTAAAATGCACTATTACCCCAGTGCACCTAGCATTACTTTGGTTTAACATATTATGTCCACAACACATGGTCTTACTACACTCATGTTGTTTGTATTGTAATAATCTTGCTACCTACCTGACATAAATTCTACCCATAATGTTATAGATGAAATAAATTTGAACCTTAGGGGAAGGGGAAAACCTCATATCACTCTAACTTTATTTTGTGACCATAGTATCTCTCACTGTGTCAAGAGTAGTTAAATGGCAGTCGGGACAAGGCATAAGACTGAGATGTGATAGGTTGAATGGAGGGATGTAAGCATTAGAGCTGTGCAAAGATTTGGAGGTCTGTTTCATAATTTGGTGATTTGTATGATTTGTTAACACAACTTTACAAATTACCAATCAGAATAGGACCCTCCCGAAGCATTATGAAATGAAACAGAAGCCTCCAAAACATTTTGGAGAGAGTAGTAAAGATTTGTTGTTTCAGAATGATTCAAATAGTTTTTCCCCCCAATGTAACATATTCCGTAATTGTGTGGGTGGGAGGAGGCAAGTGGGTTAATGTAACTGACAACAGCAGCTGCATTCTGTTTTTTCCTTTGTCAGCCAATCACACAGCTTTCTGCAATGCCGGTCTCCTCCCCTCAGTGTCTGTGTTTCTTTGTGGAGTTAGTAGGTGAAAGAGGATAGGTTTCAAACTGTGAAGTTCCTTGTCCATCTAGATTGCCTGTTTTTCAAATGCCCCCTTCCCCCCTTTTAAAACAATTTCCCAAATGTTTTTAACAATTCCTTCCATCTCTCATTCAGCAAACATTCAAGAATCTTTTCACACTATGTATGATAAATTGTATATTGGTACACATAGTACTATGTTTGTGTCATGTGAAAGAAACCCAAATCCTTCTTTCTTCTTCATAAGGCTCTATTTTTCAGGCGGCAGAGGAGCATGCTTTCCTTATATTTCCTTCAGAACAACTAGTAAAAAGAGCAAAAAAAAAAAATCCCCAGGATTGGCTTACAATGGAAGAGAGAACATTGAAGTTTCTGTTGTTCTTGTCATAATGCCTTATGTTCATTTACACAGGTATAAGTTAAAGCCAGTACAGACCATGCATCAGAGAGTCAAAGTGGAGCTCTACAGCCACATTAAGCTCTCAACCCGCAGTTTTGGTAACTCTAATCTCCTTAGCCTCCTTTAGATCTTTTCTGACAAAAAGAAGGTGAAGTA
Source organism: Anolis sagrei (assembly GCF_037176765.1). Lineage (NCBI taxonomy): Eukaryota > Metazoa > Chordata > Lepidosauria > Squamata > Anolidae > Anolis > Anolis sagrei. The sequence continues at coordinate 56,778,693 of NC_090023.1, read as the reverse complement.
CCTTTTCTGGAATCTTCAAGGAATGGCAATTTGATCTTACAACAGGCTGCAAGGTCCCTTGCACATTTTTTCAGTAATTCCCCATAATCAAAAGTATTTTTTTTTGCTCTCCTTGCTTAGTTTTTTGTCATTATTCATAGTCTGTGTGATCTCAGAGTTTGGTGGATACATAAGAAGAAAATTGGATCTACCTATATATTCTATATTAGATTTACACAAAGCATTTATATATGACCACTTTCAAAATCGCCATATAGGCTTTGCTTGAACATCTATTGCTTCTTCAATCATGAACAACTCCTGTTTAAAATATAATATAATACAGATAATGACCCTCCTTTCTCTCATTAGTCATTCTGTGAGAGGTGAAGAAGTGTCATTTTACTCATATTCTGCATGAGATGCATTTTTCTATCAAAATCTCAATGCAGTTTTAGATGCCAAATATAGCACAAATACACTTAGTCCTTTTTTTTTTAAAAAAAATCTTTATTTGGCATCAGTCAGATCAATTACTTGGATCAATTACTTGGCTTCACAATATCAATGAGAGATGTCAGCATTGATGTTTTGTTTGACAGAATAGCATGGTTCATTTTCTAGAGCACCAAATGCAGACGGATTTTCTCATGAATTTGGTATGATTTTCAGCAGAGTGAACATATAATAAATCCATTTCCATGGAGATAAAGAAGGAAATGGGAGATCCCTTCTTTGTCCCCGAGGAAAATGAAGGAAATGAAAATAAAAGTATGAAAGGAACTGAAAATATAAACCCTAAGGATTTCTACAGGTGTTTGTGATGTGCCCACAATCACAGTCTGTACAGACTTTGGACTTAGCAACAAAAAAGGTGCTTGGGGGCAATCCTGTACATTGACAACTGAGAGCTCCCCTGATGATTTCAAGAACATTGCCACAAAGTTCTTATCTGTGTTTTTTGTTCATGGAAAGATTCTTTTTCATATGTTCTAGTTACTATGGGAAAGTGCTACAATCTTTTGTCGTACTGTGCGCCGCAATGTAGCCATTTGTCAGAATGTCACACGCACTGCAGGATCTCATTGAGGTGTCATGCCCTCAAACCTATTCCTCCTGCCAGCAGAGAGGCACAATAAAACATGGCTAAGCACTGTGAAGAAAATAAATGGCTTTGTTTGTTGGGATCATTGGGAGATGTAGCTGTACTGTGAGTAGCATTCCACCATGTTATCTAAACACAGTTCATCATATGCACAGATAGTAACTAGAACATAGATTGCTTGTGTCATTATTCATAGAGCTCCCAGAAGATTTTTTTTTAGTGACAATAAAGGAAATCTTAGTTGAGTATCCACCTTCCCCCAGTTTATTCACTAACAATAAATGAAAACGTTGTGTGTTGTATACATTTTCCCATGTAGAATTTTTTTTGGAATTATAGTTTATTTTCAAACCCAGTTAAAAGTGTAAGTGGCCACAATGATCATACATACTACAAGATAGTTTGCATTACATACCCCTTTACCTAGGATTAAATACTAGGGAATGTAGTAAAACGTTTTAGTAGTTTGGGAACAGAGAGAATTTAAACGAATCTTAAGAATTATGGTTTTAAGCAGATCATGTTTGTAATTGTGGCAAGACTACAATGAGTCTATAAACATTTCGTAATAACCAATAGCTATTCTGTCCAGATGCATAATGCATTTAGGAAAAGAGGCCTTGGAAAGTAGACTTTCTTTCAGTTTTATGCCATCATCAGTTATCCATGGTCCAAGTAAGATTCATTTGTCCTGAGAGTACATTATATATTGATTTTGGGAAAACCATTTCTTCATTATATCTATTCATGAACCTGCTATAACAGTACCTGTTCTTTTAATCATAGACAAATATTTCTCCACCTTTCTCTCTGTTGCTGTTTAACCTGAAGTGTAGCACATGCGCACCTTCAAGAGCCAAACAGATGTGTGGCCTTTCTAATGATCTATTTTTTCTTATTTCTTTCTGCTTATGTTTCTTTTATTTCCCCAATTTTTGTTTTATAATAATACTACTACTAATAAGTAGAAGTAGTATTAGCAGTAGAAGAAATTTATTTCTTACCTGTCTCTCCTCATGGCTCAATTTATTTGCCTAGAAAAATGTGATGACCCACAAATTATCTCCACAAAAGGTAGCACACTCTTTTCTTGATCTTAGAGATATGATGCTTTGATTCTGAATGGTTTTCACTCCATGTATATTCTTTCCACTGTCCTAAAGTCCCTGTGACATAGATACTCAATTGTTACAATATGGTTAGGCTTCTTATGGGTCACTCAATGTCCTTAGAACTTGTTTTTCCTTCTGTTTCACCAGTCAGTTGTATTACGAGCTACTGATTCAAGTCAAAATTTGCTAACTTCTCTTCCTTCCCCAAATTTCAAAAATATTGAAACTTTCAATTAGTAAATAAAATCAAAGCTACAATCCTAAGCACACTTTTCTTGAGAGTAGGTCCCAATGAACACCGTTGAGCTTGTTTCTGAAGAGTGCACATGACTGCACAATATGCATATGAATTATACTCCTTTAGGGCATGTAACATATCTGATGTCATCAAGTACAAAAAGACTACTAGTATTGCTACATTGAGTAGAATAATTGAATAAAATGGTTAACAAGAACTATATCAGAAAAAAAATGTGGGAGCAATGTGTAAGACCTGGGATATAATAATTGATTCAGGATGGGGGGGGGGGGGCACATTTAGCTATAGTAAAGTAAGACCCATAATTTAAATGCATGTAAGTATCACATGCATTTAAATCAAAATCTACAAACCCACCAAGAAAATCCAACAAATGCTACGTTCAGCAAAGGACAAGAGGGATCCTCTCACCTCTGCAGGAGTCTACCGTATACCATGCAGCTGTGGACAAGTCTACATAGGGACCACCAAACGCAGCGCCCAAACAAGAATCCAGGAACATGAAAGGCACTGCAGACTACTCCAACCAGAGAAGTCAGCCATAGCAGAGCACCTGATGAACCAACCTGGACACAGCATTTTATTTGAGAACACAAAAATGCTGGACCACTCTCACAACCACCATGTCAGACTACACAGAGAAGCCATTGAAATCCACAAACATGTGGACAATTTCAACAGAAAGGAAGAAACCATGAAAATGAACAAAATCTGGCTACCAGTATTAAAAAATTCTAAAATTAAAACAGCAGAGAGAAAAACAGGCAGGGACATCTAAGCACCTTTCATTAAGAGTTTGCTCCAGGCACAGTCAGCCCATTGTATGCTAATCAAGGTGGTCAGTTGAAAAGATTCACACCTAGCCCAACTTACAAAAGCCTTTTGTCTCACCCTGGTCAGTCCACAGATATATAAACCCCTTTTTTCCCAGCTCCAGCAGACCTCTGAGGAAGCCTGCCATAGATGCAGGCGAAACGTCAGGAGAAATGCCTCTAGAACATGGCCATATAGCCTGAAAAAACCCACAAGAACTGAGTGATTCCGGCCATGAAAGCCTTCGACAATACACAAAATAGTAAAGACTTGGAACAATTACGGGATAAAGTCAAGGAATTGCCATTTTATTTAAGTAGACATACATTTGCAAGTGTTTGCTGCATACAGTGCAATACTTTTTATCTATTAATGTTCCATAATCATTAATATGATAATATGTTTTGGTTAAGGGGTCACAGTCTACTATCTAAATAATACATATAAAATATCATGACATGTTTTTGAATATTTACTGTATTTCAAAGAAAAACAGTAAACTAGCTGTATATGTAGAAAAGGAGGGTCAACAAAAACAATATGGTATCAACACTAACTTTAATAATAATAATAATAATAATAATAATAATAATAATAATAATAACAATAATAATAATTTGTTTGTACCCTGGCCTATCTCCTAGAATGGCATTGGCCTTTTTAGCTGCAGCATCACATTGTGGTGTTCAGCATGTGGTTGCTTTCATGCAGGGAAAGCACAATCAAAGCACCCACTACAGATGATGGCCATCCAGCTTTAATAATACTAATATTAACAATAATAACAGAGTTGAAAGGGACCTCTAAAGATCATCTAGTCCAACCTCCTTCATTCTGTCTTCATGCAAGGAAAGCACAATCAAAGCACCCATTACAGATGATGGCCAATCAGGCTTAATAATATTAATATTAATATTAATATTAATATTAATATAGTTGGAAGGGACCTCTAAAGACCATCTAGACCCAGGATCGCCTGTCTTCCTCCTTCCTTTCTCCCTTCTTTCCTTCCTTCCTTCCCCCCTCCCTCCACCCCTCCCTTCCTTCTTTTCCTAACTTCTTTTCTCTCCCTCCCTTCTTCTCTTCCTCAACCCCTTCCTACCTTCTTCCTTCCCTCCCTCCCTCCCTCCCTCCCTCCCTCCCTCCATCCCTTCCTCCATCCCTTCCTCTATTTCTCCTTCCTTGCTTTCTCCTTCCCTTCTCCCTTCTTTCCTGGCCCCAGTGAGGCAGTGGAGTCCCCTCTGCCTGCCTGATTTCCATCGCTCACAGTGGAAGCTCAGCAGGCAGGTAGACAGTGAGTGGAGAGTGCCCCGCAAGAAAAGGAGCACCTCCCTCCATGCCTGTCTTGCTGCATGCGTGCCTCCATTCCTTCTTCCATTGCTGCGCATGTGCCCTCTGCTTTCCATGCCATGACCCAGCTGGTGACAGGAGAAACAGAGTAAGATGAGTATGAAGGGAGGCATGCCTCTGTTTCTTCTTCTGCTGCCACACGCACAACCTGTCTGCTCTCGCTCAGCAACCCAGTTGGGTTGCTGCGTGGAGAGCAGAGGGCACGTGGCGGCGACAGAAGGAGAAACGGAGGCACGCACCACCCTCCCTGTTTGTGTTGTGGTGCGTAGGCCTCCGTTTCTCCTTTTAGCTGTGGCTTTGCAGCGAACGCAGTGGAGGAGGAGGCAGCGAAGGGAAAGATAAGGCCAGGCAGTGGAAGACTGGGTGGCAGCAGCGGTGGCAGTGGACCCGCCGCTGCTTGACTCAAATATAAGCCGAGCAGGGATTTTTGAGCCCATATAAAGGGCCGAAAATCTCGGCTTATATTCGAGTATATATGGTAAGTAAAAAAACAGGTTTACATCTAACAAACAAAATGAAACAAACAAACAAAAAAAACAACTACAGATCATTAACATAACTTTACAGGAGACAATGAAGATAATAAGATAATCAGATATTTCCTATACCTTGCCTCAGTCATTAATCAACATGGTGACTGCAGTCAAAATTAGAAGATTAGGATGAGCATCTATGAAGAAACTAGACAAGATCCTGAAGTGCATATATATATAATTGAATGCTAAAGCAATTTGCTGTGCCATGGTTATGCTTATGAAATCTGGACTGCTAAAAAAGAGAAACCAATAGGTCCTAAAGCAAATCAGGGCTAATGTGTTTCTGGAAGCCAAGTTGATTAAACTGAGGCTGGATCTACACTGCCATATGATTCATTTTAAAGCAGATAATCTTGATTCAGAAACTGGATTCTATGGAAGTGTAGATGGGGGCTGAGACTTTTATAATTAGGATATCAGAACACATGACTCATTATCTATTAAGGTTCTTCTCAAAGGTAGGAACAAGTAATTTCTGCAATGGTCTTCCCACTGTGACTTGCACGGAGATAAACATTTTCTGTTGAGAATATATCACATTCTGTATGAAAAAATAATATTTCAACACAGAACTATTAATTCCTGCACAGATTCTCTCAGCAATCTCAAGGATTCAACCAAAGCTCTGGGCACTACTTTTTTTTCCCTATTTCTCAGTTTTCACAGATATGGTCAAGGGTGTATTTATACTATAGAATCAATGCAATTTATAGCATTTTGACTGTCATGGTTCAATGCAAAGCAAGCACAGAAATTGCAATTTGGGTTGTAGACTCTCTTAGGAAGAGAAGGCCAAAAATGTGTACAAGTCATATGATTTCATATAATTGAGGCATGACAACTAAACTGATGTCAAACTGCATTAATTCTATGTTATAGATGCACTCCAAGTCTCCACGAGAAGTTTTACTATTGTTCTTCGCTGCCGGCATGTCCTATCCTGTATCCAACTGCCTTTAAAATGACCCTCAAAAACTTCCCACTATATTTCCAATTGAAGACAGTTGAATTAAAATAATAATAAAATAAAAATAATAACACTGGGTAATACACAATTTGCTGCCTCAAATGTTAGCCATATACATATATATATATATATATATATCCTGCTGATTCCAAATTTGGTACCAGTTTTCCCCTACCAGTTCTAGTTGTTGAGATACAGATGCTATATACCACTCTTCATCTGCTTGCCTATAAGAAATCTTGATAACTAGAAGAGATGTGGTCTATCCAATGCAATTTTCTGAATCAGCACCCCAAATAATGTGGTCCTCAGCTTTCCTAAACTACATTTCCAGGAATTCTGCAGGATCAGATGAAATGACTGGCAGATGATAGCTTCCATTTTATAATGCTGGTGGAAAAACAGATGCAGAGTCCATACAAAAGAAGAGGGACAAAGAAAGAGTGAAGCTTTCAAGCTGTTCTACTCTTAACCCTGACTTGAAGAATCAAATGGCCTTTAGCTGGATCTTTCTTCAGCATAATTAATTAGTGAGCTGGATGCAAAGCCACTCTCCTTAAGTCTGATATAAGAGGAAGATAGAAGGAGTGCTTTTTAGCCTCAGCTGTGTACACATAAAATTCTAGTCATCTTTATGATAGTGAGGTTTCTAAAAGAAAATAGTAGCCTAAGATTTTAAAAAAGCATTTTCCCATTATGTGGTTAGATGTTTTATGCTCATAGGTGAATCTATGAGAAATAGTTCAGTGAAACTCAGAGACATTTTTACATGCAGAAAACAAATTTCTCACCCTGGGTGCTTACAGAACTCAATACTTTCCTGGCAAGAGACTGAACAATTGTTTGAAGAAATAAAGTACCTTTCTTCCTGAAGCTATATATCTCTAGAAATTATTGACATAAATCTCTCAGAATAAGGTCACCTATAGAACAGGTTATTTAATTAATGATGTTATTTATTGTTTTAATTGATGTGTCTTCGCTGTCCAGTTACTATGGCACTTTATTGATCACCTTCCTTCCTTGGTTACCCGCAACACCTGAACAGCTATTTTAGTACTCACTGCTTTTAAGACATTGAAGCTTTGCCTGGTGAAACAAATAAATACCCACACCCATCCACAAGAATAACTTGTAGCAGCAAGTAGCAAGCAGCTTCCACATAAAAGATTTTAGCCATTGCAGTTCATTGATTTAGCAATGTGTGCTGCATTTCAATGTGGTAGACAGCTTCAGATATTTTGTTATTGTTTTATTCTTTAAAAGTTGCTCCCTCACTTCCCCTCCCTTTTGGTTAAAGGAGAAAGCATTCAAAGAACTAAACTCCCTCCCTAATTCCCCATTCCTCTTAGATATTTAGAATTAGTATTTTGTTACTATTGTGACTGAGGTTAGCAATCTTAGACAAATGCTGCAAATCGAACTTCATTCTTTCCACAGCAGAAAGATTTGCCACAAGAGGCCTAAATGGGAAATCTCAAGTCTTTTTACTAAGTCGTTGTGCTTCAGGCTCAACAGGCACCCTGAAGCCTTTTAAACTACAGTTTACTTTCAGTCTTCTGCTCCTTCTCAAACCCTCAACATTACAACCCTTTGCACTTTTGTGAAATAAAAATCCCCATTCTGCTTTAAAGGACTTGGTTAGAGCTAAGAATCAAGTTCCCTGTATTGCACAACAAATTATCTAATTTACAATTTTTAGCAAACAGAAAGACTGTGAAATCAATAGCATTGAATCAACATTGCATAGATTACTAAAAGCATAACTAAACCTACGTCCAAATCAATATTATGAGAAAGAAAACTGGGATTTCTCCATTTATTTTTCTGCATTCTATTTTTCACTTGCTCTTTATTTATTTATTTATTTATTTATTTACTGTATTTGTATACCGCCCCTCTCAGCCTTCTGGAGACTTGAGGTGGTTTACAAGGCAAAATTAAATGCTACAAAAACACAAGTACAATTTTAAAACATTAACATCAATAAAATCATAACAAAAGCAATAAAACATAAGTAAATAAATCCTCATTAAGACATTGTCCAGTCCCATTGTATGGTTGTTCCATTTTCCTATGTCCGCTACTCAATATTTGCAAAAGCTTGCTCAAAAAGCCATGTCTTGAGTTTTTTCTGAAACGTTAAGAGTGAAGAAGCCGATCTGATTTCCCTAGGGAGGGCATTCCACAGCCAAGGGGCCACCGCTGAGAAGGCCCTGTCTCTTGTCCCTGCCAGACGTACTTGTAACGAAGGAGGGACCGAGAGCAGGGTCTCTTCCAATGATCTAAGGTGAAGAACTAGGGCTAAGACCCAGTTTATATAGACTGTAATGTTATTAACTGCCTTGCAGCTAACATTGTAGAATTAATGCTATTTGACATCACTTTCACTATCAGGGCTAAATGATATGGAATCATGAGAGTTGTTGTTTACTGAGGCACCAGCACTCTGGCAGAGAAGGCTGAAGGTCTTATAAAACTGCAACTCCTTAATAGTGCAAATCTATTTTTACATTTTTTTTAAATTTTTCAGGGATGTTTTTCAGGTTTTCTTTTAGCACTGGTTTAGAATTTTTCCTTAGTTTTACTTTCATTTTTTGTTGTGAGAAGTTAATGGTCTGTGCCACATTCTGCTGGTGGTCTTGTTTATACAGAGAGAACAGAGCTTCTCCATTTTCTGTTTCCCAGCTGATTTCTGTATTGCCTGATTAACACACATTGGCTCCACAAAATCCAGTCACTCTTCTGCTTCATTTATTGATCCTAGGCAAAATTCTACTGTGATGTCTCATAGTTTTACATTTAGTAGTTTTTAGTTATCAACATCTCATTTTGGCAGGTGATCAATCTCTCCTGGACTTCAGCACAGTAGTTTTTAAATTTTCTAATGCTTTTGTTTCTATACTTGGAGTATAAATGTGAATTATTGTTATGTTGATGGGTCTTATGACTATGATTCAGTCAGACTGCATTATATCCTTTGATTACTTTTTAAATTATCTTCACATTATTTATGCCACCACATTTCTCCATAGATTTTCATTTCTTTAGCAATTATCAGATACAAAATGGCTCGTTCCTTTTTTGCTTTAGTTCACCCCAAGGATTTCAATGTGTATAGGTTTCATTTCTTGTTTTAATATATACAGTTTCCCCTCAATTATGCATTCTAATTCTAGGTTCCTTCCTATAATGTATGTTGTGCAGCTTCAGACTTTCCTTTCACCTCTGAGCATGTAAGCAGCTGAAGTTATTTCAGCTTGAGTGAAGTTGCATTATTAGTCACAGTGCTAATCATAGATATCCTCTGCTCTACCTCAGTGGCTTGTTGAGTCCTTTGCAACCTGTCTCATCTTTTGGCATTACCTCTTGTTTAATTTTAGATTGTGTCATCATAAGGTTTTCATGGTAAAAAAAAACATTCAAAAGGAGTTTACTGTCCCTCCTCTGCACAGTACAGATAAGCATTAGCTATGGTGCCATTGCTGCTGTCCCAGAGTAATATGTACAAACACATCACTACTGCTGCTGCCTAGCAGTTGTCTGGCACATTGAGTCTGGGCTTTCAGCAAAAGCCTGCCTGATATGGGAGAGCCTATGGGCAGCACTGTTGCCTCTTACCTCACAGGATAGATAGTTCCATGGGAGGGATGTTATCTTTTAGAATAAAACACTTAAATATAGTGTTGATGTCCCAGGCAATATTTCTGCAACAGCTCTCAATGAACATTTCCTTTCTAATCCCAATGTACAGTGATGAAAAGCTCCCTGTGAGAAGAAATACATACATGCTGGTATTCTCAAGAATCTCCCAATCTATAATCTTAATTTATCTCACTAGAGGTTGTGAATATGTGAAAAATTATCCTTTTAATTAAAAAAAACTATGAATAAAGTGGCATTCAAATGTTCTTATGTCTTCCCTGCACTCAAAAGATAGTAGATAACAGTAGATAACAGTAGGCATTTTCTTTAAAAGCAATGCCCATCCAAATTGTAACAAGGCTTTCTGCTGCTTAAGGGGGGAAAAGCTTACTTTTAAATTGAAATTCTTTTGCATTAACTCTGTGAATTCAGTACAGCAAGCTTTAAATGATAAATGATTATTTTTAAAAGGCTCACAGCAACTATCACATCTTCTGTGTACTCACTGCTATGCTACTGTATTTTCTGTAATAATTACTTGGATAAACTGAGAAATCTTCACAAGCCCTTATCTACAGTACCAGAACAGTATTTTCTATGTTTTACATGTTTTTTTCTGATTTCTCTAGGCCTACATTAAAAACAAACAACAACATTGTGAGTCATGGGTTATGAACTAGTGACCTAGATATTACTGAAAGAAGCCCATCATCCCCAGTATAATTGAAAGGTCAGGAGAGATTGCTACCTGAACATGGTTATACAGCCCAATAAACTCACAGCAACCCAGTGATTTCAGCCATTAAAGACTTCAACAATACAGTACTCACATTCATTGGCCATGGGATGACTTTCCTTTCGTCTTAACTTTACACAAGCCAGGCTTGACTCTGTGGGCCTGTTTAAATGGGCCACATAGCTCAAGTTCAAGAAGAAGTCATTTCTGGGGATCCAGATGACATCCATTGATTTCTGGTCCCTAATACTGGGCCCGGTCCTGTTCAGCATCTTTATTAATGACTTAGATGAAGGGTTAGAAGGCAGGATCACCAAGTTTGCAGATGACACCAAATTGGGAGGGATAGCCAATACTCCAGAGGACAGGAGCAGGATTCAAAACGATCTTGACAGATTAGAGAGATGGGCCAAAGCTAACAAAATGAAGTCCAACAGTGACAAATGCGAGATACTCCACTTTGGCAGGGAAAACGAAATGCAAAGATACAGAATGGGGGACGCCTGGCTTGAGAGCAGTACATGTGAAAAAGATCTTGGAGTCCTCGTGGACAACAAGTTAACATGAGCCAACAATGTGATGTGGCGGCAAAAAAAGCCAATGGGATTTTGGCCTGCATCAACAGGAGCATAGTATCTAGATCTAGGGAAGTAATGCTACCCCTCTATTCTGCTCTGGTTAGACCACACCTGGAATATTGTGTCCAATTCTGGGCACCACAATTGAAGAGAGATATTGACAAGCTGGAATGTGTCCAGAGGAGAGCGACTAACATGATAAAGGGTCTGGAGAACAAGCCCTATAAGGAGCGGCTTAAGGAGCTGGGCATGTTTAGCCTGAAGAAGAGAAGGCTGAGAGGGGATATGATAGCCATGTATAAATATGTGAGAGGAAGCCACAGGGAGGAGGGAGCAAGCTTGTTTTCTGCTTCCCTGGAGACTAGGACGCGGAACAATGGCTTCAAACTACAAGAGAGGAGATTCCATCTGAACATGAGGAAGAACTTCCTGACTGTGAGAGCTGTTCAGCAGTGGAACTCGGAGTGTGGTGGAGGCTCCTTCTTTGGTAGCTTTTAAACAGAGGCTGGATGGCCATCTAACAGGGGTGATTTGAATGCAATATTCCTGCTTCTTGGCAGGGGGTTGGACTGGATGGCCCATGAGGTCTCTTCCAACTCTTTGATTCTATGATTCTATGAAAACTAATTATCCTGATTTTACTCTGTATTAGGAAATGGTGGGGAATGCTCTAGAGCTTCCTTTTGATATATATGTGAACAGTTGGGCCAATTTTGATTTGGAACTGTCCCTGCTGCTCACATGGGCCAGTGTCTCCATCCTGCTTTCCTGTATTCTACAACTTAGTAGAAAAAGAATGGCATTTTTCTTTATCATTGTTGATTTCTGTAACAGTGGCCATCATTTCGTGCCTTTGCCGATGTCACCCTCAGGACTCTGCACTGCCGCTTATGCAGTCTGGGAGCATCTTGGTGAAACTTGGGTTGGTTCAAAACAGCAATGCTTTAAATCAACCCAGATGTTTATGATAAATAAGTAAATAAAATAAATAAATATATAAATAAAAGAAAAGATACATATGTCAGTTTATTTGTTGATATTACTGGTCAATGCAGGTGTGTATGAGCCTCTGTATGTGCAGACCTGAGTGTTTTAAGAAATCTTTGGGTTAGACTGAATTCCTGGGTTTAATTTTTTTTGACAGATGTAGTGGATTTGTCTGCTGTCTAATTTGTCATGGCTTTTTTGTTGTTTTATGTTTATATATTTCAGTTTGGTAAACTTTGGACTAACTTCTTCACTTTCATTTTACTTACCTAATAATGCAGAGTGTTTCCTACATGCCTTCCCATATTGTAAAGCCTCTTGTGGGGGGGGGGGGGGGTTACAATAAAATCAGTTGAATAATTTAAGATGAAGGAATAACAAGACAATAAATTCAAAACAATAAAAATAATTTAAACATTGTAAGACTGCATTAAACCAGTTGTTCCAAAACTCTTTCAGCCACAGAACCCTTTCTGAAGCATAAGTTTCTCATGGAGCCCAAAGAAATGCTTATATTATATTATATTATATTATATTATATTATATAGGAAATCAAGCAACTTAGAGTGGTTCATGGATGGTGAGATCTAGACCTCAGATAGTGAGATCCAGACTGTGGATAGTGAGACCCAGCACGTGAATAGCAAGATCCAGCACTAGGCTGCTGTAAGTGCATGCCTGATGAAATTTAAAGCTAAAACCCAATCTTCCCCAATCAAACAAATCTCACCAGTTGAAGCAGAAGCTACCAAGGAGTTTATTCAGACTGGCTGGAAAGGATGACAACTAGCAGTATGCCGCTCAAAGAAGCAGATATATTTTACAAAAATAATGCACACATTTTTATACTGTATGGCCTTTTTTTCCTGCTCATGCCCAGTTGTAGCCGGTCTCTGACCTCACAACTGCTGGGAGGATTCTCTCTGTGAAGTGGGGCTGTGGCACCCACCAACCAATCAAAAAGCGTTTTCCACTTGCAATGCAGATTTTTGCTCTCCAGTGGCTGTCAGGGGGCAGGATGATCAGCTGGACAAAAGAAAACATAGTTTTCTGAGTTGATTACATTGCCTCTCTTTTGAGATGAACAAAACAGGACCATTAGGTCCTTGATGGTTATGGGTTTCTCCTTTGTATTGTGAGTGACCCATCAGGGTGGTTCAGGCACCCATGGTGCTCATGTCTATTGTTGTCCATGCCAGGGTAATGTCCAAAGTGATGGGATTATGTGAAAGAAGAAATAGCATCTTGTATAAGTGAGGCAGGACCTCCCAGGATCAAGGAAGAGTGCCAGGTGATTAGTGTCATTTTTGTGTCCATGGGGCTGCACAAAGGACAGGTGGCCCAGTATCAGGGTCCAGCTGACCCTTGTACAGCTGGCCTTATGGAAATCAATGGAGATGGATTGATTCCAGAGGTGATGGGTGATTGTTGCAATGACCAGGAAAAATTCTGGAGGGCATTCTAGGGTCAAGCGTGCCAGTAAAAGGTTACCAGAATCTTGCTTCAGTGGCTTCAGGTCTCCACAAGTTTATAAACATGAAATATTACAAGATGCACACACAAACGGGGGTTTGTGGATACTGGGGGGAGCCACTTATGGGAGCCAGGGTACCCACAGGGGTAAGGATTGACTCGGAGTAAAGGGAAGTTAGAACAATATAAAACCATGCATGTATTTCAGTGAAATTGTTAAGTCCTTAAGAGTTTTTACAGGAATTCAAGTTTTAATGTGACACTGGAATTACATGAATGTTGACATCCACTGGATTTCTAAGGATATTTTTCTAACCAACTGAACTATCCAACCTATGATCTTTTTTTTTTTTACAATAAGTTCTAGACCTCTGTGCAATGCAATTGCTACAGTAGCTTTGACAAAAGATTGAGAGCCACTGTGTCATTAACAATTAAGCTACCAGCAGGAAAAGCCACCTTATTGTATGCAAATTTTTTGAAAATGATGATAGATAGATGATAGATAGATAGATAGATAGATGATAGATAGATAGATAGATAGATAGATAGATAGATAGATAGATGAAGTTGATGAATGACTTGTGGTAGGACAGAACAAGGATTCAGTCATGAGTCATATTTAAACAATATTTCAATGACAAAAAAAAACTTGGTTGTGGATGACTTTTACATCTGACATATACTCATGTTGAGGAAAACTCTGCATAATCTCCTGGGAGCCTCAGTTTAGCCACTTGACAGGTGAGGGGCTAGCCCTATAACCGTACAGAGTATAATGGGCATCTCTGACTACGGATTTGGGGCATCATAAAAGAAAAAGGAATATATATATATAGAAAGTATTTCTCCTTATCTATGTCATATGTGTGTGTGTGTGTGTGTGTGTGACATGAATAAGGAGAAATACTTTCTGCCACAGGTATCAAAATAACCTGCCAGGTTTGAATACTATGCATCTTGATTTAGGTAAGTGGGGAAAGTATCATTTGTTTGCTATAGTTATTAAAATCTCTTAGACTGATCCTGATCATAGATGTTGCAAACCTTGTTCTTTGTCATCCTTATAACGCTATAATGGAAACTGAAGGAAATATTAATAAGCATGTTGCTCTTTATATCTCGGGCAGAGGACCATTATCATTGGTCTCTCCCCCCCCCCCCCCCTCTAATACAAAATTAGAGTGCAAAATACTTCCTGGAAGCTTGGTTATCATGCCCCAAAGGTCTAGTTTATCTAACTGCTAGACATGAATCTTACATATGCAGTAGAGCAGAGAACCATTCCTACCCCCTACACTCTGTGTACAAGACATATATTACAAGATAATATATAATGTCGTCAATATGCATGTACTGTCACAAGCAGTCTTTTGAGCTCCAGTGATTCAATTAATAATCTTTACTGCATCCGGTTTTGCCACTGCCGCTCTAATGCCTTTTCTCACAAAAAGTAGCAGTGTATTGTATGACTGGCTGTATTAAAATTATAAGAAATCCAGACATCAGATGGGACATAAAAGTAGTCACCTTCTAAGAAAATAATATATCATCATTATCATCATCATCATCATCATCATCACTATCACCAAGAGCAGCACATTCATAATTGCAATAGATACCTTTTATGTTTATGATTCCTACAAGAAGAAGATATATTTTCTTAATCTTTCCAGCCCACTGATAAAAGCCAAATAGCTGCAAAAAAGCTCAGTTTCGTTAATGTCAAATCTAATGGAAATAAAGGCAAGTATGAGGGAGAGAGAAAGAGGAGGAGGGGAGAAGGGAAATGCTATGCTCTCCTTCATATGAGTTCTGCACACTACATTGACCTAACCTAGGTGACCACGGCAGCATTAGTTTTCCCTCTAGTGTTTTCTTCCACTGTGACAGTGTGTCAAGGATTACATAGAATCTGTGGTGGCTGCCAGCCCAAGAAATATGGCTTGAATGCTGAATTGCTTCAAGGCTGACGAGGAAATGGAGAGCCAGGGCGAAAAACCCACATGATAGACAAAACGAAACAAAGAAGCATGCATTTACTGGTAATGAAAACCCTTTGCTTGGGATAAGCCAGTTTATGTGCACAACAAGCAGAAAGGACACAAGCAGATAAGCCATAGTCTAAAGTGACCCCAGAAGAATTTTGCTTGTCATTGACAAGAATGACTCTAACTGGCCTGAAGTTAAAATGATGCATGTGGTGCCAAAAACTGCAGTCAAGCAAGGATAAGCCTGTAAATGAAATGCATGCCCATTTATACCATCTGCCACCAAAGTGTCAATAAAAAACAACAGTGGCACAGCTGAAACACCACAAATAGAAAGACTCTGTCAAAAATCAGGATTTGTCTTGTTGCAAAGTAGATTATGAGTGTTCAACTGTACTGATGTGGAGACATCTGGAGATGATTGATTAAAACACACCCACACAAATCTGTCACACTGAATAAATATACATATTAGTGTGAATATATATCTTGGGTACAGAAGAAGTGATTCTCAAAATCTTAAAATATGAAGGTCAATGTTAGGATCAAGTCACAAAAGTTGAAAAAATGCCAAGAGAACAGGGATCTTCATAACAAAAGTACTGCCGAACGCACATGTCAGAAGAGAAGGTGGGAAAAGCATATCTAAGCACCTGATATATTTTTCATCATGAGAGTGCAAGGAAACAGGAAGATCTATTGACATGAGTGTTTTCCTTAAGCCCAATAGATGGATAAACAAGCAGTTAAAGACACACTGTTTTTAACTGGGACACACTGTATTTATAACATGGCAGTTGTCTGCTACCACTTGCCAGGCTAGCTTGCAGTCAGCTCAAATTTCTGTGAATCCCTCTAGTGCCCATCTTCTTGTGCATAGACCATGAATTGAAAAAGATGCACAGGGAGAACCAGTGAATTGAGAACTGGACTGGAACCCTGGGGGACAGTGGTTAGAATCCCTGTTCAATCATGAAAACCTTCTAGGTGATCTTAGGCATGTCAGAATCCCCCCTTTTTATATTTTATTTGCATCATCCCACCAGGGGACTTCCATTTTGACCACAGTAAGTTGAAAACAGAGCCATATTTCTACAAAATTTAAGGATGTGAACTATGAGCAAGAAATGTTATTTGAAAAGGAAAAAATGTGTTCTTCACACCTTTTGACAAAGGATTTTGAGCCCCAGGTGGTGCAGTAGGTTAAACCATTATGTCAGTTGAACAGGTAGACCAAAAGATTGGCAGTTCATATCTGGGAAGCGGGGTAAGCTCCCATCTGTTGAGTTCTAGCTTACCATGCGGGGACATGAGAAAAACCTCCTACAGGATGGTAAAACATGAAACATCTGAGCATCCCCTGGACAATGTCCTTGCAGACGACCAATTCTCTCACACCAGAAGCAACTTGTAATTTCTCAAGTCATTCCTGACACAAAAATGTTGGCAATTGCAGGAGGTCATGGGGCTGCTTTGAGCTCTCCCAGGAACCTTGGATGTAAGCCTACCGAAGTCATAATTGGAGAGATCCTGTGTACCTTTAATGATTGTATGGAAGAAGGAATTTAAGCAAGTAGTGCTTTATAAGCAACTCGGTAACAAGCAACAGGTATTAAGATTTCCTCTTCTACACATGTTAAAATGTACAGGAGGCTTTCCAGTTTTCATGTTGTCAGTCCTACTTGGAGAACCAAATCCTTTTCACACCTGGTATATTTTAGGGCACAAAAGACCCCATTTACATCAAAAAGTGACCCAGAATTCAAATTTTGCATCAATTATGTAAATAAAAAAGGTTTGTCCTTGATCTAAAATGTCCTTTCCCTGCACACCATTAAGGGTGCATTAGGAAGCATTTGAAGTAAACACCTTTTTCCAAAATCAAATTAAGCTCCAAAGGAGCATGGTGACAACAAAATAGCTTTGAATAGATCATATTTTCTCCACTCCATGAACAGAAGTTTGCTGATGATCTGAATCTACCATCTGTGGACAGAAGATCTCTGATAAAAGAAAACATAACTGAAGGTTTTTTCCAATGATTCCCTTTTCTCCGTTCAGTACATCTCACAACTGATAGTAAAATGATAGTAAAATTATGAGAGAAAGGTAGATAATAGGCCTGTTTGATCGAGAAAAAAATTGTTTCTAAATTCGATTCTTAATTGGGGTTTTTTTTTGTTTCGATATTAAAAATATTTACAAAACTTTCCCAAAAATTTTTTCGTTATTTACGAAATTTCGTTAATATTAACGAATTTCGTTATTGAAGGGCAATAACGAATCGATTCGTTAAGATGGCGCTAGCGGTTTTAAAGCGCATGCGCGAATATTTACGAAATTCGTTAATTCGTTATTCCGAAATTACGAATCGATTAACGAATTTTACATTAACGAATTTTCGTTATCCGTTAATAACGAATCGATTCGTTAAGATGGCGATTCCGCGCTTTAGCGCATGCGCGGAGGCATTAACGAAATTCGTTAATCAGGCATTCGTTAATAATAAATAAATAAATAAATAAATAAATAAATAAATAAAAATAAATAATAATTAATAATAATAAATTGAAAATAAACAAAATAAACAAAAACATAACCTTACAGCTTCATCATACATTTAGATGGAACTAATTTTGTGTTTTTTTCATAGAAAATGAAAGATATTGCACGAGCAGAATAGAAGGGAGTCATTTTTTTTTGGCATTTATTTATGATTTCTTTCCTCCCTTATCTTCACCCCTTCCCCCATATATTTTTAAATTTTTTTATATTTTAAATATATTTTTTATATTTATATTTTTTATATTTTTTATATTTTTTATATTTATATTTTTAAATTTTTTTTATTTTATTTTATATATTTTTTATATTTTTTATATTTTAAATATATATTATATAATATATTTTAATATTGGTAATTTAATATATTGGTAATTAAAAGAAATAATTAAAAAAACATATATTAATAAAGTAATGTAACATAAGAAATAAAATAATAAAATAATATAACTGTCTGCTATATAAATAAGAATAATAAAATTATCAAATAGAATATAAATCAATAAAAAGTTAAACCAAAAATTAAAATACAGTCAGTTGCTAAACAAGAAGCAAGGTAAGAAATTGAAATTAAATTACTTAAGACTGTAATAAAATGTAATACATAAGAAATGTATTATATTTTTTTAACATAACAATACGAAATATAAATTATTTATTTATAATATTATTACAAATTAATTGTTAAAAATGCAGAAAGTAAATTAAATCAAAAGAAGAAAAAATATCATAAATTTCACTTTGAAACAACTATGAATATTAAATTAAGGGAAATTATCTGGCTGGGTGGTTTTGTTCGACAATTTTGTAAATTGTTTTTTTTTATAACAGTACTATATCGGTATTTCTTTCAAACCCGGAAGTGTTTCTTCTAAATCGAAGTTCTAAATCGAATATTTAAATAAGGGTTCCTTGACCATGCATCTTTTTAACTCCAGTTCTTGGGCAATTTGTCTTAAAATAACAGTTTTTTGTTAAGCTTTTTTGGCCAAAAACTCCCAATAACTTAACTCCTTCAAAACAATATATCTTTCATAGTATATTGGCCGTCCCCTTCCCGGCCTTTTCCCTCCCAGGGGGACATTGCTCGTCCGCCCCCCCCCCCCCCGGGACTGTCATGGTGTGCACATTTTTTACACAGCATATTGGCCGTCCCCTAGTGAGACAGACTGAGTCCTCCCGGGGTGGGCTCTTGACCCTGGCCCCCCCGGGATTGACCGCCTTTTTGTCTGCTGAGAGAAGGCCGATACCCTTCCCGGCCTTCTCCCTCCCATGCCACTGAGACAGAGTCCTCCCGGGGTGGGCTCTTGACCCTGGCCCCCCCGGGATTGACCGCCTTTTTGTCTGCTGAGAGAAGGCCGATACCCTTCCCGGCCTTCTCCCTCCCATGCCACTGAGACAGACTGAGTCCTCCCGGGGTGGGCTCTTGACCCTGCCCCCCCCCCCCCCGGGATTGACTGCCTTTTTGCCTTCCAGGCTGTTGCAATCATGCAGTATGGTGGAACGGGAAGGTTTTTTTGCTGATTTGTTAAGTTCACCTCCTGGCACCATGGTAACTTTCTCTCGAACAGTCATTGCAGCTTTGTTCGAGTGATGAGGAGTACTTGTGAGAGATGATGAGAGACTGGATACGGCATACTCATTCCGGTGGTACACACTCGGGATTCATGGTCACAGCGCCACCGCCGTCACTCAACTCATTGACCGCTGTCAAAGAATCGCGGCCTTCTTACACCACCGTAGCTTTAAGTCCGCAAAAGTGGAGTGCCTCCCACAACACCGGTTACTGCAGGATGTCCCCACCCGCTGGAACTCCACCTGCATCATGTGGGAGCGCATGGAACATCTTTGTCAGCCCAAGCTGACCCCCAACAACCAGGAGTGGATGATCATCACTCAGCTGGTCGAGATACTAGAACCATTCAAATTAGCCACCGAACATCTTTCAGCACAGAAAGCACTACAGCCATGTGGTCCCTGTCGTCCTGCGTTTGAAGAGGCATTTGGAGTCACTGCGTGGACAAAGTACATTGCAATCGTCACACCCTCCAACGTAACTTGCTCGACCCCCTTGCTGTGGAAAAGCTGGTCTTATTGAAGGCCAACTTGCCATTTTTGGGCTATCCCCAGATTGATCTGGATAGCATGGACGCGTAGATCACTACAGCCTTTACTGTGCTAAGTCGCTGGGTGGACAAAGTACATTGCTATCATGGCTGGGCCCCTGTTCACTCCACAGGCTTAGGAGGTGGCCAGAAAGTTGACTTTCCCCATCCGTAGACGTCTTCACATTTGTCTTTGGTGAAACAAAAGCTGTTTTACCCAGTTGTTGTGGCTGTCCTGCAGCTGTTTTTGCATCACTACAGGGCAAGCATTTTGAAATTTTTCTTTTTTAAAAGTTTCACTGCTACATATTTCTTTTATTCTAAAAAAAAATATATAAAATATTTGAAATAAAATGAAAACACTGCAGCGCATTTGTCTGCAGTTTTTGTGTGCCCTGTGGTATTTTCGCTGCACATCAGGGCAAGCATTTCATTTGTGTAGTTCCAACTAGTGCGGTCCATAAGCCAACACAAAATGCTTACAGTGCTCATTATTAGTGTAGTTCCAACCAGTGTGGCCCTTCTGGGAGTTAAGGGAGTTAAGGGAGGTAAAGAGGAGGGGAAAGTGTGTATGAAAGAGAGTTAAGGGAGGTAAAGACGAACTTTGGTCTCACAGCCATTCAAAGTCAAATTTTCATTTGAGTCCCGCGGTCTTCCCGGGTTAGGCTCATCCATTGCACTCCGTGTGTGCTGACCCCTGGGATTAAGTACTGGCCTACTCTCAGCAGCCAGGAAGACAAGGGAGTTGGGGGGAGGTTTCCCAAGTATAGGTCAGGGATGGGGACCAACCAAAATTCGCAATTATAATTATAAATAAAAAGAAGTGCTTCCACGAAAATGTCTGGGATTAAGTACTGGCCTACTCTCAGCAGCCAGGAAGACAGTTAGTGGGGGGGGGGGGGGGAAAATAATATGTATGTAAAATAATTTTCTTGACTATGATTTTATACCGCAAAATAATTTTCCAGGCTATGCATTCATTTTTTTATGGAGTTGGGGGGTTGGGAAGCCATGCAAAGTCAAATTTTAACTTCTCTCGGCGCTCTCCCCATGCTCTTAAACGAGTGTCCCTGTGGTCCAAAGTGTTTCCTTTTTAGTGTGTTCAAAGCAGGCCGGTCCCATCAATCAGGAACAAGTGCACGAGTACAGAAGTGCCATTGATCGCCAGGGTTGATTCGGATGATCTGGCTGGCTATGCGGGTGTTTCAATGTGTCCATCTGCAGTCCCCTGCCTTTCTTTGGTATTCGCCGGGAAGGAAGCGTTTCATCACACTGGTTGGAACTACAGAAATGATTTGGCTGGTTATGCGGGTGTCCCCTTCCTCCCTCACCGCTCCATGTGCTTCCCTCCCGAAGCTGTTGTGATGAGTTGGGGGGGGGAGGGCACTGGAGTGCCAAAGGCTGCATGTCAGGGAGTGGTGGGGGAGCGTTTAGTGCCTCTTTTCCGGGCACCCCAGAGACGATGCCCAACAGGCTGAAAGTACTCATTCTCCTGTTTGGACTGTCGGAGTGCCAAAGGCTGAGAGGGAAGGATGGGAGAGGAAGCTTGGGATGTAAAGTACACAAGGGCGTTACAGTGAAACTGAAAATGGCTCATTAAAATAATCAAGGCTGGAGCCGGGCAGCTATGTCTTCTGTATTCACTGCTCAGGAACACCGGTCAAACGGCCGCTTTGGTTACTCTAGATAACCTGTGTCCGATCGCATCAGGGCAATGTGCCAAAGGCCAAATGACAGGGAGTTGGGGGGGGGGAGCGTGTAGTGCCTCTTCTCCGGGCACCCAAGAGACGATGCCCAACAGGCTGAAAGTACTCATTCTCCTGTTTGGACTGTCGGAGTGCCAAAGGCTGAGAGGGAAGGATGGGAGAGGAAGCTTGGGATGTAAAGTACACAAGGGCGTTACAGTGAAACTGAAAATGGCTCATTAAAATAATCAAGGCTGGAGCCGGGCAGCTATGTCTTCTGTATTCACTGCTCAGGAACACCGGTCAAACGGCCGCTTTGGTTACTCTAGATAACCTGGGTCCGATCGCATCAGGGCAATGTGCCAAAGGCCAAATGACAGGGAGTTGGGGGGGGGGAGCGTGTAGTGCCTCTTCTCCGGGCACCCCAGAGACGATGCCCAACAGACGATGAAACTGATAATGGCTCATTAAAATAATCAATAATAATAATAATAATAATGTTCCCGCGTTCAGCAGGCAGTGACAATGTAAGAAACCGACGAGCGCAGTCCTCCATGATGAAGAAGTCCTAACGAAGGTGGTTTTCCCATGGTGAAACAAAAACAATTTCACCGAGTTCTTTGCCTCCGGGATGTGTGTATGAAAGGGAGTTGGGGGGGGGGGGAAGCCATCTAGGTGGCCTTTTGGGTCTCTTCCTAATGTAGGATTTTGTGATTCAGGATTCTATGATTCAGTAGAGACAGGCTAGCCATCTGTCAGGAAGGGTTTGAGATGCATATGAAGAGGCATCACCCAATGATCAAGGTGAGAGAAAGAGAAACTGGCAGCACCTGGAGCCGCAGGAAGAATACTCCCACTTTGCCAACTGCCAAACCCTTCCATATGGTAGAGCGGGAAGGCTTCTGCCGCTTGATGGCGCTCGGTTGCAGAGGACGAAGTCAAAGGTAAAGAAGGAGTGTACCGAGGTCTCCATTACTAAAGTCGCCTTTAAAATAATCAATAAAAAGTGTCCTGGGGTTCCTGTGATGCCCTTAGAGTGCCAAAGGCTGCATGACAGGGAGTGGGGGGGGGGGGGAGGGCACAGGAGTGCCAACGGCTGCATGACAGGGAGTTGGGGGAATCTTGCCATACAGTCGCCATAAAAATCATAAACTTGACTAAAATTCGCCATTAAAATCAATCATTAATCATTAATCATAAATCAAGAATAAAAGAAATACTTAGCTAATGATTAGCTAGCTTGTTTTTCCAAAGGCTGCATGACAGGGAGTTGGGGGGGGGGGGAGGGCACAGGAGTGCCAAAGGCTGCATGACAGGGAGTTGGGGGGGAAGCGTACACACATGAGTGCCAAGAAACTTCCCATAAAGTCGCAATTAAAATCATCAATAAAACGAAGTGCTTCTATGAAAATGTGGAGGACCGAAGCATTTACTTTGAAAAAATTAGTGCGGTCAAAGCTGGCCGCTTGCATCAATCAAGAACGAAAGTCGGAGGTTTGAAGATAGAAAATCTTTAGAGTAATTCCAAGACTGGTAATCATCAATCACAAACCAGAAATATACAGTATTTTGATGACCATCCTGAAGCTGTTGTGATGAGTTTGGGGGGGGGGGGAGGGCACAGGAGTGCCAAACAGGTGCCGGTAACCCGTTGAAACCTATTCGTGATGTCCCCTTTCTTGGGTGCTTGACAGGGTGTGGGGGGGAGGGCACAGGATTGCCAAAGGCTGCATGACGGGGAGTTGGGGGTAAACTAGAGTTGGCAACTACAGCACACTGCCACAGAAGAGTTTTAAATTTTTTTAAGAATATGATCTGGCTGGCTATGTGGGTGTCCCCTTCCTCCCTCACCGCTCCATGTGCTTCTCTCCCGAAGCTGTTGTGATGAGTTGGGGCTTCGTGTAGGCTTATGGGCTGCACCGGTTGGAAGTTACTACACAAATGAACAAATGACACGCATGCAAAGGCTGAGAGTTACAGTGAAACTGATAATGGCTCATTACAATAATCAAGGCTGCATGACAGGGAGTTATGGGGGGGGGGAAAGTCACCCACAGCCAAGCAGATCAGGGGAAACTTGCCATAAAGTCGCGATTAAAATAAGTAGCCATTGATCGCCAGGGTTGATTCGGATGATCTGGATGGGTATGCGGGTGCCAAAGGCTGCATGACAGGGAGTTTGGGGGGGGGAAGCGTACACACAGGACTGCCTCTTTTCCGGGCACCCCAGAGACGATGCCCAACAGGCTGAAAGTACTCATTCTCCTGTTTGGACTGTCGGAGTGCCAAAGGCTGAGAGGGAAGGATGGGAGAGGAAGCTTGGGATGTAAAGTACACAAGGGCGTTACAGTGAAACTGAAAATGGCTCATTAAAATAATCAAGGCTGGATTACAGGGAGTTTGGGGGGGGGAGGGCACAGGAGTGCCAAACAGGTGCCGGTAACCCGTTGAACCCCATTCGTGATGGGGTGACGGGGAAAATAAGACGGTTACCGTATATAAACTTGACTAAAAGTCGCCATTACAATCAATCATTAATCATTAATCATTAATCAAGAATAAAAGAAATACTTAGGTAATGATAGCTAGCTTGTAGTTTGCTTCCCCTTTGCTTTTCTGAACTTTCCCTATTTTTTATACCAACATAAAGTCGCATTCGTTTTTCCAAAGGCTGCAGGGAGTTGGGGGGGGGGCGTACACACAGGAGTGCCTCTTTTCCGGGCACCCCAGAGACGATGCCCAACAGGCTGAAAGTACACTTCAGGTGAACTCATTCTCCTGTTTGGACTGTCAGAGTGTCGGTGTTTGTTTTTTTAGAATTTTTTTTTGTTTTTTTTTTAAATGAACCAATGAAATGAAAGTCGGAGGTGGCGTCATGGCAAGTGCGTTGAATTTTTTTAAATGAACAAATAAAATGAAACGGCACGGCAAGAGAAGACTCACAGAAGTGCCTTGCAAGACAGCCATTCAAACTGAAATTTCCATTTGAGTCCCGCTGACCCCTGCGATTTCCCCAAATGCGGGAAACTGGCAGGGAATGACCGGGGAGACACCGTGATCATGAAGGTGGTCCTCCGGGGTTAAGCTCATCCATTGCACTCCGTGTGTGCTGACCCCTGTGATTAAAACCATCAATAATACGCATCAGGGCACCCTCCCAAAATATAATATAAAAAAAAAAATTGCCTAACAGTCGCCATAAAAAAAAGTGGGGAAATGGTGTATGAAAGGGAATGACCGGCAGGCAACTACTGGGGAAAGGCTGCATGACGGGGAGTTGGGGGGGGAGGGCACAGGAGTGCCAAAGGCTGCATGACGGGGAGTTGTGGGGGAGATTAACCAAAAAGTTGGGAAATTAACCAAAAAGCTCGCCCGGCGGTTTTCCTGCTTCTTGGCAGGGGTTTGTAATGGGTGGCCCATGAGGTCTCTTCCAACTGTTTGATTCTATGATCTGTTTTGTATTCAATATCAGGACAATGTACCTGCGTTTAGCAGGCAGTGGCAATGTAAAACTAAAGCAAAGCAAAGCAAAGCAAAGCAAAGCAAAGCAAAATTGATTTGAATTTATATATATATTGCAAAATAATTTTGCAGGCTATGCATTCATAAAGGGAAATCTTTAACTAACTCTAAGGCTGGATCTATACTGCCATATAATCCTGAATGTCAAAGCTGATGATCCCCATCATCATCTTTAAACAGGATTATAAGTGTCTACACTGCCATATAATCCAGTTAAAAGCACATAATTTTAAATAAACCTTCTATAATCAGGTCTGTAAATAAAGAACAATACTCAGAAAACAGATAGTAAACAATCAGGGCCAGCTAACACCTACTAACAAAGGATTCCCCCTGGCAGGAAACAGCCAGGCTTTGAAGCTGCAAGGCTATTCAATGCTAATCAAAGTGACCAATAGCAACATTCACACTTGCCTCAAGCAAACAAGACTTATTTCTCCCACCCTGGACATTATTCTACAGATATATAAACCCCACTTGACTAGTTTCCAACAGACCTCGCAACTTCTGAGGATGCCTGCCATAGATGTGGGCGAAATGTCAGGAGACATCGTAATGAATGATCCCATTGGAGCGATCTCGGCCTACCCCTACGCACTTCAGGTGTACTCATTCTCCTGTTTGGACTGTCAGAGTGTCGGTGTTTGTTTTTTTAGAATTTTTTTTTTTTTTTAAATGAACCAATGAAATGAAAGTCGGAGGTGTTGCTGGAGTGGAACGTGGCGTCATGGCAGGTGCGTTGCAGAGGAAGGAGGAGGAGGAGGTAAGCACACAGGCAGCGCTGGAGGCCTTTTCCTTATAAGTTATAAGTTACAGTGTCCAAATGGAGACGCAGACACACAGGAGAGTTTCAGTATTTTTGGGAATTTTTTGAGTATTTTTTGGAAAAAAGAAATACACTAAAGGTATTTTTTAAAAATAGTCAGCAAAGCAAAATGAAGCAGAGAATGGCGCTGCCGTGGGCGAGGAGCAGCCACAAACAGGGACCAACTGGAGACACAGACACACAGGAGAGTTTCAGTATTTTTTGGAATTTTTTTGAGTATTTTTTGGAAAAATGGAATACAGTAAAGGTATTTGTAGAAATAGTCAGGAATGCAAAAAAAGGAGGAAATTATCGTAATGATCCCATTGGAGCGATCTCGGCCTACCCCTAGTACGCACTTCAGGAGTACTCTTTCTCCTGTTTGGACTGTCGGAGCGAAACTGAAAATGGCTCATTAAAATAATCAAGGCTGTATGACAGGGAGTGGGGGGGAGGAAGCGTACACACAGGAGTGCCTCTTTTCCGGGCACCCCAGAGACTCTTTCTCCTGTTTGGACTGTCGGAGTGAAACTGAAAATGGCTCATTAAAATAATCTAGGCTGTATGACAGGGAGTGGGGGGGGGGGAGGGCACGGGAGTGCCAAATTCGGAGGTGTTGCTGGAGTGGAACGTGGCGTCATGGCAGGTGCGTTGCAGAGGAAGGAGGAGGAGGAGATAAGCACACAGGCAGCGCTGGAGGCCTTTTCCTTATAAGTTAGAGTGTCCTAGCAAAAAGGAAGACATTTCAAATAAGTTTGGGAGCCGGGATATTCTCCTTAAACTGCCTCTCCTCGACTGGGATAACATCGTAATGATCCCATTCGAGTGATCTCGGCCTACCCCTAGTACGCACTTCAGGTGTACTCATTCTCCTGTTTGGACTGTCAGAGTGTCGGTGTTTGTTTTTTTACAATTTTTTTTTTGTATTTTTTAACATGAACCAATGAAATGAAAGTCGGAGGTGTTAAAATGAACCAATGAAATGAAAGTCGGAGGTGGCGTCATGGCAAGTGCGTTGAATTTTTTTAAATGAACAAATGAAATGAAACGGCACGGCAAGAGAAGACTCACAGAAGTGCCTTGCAAGACAGCCATTCAAACTGAAATTTCCATTTGAGTCCCGCTGACCCCTGTGATTTCCCCAAATGCGGGAAACTGGCAGGGAATGACCGGGGAGACACCGTGAACATGAAGGTGGTCCTCCGGGGTTAGGCTCATCCATTGCACTCCGTGTGTGCTGACCCCTGGGATTAAAACCATCAATAATACGCATCAGGGCACCCTCCCAAAATATAATGTACAAAAAAAACTTGCCTAAAAGTCGACATAAAAAAAAGTGGGGAAATGGTGTATGAAAGGGAATGACCGACAGGCAACTACTGGGGAAAGGCTGCATGACGGGGAGTTGGGGGGGGGGCACAGGAGTGCCAAAGGCTGCATGACGACGTCCAAGGTAAAGAAGGAGTGTACCGTGGTCTCCAGTACTTTCCCATTTTTCCAAAGGCTGCATGACAAGGTATTTTTTAAAAATTGTCAGAAATGGAAAATAAAGGAGGAAATCTCCCTGCTGTGGACCAAACACAGCCACAAACAGGGACCAAGTAGAGGACACAGCCACACAAGAGCTTTAGAATATTTTTGAATTTTTTTTGTATTTTATTGAAGAACAAATGAAATACACTAAAGGTATTTTTTAAAAATAGTAAAAAAAGGAAAATAAAGGAGGAAAGGCTGCATGACGGTGAGTTGGGGCGAACTTGCCATAAAGTCGCCATAAAAAAAAGTTGCCATTGATCGCCAGGGTTGATTCAGACGGGGGAAAAGTCACCCACAGCCAAGCAGATCACCCAGTGCGTGGGAGAGATGATGGCCCGGCCGCTTTGGTTACTCTAGATAACCTGGGTCTGATCGCATCAGGGCAATGTTCCCGCGTTTTGTACGCATCAGGGCACCCTTTAAAATCATCAATAAAAAGTGACAGGAGTGCCAAAGGCTGCAAAGGATGGGAGAGGAAGCTTGGGATGTAAAGTACACAAGGGCGTTACAGTGAAACTGATAGTGGCTCATTACAATAAAAATCAAGGCTGAATGACAGGGAGTTGGTGGGGGAGGGCGTTATTGGCGCGGGGTCGATTCGTTAAGGATATAACGAATGTATTCGTTAGTACGTCGGACGCGATCGCGCATGCGCAAAAGCGACTTCCGAAACGTCGTTATTACATACATACGATTAGATTCGATATTGAGATTAATAACGAATCGATTCGTGAAAGCGAATATATACCTTTTTTTTAAAGAATATAACAAACAAACTAAAACAAAACTAAAACAAACAAACTAGAGGACAAAATCCCTGTTGTGAAGCGTACACAGGACTACAGGAGTGCCTCTTAAAGAAATGTATAAATAAAGACATAATAGCAGCATTTTTTGGTGAGTATCTTTGTTTTCCTTTTTTAAATAATTAAATCAACGAATAATAGTAGCAGCTGATCTACTATTAAAATATAATTTTTTTTTCTTTTTTTTTTCTTTTTTTTGGTGGTTTTTTGTTTTTTTTTATGAGGTAGGTAGTTGTTTATGGGTAAGGGAGTTGGGGGAGGGGGGAAGCGTACACAGGAGTACAGGACAGCCTCTTCTCCTGGCACCCCAGAGGCGATGCCCAACAGGCTGAAAGGGGACCGGTAGGGGATGACAGGGGAAAGGGTGTATGAAAAGGAGTTTGGGGGGGGGGGGGGGCAACACGAAGCACTAAAGTACACAGCAGGGCAATCTTCCCGCGTTGAGCAGGCAGTGGTAACGCAAGGCAACACGAAGCACTAAAGTACACATCAGGGCAATCTTCCCGCGTTGAGCAGGCAGTGGTAACGCAAGGCAACACGAAGCACTAAAGTACACAGCAGGGCAATCTTCCCGCGTTGAGCAGGCAGTGGTAACGCAAGGCAACACGAAGCACTAAAGTACACATCAGGGCAATCTTCCCGCGTTGAGCAGGCAGGCAGTGGTAACGCAAGGCAACACGAAGCACTAAAGTACACATCAGGGCAATCTTCCCGCGTTGAGCAGGCAGTGGTAACGCAAGGCAACACGAAGCACTAAAGTACACATCAGGGCAATCTTCCCGCGTTGAGCAGGCAGTGGTAACGCAAGGCAACACGAAGCACTAAAGTACACATCAGGGCAATCTTCCCGCGTTGAGCAGGCAGGCAGTGGTAACGCAAGGCAACACGAAGCACTAAAGTACACAGCAGGGCAATCTTCCCGCGTTGAGCAGGCAGTGGTAACGCAAGGCAACACGAAGCACTAAAGTACACATCAGGGCAATCTTCCCGCGTTGAGCAGGCAGGCAGTGGTAACGCAAGGCAACACGAAGCACTAAAGTACACATCAGGGCAATCTTCCTGCGTTGAGCAGGCAGTGGTAACGCAAGGCAACACGAAGCACTAAAGTACACATCAGGGCAATCTTCCCGCGTTGAGCAGGCAGTGGTAACGCAAGGCAACACGAAGCACTAAAGTACACATCAGGGCAATCTTCCCGCGTTGAGCAGGCAGGCAGTGGTAACGCAAGGCAACACGAAGCACTAAAGTACACATCAGGGCAATCTTCCCGCGTTGAGCAGGCAGGCAGTGGTAACGCAAGGCAACACGAAGCACTAAAGTACACAGCAGGGCAATCTTCCCGCGTTGAGCAGGCAGTGGTAACGCAAGGCAACACGAAGCACTAAAGTACACATCAGGGCAATCTTCCCGCGTTGAGCAGGCAGGCAGTGGTAACGCAAGGCAACACGAAGCACTAAAGTACACATCAGGGCAATCTTCCCGCGTTGAGCAGGCAGTGGTAACGCAAGGCAACACGAAGCACTAAAGTACACATCAGGGCAATCTTCCCGCGTTGAGCAGGCAGTGGTAACGCAAGGCAACACGAAGCACTAAAGTACACATCAGGGCAATCTTCCCGCGTTGAGCAGGCAGGCAGTGGTAACGCAAGGCAACACGAAGCACTAAAGTACACAGCAGGGCAATCTTCCCGCGTTGAGCAGGCAGTGGTAACGCAAGGCAACACGAAGCACTAAAGTACACATCAGGGCAATCTTCCCGCGTTGAGCAGGCAGGCAGTGGTAACGCAAGGCAACACGAAGCACTAAAGTACACATCAGGGCAATCTTCCCGCGTTGAGCAGGCAGTGGTAACGCAAGGCAACACGAAGCACTAAAGTACACATCAGGGCAATCTTCCCGCGTTGAGCAGGCAGGCAGTGGTAACGCAAGGCAACACGAAGCACTAAAGTACACATCAGGGCAATCTTCCCGCGTTGAGCAGGCAGTGGTAACGCAAGGCAACACGAAGCACTAAAGTACACATCAGGGCAATCTTCCCGCGTTGAGCAGGCAGTGGTAACGCAAGGCAACACGAAGCACTAAAGTACACAGCAGGGCAATCTTCCCGCGTTGAGCAGGCAGTGGTAACGCAAGGCAACACGAAGCACTAAAGTACACATCAGGGCAATCTTCCCGCGTTGAGCAGGCAGGCAGTGGTAACGCAAGGCAACACAAAGCACTAAAGTACACATCAGGGCAATCTTCCCGCGTTGAGCAGGCAGTGGTAACGGAAGGCAACACGAAGCACTAAAGTACACATCAGGGCAATCTTCCCGCGTTGAGCAGGCACAAAGCACAAAGCAACTAAGGTGATCTACCGCACGGAGCCAGGGTTGGTGTCGAAATCTATCTCCGGGTAGCCCAAAAGTGGCAAGTTGGCCTTTAAGAACACCAGCTTTTCCACCGAAAGGGGGTTGAGTGAGGTACGTTGGAGGGTGACGACATCTCCTGCCAGGCTGAAAACCCTCTCACTCTGCACACTAGTTGGTGGGCAGCTGAGAAACTTGCGGGCTACGGTTGAGAGGTCAGGCCATGTACTCCTTTTTGAGGACCAGTACGCCAATGGATCGGTGTCTACATCCTCCTGAGGCTCGTCAAAGTACCGATTGACAGAGAACTCTGCCGAGTCCATATTTGCTGCCCGGGCCGACGAAGATGTTCCTTGCCCTGCCATCAAAGCTATACTGTCGGGAATGAAACGCTCCGCTCTCCTCTTTTTCAGCTGCAGTGCTCTTGCTTCATCCCTGATAGGTGGCAAGGTGGGTGTGACGTTATCGGTGCTGCCATAACCGCTGGTGTTTGGTGGAGTAACGGCAGAAGGAATTTGCTCTGAGCGTTCCCCCACCCTCCGAGAGTATTCTTCTCTCACAAGCGAGATAAGTTCGGCCTTCCACTTTGGCAGTTCTTTGGAGCAGACAGTGTCCTTGATGGAAGGGTCGCAGAGTGCTGCCAAAACATGAGTCTTACTCTCTGTCAATGGTAGAAGACGTTTACGGAGGGACAAATTCAACTTTCTGACCACCTCCTGGGCCTGTGGAGTCAAGGTCCCAACCGTACACTGCAATGTACTTTGTCCACCCAGCGACTCCAAATGGCTCTTCAAACGCGAGACGACTGGGAGCACATGGCTGAGTATTGCTTTGTCTCCTGAAAGTTTTTCGGTGGCCAGTTTGAACGGTTCTAGGATCTCAACCAGCTGAGAGATGGTCATCCACTCCTGGTTGTTGGGGACCAGCTTGTTTATCGGAGCCGCAATTGACAGCGAGACAGCATGGACTGCCCTCTGTTGCTCCACCATGCGCTCCAACATGATGTAGGTGGAGTTCCAGCGGGTGGGGACATCCTGCAGTAACCGGTGTTGTGGGAGGCGCTCCAGGATTTGCCTGTCACGCAGCAGTTTTGCAGACTTAGAGCTACGGTGGAAGAAGCCCGAGATTCTGCGGCAACGCTCAATGAGTTGAGAGACGGCGGTGGCGCTGTTCTCATCGGTCCCCTTGAACCCATCTTTTACGCAGTTATGCAGCAAGTGCGCCATGCATGTTACGTTACTGAAGCCGGCAGTTTCGACCGCCCGGATCATGTTCCTTCCTGCGTCTGTGACCATGAATCCCGAGTTAGTACCACCAGAATGAGTATGCCGCATCCAGTCTCTCATCATCTCTCGCAAGTACTCAGAAATGGTGTCGGCCCTGTGATCTGTATCGATCACCTCAAGGGACAGGAGTGCCCAACGATGACCCGAGTCTTGGCAACCCTCCATCTCCCACCAGTGAGCGGTCAGGGACAAATAGGAATGCCCTCCTCCCGTGCTCGTCCAGATATCAGAGGTGAAATGTACATGGACGGGTTGTGACTTGCTCAAAAGGTTCCTGAGACGTTGCTTGCATCCCTCGAACAAAGCGGGAATGACTGTTTGAGAGAAAGTTATGCGACTTGGGATCTTGTACCATGGTGCCAGGAGGTGAACAAATCGGCGGAAACCTTCCCGTTCCACCATACGGAAGGGCTGGTGGTCCAGAGCCATCATCTCTCCCAGGCGACGTGTTATTTCCTTCACTGATGGCGGCTTAACTCCAGATCTCATCCTTGTAACTTGCAGGCCCCAAGCATCGAAGGTTTTCTGCACGGGGCCTGTTGGTGTGTTCGGAGTGCTGCTGCATGTGCTGGCGACTTCAACTACGTCCAACTTCACAGTTGGGTGGTGTCTCCTCATGTGCGTACTTAGCCCTGTTGTGGCAAGATGCCTCATATCTTTTCCTCTGCTGACGTTCGCACCGCAATGCCTGCAAACGGCCAAAGTGGCCTTGTCCTTATGGACGTCGTAATGATCCCATAGGAGCGATCTCGGCCTACCCCTACCACGCACTTGAGATGTACTACTCATGCTCGTGTTTGGACTGTCGGTGTTTGTAAAAGGGGTTGTTGTTGGTTGTTTCTGTGGCTCGCCCTGCAGCACCAAGCAGTCCTCCTGATCACTAATTCCTGTGGTGGAAGCAGATTCCATATTATTGTCTCCTTCCTCCCATTCCTCAGACACGTCCGCCTCCTCGCCCTCCTCTTCATAACAACTACTAGTATGAGAGGTACTTGGAAGGACATCAGGATCTGAATGTAGAGTCTTTCGAACTGAGGAATAAGGAGGAGGTCCTCCCATCTCACTGCTGGTTGAAGCATCTGTGGGTGTTTCAATAACCATCTCGTCGGTTGAATGTTCCCTTCTTGTCAATGTGTCCATCTGCAGTCCCCTGCCTTTCTTTGGTATTCGCGATAGCACTTGGCCCTTGCGACTAGAAAAGCCAGGAAGGAAGCGTTTCATCACACAGGTTGGAAGCACACAAATGAGCGATCAAGCACTGTATTGTATGACTTTGAGTTGGCAACTAGAGACACAGACAGACACACAGGAGAGTTTCAGTATTTTTTTGGAATTTTTTGAGTTTTTTTTGGAAAAATGAAATACAAAGGTATTTTTTAAAAATAGTCAGCAATGCAAAATGAAGCTGAGAATGGCGCTGCCGTGGGCGAGGAACAGCCACAAACAGGGACCAACTGGAGACACGGACACAAAGGGGAGTTTCAGTATTTTTTTGGAATTTTTTGAATATTTTTTGGAAAAATGAAATACACTGAAGGTATTTTTTAAAAATAGTCAGCAATGCAAAATGAAGCAGAAAATGGCGCTGCCGTGGGCGAGGAACAGCCACAAACAGGGACCAACTGGAGACACGGACACAAAGGGGAGTTTCAGTATTTTTTTGGAATTTTTTGAATATTTTTTGGAAAAATGAAATACACTGAAGGTATTTTTTAAAAATAGTCAGCAATGCAAAATGAAGCAGAAAATGGCGCTGCCGTGGGCGAGGAACAGCCACAAACAGGGACCAACTGGAGACACGGACACAAAGGGGAGTTTCAGTATTTTTTTGGAATTTTTTGAATATTTTTTGGAAAAATGAAATACACTGAAGGTATTTTTTAAAAATAGTCAGCAATGCAAAATGAAGCAGAAAATGGCGCTGCCGTGGGCGAGGAACAGCCACAAACAGGGACCAACTGGAGACACGGACACAAAGGGGAGTTTCAGTATTTTTTTGGAATTTTTTGAATATTTTTTGGAAAAATGAAATACACTGAAGGTATTTTTTAAAAATAGTCAGCAAAGCAAAATGAAGCAGAGAATGGCGCTGCAGTGGGCGAGGAGCAGCCACAAACAGGGACCAACTGGAGACACGGACACACAGGAGAGTTTCAGAATATACACTAAAGGTATTTGTAGAAATAGTCAGAAATGCAAAAAAAGGAGTAAATTATCGCCCTGCTGTGGTGCACAGAGCCACAGGGTCCAACAGGAGTACTCAGCAGCCACACAAGAGCTTTGGAATATTTCTGAACTTTTTTGGTATTTTTGGGAAAGAATATACACTAAAGGTATTTGTAGAAATAGTCAGAAATGCAAAAAAGGAGTAAATTATCGCCCTGCTGTGGTGCACAGAGCCACAGGGTCCAACAGGAGTACTCAGCAGCCACACAAGAGCTTTGGAATATTTCTGAACTTTTTTGGTATTTTTGGGAAAGAATATACACTAAAGGTATTTGTAGAAATAGTCAGAAATGCAAAAAAGGAGTAAATTATCGCCCTGCTGTGGTGCACAGAGCCACAGGGTCCAACAGGAGTACTCAGCAGCCACACAAGAGCTTTGGAATATTTCTGAATTTTTTTGGTATTTTTGGGAAAGAATATACTAAAGGTATTTGTAGAAATAGTCAGAAATGCAAAAAAAGGAGTAAATTATCGCCCTGCTGTGGTGCACAGAGCCACAGGGTCCAACAGGAGTACTCAGCAGCCACACAAGAGCTTTGGAATATTTCTGAAGTTTTTTTGGTATTTTTGGGAAAGAATATACTAAAGGTATTTGTAGAAATAGTCAGAAATGCAAAAAAGGAGTAAATTATCGCCCTGCTGTGGTGCACAGAGCCACAGGGTCCAACAGGAGTACTCAGCAGCCACACAAGAGCTTTGGAATATTTCTGAACTTTTTTGGTATTTTTGGGAAAGAATATACACTAAAGGTATTTGTAGAAATCGTCAGAAATGCAAAAAAGGAGTAAATTGTCGCCCTGCTGTGGTGCACAGAGCCACAGGGTCCAACAGGAGTACTCAGCAGCCACACAAGAGCTTTGGAATATTTCTGAACTTTTTTGGTATTTTTGGGAAAGAATATACTAAAGGTATTTGTAGAAATAGTCAGAAATGCAAAAAAGGAGTAAATTATCGCCCTGCTGTGGTGCACAGAGCCACAGGGTCCAACAGGAGTACTCAGCAGCCACACAAGAGCTTTGGAATATTTCTGAACTTTTTTGGTATTTTTGGGAAAGAATATACACTAAAGGTATTTGTAGAAATAGTCAGAAATGCAAAAAAGGAGTAAATTATCGCCCTGCTGTGGTGCACAGAGCCACAGGGTCCAACAGGAGTACTCAGCAGCCACACAAGAGCTTTGGAATATTTCTGAACTTTTTTGGTATTTTTGGGAAAGAATATACTAAAGGTATTTGTAGAAATAGTCAGAAATGCAAAAAAGGAGTAAATTATCGCCCTGCTGTGGTGCACAGAGCCACAGGGTCCAACAGGAGTACTCAGCAGCCACACAAGAGCTTTGGAATATTTCTGAACTTTTTTGGTATTTTTGGGAAAGAATATACACTAAAGGTATTTGTAGAAATAGTCAGAAATGCAAAAAAGGAGTAAATTATCGCCCTGCTGTGGTGCACAGAGCCACAGGGTCCAACAGGAGTACTCAGCAGCCACACAAGAGCTTTGGAATATTTCTGAACTTTTTTGGTATTTTTGGGAAAGAATATACTAAAGGTATTTGTAGAAATAGTCAGAAATGCAAAAAAGGAGTAAATTATCGCCCTGCTGTGGTGCACAGAGCCACAGGGTCCAACAGGAGTACTCAGCAGCCACACAAGAGCTTTGGAATATTTCTGAACTTTTTTGGTATTTTTGGGAAAGAATATACTAAAGGTATTTGTAGAAATAGTCAGAAATGCAAAAAAAGGAGTAAATTATCGCCCTGCTGTGGTGCACAGAGCCACAGGGTCCAACAGGAGTACTCAGCAGCCACACAAGAGCTTTGGAATATTTCTGAAGTTTTTTTGGTATTTTTGGGAAAGAATATACTAAAGGTATTTGTAGAAATAGTCAGAAATGCAAAAAAAGGAGTAAATTATCGCCCTGCTGTGGTGCACAGAGCCACAGGGTCCAACAGGAGTACTCAGCAGCCACACAAGAGCTTTGGAATATTTCTGAAGTTTTTTTGGTATTTTTGGGAAAGAATATACTAAAGGTATTTGTAGAAATAGTCAGAAATGCAAAAAAGGAGTAAATTATCGCCCTGCTGTGGTGCACAGAGCCACAGGGTCCAACAGGAGTACTCAGCAGCCACACAAGAGCTTTGGAATATTTCTGAACTTTTTTGGTATTTTTGGGAAAGAATATACTAAAGGTATTTGTAGAAATAGTCAGAAATGCAAAAAAAGGAGTAAATTATCGCCCTGCTGTGGTGCACAGAGCCACAGGGTCCAACAGGAGTACTCAGCAGCCACACAAGAGCTTTGGAATATTTCTGAAGTTTTTTTGGTATTTTTGGGAAAGAATATACTAAAGGTATTTGTAGAAATAGTCAGAAATGCAAAAAAAGGAGTAAATTATCGCCCTGCTGTGGTGCACAGAGCCACAGGGTCCAACAGGAGTACTCAGCAGCCACACAAGAGCTTTGGAATATTTCTGAACTTTTTTGGTATTTTTGGGAAAGAATATACTAAAGGTATTTGTAGAAATAGTCAGAAATGCAAAAAAAGGAGTAAATTATCGCCCTGCTGTGGTGCACAGAGCCACAGGGTCCAACAGGAGTACTCAGCAGCCACACAAGAGCTTTGGAATATTTCTGAAGTTTTTTTGGTATTTTTGGGAAAGAATATACTAAAGGTATTTGTAGAAATAGTCAGAAATGCAAAAAAAGGAGTAAATTGTCGCCCTGCTGTGGTGCACAGAGCCACAGGGTCCAACAGGAGTACTCAGCAGCCACACATAGTCAGAAATGCAAAAAAAGGAGGAAATCGCCCTGCTGTGGACCACACAGACACAAACAGGGACCAACAGGGACCAAAATAAAAAAAAAACACACAAAAGGTAAAATTAAAGTAGTTCTTTTAAACTAGAACCCCCAACCCCAAGCAACAAGCACCGGTCCAGCAAGCAAGCAGCACTGTGCAGAGCAGACTAGAGCGAGCACACCCTCCCACACACCTCCTCAAACGCCTCGCGCCAAATGAGCTCCGCGGCCGCGCGGAGCTCCTTTTAAAGCCCTCCCTGGCCAATCAAAACCAGCCACGATGCCAGCATTGGTGGCTGGGAGCGCCGGATTGGCTCCCAGCCACCCAGCCAGCACAGCAGCACTGAAGCAGCACACAGCAGCACGCCTCCCCCATTAACGAGACGAGCTTCAGCTCGTAAAAAAATGGAGGCTTCTGCTTCGATATTTTCAAACCCTTCCGGGTTTGAAAATATTGTTTTGATATCGCGTCGGATATTAAAAAATAAACGAATAAAAAACGAAAAACGAAATAACGATACAAAACAGACAGGCCTAGTAGATAAGTGTAACCTTATCACAAGCCCCATTTTGCTCACACAAGTCTTAGTGAAATCTACCTTCTCGCTTCTAGCTCCTAAATTCTTCTCTGTCACACAATTCAGGAAGTTAAACAATAACCTCATCTTTACATTAATAGAAAATGGATTCCACCTGAAGGAAATTAGTTCCAGTGGCAACTACTATCTATAATAAACCGTGACACATTTTATCACCTGAAGACTTGTGATGGGTCTTTACTCAGGTTTACTCAGGGATTGCATGTCTCTTACTGGATAAAATGACCATAATATACTTTTATTATTTTAATTCTTTTGGTATCACTTCAAGCTGCCCAAACCCATTTTATTGTTATTTATCAGTCAAAGATAAATAACAGGAGTTTATAGGGAGCAGAAACCATTATTTTTTTATATTTTTAAGCAGTCTGCTTATAAAGGGAACATAGAGAATAAAAATGTGACCATGTTCTTTTTTTGAAATAATGTAGGTTTTATACAGACCCAAAATCCAATCTGTCAAAATTCAGAAAACAGATGATTTGATAGCAACTGACAGTATAAAAGGAACTGAGGAAACATAACAATAGCCATACTTGCTGCACTAGAACCTAAACCAGTTGTAGCATAAAATGGACATCTGTGCCTGTTGCGAGTGCACAGCAAACATATGCATGAAATAAATGTCATAACATCAAAGTACTTCTCCTTAAACAGCTACCTACACCAAGAAAGAAAAAAATGAAGGGGAAAGAAAACTAGTGAGTAAGTTAATGCATTAAAACAAGATATTGTGGTGAATATTTATAAAATAACAAATTGGTACACCTACCTGATAATTATGTAGTCCAAATGGCTAAACAAACTCATGAGGAAGATAATATGGGATCCTCTAAAATCTGTAGTGGTACACTGTTGCTCATAAAGTAAAGTTAGGAAAAGCAATCTTAATATCCCAATAAAGGCAGAGTATTCCCAGTAGGCACTTCAGGTTTTCATGTTGATACAAATGGAAAATTGTATGGGAGGGAGGAAAATTGACTGCAGTATCTGAAGAGGACAATTCACACCATAATATTGTGTTGCACTCTTACTTGCAGCTATGTTAAGTCCTTTTGGCTAATTGAATTAGTGAAATCCAACAGCTACTATTTCATGGAAATGGGGATGTCTTTTGGTATTTATGAAAGTCTCATTCCTTTGCAAATAGTAGTACTTGGTGATGGATGATTTTGGAAAAACTAAGATATGTATGTGGTTGTGGTTGTTGTGGTGGTGGGTGGGGGGTTTAAACCACTATCTCTTACTGTTAGAAAAATCCAAATATAGGAGTTTCCTTTTTTTAAAAAAAAAGTGACATGCTTAGATTATACAGTTGTGCTCTTTCAATAACTAGCTCCATAAGAAGTGCATACAAAAACCTTTGACCACATTTGGGCTTGATTTGCCTACCAACGTAGGTCATTTTCCTGTGGCAAAATCTCCATAACATATACCCCTTCCATTTTGGTACACATGGAGTATATAGATTACATTTAAAGAAATTTTGGCACTCTATGAGCCAAAGAGAGACAACCCTGTTAAGTTTATATTTCTCTGATAAGTTGTTCTATTGCTTCCTGAAAATGTTACTAGAGTTTCATTCAGTGTTATTGCAGAACACCAGATAATCAAACAGAGTTTGGAAAAGTGACCATACTTGTTGAGGGATTAAGAGAGTTGCAGTCTAAATAACTTTTCAAAGTTCTACATGCTGTCATGCTATAATTTTCACTTGACCACAGCCCACCAGAAAGTGTAGTGAATAACTTTCTCTTATGAATCCATAGTAGCTTATGAGTGAGAACTCTACCCATTTCATTGTGCCTATTTCATTGGTAGTTTTTTTTTTAAAAAAAAATCAACTCTTTTATTTAAAGGAATGCTTGCATTCACCTACGAATTATTGCTGGCAAGTAAAAAAAAATTACAGATACCATTGTATGTAGCTAGATGAATACCATCAAAAATAGTACAAGAATGCAAGTCATTAAATTATTACTTCCAGTCTCATGATGATTATGGTTAATAGGGCAATCAAATCCTGCTGTATTCTTCTTTAACTACATGGCTGTTTAGTGGGAGGCATACATTTTCATTAAATAAAGACTTATGGTAAGAAGAAGAATGTAATCAACATTAATGACCTGGAGTCTAACTGAAAATGCTGCCTTAGTCACCATCCCACCCAGCTATTAAAAAGGACAATCATTTCCTTTAAAAAATCTGAAATGTTTGTAGACTTATCATTTACATTTCTCCCACATGGTTACCTCTTCAATTCTGATTAAATTAATTCAGCTCTGAAAGGATAAAATAAACGATGCTTTAAAAAGAACTTTAATATTATCTTTTCTTGGGAGTGGGTCTCGCTCTCTCTTTAAAAATGATTTAATTTCCCCCCATCCCTTAATAAAGATTGGCAAATGAATGGATACAGTGAATCCATGGGAACCAAGATAGATATGAAGCTACATGAAAGTCCTACCTGAGTTTGGTATCAGCTCATCTGTAAATGAATTTTTATTCATCCATTGATGAACACACATTAGTGAACCACCATAAAATGTGTTTCTCACTGCAAGTGGGAATGTGAAAGTCTCTCTTTGTAAAAGTGCTCAGAAT
This sequence comes from Anolis sagrei, assembly GCF_037176765.1. Taxonomy (NCBI): domain Eukaryota; kingdom Metazoa; phylum Chordata; class Lepidosauria; order Squamata; family Anolidae; genus Anolis; species Anolis sagrei. The sequence continues at coordinate 56,738,282 of NC_090023.1, read as the reverse complement.
GTGGAACTCACTGACTAACAGATTATTTTTTCCCTCTCTGATGGTTTTTCATCATTGTGTAATGTTTGAATTTTCTTCTTCTCTCTTTCCTTTTGAGTTTTAATGTCCTTTATAGGGATATGAAAATCTCTCAGTCAATTTAGTTGAGCTTCTCATGATCCAAGCAGCATTTCCTTCCAATTCTTTGCATTTACTGAAATTAATATAATGATCATTTTGAAGGGTCCAACACCTGCAGTGGTCTGCTATACTGATGAAGAACTGTTGCCATGAGAAGATTCTTGATAACATTTAGTTGGAATCTTCTTTTTTGTAATTTAAATCCATTGCTGCAGGACTTGTTCTTTAAGTAAGTAGTAATCAGAATAACTCCTTTAAAAAAGAACTTCAGACATTTGAAGATGTGTAGCCTATCACATCTCAATCTACTCTTCCTTGGGCTAAAATAGTCTTTATCTTCTTCACCACACTGCTTGTCAAATATTTCAGTTGGTTATGATCCTTTTTGCACTGTGATGCATACAATGCTTCCTGTGAAGTCTGACTAAATCTCAGTAGAGTGTTACTAATACTTCCCTTGGTGTAGAGACTATACTTCTACTGGTGAAGTATATCATTGCACTAGCTTTTCCATCATCCTACTTTACATTTATCTACATTGATAGCAATGGCCCAGTTCTCCAATCTCTTGATGTTGTCTTGCATCCTGATTACTTCCGAGGTGTTAAACACACTTTTTCAGTGTAGCATGGTGTATACTTCCTGTAATCCTTTATCTGTATCAGCTATGATGGTGTTGAACAACACCGAGACAAGAAAAAAACCCTTGTAACATCTTACTGTTCACATTCATCTTTACCTTTCTCCTTTTCCTGATCTGGTTTAGTCTTAATTTATGGTGTAATATTTGTATTTTGACGTCTGAATTGAGATGTTTACCAAGAGGTGTGAGTGTTAGAGCCATGCCTGTGGGGGTGATGTTAGCCAATTTGTAGTTTTATCTTTCTCCCCTCCAACCACTCCTTGACCGGGGACCAGTTTGTCTCTACAATCGGTGTGTTTTGTGTAATTGAAAGGATATATGATAGGCGGTCCATATTCATTATGTCTACTATTTTTTGGATCCATTCTGTCTCTGATGGCATTTCCTTTTTTCTCCAAACTTTGGCAAGAAGTATGCGAGCCGCCGTGACCAGATATATGAATAGCTTGTCTGTCTCTTTGTCCCATATTTTTTCTGTTAGGCCCAGTAGAAATATCTCCGGTTTTAAAGGAATATTTTTTCTTAATATTTTTGACAGTTTTCCTGGATTGTTTTCCAATAAGCTTTTACCTTCGTGCAGGTCCACCACATATGTTTATAAGTCCCCTCCTCTATCCTGCATTTCCAACATTTGTTGCACAAGTTCTTCGAAAATGTGGCAAGCTTGGAGGGCGTTAGGTACCACTGGTGTACCATTTTAATCCAGTGTTCTTTTATGTCATAGGCATATGAATAATTTGTTTTTATATTCCAGATGATGTTCCATTCTTCTAGCGATATGGTTCTTCCAATCAGTCTTGCCCATTTAATCATATATTCCTTAATTCGCTCCTCCTCCGTAGACCATTCAAGCAGTAACTTATATGCTTTGGTGATAAATTTTCTTGGTTTTTCTAGTAGTCTATCCCAGGCCGATAGGCTTTCCATGAAGCCTATTTGTCTGTCCTTGACGTAATACTCTTTCAGTTGCCAATACTGGAGCCAGGTAAGATTGTCGTATCTCTTTTTTAGATCTTCTAGCGATTTCATTTCTGCTTCCTTTCCTGTCTTTGATAGAAGGTCTTTATACGTAGGCCACGTTCTCCAACCCAGTTCTCTCCTTTGATAGGCTTCCAAAGTGGAGAGCCATAGCGGCGTTTTCGGATACATTCTCCCCTTGTATTGATCCCAGACTTTCAGTAGGGCCGCTCGGATGAAATGATTTCGGAAATTTTTTTCCACTTTTGCTTTGTTGTTCCATATATAGGCGTGCCACCCCGATCTTAAATCGTGGCCTTCTAATATTAACAATTTTTTGTTGTGTAATGAAATCCAATCCGTGATCCATTCTATGCAGCTAGCCTCAAAATACAACCTGAGGTTTGGTAGGCCCAAACCCCCTCTTTTTCTTTCATCCGTTAAGTTGGTAAAGTTAATTCTAGGTTTTTTGCTGTTCCATATAAATTTTGAAATGTCTCTGTTCCAATCTACAAATAGTTGCTTCTTTCTTATTATTGGGATGTTTTGAAATAGATGTAACATTTTGGGGGGTATATTAGATTTTACTACTGCTATTCTGCCCATTAGAGAGAGTTTCATATGTTGCCAATCTTTTAGGTCTTTTTTAATCTGTCTCCATTTTACCTCATAGTTGTTTTTTAATAGTTGAGAGTTCTTTGCCGTAATATATATACCAAGGTACTTAATCTATGTTGTTATTTGTAGGCCTGTAAGGGCCGTCAACCTTTCTTTTCTTTCTCTTGGGATGTTTTTGGTGAGTATCGTGGATTTAGCTTTATTAATTTTAAGGCCTGAGACCTTGCCAAATTCTTCTATTTTTTTCTATCCATAGGTTGATGTTACTGAGAGGGTCCTGTATTGTACAAATAAGGTCGTCAGCGAACGCCCTTAATTTGAAGGATTCCTTCTGTATGTTTACTCCTATCAGTCTGTTATCCTCCCTGATCTCATTTAGCAAAATTTCTAGCGCCAGAATGAAGATTAGCGGTGAGAGAGGGCAGCCCTGTCTCGTGCCTTTCTCTATCATCAGTCTTTCTGATTCATGCCCGTTTGTCTTGATGGTTGCGCTTTGGTCAGCGTAGATGGCATTTATGGCATTCAGGAATTTAAATCCAATGTCCATTTCTCTAAATGTCGATTTAAAAAAGGACCAACTTAGGTAGTCAAACGCTTTTTCCGCGTCGACCGATAAGATCGCCAATTCCTTCTCATTATGGCTTTCAAAATATTCAATGATGTTTAAGATGTTTCGAACATTGTCTTTCATTTTCCTGTGTGGCAGAAAGCCAGTCTGCTCCTCTTTAATCCATGTTGCTAGAAAACTTTTTAGTCTCTCTGCTAGAATTGATGTAAAGATCTTATAGTCGCTATTTAATAGCGAAATTGGTCTGTAATTTCTTACACTAAGAGGGTCCGTGCCTTCCTTATGTAACATTATTATGCTGGCCTCTTTCCAGGTTTTTGGCATCGTTCCATTTTGCAGGATGTTGTTCATTACAATTTTGAGTTGTGGTATTATGATTTCCTTTAGTTTTTTGTAATATAGCATAGGGAGACCATCTGGGCCGGGTGCTTTCCCTACCTTGAGTCTCTTAATTGCCCCTTCTAGTTCTTCTGTCGTGATATCTTTATTTAGGGTTTCTCTCTGGGGTTCTGATAGTCTTGCTATTTTTTGTTTGCCCAAGTATTCATTAATTTTTTCTCTACTTATCGGATCTTTCCTATATAGTTTCTTATAGAACTTATGGAACTGGGCCACTATGTCCTCGTCTTTTGTATAGATCTTATCTCCTTCTTCAATTTGTGCAATGTTCTGTTTACATTTTTCTTCTTTATTCTCTTGGAGAGCCACTTTCCAGCCTTGTTCGCATTTTGGAAGTGATCCTGTTTTAGGAAGGCCAAATTTCTTGCCATTTGTTCCAACTCCATGCTTTCTTTTTGCTTATTCAGCAGTTGTAGTTCTAGTTTAGTTTTCTCATTCTTTGGATGTCTTTTGAGTTCTTCTTCCAGTTCCTCTATTTTGTTGTTGATATTTAATTCCTTCTGTTTTTTCTGCTTATATTTTCTGCTGTTTTGTTGTATAAAAACGTCTCGCATATAGGCCTTACTAGTGTCCCAGATAATGTCTTTTGCCATATTATCAGTGTCGTTTATTTTAAAGAATTCTGTTAGTATCTCTGAATTCTTCCTGATGTCTTCCTCCGATCTTAGCAAGTGCTCATTTAACCTCCATCTTTTTCTTTCTCTCTTATGGTTTATGGCTATTTCCACCGGGCAATGGTCCGAAAGATACCGTGGTAGAATCTTGATCCTATTGATTCTTCCCACTAGCGTCTTTGTGACTCAGACCATGTCGATTCTTGTCCACCTTTTATGCCTATCTGAATAGTATGTGTAGTCCCTCCCTTTTCTGTTGTGAGTCCTCCATGCATCTCTTAGGCTAAACTCCTCCTTCAATTTAAGCAGGTTGGTAGGTACTTTTCCCCCTTTATCTTCCTTTTTCTTATTTTCTCTTGGGCTTTTGTCCATGGTAGTATCTAGAACCCCATTAAAATCCCCCGCAAGAATGAGTTCATCATACTCCTGGTCCACAAGAAAGATTTTCAGTTTATTTACAAATACATTTTTTTGCTCCATTAGGTACATATAGGTTACATATTAACAGTTTTGACCCTCCTCTTTCTACAGTTATCCCTATTATCCTACCTTCTGCATCTTTAAAGGCTTGTCTGGCTACTATTGTCTCTCTTACATATGACACTACACCTTTCTTTTTTTCCGGGGCAGAGGAAGCGAATACTTTAAAACCTTTCCGGTTTAGGTGCGCTATATGTCTCTGGTGGATATGTGTTTCTTGAAGTAGAATTATATCATAGCTACTTTTATCCAAATTATTGAATACTTTCCTCCTCTTGTTTGGGGAATTTAAACCGTTTATATTTAATGATATTAAGTTAAGCTTCCACTCCATTTTCGTTTTTTCCAGTGTTGTCCTCTTTTTTCCCTAAATCCTCTGCATCCGGATCCCAACCCTTCAGCTCTTTAATGTAAGTTGTGCCACCTGGAGATGTTAATCTTGCTCTTTTTACCCCTTGTTTTTGGCCCTTCCAAAATTGAATTTCTGACTCATTTTGTAATTTCTTGTAAAAGTCTTGGGCTTTTTCTTCCGATGTAAGCCAAACTCGTTCTCCTTTATATGTAACCATTATTCCTTCGGTTCTTTCCCATCGGAATCTAATGTTTAGTTGTTTCAGTTTTTCCGTCAGGAATAGGTATTTTTTCCTCTTCAGTAGGGTGGAAGGTGGAACTTCCTTCAGGATGATAACTTTCCTTCCTCGATAATGGGTTTGACGTTGATTGTTTTGTTTGAGAATACTATCCCTAATTGTCTTTCTGGTAAGGTTTACTATGACATCTCTATCTGTTTTATTTCTTTTTGCATAATTAGTTGATATACGGTGTACGCGGTCAATCTGTTTTTCTAGAACCTCCTCCGGGCATTCCATTAGCTTCGCCGTTAGTTCTATCACAATTTGTCTGATGTCCTCTTTTGGGTCTTCAGCTAAATTTCTGAATCTGAGTTGAAATTCAAGTTCACTCGCCTCCAGCTTCTCCTGCTGCTTCTCAAGCATTAGACTTTTCCCTGTCAAATCATCCAGTCTTTTCTCGCATTGTTCCTGTTTACTTGCCATTGCCTGCTTTTCCTCTTTCAGTACTTTCATTTCTTGTTGAAATACTTGTATTTCTTTCTTCATTGCGTTTAGATCCTCTGACATTTCTTTCCTCATTTTCTGGAGTTCTTTTTTGTGTGCATCTTGTTTCTCTGAGAGTTTTTTTAACTCTTCTTGATGCACATCTTGTTTTACTGAGATTCCTTGGATTTCCTTTAATATTTCTTTCATAATTACTTCTTCCGAGGCCAAGATCTTTTTGGTTTGTCCCGGAGGTTGTTGCATTAGATTTTTATCTCCTTCTTTTTCTTTTTCCTTGTCTGCTCTTTCTCCCTTGTCCCTCTTGGTTTTAGGTGTAGTCATCTTTACCGTCTCTAGGTTAAAGGTCCTTGGCCTAGTCTGTACTTCTTACTGGCACCTTATTACTATCTAGTGTTCGCTTCTTCCTAATTCCTCTATCTTCCCTTCTTTCTTTCTCCTTATCTCCTTATCTCCTCTCGATTTCTTGCCCCCTCCTTTCTACCACATATGGGTCCACCTTCCCATCGATTCGGTTTATAGGTATATGAACAGATTTGTTACCTTCTAGTGAATTAGGGAGGTGGAATCTTAGGGATGGGGTTGGGGAGGGTACAAGGGGTAATATTTACAAAATTACATATATAACCCGGATGTTAGTATTATTTGTTGTTTAAGAATTCCCAGAGGCAGTTTTGTGTGGTTCTATCTCCCTGTATTGTTAACTTAACCCAATCTTGTTATTACCAGTAATATTTCAAGAACTTACACATGTTACATCGAATAGGATATTACAGTCATACAAACAAAAACAAAAGGAAAAGAGAAAGAAAAAGGAAAGGAAAAAAAAGAAAAAAAAGAAAACAACCCAATCTTTCAGTACAGGCAGACCCAATTCAAGCTCCTCCCACCCATCCCCCCCCCCCCCCCCGGCCCTTTACAATCTTGCTATTCAATGTATTGCACTCTTCCATAAAAACTTGTCCTTTGTTATGGTTTTGGGAGTTTCGTTGGGTTTCTTCGGCTGCTTCAAGCCCTTTTCTCTTTGACAAGCTTTTTCTCCCCCCCTTTCTCCCCCATACCTCTCTTAGTCACGAGTTATTCCTATGTTTCGTTTTAAATTTGAGTTCTGTTGTGTCCCTTTTAACTTACTCTTCTTGACTTTTCTCTATCTCCCTTTTCTGTTCTTTCTCCTTCTTCCACTCTGTTCTGTCTCTTTCTTCCGCTCTCTCCTTCTTCCGCTCTTCTTCCGCTCATGTCTCCTCTGCGGGCGTCTCTTTCTTCTTACTTCTTCCCTTTGGAGGAGCCCATTGATCTCCTTTTCGCCCCTGTTGCGGATCTTTTGCGCCGAATCTCGCGCCAAGTCTCACCAGCTCTCGTCGTGATCTCGCCGATTCTTGCGGGAGTTGCAGCCTCCGCGAACTCTCGCGCCTTCGCGCCTCTTCTCGTCTCGCCGCTCTCCCCTCGCAGATGGCCTGGGAGTCGGAGGCAATGGAAAGGCGTCCTCCAGCTGATCGTATGTTGTGGGTGAGTATTAGGCAATTAAACTGCTTAATGAGCAGGCTGATAAGCTACTCATTCCTTCCTGATGATACTTGTTAGTTATTAATCAATGTTCTTGTTTAGCCTCGCGTTTTTCCTTGTATGCCCGTTTAACCTCTGTCTAGCCTCCCTAGTGGAGGTTTGAGTTTGGTTCAAATGCCGAGGTTTACGGAGCTCTCAGTAGTTCTCGGTCTCTCAATGGTACTCTATAAGAAATAAACTATAAACTATAAGTTATAAGCAAACACATCCAAAGGGGAGGGGGGAGGGTCCACATCAATGGCCGCGACTCTTCTAGTTGACTCTTCCAGTTGAAGTGAATTAGATCACTACAAACCGTAGTGCTTACATCCAATGTTCAATGCCCCTCCAGCTCTAAAAGTTTGAGGCCTTAACCTCTGCAATGTTTACAGCTTCCTGTTGTTACATTCCACGAGACAGGGCCTCCGCAGGGTCTCAGTTATATCACAACTGAGTCTCAGCATTAAATTTACAGACTAAAGGGGTATAAGTAAAAGTAGATATGTAAATATCACTGTATTGCTACATTCCATAAGTATTCCATGGGTGTGGTTTCCCTCGGCACTCAGGCACCTCTGGCACCTGGAAACTTCTATTTTTCTTGTGTACTCTTATTTATTCCTCCATTTTTTGTCACCAGAGTGAGAGAGTTAACGTTATAGTTGTATACTCACAGGATTACTTCTTCAAAATATGAGAGTGTGGTGACGGCAAAGTGCCGGAACCCGCTTGTCTCGCCGGCCGGCTCGCACTTTCGGCAACCCGCAGCCCTGCGGGGGGCCACTACCGGGTCCTTCTGCCCCTCACCCTTGAGGGGAGAGGGGATTTAGACCATCGGCTGACCCCCCTACGGGTTCGCGACCCCCCCCCCGGTCTCCATCCACCGGGCATGGGAGGGCGAGATACTCGCCTGGTCAAGCCGAAAGTGCTGAGGTTTGAGGAGCTCTCAATACCTCCATCTCGCCACCATGGACCCACACCGGAAGTCTCCAGGTTTTTGTATTCTTGAGTGCAGCTCTTAGATCTCATAATGTGTATGCATAGCAAAGATGCTGTGGGGAAGGTTGTTTCTAATGGCCTCAATGGTCAGAGACCACAACGTTTTGCAATAGGCTTCAAACTCTAAAATGCTGTGCACGAAGAGGGCAGAGTCTCTTTCAGGCAGTAGTTCTCAACCTGTGTGTCCCCACATGTTTTGGTCTTCATCTCCCAGAAATTCCAACAGTTGGTAAACTGGCTGGAAATTCTGGGAGTTGTAGGCCAAAATACCTGGGGACCCACAGGTTGAGAACCACTGTGTTGTAGCAAGAGAGGTAGAAACAACCTGATGTAGATCCTGCTGAAGCCAGTTATATATACCTTGTAAACCGCTCTAAGTCCCCTTCGGGGTGAGAAGGGCGGCATATAAATGTCGCAAATAAATAAATAAATAAAATTTCTGGGAGTTCAAGGCCAAAACATCTGGGGACCCACAAGTTGAGAATGACTGTTTTAACATAAATTGAATAGGGCATAGGCTAAATAAAGAGGTACTTATTCTTTCTGTTTGGTCTTGTTATTCTACATATCAAGATTTTTCTTTCTTTCTTTGGAGTTGCAGACCCTTTTACTGTATCATTTACAGGTATGGTATTTTCACCAGACTGAGCACTATGTTTCATTTGGAAGAATACAAAGACAGGGAGATATTGAGTAGGCGTGCCTTATTTCTGTTATCCATTAATATTTCTCTGTCTTTTCTGTAAAATGGACCTCCCACTACCTTTTTTATTACTCAAAATATAGCTGAAAAATGCCTTTTTATTTTTAACTACTCTTAGAAGCCTGAGCTCATTAATCTTAGCTTTAGTCCTTCTGACCTTCATCGTACAAATAGTGGCTGCTGATTTGTACTCTTCTTTGCTGATTTGCCCCTTCATCCCTTTCTTACATATATCTCTTTGAAATTTCAGCTTATCTGAAAGTTCCAAAACCAGCCCTTTTGGTTCTTTCATGTAGTCCCACTTTTCTTTTTCAATGGAATTTTTAGCAATTGTACTTTCAATATCTTACACTCCCATCCATTATTAATTCTTTTCTCTGAGTATTCTTGCCACTGAAGTTTACTGATATGAGTTTTTTAAGAGTCCAAAATTGGTATCTAAATATACTTAGTTTTCTTTTGTTTGCTTTCTATATCAAACCCCAAGGGAGTCACTTGTATCTAAAGTTACCATTGCTTTCACCTTGTAAACATTTTTTCCTGTTGGTGAGCATTAGCTCCAAGATAGCTGATTAGCTCCAAGATAGCTGATAGTTTTTTCTTCATCTTTCTGATGATGCAATTTTCAGCAAAAAAAAAGTAAGGAATTAGTAAAGTCTGTGAATACTGTATTCAAATAATATGGTGATCCAGAAAGTTTTGGGGAAATATATCCAGTTAAAATCTGAGACTTTTCTACTTCTTGCTTTATGCCCAAAATGGAAGAATTGAGCAGCACAAACAACAGATGATTGGATGATAAAAATGATGAATTTAGCTGAGATGGATAAATTAAACTGTTTACTGAAAGAAGGACCATTGGGAATATTTTTGAAAGACTGGAAAACTTGTGTTCACTTTTTGCACCAATTCTAAGTTTTAAAGAATAATTTGAGGTCATGGGTTCAAGAAAGGAGTCAATATTGGGAGGCCTAGAGGCCTATGTTGTTTTCTTTTGGCTAGGTGAGGATAGATTGAAGATAAACTACTTTTTTCTTTTTCTTTTCTTCTTTCATTTAGTTTTATTTCTCTTTTTGTCATTTTTATGTGTTTCTACTCTATTTTTTCTTGATTCACTTTTTTGACTTTTAATGTAATTTTTTAAACTTTTAAAAGTAAAGTTAAAACAAAAATAGTAAAGTGAATGAAAAATTAAAAAGAGAATTCTTGTATATTAACCCTCTGGAAATATACAATTCTTAAAACCTTTTTATTAAACTAAGTACAGACTCGAGATTGAAATAATATTTTTAAAATATTGAAAATGAAACAATGTTTTTCAGCATTGGAAAATCCCGCTAAGAAGAATCTTTAAACCGATTTAAAAATTGCAGTTCAGAATATTCAAAGCAAAATTCAGAAGTTGATTCATTGCACAGGAAACAACATAATTATTTTATATGCATAAAAAACTGCTTCCTGTGCAGAAAATGCTATTTTCTATGCAAAACAGCCACATGAGATTTATGTAAAGAATACATCTTGAATTGCAAACAGGCTTTAAAAACTGTGGGTTGTGGATTTTTTTGTTTTTGTTTCTTTTTTTTTGCAGGGAGTAGAACATTGCTAAAAACACTTGTTGCTTCCTTCAAGAAGAGACTCTGTAAAGAACTACATCCCCAGTACAGACCATCTTCAACTCCATTTTTCGTTTACTTTATTTATTTATTTATTTATTTGCTTTATTTTTATACCGCATTTTTCAGCCTACTTCGGCGACTCAATGTGGTTTACAATGCAATTTATAACAATAACAATTAGTTAAAACACAACATTCTCGACAGACAATACAAGACAAACAACATAGTCATCAACGCCTCATTAAAAATCAGATTCCGTTCTCATATTCCTTCTACATTCCTTTGTTCATTTATACCGTCTTCAAGAGTTCAGTTGCCTTGTTGACCGAACGCCTGTTCATAGAGCCACGTCTTGACCTTCCTCCGGAATTCCAGCAACGAAGGGGCCTGCCTGATGTCTACGGGTAGGGCATTCCATAGCCGAGGGGCCACCACCGGGAAGGCCCTGTCCCTCGTCCCCGCCAGCCGCGCTTGTGACGCTGGCTGGACCGAGAGCAGGGCCTCCCCGGACGATCTTAACGTCCTCATCGGTTCATAGGTGGAGATGCGTTCGGAGAGGTAAGCAGGGCCAGAACCGTTTAGGGCTTTATAGGCTAAAGCCAGCACCTTGAATTGTGCCCGGTAGCGGATTGGCAGCCAGTGGAGCTGGCTCAACAGAGGAGTGGTATGCTCCCTGAGTGCCGCTCCCATTAGTAACCTGGCCGCCGAGCGCTGGACCATCTGAAGCTTCCGGGCAGTCTTCAAGGGCAACCCCACATAGAGCGTGTTGCAGTAATCAATCCGGGATGTAACCAGAGCGTGGACTACCGTGGCCAAGTCAGACTTCCCAAGGTACGGGCGCAACTGGCGCACAAGTTTGAGTTGTGCAAATACTCCCCTGGACACCGCCAAAACTTGGGGTTCCAAGCTTAGCGAAGAGTCCAGGATCACAACCAAGCTGCGAACCTGCGTCTTCAGGGGGAGTGTAACCCCGTCTAACACAGGCTGTAACCCTATACCCTGTTCGGCCTTTTGACTGACCAGGAGTGCCTCTGTCTTATCTGGATTCAATTTCAATTTGTTAGCCCTCATCCAGTCCGATACAGCGGCCAAGCAACGGTTCAGGACCTGAACAGCCTCCTTAGTAGTAGGTGGGAAGGAGTGACAGAGTTGGACGTCATCTGCGTACAGATAACACCGCACCCCGAAACTCCGGATGATCTCTCCCAACGGCTTCATGTAGATGTTAAATAACATGGGGGACAATATTGAGCCCTGCGGAACCCCACAAGACAATGGTTGTGAGGTAGAGCAGTTGTCCCCCAGCAACACCTTCTGAGTACGATCCTCTAGGAAGGACCTGAGCCACTGCAGAACAGTGCCACCAAGGCCCATTCCCACAAGGCGTCTCAGAAGGATACCGTGGTCGATGGTATCGAAGGCCGCTGAGAGGTCCAGCAGAACTAATAGGGACACACTCCCCCTGTCTAGCTCCCTGCGCAGATCATCCACTAAGGCGACCAAGGCTGTCTCGGTACCATGTCCCGGCCTGAAACCAGACTGTGACGGATCAAGATAATCAGTGTCTACCAAGAATACCTGGAGTTGTGAGGCCACCACACGTTCCAGGACTTTGCCCAAAAAGGGAAGATTGGAAACAGGCCGATAGTTGACGAATTGAGTGGGATCCAGTGATGGTTTTTTCAACAGCGGTTTTATCACAGCTTGTTTTAAGCTGGCTGGAATTTTGCCTTCCCGAAGGGAGGCATTAACCACCACCTTCACCCACTCGGCCAATCCCCCTCTGGCCTCCTTTAGAAGCCAGGATGGGCAGGGGTCTAGGATGCATGTGGTTGCCCTCATTCCTCCAAGTATCTTGCCCACACCTCAGGTTTCACCAATTGAAATGAATCCAACGAAATCGGATAAGCAGATGCTCGTGTTACATCCTCTGAGAGTGCCGTTAACATGGTGTCCAGGTCAGAACGGATCAAAGCGACTTTGTCCGCAAAGAACCGAGCAAATGCTTCACAGCAGGCCGTCGAGTTGTCAGGGTTCCCATCCGGAGTGGTGGGATTTAATAGACCTCTGACAACTCGAAACAGCTCAGCCGGACAGTTCTTTGCGGACACAATATTGGCCGCAAAGAAAGATTTCTTTGCTGCCTTTATTGCCACGGCATATGCCCTTAGAAGGGCAACAAACCGTGTTTGATTTAACTCGCTCGGGTCCGAATGCCACACGCGCTCTAGTCTCCTCTTCCTTCGCTTCATCGCTGCCAGCTCCTCGGTAAACCAAGGGGCTGGTTTAGCTCGGCTACTTGAGAGGGGACGTTCCGGAGCAATCGTGTCTATTGCCCTAGTCATCTCCCTATTCCAGAGAGACACCAGGGCATCAACAGGATCACCAACCGAGGTGGCGGGAAAATCCCCAATAGCCATCAGGAATCCGTTCGGATCCATCAGCCTCCTGGGGCGGACCAACTTAATGGGTCCCCCACCTCTGCAGAGGTTAGGAGGTGCAGTGAGTCTAAATCTGACCAGATAGTGGTCGGTCCATGGCAACGGAGAGGTGGACAACTCCTCAACACCGCCACCTTGCTCCCATCCCTGGCAGAAAACCAGATCTAATGTGTGTCCAGCACTGTGGGTGGGGCCAGATACCCGTTGGGACAGCCCCATGGTTGCCATGGAAGACATGAAGTCCTGAGCCGCTCCTCCTAGGGTAGTCTCGGCATGTACATTGAAGTCCCCCAGCACAAGAAGCCGTTGCCAGGCTCGAGACCACCCCTGCTAGCTCAGGTAGGGAGACCGTAGTGCAGCGAGGTGGGCGGTACACTAACAGAATCCCTATTCTGTCCCGGTCACCCACCCTCAGGTGGACACATTCGAAATTAGTTGACTGCAGGATGGGGCCTCTGGTCAGGGGGATGGAATTTTTATAGACTACCGCAACTCCGCCTCCCCGCCCTCCAGGTCTCGATTGGTGCTGTACGGAGAAACCTGGTGGACAAAGCTGGGTCAAATTCACTCCTCCAGCTTCGTCCAGCCAGGTCTTTGTAATGCACGCCAGATCTGCCCGTTCCTCCAAAATTAAGTCTTGGATGAAGGATGTTTTCCCGTTGACAGATCTGGCATTCAGCAGCACCATCTTCAACCCAGAGGGACCGCCATCCTGGGTACACCAACTTACCATGTCAGGAGACCGATTACAAGTTATTAAATTTTTTGAGTTTTTTCTTCTCTCCCTAGGCCGAATTTGGGTTATTGATTTTAAACTATTTTAGGCCGAATTTTAGACCGAATTGGTGGTCTCCCTTTCCCGCATCTCCCCCTCCCCGTTATGACTTCTGGGTTTCTAATCAAATATTTCAACTAGCTTCAGAAAATAAGCCACACAAACTACTACCCCTTCTCTTTTCTTCTGGTAGATGAGAATTCATTCATCCCAGCAGCTCTATAATAAAATGATTTGCTAAACAACTAATTTTTCTTCCATAAACTTGAAAACACACATTATTTTCTGGGTTTATTTTCTGGGATTAAAGGAAACATATTTCCTTCTCTTTTCCTGGTTTATAACTTATATTTCATTATTTTACATTTCATTTAAATTGGTTTTGCTAGATCTGTTTTCTTTACTGGAGTGAAGAAGCACACCAGGGAGGGAAATGAACCTTGGGAGAAATTGTGAGAGTTAGGAGTCAAAGAGTGCTAAGCCCGAGAGAAGTTTAAAAAGCACAGGCTGTAATTTTAAGTAATACTTCCAAGCAAAATATCAACAGTTTGAAAGATCAAATACTTGAAAGTATTTCTTCTTTAGGGACTTGGGTTAGAAAACAGGGATTGGAATCCCTCCACATATTCATACACACACTCACACACTGGATGTTTATTGTTTCAATAGGTTTTCTTTTTCTTTTCTGTTTGAAACATCTGTTAGAGGCTTTCCTTCCTTCTTATCTGCAAGAAGGCATATGGTCCTGAATTAATACAGGCTATGCATTCTTTAATATGTAATGAAATACATGTTGAGGTGTCAAGTAAAGTATTAAATAGGACCTGTAACATAATTTACTGATGTTTGTGAAATGCAAGTAGTAAGGGAGAGCAATGATTTCCATAATTCTATTTCCATCATGCACGTTGTAATAGATCTACCTTTTAGTCGGCTAGGCCGAAGCCTGCATAACAGTGCCTGGCATCTTGGTAGTCAAGCAGAGCAGGAGGAGGAGTCAGGCTGACTCCTGATTGGGTGTAGCAATTGGGGGAGGAGTCAGCTTAGAGAGGGAAAATAAGTTGCCGGTTTTGACAGAAAGGGGAGAAGGATCTTAGATAGAGACAGAGAAGGTTGTGAATTTTGAGATAGGAAGTTACAGCAGGGAACTGACAGGAGAAGAAGAGCTTTTTGTGAGCCTTTAGGTTAGGGAAATAGGCTGAGACAAAGGCTAGGAGTTTTACTGTGCTGGGAGAGCCAGTAAAAGAAAGCTTTGCCTCTAGAGCTTACTACTAGGCCTGGGTAACAACGGAAAAATTTGTTTCTAAAATCGATTTGTATTTGGAGGGTTTTTTTGTTTCGATATTTAAAATAATTACAAAATTTTCCTTTTAAAAAGTTCGATATTTACGAAATTTCGTAAATGGTAAAAAATTAACGAATCGATTTCCGAAACAATAACGAATCGATTCGTTAATGGCGGACGCGACCGCGAAATACGCTAAAAAACCTCCAAAACCTTCTGAAGCTTCCCTCTCCCTCTGTTGTTGACTGTTGGTGTGATATTATAATTTTTTTTTCACTAATTAAACCATAAAACTGGCCCAGACATGCGGAAATAATAACAAAACGACCTCAAAACAATAACAAAACGAATACAATATCGAAATACGAAGCATTTACAAAACGTTTTTGAAAATTCGTTTTTTTTAATAATTGCTCCAGAATGGTTCGTTATCGTTTTGTAATTGAAAAAATTAACGAATTATTAACGAATTACGAATTAACGAAATGAAACCGCCCAGCCCTACTTACTACCCTGTGGGGGAAACAGAGAGGGATCTGTTTCTCCAGTGAAACTGTGTCTAACAGTTTGTTAAAGGGACTCACAGCTGTAAAAGCTATTCTGTCAGGGGAACTGTTTGTTTTAAGTAACCAAGTTTATGCAACTGAGTCAAGATTCTGTACCACTCATTTCCAACGAGTTGTTGTTATTCTCAAGTTGAATAAATTCTTACTAGTTAACTTTTAACTGGTGTATGCCTCAATCCATTCGTTTCCCTCAGAACTCACATTCTCTCAAAATCATTTTTAAAAGTCCAGTCATCCAGTGGAGGAAGCCATAGAAGATCAAGAGCTCACACACACATTACCTATATTACATTCACACCCTTTTGGTTCCTCAGGCCAGCAATTCTGAGGTGGTGGCGGCAAATACTACCAAGTACTTCGGTCACTTGCATTTACAACATAGGGTCAGCCTTTGATCTTTGCTATATCGAAGAGCAGAGGTGTGATCGTTGTGTCCACCCTGCCTGGATATTCCTTTAACTTCGTTATATTGGTGGCAGCGGTGGGATTGATTGTTTGTCCCCCCTGCCTAGATATCATTGAACTTCGTTATACACGTCTTGCTTTGATTCTTGTTTTGCTTTTTAATCAGAGTGGTAGCTGCTCCCATTTTTGTTACAGTTTCGGGCTTTGTAGTCCTATGTCTGACTAAATCCAATGTATCATAAACCAAAAGCACAGAACTTTAAAGCAGAAATGGGCAATGTGTTATTCGACTATAATTATTATGAGGTTCTGTACCATTGGCTTTGTTGTCAAGGGCTGATGAGATATTTAGTTCAAAAACACCAGGAAAGCTACACTTTTTTTTATCTCTGTTGTCATCTATACCTGCTCCAGGTCAGGTCTTATCAAGGTCCCTCCATTTCATTTCTGATACAGTCTGGGGTTAGTGCACCTTCTATGTCAATTGGAAACCAATTATCCATTTGTTTTAACTCATTATTTTACAATGTAGATTGCAGATGTGTGAGGAGGTATCTAGAAAGAGATTTCAAGGCATGGGGTTATGTGGGATGGTTAAAACCCCTCCCTCTACATCTTGTTTACATTCCTGCTTTGTATTGGGAAGACTTTGCTTACTTCTGAGTATGAATTGCTGCCTACTGCAGATCCTAGCTAATTAGATCCTCAGAGATTCTTAAAGATCTAATAAACATAAATAATCATATATTCATTGCTTGTTTTTGAAAAAAAAAATGCAATTTTGAAGTTAAACAAGGCCTGCTTGCTATAAAAAGCAGTTCAGGCTTTTCTTCTGCAGGCAAATCAGATAGTACTCATAGTTTGGAGGAATCAAAAAGTATAAGAACTGCTGTGGAAATTTCCCATAGTGCAAAACAGAAAATATAGTTAGGTGTCCTAACTTTACCATGATGTCTACTTTGTCCTTTACATGTGAATTAACACACATAGCCTTGCAATGAATATCTGGTTTTCTACTGATTTTTAGGGATTTTTTCCATCTTAAGCACCTTGGGCAATTCACACTCTCTCAGCCTTAGAAGCTTGAAAAATTGAAGTCTGTCTTTGAATATTCAGGATGAAACTTTTCACACTTGTAGGCCACATTTGATAACTGGCAAATAGAGGGAGAAAACGTGGAGGCAGTGACAGACTTTGTATTTCTAGACACAAAAATTACTGCAGACACAGTCTGCAGCCAGAAAATCAGAAGACATTTACTTCTTGGGAGGAGAGCAATGACCAATCTCAATAAAATAGTTAAGAGTAGAGATATCACACTGGCAATGAAAATCCATAGAGTTAAAGCAATGGTATTCCACATAGTAACCTATGGATGCAAGAGCTGGACCATAAGGAAGGCAGAGTGAAGGAAAATACTAGGCCTGTCGGTTTTGTTTCGTTAATTTGTTATTTCGTATTTAATTCGTTTTTTTTTGCATATCCGACGTGATAACAAAACATATTTTCAAACCCGGAAGGGTTTGAAAATATCGAAACAGCAGCCCCATTTTTTTTATGAGCTTCAGCTCGTCTCGTAAATGGAATGGCGGCTGCTGTGCTGACTTCAGTGCTGTGGTCATGTGCTGGTGCCTGGGAGCCAATCCGGCGCTCCCAAGCACCCCAGCAGTGAGTGCACCGTGGCAGGAGCCGATTGGATGGCGCGCGCGCGCTCACCCGCGTGCCATCCAATCGGCTCGGGCTCCTGCGCCCCCTCCTCCTCCTCCTCCTCCCAGCTGTGTTGCAGGAAGTGCTAGGAGGAGGAGGAGGAGGAGGGTGCAGGAGCCCGAGCCGGATGGCGCGCGGGGCTAACAGCAGGAGCGGAGGCCGGTTGTAAAGGTGAGCGGAGCGCGCGCGCGCCATCCGGCTCGGGCTCCTGCGCCCTCCTCCTCCTCCTCCTAGCACTTCCTGCAACACAGCTGGGAGGAGGAGGAGGAGGAGGAGGAGGAGGAGGGCGCAGGAGCCCGAGCCGGATGGCGCGGGAGGCCGGTTGTGTGAGTTTACTTTTCAGGGCTGTATGTATGACCAATCCAGAAGCATTCTCTCCTGACATTTTGCCCACATCTATGGCAGGCATCCTCAGAGGTCTGTTGGAAACTAGGCCTGTTTGATCAAGAAAAAATTTCGATATTTAAAATACTAGGCAAATGGAGTTTAAAAAATGTTTTGTAAATATTTACGAAATTTCGTAAATAACAAAACATTTTTTTGGAAAGTTTTGTAAATATTTTAAATATCGAAACAAAAAAACACCCCAATTACAAAACGATTTTAGAAACAAATTTTTTCTTGATCAAACAGGCCTAGAAAATACATGCTTTCGAACTGTAACATTGGAGGAAAATTCTGAGAGTGCCTTGGACTGCCAGAAGATCCAACCAGTCCATCCTTCAGGAAATAATGCCCGACTGCTCACTGGAGGGAAGAATATTAGAGGCAAAGATCAAGTACTTTGGCCACATAATGAGAAGACAGGAAAACTTGAAGATAATGATGTTGTGGAAAATGGAAGGAAAAAGGAAGAGGATCCAACCAAGGGCACAATGCATTGATGTTATCCTTGAAGTGACTGGCTTGACCTTGAAGTAGCTTGGTGGTGCCCTCCAAGTGGAGACAACTCTTATTGCCTCACGGTTTGAAGGAAGCATTATGAACAATATAGACAGGCAAACTATATTGAGGAGGATTATAGAAAGCAAAGGCAACAACTGGGTCCTCATGCCTTTATTCATCATTAAATTGAGAAGTTTTTAAAAAGTGACATTATTATTAATGCCTTTCATCTTCTGATTGGCTGACAAGGAAAAAAAACAGCTGCCCTTGTCAATCAAGTCAGCTCCCTCTCTTACACCCTCCCACCCCATGGTGTTAGAGTATGTTACATTGGGGGAAAAGTCCAAATCAAATAATCTTTTACAAATTTCTCTGAAAGTTTTGAGTCCTTATGTTTTGATTAATCAATGCTTCAGAGGGATCCTTCCTGTGTTTTATTTCATGGTTTGTATCTTTGCATTGCTGATTTTTTTCTGAAATCCAAAGGGACGTCCAGAATTTTGTACACCCCTAAGAAAAAGTTAGTTCTACGACATATTATGAGATTTCTACATAAAGATATGGAGGCAAACTGACACTAGAGGCAAACTAAGGCATGGGGGCAGGATGCGGCCCCCTGGGTGCTTACCTCAAGCCCTCCTCATTTCAAATTGCTCTTATCACAAAGCAAAAACTCATTGAAATACTATTAATCCATTCTGACCCCCCCCCCCAAACTCTCGCTCCATTTTTGTTACATTTTTTAAAAAAGAAAATGTACTTTATAAACAACAAATAATGAATAAATGCACATTTACATGGAACAATAAAAAAGAAAGATCAACTTTAAAACAGTAGAAGCACAAAGTGGCGAGGAAAAACAAAATGAAGAGGCAGAAGCATCATTTTCTTCATACTGTACTCTTTCGAGCCTCCCTCCCTCTCTTGCTCTCTCCCCGTCTCTGTCATCAAGAAGCCAAACAAACCAGAAATAACAACCACACAAAATCAACTAACCCAAAGTTCCTCAAAACAGAGGAGCAAAACAGACAGCAATCTCACAAAGCAAACAAGAGCACAAGGCACAGAATTATAACTTCTCTATAAAACTATAGGAAAATTCCACTTTACCTTTGATATAAATTTTGAACCTGTGGGGAATGGAAACCATGAAATAGAACAATTTGCCTAATCCCTCACATTTTCTTCATGACCATGCTAACTGGATGTTTTTGAAAGGGCCATGTTTCATGTTAATTCTTATTTAAACAGGAAACTATATATAAGCACATGTAAACATCAATTTTGGGCAAATCAGTCCACAACCATAAGCTGATATTCCACTGTTTCTGGGATGCTGTCAATTTCCATTTCCCTTATCAGCCACCGTGAATAACACACCTGTTCACTAACTGATTTCATGACAGTCCCCAGTGTTACTTACTGTATCCTCTCAGAGTTTTGTCATTGAAATTTGATCTTTTCCATTTTTTAAACAAACCCCAACATCTACATTTTGCTTTCAAATGGGACAATTTTTCTGATCCTGTGATGCTGAGCACCTTTACTTGATAAGTAGTATCTTGAAAAGCATTTATTTACCAGTCAACTTTTTGTGGATTTTACATAATTATGTTATAATTGTGTTCTGAATATTTGGCAAATTTTTCATGTTTATACTAAAAGTAATTTTCTTTTGTTTGACCTGTACAATATAGCATGTTTTTGAGATATTCAGAGCTCAAGAAATTCAAGTATTGACTGTCTTTGACCTATTTTAAAAGCAAACTGATTTCTGAGACCTAGAGTTGAAAGTCTGTGTGGCCTATCCAGCTGAGAAGGTGTTATGCCTTGCAAAATTTAAATTGTCTTAGTAAATAAAATGAACTACTTTGTACAGACAACAACACAAAACAATCACAAATATTATGATGTCTGTGCCCCTGTCATTGCTTTTATACCAAATAGTGAGTACTGACTTCTAAGACTTCCACTTCGGCATTTAATGCTTGCTTGCTTCCTTCCATCCTTCCTTTCAATAAATTACATCTCATTTTTCTAGTGATTGGGGCACATACATAGCAGAGGTTCTAACAGTTTATTAAACTAACAATAAAAAATAAAATCCTAAGAATATAAGGTTGTGATAATAGTCGTCAGACATAGCAGGGAGGCTATGTGTAAAAAATTCTTCATAGAACAAGCCCATGTCCAGGCCTTAACCAAAGATGCACTTTCATATGCGGTGTAATTCCAAAGGATAGAATTCTTCACCTTAGAAGGCTACTATATACCTTATTTAATACAACAGATTCCACTGTTTAGGGACTTCTAATGAGAAGATCTTTGGTCTTGTCCCCACAAATGACAACCCTTTTATAGTTCTTAAACATAGACACTAAACATGAATAAATTTCATTCTGCTTGTTGGAGTGAGCAAGAGTGAAGTCAAAATGAGACTGTCATCATGATTCATCCCCATGTCTTCAATGTATGTAATCTTACTTAGGCGATCCTTTGTAACTTGAGGATAATTGTCTTCTAGATGTGGTGTCTTGGCAGTGGGTCCATAGGTGACTGTGGAGTCCTACTCTTGATCCGCATGTTCTCCCATAGTGAGGACATCAGGTTCCAGACAGAAGGCATTCTGGTTAGGGTTTGCTTGACATGCCTTCCTCTTGGCACGTTTCTTCCTTTTGTCCTCCATTTGTGCCTCTTCAAATTCTGCAGCATTGCTGGTCACAGCTGACCTTCAGTTAGAGTGCTCAAGGGCCAGGGCTTCCCAGTTCTCGGTGTCTATGCCAAAGTTTTAAAGGTTGGCTTTAAGCCCATCTTTAAATCTCTTTTCCTGTCCACCAACATTCTGTTTCCTGATCTTGAGTTTGGAGAAGAGTAACCGCTTTGAGAGACGGTGATCGGGCATTCAGACAACATGGTCAGTCCAGCGGAGAATGTATGTAGAGTATCCAGTTGTTCTTATATCACTGCTACTGCAACTTGCTTGTCAGCAACCCTAGGAAAGTCTGGCCATCACTCTGGTGTCCAACAATGTGATCAGCAAGAAGGTGGGTCACTCTACACAAATCTGCTGGGGAAGCACATTGTCAGTGACATGGGAACATCCCATCTGTTTCCCTGCACTGGTGAGCACAGGGTAAGCATGATGGCAGTAATATATGTGAATAATGAATTAGACTAAAATAAATCCAATCTAGCTGTCTACACAGTTGCTGTCAATTTTTGTGGGTCTTCCTGCAAAGTCCTGAGTATCTTCCAGCTTTGCTTCATGTGGAAAGAAGTTGGGTTAAGGGATAAAAATTCCATATTTATACAAAAAGTTGCTGTACATTGCGAAGACTGCTAATGCCATATTCGGAGTAAGTATTTTTTTTTAACTCATACAGACATGCCCTGAGAGGACAAACAAATAACCTGCTCAAAATCTTCCTTATAACATAATGGCATATTCTATTTTTACTTGTTCACATAATGCAAAATGTTCAGTTAATCTGTGTCAGTATTTGTTAAGTTGAGTTGAATCAATCCTGTTAAATTGCTCTGTTTCCTTGCTATTTCCTATGCTATTATACGTTTCTATCCACCTTACTGAACCACCTTATCCTTTAACCAGTTCGTATAATGGTCCTCTTCCTCCCTCCAAAATTAGTCTGCTGTTGCTTTTGATGCCGTTATTATCTTTGTTAAGCTCTTTGTGCTGTTTTAAATTGTTATTGTTTGTTTTTAATTGTATTTTGCTTTGGGCTTGTCCCCATGTAAGCCACCCCGAGTCCCTTTAGGGAGATGGAAGCAGGATAGAAAAATAAAGTTTTTCTTCTTCTTAAGTCTACCTATGTGTGTGAACATGGCCATGCAGGAAAATATCTACAAGACACCTCTGTCTTTCTGCCTCTACAGCTTCACCAGGAAATTGAATTGCTTTATTGAAAACATTAAAGGTTAGATAACATATGCTTTGACTTGGCCAGCCTATTAAATGTTGATTTAGTATTAGAGATGTCTGAGCAAATAATTATACATGACTTCACACACAGGAAGCGTGTTTTAGATAGTTAACATCAGTTGCTTAGTCACATCACCTGGAGATCTTCAAAATGGCTTGCATATCAAAGGATGGTAAATTTGGTGTATACCTTAAGCTAAAAGAAGGCACATTTCAAAAGAATATTCTAAGACACACATTCCTCCCCACATAAACATCTAAAAACAATGTGCATTTTAGAATCATGGCTGTCTGCCTATATGTGTGTGTAAAAAGCTTTTTGTCTATTGGTGGTACTGAAATTAGTGTGCACCTTAGAATCAATGAAATATGGTGTCTGCAACACATCTACATTAAATCATCTCTTTAGTGCCATCTCTGCTAATTTTATTAAAGTTTTCTTAATTTTGTTGGGTTTGGAATGTCCATCTGTAAACAACATTACAAAAAAGAGGCTGAAATTTCTTAATTTTCTGAAAGAGATAAACAATCAATAGGGTAAAAAATGAAATGAGCATCAGTGATAGCAAGTAGCTTTCATTGTATTTAAAACAGTTAAAATTCCAAATACAAGATGCTTTTTACTATTTATACAGCTGTTCCAACAGATTGCCTTTGTGAATCTTCTAAGGAAAAAAGATAGTTACTAAATGAAATTCTAGTTTAATGATTCATTAATTAGGGGAATGTTGTTCCATTAAAACAGATTTCAATCTGATAAAATAGCATGAACTGGTTGAACAGATCAAAAAAGAGCACTGAGAGATATTAAAAGAACTAGTAGATAAGAAGACGATGCCTTAAAGAAGGCAGAAAGACAAGATATATGAAGTGGAAAGGCAGTCATTTTGGTTTAATGACATTTTGACTTTAATTATAAGTGGCAGGTCATCCATCAAGTAAGCTATACACTGTGTTTGAGACTGAAAACATTTTACTTTTCATTTTGAACATGTACACTATCAGCAACATGAAGATGCTATTAATTGAGGGTGTAGAAATAATAAAAGTAGAATGAAACGAAATTCAGCATGAATTAAGACAATTCATGTAATCACAAGAAGACATTTTGGAAGATAAAGTGAGATAAATATATCAAATAGAATTCACCCTGTAAATATATAAGGATGCATCATCTAATGAAGATCATTTACATTCATAAAATGAATAGAAGAAACAGCTGCTAGAGTAACACACAATAATGTAAATGCATGTATGGAGGAAATTATTACAAAGATTAATGCAAACATTGCAGAAAACATTTTGGATACAAAGAATGATACAGAAAATAGGAAAGCTACATGCAATATGACTTTGAGGTCACTAATGGAAATACTAAAGAATTCTAAATGTGACCTTGTCAGGTTGTGTAAAATTGAGTAAACATAATAACACATTATAGTCAACATGTGTTTCTGTTTACACATGAGAGAGCAGGTGAAGAATGGATGGTAATATGATTGTATTCTAAGAATGCATCAATGAAAAACTGCAGGATATTCTTTAAACAAATTCAAAATGATGGCACAATCCTCTGTGATGGTATTTGCGAAGCAGATAATCAACCCACATATGCAGACATTGACAAGTGATAAACCAATAAAAATATCTAGTAATATCTCACAAAAAGAAAGTTGACTTTCTCCCCATTAAGAATATCAATATGAAGGCAAACAGTCACGACTTATAAAAAAAATACCAGGCATTATTGGTCTACTTGAAATTTACTAGGCTTAAGGAATACTTCCAAGTCTCAATTACTGTGATGAAATGCATAGCAGTCATTTCAGAACTTTAAGGGAAAATGAATATTTTAAGCCTGGTCTATCTATTTATTCAGAGGATGAGTGCTCTGCCCAGACTTTGCTCTGGTGAACACATCACAGCTTCTCTATGAAGAAATCCATGGGCACATCTACACTGACTCACTTAGGTTGGTTCAGAACAGGAATAACAGAAACTGATTTTACCATGTGGATGATTGGATTGACCTCTATGGAACCAGCTTGAGGCTCTGATGGTGATTACACAAGCACTGAAAATGACCTCAAACTGGTTTCAGGATCTATCGTCATGGGTTGTCACTCAGGGCCAAGCATGATTGCCTCCCATAGACAAAGTCTGAAGACCTATTCTAGATCCACGTGGTTTTTCATGCTGAGGACATAGATTTCCAGATGGAAGGCAGTCACAACAAGGGTTTGCTTGATATACCTTCCTCTTGGCACCTTTTGCCCTATATTACTGTACTTTCAGAATCCATAGCACCATTGGTAACAGTTGATCTCCAGTCACAACACTTGAGTGCCAAAGCTATATGGTGAGTCCAGCAAAGTTGATGGTGGAGAATAATAATTTAAATGCTGGTGATCTCTGCTTCTTTCAGAATGCAGAAGTTTGTCCATCAGTTTTCCCAAAAGAATTGCAGGATCTTTTGAAGCCAACACTGATGGAACCTTTCTAAAAGTAGAGAGTGATGTTTGTAGACGGTCTATTTTTTTCAGGCATACAATACAGTTGGAAGAACAATAGCTTTATAAGTAAGTATCTTGGTATCCTATGAATGCCCCAATCCTTAACACTCTTTGCTTCATTCTAAGAGTTGCTGCACTCACAGAGCTCAGAGCTCAGCATCTGCAGCTTGATAGCCATGCAAAATAGGAGTGAAAATGAGAAAAGCATTATTGAAAGCTTTCATGGCCAGAATCACAGGGTTGCTGTAAGGTTTTCAGGCTGTATGACCATGTTCCACCAGCATTATCTCCTAATGTTTTGCCTGCATATGTGGCTGGCATCTTCAGGGGTTCTGTTGGCAGTGCAGTAAGTGGAGTGTGTATATACCTGTGGAATGTCCACAGTAGGATAAAGAACCTGTTAGCAGTCAGACTCTCCAGTCTGGGCACAGCAAGCGTGTGGTTTCAAAATAAACAAACACAGGCAGCATTCTTCTAAGTTAGCTTTACATAAAGCGTCTATACACACAGAGACTACATCATGGAACTAAAAGATGGCGACTAACAAAGGCATAGCAAAAAGACACAGCATACAAGAGATCCGCCCTTCTGTCTTATCTATGTTCTTGGCTGGTACACTCCTTAATTTCTCTCAGGGCAAAGGAATTTCGTGTTATCACAGTTTCACTGTCTGGCCTGTAACTTTGTAACAATAACATATGTGAACTGAACAGGAAATGAGCATAACTGAATCCATCTGTAAGAAGCAAACTAATACATTGTAATACTAATGCAAACACATTGAAAACATACATACATATGAAATAACTATAACTACTCTGACAGAACCCTTGTCTGTTTAAATCAAGTGTGAATGTTACAATTAGCAAGCTTAAATTAGTAGCCATGAAGTTTACAAAGCCATGAAGTTTAAATCAATCAGTGAGGGTATCTGCATACAGGTAACTTGGTCTTTGTTGCCTGGAGACATCTTCTGTTGGTTTATCATTTACTCTGTTATAGCTGACTTCTCTTGTTGAATTAATCTGCAGTGCCTTTTGTATTATTTGATTTGTGTCTGGATACTGTGTTTGATGGTCTCTATGTAGACTTGTCCACAGCTGCATGGCATACCGTAGACTCCTGCAGTGACTACATGATTTCTCTTGTCCTTTGCTGAATGTAGCATTTGTTGAATTTTCTTAGTGGGCCTGTAGACTGTTTTCAGGTTATATTTCTTCATCAGTTTCCCTATGTAGTCAGTGGTTTCCTTGATGCACAGTAAGAACCCTTTTCCTGTAGGCTTCCTGGAGGAGGTGGGGTTCACAGATCCTGTTTGCACAGTCTACCAGGGCTTTAACTGTGCTTCTTTTTGACCTAGATGATAGTTAGAGGTTTTTATGTAGATATCTATCAGTGTGTGTTGGTTTTCTGTACACTCCACTTACCTCACTGCCAACAGAACCTCTGAAGATGCCAGCCAGAGATGCAGGTGAAAAGTTAGGAGAGAATGCTGCTGGAACATGCTCAAAAAACTGACAGCAACCCATGAGAAAAGTATGTCAATAGAAAGTTTATCTTAATTAGAGGGAAAACTCTCAAAAATGAATTCCCAATTCAGATGACATGCCATAACTGCCATGTACCCTAATGTAAGTTCTTCCATTTAAACAGCTAGGTCTGATATCCTCCATTAACACAAAACATTTTATTGCAAAAATGCAAAATAAAATGAGGGTACTTGCTTTTATTTTACTCATAGCAGGAAACGTACTTCTATTATCAGTTTGTTAAGAGGAAAACTTACACTACATTTTTTTAAAAATGGGGTCTACTTTTGTTTAAAGCGTACATTTGTATTTCTTTGAGTAAAAACCATATTGCTGAGAGATGATGTCAAAACAAAAAGACATATTGCTGAGACATGGAATCGTTTAAAAAAAACCCATTGCATTCCTGGGACTAGTTTGTAGGTGGAATACGTAGATGGCATTGTATATAGCATTTCAGTAAATGTAAATGTAGACGGTATACACTGAAAAAAGACCTGTGGTGTCTAAGGAAAAAACCTTGGTGAAATTGAAATGTCTCTATTAACTGAAAGAAACTGACCAACATCTCTGGTCACATGTATCAGGAAATATATGATACGTGACAAATTGAATTGTTCAGTTATCACTTTAATGTGAAGTCTAGTGAATACCAATTTGGGGATATACAGTATATGGATGTTTCAGTGGGGCAATGAGATGGATATTTTAGAAAGCAAATGATTTTGTCATTGCATTTTTAGAATTCATTTAAAATACTATTTTAATCTGCAATAAGGAGACCTAACAGAAAACACATTTCTGAAAAAAGTCAAGAAATAGCAATTGAGATAGTCCTGTCAGCAAAGCTTAAGGAAAGAACAGGAGAGTTGATCCCCAGTGTTTCAAAGGGTCAGTTCAAAACTCCATTCTAAATACACTGCTCCATGTAATATACTGCTGCCTGCACTTGTATTCTACTCACAGATCAGAAGGGAAAGAAAAGAAAGCCACTGTTGTTTGTTACAGTCAGAGTTTCCTCTCTCTATTCCCTTGCTTTCAAAAGTGAATTGTAACTGTTAAGTGTGTTTTTGACAGATTATTCCAAAACTGTCATGCCTGGTAGGAATCCAAATGACCAGTTTTCTCAATATACACAGAGGTTTACCTCAAAGAATATAAATAGGCTGAGGGCACCATTTTCCATAGGAGCTTTAATAAGACCACAGGAATAGAGATGGGATCAAAACTCCACCCTACTAGCTCTCTATCATATATGGTAAAGGGATAAAAATGTGTTTTATTTTATTTTATTGTATTTTATATTGTGCTTATTCTTATGTTTTGTTTTTAGGCCAAGGATCATATTTAGTCTGACCTCTCTGCCATGACCTTCCCATCTTGGGTGTCCTTTCACAGTTTCGCTCATGGCATCATCAAGGCACTCAAGCTCCAGCACTGTGACAAGGCAACTATCCTTGCAACTAATATGGGGAAACACTAAGAAAGTGAGATATGAGGTGATACCTGATGTGTGCCAATGCTCGAACCACTTTTCTGAAAAACAATTACCATTAAAATATACACTAAACCCCAAAGTACCAGATGCATCACATGTAACTTACAATGCATCCTTGACCAGGACCTCCTGTCTCCAGAATTGAAATCGCATTGAAGCCGAACAAGAACTTGAGGCAAACCGACAGATCTGACCTAATGTCCCACGTGATTCTTATGTGGTGCTGAGGCAAAGAGGCTCCACAAGTAGCGTCACACAGCCCAATCTGTCTTGTTAATGCCTGAAAAGCATTGAGCAAAGCATCAAACAACCTCATGCCAGGCATGCCCACAAAAAGGAAGTAATCCAGCAGGTGGACAGCTCCAGGCAGCCCAGCTTTTCTCAGACACTCATGAAATAGCAGATAACGCAGGAAAAAGAAAGCTTAAAATAATATGTGGGTTCTATCCAGGTGGTTATGGATGTTTTTGTTTCTCACCCAAAATATTTGGCTTAAGCTGGTGACAACATTACTGGCCCCTCATTGTGCCAGGGTGAGAGAAAACATATTAAGGTCCGGACCCCTCTGGAAATGCTAAGTGCCTATGTTAAAGTCCAAGCCAAACATCACAATAGATTTTTGGTGAAGCAGAATAGCTTCATTTCAATTTCTGCCCAAATTTTCAATTTCTGCCCAAATTCCATTCATACTTTTGTTATTCCTATGCCTCTTTCCTGAGTCTGTGCAGTATAATAACAATATCCGGCCAGTAAAATATCTGATCAGTAGAAAGAAGGAATTCTGGCAGTTCCTTGCATGATATTCAAAGTATATTCAATGGAGCCCACAATATATCCAATATATCCAACACAACAATTCTGTTATGTCCCAGAATTTGGAATAAACTATATCACTGGTCTCATATGTTTTGCACTTTAGTTAATCATGAACATACCATAATAAACCTATTGCCATTTTTGAGTAATATTGAAACCAATTACTTGTTTTGGGGAGACCTATTTGCACATGCCATTTATACATTTAGCTTGACCTCCCCTAGCGGTATCCCTGGACAAATGAATGATTTCCTCACAAATCATCAGCCTTTTTTGAGCAATTTATGGAAGATAAGCAAGAAAAGACAGATGGTCCTGCAAATGTTTGAGATAAGACTTTAGTTGAAATGGTGCAAATAAAGACTACGATTTCTGTAATTCTGTATATGTCATATTGACACATAAAGATCAGAAGCAGTCTGAAAGATTGGTTCTGGTCTTTCAGAGGCATCTTATTAAAAATAAGTAATAAGAATGCACTGAGAATCATTAGATCATAATAGATAAGAAAGTATACTTTGCAAAGGCCATTAACATGACTTCAGATTTTCCTATTCATTATTTGCAGTCTACAGTATCATTAGTTATGTAATTTGGCATGTCTCCACTTATAATTTTTGCAGATTTAGCACCTGCTTGCAGGCAGGTTTTTTTTAAGGACAGCATTAATAAATGACAGAATAATAAGTATGCAAAAGCCGCAATGTTGTAGCAGAAGTAGAAAGATACATCTTCCAATGATTCACCTTTCAGTATTTCTACCAGAATATTGTATTGTAATAATCTTATTTTTAAAAGAATGATTAATTATCAATTCAGTATTTGGCACATTTTTCTTTTGATCAATTTCTTGTGTGGATTTTACTGATATTTACAAACTTATGAAGCAGGCATACAACTTGCATTTTCCACTCAAAATTTAACCATAAGATCAATTAGACTGAGTTTTTATGCTGTCTTGCCTAAAAGTCGTGGGGGATAAAATCAGTTACTTTATGAAATTAATGTCCAACACTAGAAGAGCTCTGCTCTGGCCAGAGTGAAGACAGAAGGGAGCAGAAGACACTTCCATCTTGTCTTCTGCCTATATCATCACTTGAGAGGCCCCTCCCCCTTCTGGCACCAACGGGTGCTCTGGCCAGAGCGAAGACAGAGGGGAGCAGAAGACACTTCCATCTTGTCTTTACTAATAATATAATATAGTATATTGTATATACATATAATATTTATAATATTATAATGTAATACAATATAATACTAGTAATAATAATTCAATATTATAATTATATATTTACATTACATGTAATATTACTAATAATATTACAATATAATGGTATAGTGCAATATAGTAATAAATACTGATATTGTACTATGCTAATATAATATATTGTATGAAAATATATATTGTAAGCCGCTCTGAGTCCCCTTCGGGGTGAGAAGAGCGGCATATAAATGCCGTAAATAAATAAATAAATAAATAAGAGCAAAAGAGTGCTCCATCCATTGTTCTCCTCCTTGCAGCAAGATGCACTATCTAGAAACCTCTTGAGAAGTTGTGGAATAAATTATTATTGTATACACACTCTTTTCCCTCTACTTCTATTCGCAGATCTTCCCTTTGATTATGAGCAACAGTAGCTACTTAGACAACAGATGAACAATTGCTTAATTAACTAGACATAAATAAGAATAACCCTGGATCTCAGGCACATAACTACCTTGATGAAGAAGATGTTTGGAGGGTATAGTCAATCTCCTTTTAACACAATATTCCCTAGCATGTCTTGAAAATAAGCTAACCCACTACTGAACCTGATTTCTCTGACAACTGAGTACATTTTGGGGGGTTTAAGGTTCTATATTAAACAAACAAACAAATGAACAAACAGGCTGTGGAGGAGGAAGCTACAATTGAAGTGATAAGGTCTTTTATCCTAGACCTGATAGAATCATGTGTTAAAAGGGAAGCAAATTTCAACTTGAGTTATCCTCAGCTGGTAAATGAGATAATAAAAAATATATCCTTGCTTCAAAGGGAGGAGGTTCTTCTCAAGATAGTTGTGCTGGCACAGCAGTGCCAGGAGATTTGAATTTATTTTTCTTGCACTGCTAGTTTGTATGAATTTATTTAAGCCATGCTTTTTGCAATCAAGTAGCTTCCCCAAGTTGCAGTCATAAGGCCAGCAACCTGGCAATCATCGTTAGAGTCTTTAGACCCACCCTTTTCTCAGGGTTTTGGAGGCAAAGGAGGACTTTGTTCAGTCTCACTGTTTGAAGCCTAACAGCAGGATGTATGGGTTTCTCTATCCCACCTGCACAAAGGCTTCACTTCTCACAGCTCTGCCGGAGGGAGTAAAGGGATTGTGCCGTTACACCCAGACGCTCTAAAATAAAACTTTGACGTGCTGCTATCTATGTCTGGGCGAAACTGCTGGGGTCTTTCTTTAAGCAGATTGAGCTTTCTTGAATAACCGAGTCCACTTCAATTTTAAACATTAAACAGTAGGGCTGGGCGGTTTCGTTTCGTTAATTCGTAATTCGTTAATAATTCGTTAATTTTTTCAATTACAAAATGATAACGAACCATTCTGGAGCAATTATTAAAAAAAAACGAATTTTCAAAAACGTTTTGTAAATGCTTCGTATTTCGATATTGTATTCGTTTCGTTATTGTTTTGAGGTCGTTTCGTTATTATTTCCGCATGTCTGGGCCAGTTTTATGGTTTAATTAGTTAAAAAATTATAATATCACACCAACAGTCAACAACAGAGGGAGAGGGAAGCTTCAGAAGGTTTTGGAGGTTTTTTAGCGTATTTCGCGGTCGCGTCCGCCATTAACGAATTGATTCGTTATTGTTTCGGAAATCGATTCGTTAATTTTTTACCATTTATGAAATTTCGTAAATATCGAACTTTTTAAAAGGAAAATTTTGCAATTATTTTAAATATTTTAAAAAATTTGCAAAAAAAACCCCCAAATACAAATCGATTTTAGAAACAAATTTTTCCGTTGTTACCCAGGCCTATTAAACAGGGTATTTATTCACGAAGTCCTGGTAGACTTGGCTCAGCTTATTAATGTTACCAACAATCAATGAGTAAAGTATAGAGACAAGTTTTCTTATATACAGATATTGAGGCACCTTTCCTCCAAAAGGTATAATGAATTGTGGAATTCTTCTACCCTAATCTTGAGCCCCTATGGTAAAAAAAAGCAGGTTTTTCTCCTATCTATAACTCAAAATCAGCTTTGGAGGCAAATGCCCAATACTATCTATCTAAATACTCAATAGCTCTTCTATTGATCTATCTATAATTTCTCTATATTCTGTATTCAATTATTCCCTATAGCTCAATAAATCAATGAATCTCTCTATCTATCTATCTATCTATCTATCTATCTGTCTCAATTAAACTCAATTAATCTATTATACTAAATTGTTTTTACAATGGTATTTGCAGAGGTACCTGTCTGCCAACAGCACATCATGGATTCTTCCTAAAACTGAAGGGGCAGGGAGACCTCCAAAATGGCTGCTTCTACCCTGGAAGCAGGGGCAGGCCCAAAGAGCTACTCTTTGGCCAATCATTGCAGAGGGCCTGCAAACTGGCTTTCCTGCTTCTGGCTGCTAACTTTTTAGGCCTTGCAGAGGCTGCAGCAGCCTTGGAGAAACTCAAGGAGAGGCTGTTTCCAGCAACTTAAAGGTAATGCAAAACCCAGTCTCCTGGGAGACGGAACAGGGATAGTCCCATAGCTTTTGCTGGGGGAATACAGCCAGCCTTTGCTGGGGCAGCAGGACAGTTCCTATAGCCTTCGTGGAGTAAAACTAAAGGAGACCTTTTGGCTTGGCAGATCTGCAGCAACCATTGTCTGGTAAAGGACCACTCAGGCTATTCATAAAATAGCTTGGAGCTGGAAGTAGGGGCCTCACACCAGCAAGGTAAAGAACAATTGCCCAGGGAGGGGTCAGAAGATTTCCCTAAGGAAGAAAGGAACAGTTTACCACCAGTTGCTTGCCCTTGATAGCAGATTGAGCAAGCTACCGGTTTTCCAAGGTCATAAAGCATTTAATTCATTTGTTTGAAGATTTAAGCCCAAATAAAGAACTTTGTTGAACTTATTTTGAGCCTCAATAGAACTTTGTGTTGGGAAATCTAAGGGGCCCTTCAGCTGAGGCACCCCGGTGTTCCGTTGGGCATACAGAAGGCACGTCCTGTAAACATAAATTATTTCAGGCCCAGCATGCGACAGCACAATAGTGTACATTTCAAAGCTAGCTTTTGAGCATGTCTCTAAATTGCATTATATCAAAATGTGATACCCTTGCTGTATTTGATAGATTTGTAAAG
Source organism: Anolis sagrei (assembly GCF_037176765.1). Lineage (NCBI taxonomy): Eukaryota > Metazoa > Chordata > Lepidosauria > Squamata > Anolidae > Anolis > Anolis sagrei. The sequence continues at coordinate 56,705,237 of NC_090023.1, read as the reverse complement.
AAGTAGAAATCAGTGGGATGTTCATGCCTTTCTGGTCAGTCATCCTGACTTCTTGTGTTGCTCTGTGTGTGGGGGTGGTGGGTGGGTGGAGAGGATATGTATATATTTAACTTAATATAGGAAACACATTGTGTATGGAAGGGCGACACCCCTCCCGTCTACAAATCAAAGACAACACAGACACTGAGTTGGGAAGGAAATGGCCACAACTTATTGATTACAGGAACAGAAAACGAGGTTGGCAGCCAGGCATGGGTTCTGGATCATGATTGGTCAGCCTATTGCTGACCCATATGATATACATGCCAGGATGCCACCAGCACAATACCGGGCTACGAAACTTGGCACCTCTGGGAACCAATGGACGTTTCCACCCTTCCGCTAGTGGGGGGAGAAAACCAGATCCAGGCACGGTGCAAGGAGCCCAGGCAGCCCTATAAGGGCTGCTGGGTGAAGGGAACAGCTGGCCCCTGGCCAATCCAAGGACGGGGGCGGGGCCTGCCGGCCAAGCAGCGGGAACCTTCCTGTCGTGCAGGGGGGCTTCTGGGAAGAAGAAGCCCCCTACATTCCAGTATGGCCAATGGGAGGGCGCCCCCTCCCCTCCACAGCAGGTCTCACTCAGTAAGTCGGGCAGTGCATTATATAATGGTTCACAAAACAACAACAAAACACTTAGGTTTCCAACTTAAGCCAGAAATGTCTAATAGCTGTTGAAAAATCCTTGATAGGTATTACTTCTATATAACTTTCTCTGCCTTCTTCATCTCAATCAGTCTTTCAAACATAGGCTACATTTCTTCTAAACTATTATTATTTCAGTATATTTGCATTGTAGGGATGAATGTTCTAGGGGCTCATTCACAACCTGTTGCCATCTTGCCTTTCCCCTGAGTTCAATGGAAAAAGATATGGGACAACTAGATAGTTTTGGATAGCCCACTCACTACTATCCAATCTTTCAGCTGTCTGTCTCACTACTAGCTGGTATAAGACTCTCAGAGAGATTAGTATTCATGCAATGAACTTGTAACTTTTTTAGTACTGACAACACACAATATATAGCACAGCTTATGCCAGCCAGGAGCATAAGGTATACTCCTCCGGTAAGCAAAGAGCAGTGACGCTGGATGGTAGTATCTGCTGGGCTTGTGTGCTACAGAAGCAAACTCAGGCCCCAATGGGCTTGCCTTTTTATCTGCCTCATCAGCTGGTAGCTGGGCTATCCAAACAGAGGTTGTTGAGTCCCACAATGGTACATTTGCTGTATCAGCTCCACAGGTATAGCCCTCAGGTAAGCAAAGAGCAGTAAAGCTGGAGGGCAGGTGCTTTACCAGGTAAGCCCAGATCAGCAAATTGGATGGTAAATGGCAATGCATTTCCTGCTAAGCTTATGTGCAGCAATTGTGCTTTGATATAATTAGGTGTGTTCCTCAGGTGTAATAAGAATATTCTGGTGTTGTTTTTTCTTAAAGGAGGTGGCATATACTCCTTCACCCTCAATGCATGGATAATGTGAGCTGCAGGAGATCAGAAAATCAGTGGATTGTAGAGTGAATGCACTTGCAAAGGAACATGACCACAGACTCCCTTCTTGACTTTGCCTTGGGGAGGAAAGGGAGTCTCTCAAATATTAACTCTTACACACATAGTCATCATTATTGTTTAGAAGATACACATTTCTGGATATATATTTGTCATCATTGGCAAAACATGTTTACAGAACTAAAAATATGTGTATAGCAGCTATGTAACCCTGTGTGTAGCAGTATACACTGTAAAAATGTTGCAATTTGACACCACTTTAACTGCCATAGCTCTACCCTACAGAGATCTTGGATTTAGAATTTGGTGAGCAACTGGCACTCTTTGGCAGAAAAAGCTAAAGACTTTGCAAAACTATACATTCCCAAACCCAATAATCCATAAGATTTTAGTTCATGAGGAAGGTGAGTAATTTCATTGCTTTATCATTGCCATATTTTTCCCCATCATCAAGAACAAGAACTTATGCAGTCATACAAATAGAATTTAAAGATATAATACATTTAAGATATAATATGTCCCCTGGTAGCACAGGGGGTTAAACTGCTGAGTTGCTGAACTTGCTGACTGAAAGGTTGGCAGTTTAAATCTGAGGAGTGGAGTGAGCTCCCACTGTTAGGCCCAGCTACTGCCAACCTAGCAGATTGAAAATATGCAAATGTGAGTAGACAATAGGTAACGGCACTCCATACAGTAATGCCAGCTACGTGACCTTGGAGGCGTCCACGGACAACACTGGCACTTTGGCTTAGAAATGGAGACAAGCACCACCTCCTAGAGTCAGACACGAGTAGACTTAATGTCAGGGGAAACCTTTACCTTTTACCTATACCTAAGAAACACAATGGAAATAAAAAAGATTTAGGTTGAAATACTGGACATATGACAGCTACATTTCATACAGCGGATACTACTTTGGGATAAACATACATGTGTAGATGATCTAATTATAAAGATGAAGAAGGAAATGTGTTTAGCAATAGTGATTATTATTAAAATGTGATTTCCAGGATTTGCACGTCTAATGTTTCAGAATAGTTTTCCTCTCTCAAAAGTACAATTTGATGTTTATCAGTGTTACCATGCTAGTATTTGTTGGGGCAAAGAAATTGGGTTTGGGTTTTGAACTTTCAGTATTGCTTTCTCTTACAGTTGCTTGCTTTATATACTCATACTTAAAAGATGAACTTGATTCAGGGTGCTGAACACTTTCATCCTGCTTTCAAATGCTATAATCTAGCAGCAGAATTTCTATACTAATGGGAAAATGTCAATAGGGGGTAAAGAATATGAAATATTAAAAGTTTTAAGTTATCCAGAACTCTTTTAAATATGCTGTTTCTACTCTACTTTTCAATAAATGTTAATGTTTGGGGATTTTTCAATCCAATCCTTTATCTTATACTTAAAAGTGATTAAAAAGTGCATTCCCAAGTACAGACGATGGAGTCTTAGATATGACCTCTCTTTGAACTCAGTAGGACTTGCGTTTTGCACCAAATCTCTTAAACTCAAACTCTAGTATTAATGCAGTAACTTCCTGATGAAAACAGTATAACGGAAAAATGAACTAAATTAATGTTGATTATGGCACTACTTAAAGAGTGATTAGAAGGCATTGCAATTTTAATTTTACCAAACTACAGATGAACATTAATAATACACCTATGTAATTGGATGTTTTTCCTTAATGAGAGAAAGCAGAAAGGATCGTTTAGTAAAGGACTTTTCTTCTCAGGGCTCAGGGAACTGAAAATAGTTATGGATTCTGAGATATAACATTAGGCACTAGGTCATTATCTAACTTGGTGACCTCCAGATGAGCATTATGATTCTGCTTTAACTTCCATGGTTTCATGTAGACCCTTGATCTTTAAGATGGGGGGGGGGGCAGGATTCTTTTTGCCCATCTTTACCTCAAGTTGAAGGTTGGTCTATATTGATTCTTCCTCTGCAGGAAAGAACCAAACCAAAGTGTAAGAAATGACTTGGCAAAAAACAACAGTACTCTTCCTATATAAATAGGGGCTGGAATGTCTCATGGGGGTTATCCTACAGCATAATGTTATATAATTCCTGTGAGACAGTTTATTTTTGAAAAGAGATGGCAGCACAGCTGCAGAGCTGTTGCTTGGGGAAAAATATTTTTGCTTTGTATGTTTAATGGAATGAGTTTTCTTTTCTTTTCCTCCTTAAATCTATTTCCATGTCATATTAGCATGAGTTAATTTTTTTTTAAAAAAATCACACAACTGAGGCATCTTGTACCTCCCCCTCCCTACACTTCCACCAAAAATGCAGACTGTTACATGGAATGTGGATAATTGAATTCTGTTTTAATATGGACCTTTTTGAATGTTTTAACCACATTATATTTACAGTGTATGGGTTCTGTGTGCATGGATTCAACAATCCACAAGTTAAAAATGTTTTTAACATTTCAAAAAGGCAAACCCGATTTTGTCTATTTTTATAAAAAACGTTATTGTACTATGCCATTGCAGTCCAACAAAATCTGGAGGTCTAACTATTTATCTGCTACTGAGATATATAATGCCATCTAGCTTAGCCATGTCAAAAAATAAACGTGCTTCTTGCAAAATGATGCTGATCATAAGCTAACATTAGAACACAGCCTACCATGAACTTTCACCAGTTGGGTTAAAGTTATACCTGGGGGGAGGGGGGGGATGGCATGACTTGATAACTTTTTTTTGCCTAATGTGTTCTGATTGTAGTGTGAGACTGTTTTGTTGGCCATGGGAAGATTTCATTAGTTTGATCTGGTCTTAAATTGTCACAGTAAAATAGTAATATTAGTTACATTAATTTGGTCATATCCGATCCCTATAGTGGTCAAATGTGAATACTTGTTTATTCACTTTAGGCAGAGAAATATAGTAAAAGGCATCCACTGGGACTCTGAAGGTGATTGATGTTACCCAGGTCTGAACTCAAGGCTTCATCTCCTAGAGGTGGGGATAGGGAATCAAGCTTAGGACAATGTCACTTCACTCACTTGAAATATGGAGGTATTTTGTCTGGGGAAATGCAATTTTCTCCTGCATTTCTATTCATTGAAACTCAGGGAGTGAAAATCCATCAGGCATTTTCTTCTGTTTGATCCTTAACTAGTTCAAAAAGGTGGCTTACAAGTGTGGGCATTATAGGACTTTTGTCACATTGCATATGACATTACAGCTCCTTTTTAACTGCTAGAGCTCAATCCTATGAAAACCTGGGATTTTTAGTTCAATGAGAAATATTTAGAATTCTCTGTCAGAGCGCCTCACCAAACTACCCATCCTAGGATTCTATAGGAGGCAGTCCCATCAGTTTAAGTGGAATCATAGTGTTTTAATTCTATTGCATAAAAAGTGCATACAGAATTAGGACTTCATTAAACTTACCTTTTTTAGCATCCTAGGACATTAAAGGGACAGTACTCTGACAGATGGGCACACTACCCATCACATGACATTGCTGGACTTCTTGTAGAAGCCCCACCCCAACAGGAGTAGAAGTGTTGTAGGATGCTGCTCTCCTACCATGGGGGAAGGCTCCTGTGTTCTGATGGCTCCAGTGGAGCCAGCACACTTCAGCAGTGTTTTGATGCCACTTCCCCTGTATAACAGGGGAAGCAACTGTTGCACACCAGGACTGGAAAGGCACCTTTACACTAATCTCACACTCCAGAGTTCAATGATAAGCAAAGCAATTTATTAAGATATAAATTTAGCTTCTGCAAAAAATGGTAAAAAAATAAAAAGTCAAGAAAAAATATAACCCATGTAAAACAAGGCACTTGGAAAGACTTGAAAACATTAATCCATGAGACCAAAATACAAGCAAGATCTTGAAACTGGAGTCTTGACATACCACAGAAATCCAGAAGATCAGAAGTACATAGCAGCTATAACAAAGATCCAAAAATACATGATTTTGTGAAACGACTTGATTCTTGAAGTAATACAGGAAACCAGGAAAAACACTTGATACTTAGAACATGAGTCCAAAGAAAAACCCACAGACTGAATCCATGAATCCCAGAACAAGAGAGAGGAACTTAAAGCATGATCATTTTATTCAGACGTTAATTCATCTGAAGGAAAGCCCCAAATCAAATTTGCTTTATACCTAAAAAAAACTATGTCTCTTCCCTTGAGAACTATCAGGAGGCCCTCTTTTCAGGAAGAGGCACTGTGAGTGGTGCCTCCTTTAAGCTGCCTGTCTGTTGACAAATTTATCGCCTATCTAACTCAGGAAGGACAGGGGAGTCAGAAGACTTCTCATCTGCAATTACTATAGTCCAATCTGAGTCTGACCTTGTTCCCCTTGAGAAAGTTGGTTCAGACCTGTCAGACTCTGAATCTTCCTCCAATTGGAAATCTACTGCTGGCCTAACTTTCCCAGAATCCCCAGAACCATCAAGTAGAGCAGGGGTCCTCAAACTTTTTAAACGGGGGGCCGGATTACTGTCCCCCAGACTGTTGGAGGGCCGGACTATAGTTTTTTTTTTTAAAAAAAAAGATGACCAAATTCCTATGCACACTGCACATGTCCTATTTTACTACTGTTATGAATCGTAATGTAAATATCTGATATGCAGGATGTATTTTTATTGTTACAATCTGAACATAAAGCAAAGTTTTAGCATTTCTGAAGATAAAATAGTTCCAATTAAAATGAGGAAAACATTCTATTTTCTGTCTTTTTGAAAGTGGTTTTTGGAATATGTAAGCATGAGTCCCCTTTCAGGGGGAGAAGGGCAGGGTATAAATATAGGAAATAAATCTATATAAATAAAAATAAAATGTTCGTTTGTGGGATTAACAGAACTCAAAAACCACTGGACACCTAACAATGTATGTCCTTCACTCAAAAAAAAAATGATTTTGTCATTTGGGAGGTGTAGTTGCTGGGATTTATAGTTTACCTACAATCAAAGAGCATTCTGAACCCCAACAACGATGGAATTGAACCAAACTTGACTTGGAGTTCTCCCATGACCAACAGAAAATACTGGAAGGGTTTGGTGGGCGGTGTCCTTTGGTTTTAGAGTTGTAGTTCACCTACATCCAGAGATCACTGTGGACTCAAACAATGATGGATCTGGACCAAACTTGGCACTGATACTCAATATGCCCAAATGTGAACACTGGTGGCGTTTGGGGGTTGTGTTTGCTGGGATTTATAGTTCACCTGCAATCAAAGAGCATTCTAAGCTCCACCAATGATGGAATTGAACCATTCTTGGTACACAAAACTCACATGAACAATAGAAAATACTGGAAGGCGAGGAAGGTGTCTCTCCAGAAGGGTCCCACGGCGTCCTGGCTGCTGCCCTCCCTCCTTGCGCCTGCAGCAAGTGAGGGAGTGAGTGCGCGCGGGACCTCTGGGAGGGGAGGGGGGAAACTGTGGAGTGGGGTGTCCCCTCCCACACGCTCTCAACAGCGCCTCCCCCCCCCCAGCAGCAGCAGCAACAGCCGAAGGCAAGGGAGGCGGGGATCCAGGCGCACGCAGCGTGAGAGGGAGGGGGTAGGAAGGGAGGGGGAGGAGGAGGCACGCGCGGCGGCGGCGGCGGCACTGACGGGGCCCAGGCTGCGGAAGCCAGAAGTTTCCTCCCCTCCCCTTCTTCTCTCTCTCTCTCTCTCTTACCCTCTTTCTCTTCCTGGCTGTCAGTCAGGAGGGAAACGGGCCAGGGAAGGAGGAGAAAGAGGGTAAGAGAGAGAGAGAGAGAGAGAGAGAGAAGAAGGGGAGGGGAGGAAACTTCTGGCTTCTGCAGCCTGGGCCCCGTCAGTGCCGCCGCCGCGGCCGCGCGTGCCTCCTCCTCCCCCTCCCTTCCTACCCCCTCCCTCTCACGCTGCGTGCGCCTGGATCCCCGCCTCCCTTGCCTTCGGCTCTTCCGCGGGAGAGCAGAGAGTGCTTCTCCCTCCATAGGCCTCTCCGGAGGGAGAAGCCTGTGGAGGGAGAAGCACAGCAGAGCGAAAGATTACTGACGGCGAGGAAGGTGTCCGTGAATGGTGGCGGCGGCGCCGGGTGGGCGTGGCCAAACGATGCTTGCTTCCCACCCGGCGCCGCCTCCAACATTCGCAGACCCCTTCCTCGCCATCAGGGATCTTCTGTTGCAGAGCAATGGGGTCTGCTCTGCCGCTCCGGAGGGAGGGAGGGAGAAACGCCGCTGACGCAAGCAGTGAGGGGCTTTGTGCGCGGCCAGGAGAGGCCGCGCGGGCCGGAGAAAGGCCCTTGGCGGGCCGCATGTGGCCCGCGGGCCGTAGTTTGGGGACCCCTGAAGTAGAGCATCAAGCTCCAGTGAATCCCCCGCCCCATCAGGTACAGCATCAAGTACAAAATCAGACTTCTGTGACTCTACAGAACTTTCAGGCAATGAAACAATCACAAGCTGAACCACAACAGCGATAGTACTTGGGAGTGTGGCACAGGGTGACAGAATTACCCTGCATCCCTGCCATTTTGCCATAGAGGCTGGGTCGTCTGTGTGATGAAGTCATCAGTAAGGAGTCATGTATAATTGTTATTCTATTGTAAATCTCATGCCATGAATATCTGATGGTATCAGAGATAAAAGAACATTATGGTTATTCTGTATTTTTATTACCTTTATAGCCTGTAGCTGAGAGTTAGCTCTGTTTATTACTTGGATGAGAGTCCACCAATGATTAGCAGGTGGTATAGGCTATATTTAAGAGGATGAGACTAACACGCCAACCTTAGAGTATTCATCACCTAAGAAAATCCTAAGGAATTCATGGAGTTGCTAGAAGTCAAGAGTTGACTTGATGCTACACAGACATAAATATATCTACTTAGATGCAAGTTTCACAGGTCTTTCACACAAGAAAGAATCAGGTATTGGGAATTCTTCCAAAGTGCACAAGATAAAGTGTCATCATGTCAACTATAATAACTCAGCACTCAGATCTTCTGCCAGCTGCCCAAATTCTTTTTCATCCTCTGTGATTTAGATAATTCCTTTTCCTACTCCTTTAAATCATGCCTAAACATTCAAGTCAGTGGCAATAGCACAGACAGCACCCCAATTAACTCTCCCAATTAGCTTTACCTTCCTAGCACCTAGAGGTGCTGCATTACAATAGCATGAAATAACTCCAGTTTTACCAAGGTCAGGATTTCCCCAAGGACCACTGATAAGACACATGGGGGTATTGGCATTACTGACTTCAGGCTGGAATAGGAATAAGCAAAGCTATTTCTAATTTTCTAGCTTAGCCTATTTCAAAGCAAATTGAGTACATACCAGGTGTGTATGTACATGTGTGTGTCATCCATCTCTAATTATCTTTCCCCATGAAAAAGGTGTCTCTTTGTCACTATGGTAACAGCAGCTGCCTGTAGCATCAGACATAGTTTAGCACTTATAGCAGTTCCACATAAACCTAAGTATTTGATAGTGAGATACCTGTAGTTCCATAGAAATATTTCAAATAAATCATAATTTATAGTGGTGATGCACTGAGAAATGGCCAATCAGCACATTCAAATGGCAACAGAAACTATTATCTACTATTATCTACAATCTATAAACAACTAGATTATTCATGGGCCTTTTTATTGTACAGAATTGCTGAGCAACCATGGAAATAACAAAGCCATACACAGAAATTAGTTTGAAAAGCTACTTTATTTTTAACTGATAACCCATTTAATCTTTAATCCTGAGAGATGTAAAGAAAGGGAAACAACTTAGCATGTATCCAGCTTCCCATTTGAGACCCAAAAGGAACTCAAAAGCTGGGTTGCTCAAGGGCTGTTCTGCAACTGGAAGACTAATCTGAAGCTCTCTAGTAAGGTCACTACCCTTAGGCCATTCCCAAGTGGAGTCTCCTTCCTTACTCCAAGTCACATGACCTAAAGAGACAGTTCCAGAGCCCTCTCCTTCACCAGAAAGGTACCATGGGTATTTACCCAATTCCATCTTAACCACCCTTCCTACACTACCTGTTAAATGACCGCCTATTTAGAATACCACCACAGATCAATTGTTAAAGTATCCAGTCCATTGTAGGCTTGACAAAAAAAAAGTACAAAGGGGTAAATTTTGACTTTGTCCTGAATCAACCAGTAAAGCTTACACTGTCTTAGAAGCAGGTGCATGAGTCAATGCCAAAGATCCAAAGAAGGGTGTGCATGTGTGGATACTGCTTTAAAAACCTTTGAAGCTCCATATCATCTTCTATGTCATAATGCTAAGTGCCCTAAATTCTTTTAATCTGGACTCTCCCCATGGAGGCCAGCAAAGCCAGCATCTTCATCTCCACAGCATTCTGTAGTTTGGGCTATAAGATGAATATTTTAGATGGCTTTACTGTTAAATTGTTAAGTTTTTATAAAAAAAAATATGGCACATAATCATTCTGGGATTTTAAAAAATGATATGAACTTTAATAGCAACTAAAATTTGTTATGTATTCCTAGATGATTGTCAAGTGTTATATAAAAGATTTAAACTAAGAGAGTCAGTTCTCTGTGCCTTCCTTCTTTTACCTCCCAACACTATGCTTTTCTGGTATTTTTTTAGAGAAGTATCTCACTAATAGTTTTGGGTGCTAAACCGTAAAGAACAGATGCTCCCACACATATATTGTTTTACTCCAGAGGCCATTTTATATGAGAAAGAAATGGCCTTTTCCATTGTAAACAAAACTTAGAACATTCACATTGGGATCATTTAGGGCTGGTTGCACTACAGTTGTTTTTACTGGTGTGATGGATAACTTATCTATAATAGTACAAGAAAGTATGTGCTTCTGTTTGCCTTTCTCTGTATGTCATAATTCTTTGGGACATTGTGCTATATCTCAACATTTGACAGAGTGTTTTTGGATTCTGTTCAAGTTGCAGTGCTGACTTCCAACTAGAAGTTCTAAATTGGGGTACAAGTGTTATAAGGTTATGCAGCAAAAAAACCAAACACACATTGGAAACATGTGTAGATGTCTCTGAACACTTACTCCTTCTACTCCCTTGGGGCTCCTTTGTGGGGATGTGCCAAAGTACTGCTGCCACCACCACCATTGCTTTCCTGCCAAGACAGTCAAAAGGACCAGAAGTTATAGGATGGCATGGAGACAGGTTGTATGTAACAATGCTTCTTTTAGATTAACCTGGGATGGATTAAGCTCTTGCCTTCCACTACTCTATTCAGAAAAAGGAATGGTTCCTTTTTTGAAAAGTCAACCTAGTTTTTTAGGGTCAATTTTTCACAATTTCTAGACTTATATACAAGTGTATGCAATATACAGTTAACTTGAGCTTTTAAGCATATGCTTTAAGACAGCAGTTATTGAACGTTTAATGCATAATTTACAGATTCAAGGATGTGAATCCAGTTGCTTAAATATACAGGGTATTTGAAACACCTTTTACACTGAATAATGTTTGGGATATTTTTTAAAAAAGAAAAGACAAGAAAATTCATGTGAAATTAAAGGCAAAAATGCAGTGTTTTTATTTCAAATTGTATATTTCACCTTTATCCATTACTGAGCTTACACACATTGGATTACTCAGGGCCAATAAATCTGAAAAATAAATATTATTTTTTTCCTCAGTTTTCCTTATTAATAGTTGTTTTAACCAAACCCGCAAAATTAAATAATTATATATCAGTGTTAGGAACAAACTGCATATCATGCCTTCTAACAAAGGAATTAAGGTAATTAAAATTCATTGTAAACCATTTGAGGTATTATTATTGATTCTGAATGCTAAACACCTTTTATGGAAGTGATTGTTATCACAGGAATTGTTGAGGCAAGAATCTACTTGTCACTTTTGTAACCAAGAATAGAGTAAAAAGTAAAAAAAAATGTTATTAACATATCATTGCAGCCTTTTAAAAAGTTGTTATGAATATATCACTTGGCATCTTTTTGTTCTCATTGTACATCATTTAAATTCATATTTCATTTTTTAATGAAAGGAACATTTGAAATCTAGTATCTCTGGCAATGACTCTGCTGTTATTGTGAGAGGAACAATTCTATCAAATAATGTATCTGTCCCTGGCAGAATTATGTGTTATTAAGCAATCCCAAACCAACATAATTTTGCTGTGCTACTGGAAAAATCCCAAATATTGTGGACATTCACCCACACGCTTTAGCTTTAGAAATAATTCACTTGTCACTGTTATAAACTTCTTGGTTATTTCCGCTTTTCTGATTTCTACAATAAGACAAAAACAACTAGAAAATAGAAGAAACCAGTCTTCCCCTACCTGATATTCTACAGTAATTTGGGAATAAAAATCTCATCACCACCCATGGCAGATAGTGCTAATTGATATCTTAGTTAAAATATCTTAGGATAAATCCAGTTGTTAGTCCAAGCTTCTGGTTGCTTCTGGAGTGAGAGGATATGTACGAAGACGTTGCCCAGGGGAAGCCAGGATGTCTGGCAATCCTGTGAGGAGGCTGGGAATCACAACCAGATACAGTGAAGACATTTGCTCTTGCGTTATGTTACTCTGCTGCTGAGTATGCATGCCCAGTGTGGAACACATCTCACCACTCTAAAATAGTGGATGTGGCTCTTAATGAGACATGCCACATTATCACGGGATGTCTGTGCCCTACACCACTAGAGAAATTACACTGTTTAGCTGGTATTGCACCACCTGACATACACTGGAGAGTAGCAACCAATAGTGAAAGGACCAAGGCAGTGACATCTCCGGCCCACCCCCTGTTTGGGTATCATTCAGCAAGCCAATGACTTAAATTAAGAAATAGTTTTCTAAGATCTACAGAGACACTTGCTGGAACACCTCAGCAAGCAGGAGTCCAAAAGTGGCAGGCTCAAACCTGGAACCTTAATCAACAACTGATACCAAACGGGGGACTCCCTCCTGAAGAAAACTGGGTGACTTGGAAGGCACTGAACAGACTGTGCTCTGGCACCATGAGATGCAGAGCCAACCTTAAGAAATGGGGCTGCAAAGTGGGATCCACGACATGCAAGTGTGGAGAAGAGCAAACTACAGACCACCTACTGCAATGCAACCTGAGCCCTGCCACATGCACAACGGAGGACCTTCTTGCAGCAACACCAGAGGCACTCCAAATGGCCTGCTGCTGGTCAAAGGACATTTAATAGAATACCAAGTCTGCAAACTCTGTGTTTTGTTTTGTTTGTTTGTTTTGAATGCAATACAACTGTTTTGGTTCTCTCCTGACATGATAGATAAATAAATAGTCCAAGCTATAGTGGATCCATCAAATCAATCGGTTGTGTCCACATCTTGCTTAAGAAGTCTCACCATTTAATGCAGTTGTTCCCATCTTTTGATCCTTCAGGTGTTTTAGACTTCAGTTCCCACAATTCCTAACAGCTGGCAAAACGGCTAGAATATCTTAGAATTGAAACCTGAAACAACTAGAGAACAACTAGGTTGGGAACCACTGATTTAATGGGACCCACTTTATTTGGAACTAACAGTCGGGTTTAGCACTGGCTGTTACAAAAACATTTGGATTTTGCTTTTGGATGGTACCAAATTTTCAAAAGCTGCAATTTCAGATATATCCTGTATTCTTTGTGAAGTCACATGAATTCTCATTTAAAAATGGATATGCTCAGGAAATAGCAAACTTCTCAGACAAAACCCAAACAAAAACAAAGAGGTATTGTCTGCCATATACCATGCAGCTGTGGACAAGTCTACATAGGGTTGAAGTAGTCTGCAGTGCCCAAACACGAATCAAGGAACTGCAGACTACTTCAACCAGAGAAGTCAGTCATAGCAGAGCACCTGATGAACCAACCTGGACACAGCATTTTATTTGAGAACACTGAAATGCTGGACCACTCTCACAACCACCATGTCAGACTACACAGAGAAGCCATTGAAATCCACAAGCATATGGACAATTTCAACAGAAAGGAAGAAACCATGAAAATGAACAAAATCTGGCTACCAGTATTAAAAAACTCTAAAATTAAAACAGCAAAACAGCAGAGGGAAAACAATCAGGGACATGTAATCGCCTGTCAACAAAAGATTGCTTCAGGCACTGCCAGGCCATCAAATGCCACTCAAGGTGGTAAGTTGAAACATTCACACCTAGCTCCAGCAGACAAGAGTTCTTTGTCCCACCCTGGTCTTTCCACAGATATATATAAACCCTTTTTCCTAGTTCCAACAGACCTCACTACCTCTGAGGATGCTTGCCATAGATGAAGGGGAAACGTCAGGAGAGAATGCTTCCAGAACATGGCCATATAGCCCGAAAAACCTACAACAACCCAAAGAGGTATTGTGCTCAGGATCGCAATTCTACTTGGCATCTTCTGAATTCCCATTGAGAGAAAGGCAGGGTATAAATAAAAATAATAAATAAATAAATGGAGGCCATCATTTCTGTTCAGCTGCCTATATCAACTTAAAACTACCACCTCAGAGCTATGTTCTAGAAGTATGTGAAAAGGCTGAAATCCAATTAGTAATTTGTTTTGGAGATTGGATGGCCCCCACTTTGATTAGTAAAGATTTGGGGGGGGGGGGAGGGTCCCATTCCAATTAGTAATCCCAATCTCTGAAGCTTCATAATTGCTTCATTAAGGTTGTTGTAGGTTTTTCGGACTATATGGCCGTGTTCTAGAGGCATTCTCTCCTGATGTTTTGCCTGCATCTATGGCAGGCTTCCTCAGAGGTTGTGAGGTCTGTTGGAAACTAGGAAAATTGGATTTATATATCAGTGGAATGTCCCAGGTGGGAGAAATAACTCTTGTCTGTTGGAGCTAGGTGTGAATATTTCAGTTGGCCACCTTGATTAGCATTTGATGGCCTGACAGTTTTTAGGTATGGCTTGTTAGTGCCTGGGGAATCTTTTATTGAAAGGTGATTAGCTGTCCCCCTGTTTTGAGTGTTGTTCTTTATTTACTGTTATAATTTTAGAGGTTTTTTAAAATACTGGTAGCCAGATTTTGTTCATTTTCATGGTTTCCTCCTTTCTGTTGAAATTCTCCACATGCTTCTCTGTGTAGCCTGACATGGTAGTTGTTAGAGTGATTCAGTATTTCTGTGTTCTCAAATAATATGCTACGTCCCAGGATGGTTCATCAGGTGCTCTGCTATGGCTGAATCCTCTGGTTGAAGTAGTCTGCAGTGTCTTTCATGTTCCTTGATGTTTGGATGCTGTGATTGGTGGTCCATATGTAGACTTGTCCACAGCTGCATGGTATATGGTAGATTCCTGCAGAGGTGAGAGGATGCCTCTTGTCCTTTGCTGAACATAGCATTTGTTGGATTTTCTCAGTCGGTCTGTAGATAGTTTGTAGGTTGTGTTTCCTCATCAGCTTCCTTGTGTTTCCTCAGCATCCCATTGAATTTCTGCACAACAATAAGGGTATCAATTCTACAAAGTTTCAAAATGATCCATTCATCTACAAATTTCCAGGATTTTTTTTTTAAAAAAATCAACTAAAAGGGTTTTTTAAAAAACAACAACTCCAAGATGTATCTACTCAAATTGTGGTACAGTGAAATAACATGACCAGGACAGCAAGCCTGTCAAGTTACAGAACTATCAGTCTATCCACTGATTTTAAAGAATTGCTTCAATTTGAGCACATGTGATTAACCTACACTGGAACGTTAATGTGGGTAGCCCCATTCTCCTGGTGCGAGCAGAATTATGGGAAATGCAAGTTAGGGTAGGGCCTTTTGAATACTCTGCTACAGAGGTCTTTCCTGAACTACATTTTCTAGAATTCTGCTCACAACAGAAAAATGGGGCTTCAGTTTTAAGAGAACTGAGGGGAAGGTAAGGGCTGTAAAGTTTGGGGGGGGGGGAGAGTTTGAATTTGGAAGATATAAGTTATCTATTTATTCATCATCTCAGAAGCAAATTGAGGGTACAGTTATAATGTTTTTAAAAACACAATCAAAGTTAAAAACCGTATTATACTTAATGTCCTTTGTCTGGAAGCTAGCCTTTTGGAGTGCCTCCGGTGTCACTTTAAGAAGATCCTCCATTGTGCATGTGGCAGGGCTCAGTTTGCAAAGTAGTAAGTGGTCAGTGGTTTGCTCTTCTCCACACTTGCATGTTGTGGATTCCACTTTACAGCCCCATTTCTTAAGGTTGGCTCTGCATCTCATGGTGCCAGAGCGCAGTGTGTTCAGTGCCTTCCAAGTCACCCAGTTTTCTGTGTGCCCAGGAGGGAGTCTCTCATTTGGTATCAGTCATTGATTGAGGTTCCGGGTTTGAGCCTGCCACTTTTGGACTCTTGCTTGCTGACGTGTTCCTGTGAGTAACTCTTTAGATCTTAGAAAGCTATTTCTTGACTTAAGGTGTTAGCGTGCTGACTGTTATCCAAACATAACGATGAGTCAGAGATGTCACTGCCTTGGTTCTTCCATTATTGGCTGCTACTTCCCAGCAGATGTCAGGTGGTGCAATACCAGCTAAACAGTATAATTTCTCCAGAGGTGTAGGGCATAGACATCTTGTGATGATGTGCCATGTCTCATTAAGAGCCACATCCACTGTTTTAAAGTGGTGGCGTGTTCCACACTGGGCATGCGTACTCAGCAGCAGAGTAGCAAATTGCAAGGGGCAGATGTCTTCACGGTGTCTGGTTGTAATCCCCAGGTTGTGCCAGTCAGTTTTCATATGATATTATTTCTAGCACCCACTTTTTGCTTGATAGTCAGGCAGTGCTTCTTGTAAGTTAGAGCACGATGTAGGGTAATTCCCGGGTATTTTAGTGGGCTGCAATGCTCCAATGGGATTAGATGGATTAGAAATCAGCTGGTTTTCCCTGCAATAGGCAGTAAGAGCACTAAAGCTTTGGAGAGCTTCTGTTCAACCATTTCAAAGCTCCCTGCTTGAGCAATGATGACATGATCATCAGCATAGATGAAACTCTCTGTCCCTTTTGGCAGGGGCTGATTATTTGTGTAAATGTTAAACATTGATGGAGCAAGCATGCTCCCTTAAAGCAGACGATTCTTATGTTTTCGCCATCTGCTCCTCTGGCTCTGGAACTCAATGAAAAATCTCCTGTTTTGTTGCAGTTTTCCAATGAAGCAAATGAGGTGGTAGTCCTTTGTGATATTATTTTTTTTCCTCAGGTGAAGGCAATGATTTACAGTGTCATAAGCTGTTGACAGGTCTATGAAGGCAGTTCCTGAAATCCGCTCCCTGAAAGATAGAAAATATAAGTTTTAAACACACAAACAATGAGCAGGACTGACAGTGAGGAGGAAGGGCCTACTAGACCTCCCTCCCCTCCCTGCTCCCATCAATCACAGTTTCCCTATAGCCAGCAGTACCAGCCTAGCTCCAAAACAACAAACCTTTACGAATCTCTCTAAAAGTTTCAGAGGCTGCTGTTTTGATTAGCAGTTCAGAGATTCGTATTAACAAATCATTGTATCTCTGAATTACAAAATAGAGGTCTGAAACATTGCACATCCCTATTATGTTCTATATATTGTACTTTTAAAAGTGATTTTTATTGTTATGATCAATTTTCTGATAAAGTAAACGATTTTAATTGAAAACAACTCATGCCTTTATAATGATAGCATATCTGCTGTTTAGGAAGATACACAAAGTACAGATTATTTCTAATCTGAAGGATGAACAGTAGATGAGCTGAATGGTTAAAGTGACTTCAGGCATTTGTACATATGTCATCATTTTATTTTTCAGAATATCTGGACCTGATGAAGAGTGAGAGAGAGTAGAATAATATGTAGAGAAATGCATGAATAATACATTGGAAAACTAACAGAAAATATATTGAATAATTTATCTGCTGATTAATGTTTGACCACCTACAGAGATAGTCAAATGGGGAGGAAAATTAATGCACAAATTATTTATTTCACAACTTACCGGAAAAATCTCATTAGGCGGCTTACCATGCATCTACATAAATGCTATACATCTGTCTCCAGATGGCATCCACCTAGACTTTGGACCCATAAAGAGGCATCTCATACAAAATCCATTGAGATTATCTTCTGTTCCTTTCAAGATACTGTGATGATAATAGCATTTTTTCAACACTGACTACTCAATACAGGTGGCTGATATTTTTCTAATTCTCTAGGAGACATATTTGTGGCTTACATTTCCTGACACACCAGGTCGACACACCAAAGTTCTACCCGTGAGAAGGATGTTATTGATAGATCATGAGTGACTGAAGTTTATTCAGTCTATACTCCACTGTTTACCCAGTATGGTATTCAAGTCAGTTTACAACAATTAAAACAATTATTTTGCAAAATGTTAGTTAGATATTTAAAACAATAAACCAAAAAAGAAAAAGTTCAAAAACAGAACACTACTTAGACATACACATATGCACATTCTACAGCTGAAGAATTAAAACTTCAAGATTCAAATCGCTGCCTAAATAAAAAAAAACTTTTTCACTTTAGTCAGAGAAAAAGAAAGAAAGAAAGAAAGAAAGAAAGAAAGAAAGAAAGAAAGAAAGAAAGGAGCCAATTCAAGTTATTGTGTAAGGGAGGTCCACAGTCTGAAGAAGGATTCTTCCTGGGTCCTCACTAACTGTGCCTGTGAAGGTGATGAGACTGAAGGTAAGCCTTTTGTTGCACATCATAATACTTGTACTTGTTTAAGGGGATATGGATTTTCAGGTAGCTTGAATCTTATCTATGAAAGCCAGCACGTTGAATTACACGTGAAAATGACCTGCAGCCAATGAAGCCGTTTCATCAGGGGGGAGGGCACATGGTTCTGGTAGCCAGTCCCGGTCATAAGACTGCCAGACAGTTTCCCCACACAGAACATGTTACAGTAGTACAAATGGGATGTTGTCATAGCATATGTCACCATAGCCAGATTCTGACTTCTCAAGCAATAGATGCAGCTGTCACATTAACTTTAACTGTGCAAATGCACTCCTGGCCATAGCCAAAACCTGGGCATACAGATTCAGATCTGCACCCAGGAACACAACCAATTTATACCTGACATTTCAGATGGCACTGTTTGCATCCCTATTCACTGATCAACCTTCTGAATGATCAGGACCAGGGTTAGTTTTCAATTTTTTCACTTTCATCCATTCCATTACTACCAACAGCAGACACTGGCTTAGCACAGAAACAGTTTCTTTGGAATTAGATTGAAAGGTATACTGATATCACTGATTACTGAGACTTTAGATTACTTCTCCCAGCAATTTCATGTAAACCAGTATGGGAGACAGAACTGTGCCCCAAGGGACATCACAGGTAATTGGCCAGGATGTCAAACAGGCATCCCCAAGACCACCTTTTGAGTTCGACTCTCTAGAAAAGACTGGAGTCACTGTACAAGAGTGCCCCCAAGCCCTATCCCAGATAGGCAACTCAGAATAAAACCATGGACAACAGTCTCAAAAGCCACTGGGAAAGCCAGCAACACCAACTTCCCTGAGAGTCCTTTGTGTGGTCATATGCCAAGGTGATCAAAGCTGCCTCTATCCTATGGTCAGGCCTGAAGCCAGATTGAAATGGATCTAGATAAACTGTTTCATTCAGGAATGCCCAGAGATGGGAGACTGCCACACATTTTAATACCTTTCCCAAAAAGGGAATAATGGAAACTCTGGTCCTGCGAAAAATATTTTTCCCAATAATGACCTCACCACAGCCTCTTTAAAACAGAATGGAAACTTGTTGTAGCAAGTCATTCACAACTCCCCTCACCCAATCCACCAATCCCCTTCTGTCTGCTTTCTCCAGCCCGGAAGCGAATGGGTCTAATATGCATGTGGGGGCTGTCACCTCTCCAAGGATCCTGTCCACATTCTCAGGTTGTACAAATCACAATGTATGTAGTGGGGAGATATGAACCCAAGTTCCAGACCACCACTGTCCACCCCTAATCTACTTGCATAGGAAAAAGTTCAGATGAGAGACTATAACCAGATTTGGAGACAATCAGAGGAACAAGATCTCATCTCAATGCAAGCTAAATGTGGGAGAGATGCTCATATTTTCCCCAGTAATATGGGTGGTTGTAAGCAGGAGCTGATATACATTTCCCCATATTATTTCAACTCTTTCCATTTCCAGATACTTAAAGAAATCTAAATTCAATTAGCTGTACCTCCCTATCTCTCTTTATTCTCTTTCCCTTCTCTCTCTCCCTCTCTACAGTCACTGTACTCAAACATGCATCTGTAAATATCGCATTACCTCCCACTGCCAAGGAGAAGGAGGAAGACAGGAAAGGGAAGAAGAAAAAATGGAACTGGGGGCAGCAACTGAATTATGAAAAGACTTTTGTGCAAAACAACATTTTAGTCTGAAAATATAACCAGTACCCAGAATAAGAATTTTAAAATACAGGAATAATGAGATATCATTTAATAAATCAATAAGATTCATTTCCAGCCATGAATGTGAAGAATAACCAAAGTTCTCACTATAATGGATTTTGCCTTCAGCATTCAATCCCTTGTAGCTACTCCCTTTGGATTTCAGTAATGCAGTGTACAGCAGACAGAAACATGGATGGCTAGGCTTTTTGACACACAGCATTTCTCTGTAGAGTTCCCCACCATTCCTTGAAATACCTTGCCAGGGGATGAACTTGGCTAGGAAACATTTCTCTCAGAAGGGAATTTGTTTCATATGAAAGCTCTAAACCTAAGCATATTTATTTGCAAGCAAGTTATGCTGAAATCATTGCACCTTACTGAATCTCAGGTAAATGTACTGAAGACTGAAGATTCTGCTGCTGACATTGATGTGTGTATGTACAAATCAATATAAATGAGTATTTACATTTATCCAGTTTTCTTGCCAGATATTACATTGGTCTTTCCCCCCCCACAAAATTTAAGATAATGGTTAAGCTAAGAAAATAGTGTCATTCTAAACATTTCTGTTTGAAACCAATCCTTCTGAAAACAATTGGATTTTATACATTAAATGTTGTGTATTTATTTATTTAATAGTTCCACTCCACATTTTTCCCCAACATTGGGACTCAAGAGACTTATAAACATTGATAGAGACAATAGAGAAAATGTTAGAATATAATTAAACTCTCAACAGAATTAAAAGCAATTTTAAATCGCATCCATTAAAAAAATTACAGCACACTATTAGAAATCCTTTCCGCCGATAAAAACGTTTGTTAACACCTACTGTATGAAGGAAACAAGTTTAGCATCTCTTGCCTCTTAGGCTTTCAGGTGCATAGTTCTGTACATATGTACATTTTGGTACATTTTTAAAATGGCAGCTTCCTGATAAATATCCTTCAGTCCACTCGACATAAAAAAACAGCTACTTCACACAGTCAGAGAGGGATTTCTTCCATTAGACGTATTGAAAATCAAAGGATGTGGCTACTCTTGCTTTCACTTCAATTAACATGCCTTGTGACCTTAGAGAAAGTTCTTAATCTTTTGCTTTCTGCAGAGAGGCAATGGTAGATTGATTGCTTCTGACCATTTTTTAGGTCAAAGAACAGGAATAGTTAGAAAGATCATTCCTGTTCATGACAAGTATCTCATCTTGCTCATTTTAAAATATAAAGGTAGAATTCCTCCCCAATTTTTAAACCAAGAAATCAATGGAAGCTTTTTTCAAAAACAATAAATGTCCAAAAAAAGACAGAAGAAAAATACAAGATATGCATAAATTAATGAACCTGGATTGATGTTTATTTATTTACTGTATTTATATACTGCCTTTTTCAGCCAATTGGTGACTCAAAGCGGTTTCCAACATATCAGTATACATAAAAACATAAAACAATTTAAAACATTAAACAGTATAAAACACCACAAAAGCAATAAAAACAACATCGTGATCCACTGAATTTGCCATTCTTAAAAATACATAGATATTATTAATCTATATAGCAGAGATATATATATATATATATTAGGCCTGGGCGATTTCGTTCGTTAATTTTGTAATTCGATAAATATTTGTTAATTTTAGCAATTACAAAACGATTACAAAACTTATTTTTAAACCCGGAAGTGTTTTTAAATATCGAAACGCATGCGCCAAAAAATTTTGTATTTCCGTCCATTTCGGAAATACGTAAGATGGCTTGGCTAGATGCTTGCTGGGAGCTCTCCTCTCTCTCCTCTCCTTAGCCAATCAGAGCCTGAAAGAGGAGGAGGAGGAGGAGGAGGAGAGGGCGGGGAAGGCGCCGGCTGAGCAAGCGAGCGAGAGGGCGAGCGACCCTCAGCGGGAAGGCGGCCCGTCCCTCCTTCCTCACCTTTGCGGTGGGTGTGCTTCGAAGGCGCCGGCTGAGCAAGCGAGCGAGAGGGCGAGCGACCCTCAGCGGGAAGGCGGCCTGTCCCTCCTTCTTCACCTTTGCGGTGGGTGTGCTTCGTTCTCCCAATTCCTTAGCGGAGGGCTGGGCTAGATGGCCTTTGGGGAGCCCTTCTCCCAATTTTGCATTGCTTCGGAGGAGCCGGCGGCAGCGCTTGAGGGCCCACCAGAGTGAGTGAGTGCCTGCCTTCCCTCCTTAATAATAATTTCTCCTCCCTATTCTACTAAATTAATAATTAAATTAAAAAATATTGAAAAAATATTGAAAAAATATTGAAAAAATATTGAAAAAATATTGAAAAAATATTGAAAAAATATTGAAAAAATATTGAAAAAATATTGAAAAAATCTCTCCTGACGTTTCGCCTGCATCTATGGCAAGCATCTTGCCATAGATGCAGGCGAAACGTCAGGAGAAATGCCTCTAGAACATGGCCATATAGCCCGAAAAAACCCACAAGAACTGAGTGATTCCGGCCATGAAAGCCTTCGACAATATATTGAAAAAATATTGAAAAAATATTGAAAAAATATTGAAAAAATATTGAAAAAATATTGAAAAAATATTGAAAAAAAAGGGCGCCATCTTTACAAAATGTTTTGTAAATATTAACGAAATTTCGTAAATACCGAACTTTTTTAAGGGAAAATTTTGTAATTATTTTAAATATCGAAACAAAAAAAAACCCCAAATACAAATCGATTTTAGAAACAATTTTTTGCGTTGTTACCCAGGCCTAATATATATATATATATATATATATATATATATATATATATATATATATAATTAGATGTCTATGCAACAGAGAAAAGCATTTTACTGACCTCCAATTAAAAGAACGCATGATTAATCATGGTGCATAATAACACCATGATATCACAATAGGAGGGGAACAAATGTTATGTAGGGTTGCTCTGCCCTTCACTAGGCCACTTTTGCCTGTGGAATTTTGACCTACCCTCCCACCTCTTACACAGTGAAAGAATTCTGGTTGGTTTAGGTGGAGTAAGAGGTTTTTCTTTTATCCAGTTTCCTTGACCTGCTCTATACTGTGCTTTGAAAAAATGTTCATTGGCTTCAGATAGTGTCTTAATTAGGCAGTCACTTTACAGGTAAAGGGAGAGAAAAGAGGAGTACAGCATGCACTTGGTGAAGGGAAGATTGCTGAAACTGCCCCTACGTATGCTTTAGACTAGGGAAGGAACGTTCCCTTGGGGCAGGTCTGAAGGTTTCACTCTCAAATTAATTACCTGACGTGGAGGTGGGGTGGGGGTGAGATGGGAGTTGACCCTAAAGTTGACTTTCCAGGAGATGACCGGCCAGTGTGAAATCCAGATTGGTTCTTTCCCTGGGATTCAGGTGCTTGCCTTGATGAAGCTGGGGAGGATGTGTAATAAAGACCTGCTGCCCCAACTGTTCTTGTGCTAGGTTAAATCCTCTATTTGTTCATCATTAGGAATAATTAAATAGGTAATAGTTTAAGTAAAGTCATCATTATTTCAGGCAAATTTATGTGCGTGGTCTCATTATTTTATGGGCTGGTCAGTAAACGGCCATCAGTGACTGTAAAATGTAGTAGAAGTGTGTAGTCTTCCTTTAAGTATCTTTTTAATGTGGAGATAACTGTGAAGGCATAGAACTTGGTGGAATCTTCTGCTTAGGTTGGCACTCCAAACATTATAGGTTAAGCACAAATTATTTGCAAGCTGATTATCTTCAGATAGACATCAAAGAGGTGGATAGATTAGACTGCAACTGAACATTGTAAGTAGAGTTCGGGAGGTTGGTTAATATAAATCTAGAAGAGAAAAATATTTTACTTGCTTGTTGAGATGGTGTCATACCAGAAATTCTTGTGAAATCAGTGGACTGGCTATTCAAAGTTATTATACCAGTAGCCAGGTCTCAAAAGATCAGAAATCTTAGCCCTAGCTCATTCACTTGTGCTAACCTTATTAGTGTTTACTTGACCTGAAAAACCAGAGAAATATTCTTGTCAAAAAAAATGAGAAGGTGACATTGCTCTGTTGATTAAATACTGCAGTCCTTTCAAAATTGATGCAAATGAGGAAACAACTACTGCTGACAAAGCATTCTGCTAAAGTACTATGATATACCAGGAAGGTAATGTTTTGAAAAGTGATCACTCAGTTTATGGCTGATAGAAAGAGCTGTCACTTGCCTCCTTATTTTAGGGGAATTGGTTTCTTTTAACATTTTCCCATTGCCCAGATTACTGTCCCACATACTGTGATAAAAGTTCTCCACCCTGACATGTTGGGTATGACTTGCTTTAACAAAGCCATTCAGGCATATCATTAAAAATCTTCCTATTTCAACTCATTCTGTACCTTGCATACCTTTACTTCTGCTTGTGGTGCATTACCTTGATAATAATCCAATTAATTACCTAAATTAATGGTGTATCTAAATCCATTGCTGAAATGCATATGGCTGTTCCCAGCTCTAAAATAGTACAGTTTGTTAGCGGTTCTACTTGACTACCCTTTCTATTTATGTATTGTTGAAGGCTTTCATGGCAGAATCACTGGGTTGTTGTAGGTTTTTTCGGGCTATATGGCCATGGTCTAGAGGCATTCTCTCCTGATGTTTCGCCTGCATCTATGGCAAGCATCCTCAGAGGTAGTGAGGTCTGTTGGAACCAGGCAAAAGGGTTTATACATCTGTAGAATGACCAGGGTGAGACAAAGAACTCTTGTCTGCTGGAGCTAGGTGTGAATGTTTCAATTGACCACCTTGATTAGCATACAATGGCCTGACTGTGCCTGGGGCAAACTTTTGTTGAGAGGTAATTAGATGTCCTTGCCTACTTCCTCTCTGTTGTTTTGCTGTTGCAATTTTAGAGTTTTTTTTAATACTGGTAGCCAGATTTTGTTCATTTTCATGGTTTCCTCCTTTCTGTTGAAATTGTCCACATGCTTGTGTATTTCAGTGGCTTCTTCGTGTAGTCTGACATGGTGGTTGTGAGAGTGGTCCAGCATTTCTGTGTTCTCAAATAAAATGCTGTGCCCAGGTTGGTTCATCAGGTGCTCTGCTATGGCTGATTTCTCTGGTTGAAGTAGTCTGCAGTGCCTTTCATGTTCCTTGATTCATGTTTGGGCACTGCGTTTGGTGGTCCATATGTAGACTTGTCCACAGCTGCATGGTACACGGTAGACTCCTGCAGAAGTGAGAGGATCCCTCTTGTCCTTTGCTGAACATAGCATTTGTTGGATTTTCTTGGTGGGTCTGTAGATAGTTTGTATGTTGTGTTTCTTCATCAGCTTCCCTATGCGGTCAGTGGTTCCCTTGATGTATGGCAAGAACACTTTTACTCTGGGTGGATCTTCATCTTTACTCTCGTGGCTTGTTCTTGGTTTTGCAGCTCTTCTGATGTCTGAGGTGGAGTATCCATTGGCCTGTAGAGCCCAGTTGAGGTGGTTCAGTTCGTCTTGGAGGAGGTGGGGTTCGCAGATTCTTTTTGCACAGTCTGCCAAGGTTTTAATGGTGCTTCTTTTTTTACTTGGGTGATGGTTGGAGTTTTTATGTAGATATCTATCTGTGTGTGTGGGTTTTCTGTAAACGGTGTGACCCAATTGTTGATCTGGTTTGCGGATGACTAGGACATCTAGAAAAGGCAGTTTTCCTTCATTTTCTTTTTCCATGGTGAACTGGATGTTTGGGTGGATGCTGTTAAGATGTTCCAGGAACCTGTTGAGTTCTTCTTCTCCATGGCTCCAAATGGTGAAAGTGTCATCCACATATCTGAACCATATCGTGGGCTTTTTTGTTGCTGTCTCCAGGGCTTGCTTTTCAGAGTGCATTAGGACTGGGAGTCCTGCACATCTCCAAATGTTTCTAGACCACAACTCCCAGCATTCCTGCTAATTGGCCATTCTGGATAGAACTAAGGAAGATTTGGAAGGATGTGTAATTTACACCTTTGTTCTCCATTGTTCTCTATGTAAATGTTTTTCACAACTGTTCATATACCTGAATACAAAAACAGCTATCCTTTAAAAAGAAATTCAAAGATGTCTGCTCCTTACAGACCACAACAGTTGGATTTGAGTGATCCAACATTATCCATTATCCAACAAACATTATCCAACAAACTATCAATTGTAATTGCATCAATAAATTTTGTTGAATGAAGATCTTTATGTCATGTGCCTTTGTAATGCTTACATCCATACACATTATGTAATTAATTAATTCCATTAATTTCATATGACTTATGACCTCATCACATGTGAAAAAGTAAGGGTCCTGGGATGCTTCTGCCCCAGTTCACTCACAAAGCTCCACACCACCCATCAGATAATGTAGGCTGACTTCCAGTGGGTGAACTGTGGCAGTAGCATGATAGGGCACTGTGCCAGTAACATAGTAGTTTCCCCATGTTCCATTAGGAACAGAGGAGCTGCTGCAGGATTAAGTCGTGCAGCAATGCTTCCCCACCTGTGGCAGGTAAGTGTCAGCTACTGGCCAGGGCACCAGGATTGCCCTGCTGCCACCCTGATTTGCAAATCAAAACACTGGCCCTCATCCATGTGGTCCTTACATCCCAAAAGTATGAATATTTTGATACTGAATTCAATACAGATGTCTATGTTCCATTTTAATGGTTGACTTAACTTTGTTATCGTAGTGAGCCTTCAAATTGTTTCGGACCTGTGGCAACCCGAAGGCAAACCTTTGACAGGTTTTTCTTGGTAAGATTTGTTCAGAAGAGGTTTGCCATTGTCTTCCTACTCAAAATAAAACACCTTTCACTTGGGATTGGCTGGCCTAAGGTTGAAATCACTTTAGATAGTATGTGGCAATTCACAGATTACACAAGAATGCAGCAAGTTCAAAGTGTAACTGCAAATGTTTGTATGGACATCCATCATTTGAAAAATCTAACAGAAGTGGATTTCAGATTGTCTCACTCTCTTTCACATATATGCATCAATGCCAAAAAAAAAAAAAACGCTTTAAAGCATATATGTGAAGCATATCTAAGGAAGGAACTTAAAAGCAACCCGGTTCAAGGGAATAAAGTGACATTGTTTTAAGATTAAGAAATCTGAGACTTTCTAGTATAAGATGAATAAGGCAACATATATCCTATATCTCTCTTCTCAGCTGTACAGCATACTCAAGGGAAAAGAAAAATGAGGCTAATGCTTGGAAATGAGATAATGGAAATACAGACTTTTGGAAGTTGAAGGCAAGTTCCATTTGAATGTGTTTTGGTGGTGCAACCTAGATGTTGCTCTGTCATAAATGCCATAGGGAAAAGAATTGGTGGTTTCCTCTCTAAAATATGTTATACAAGTCAGCCGTATAGAGAAAATGTATTGGAAAGTGTGATAGACAGTAATGGGTCTTTCTAGCAGAGTAATCTAATTGGCAAAGGAGAAGTTGAACAATAATCAGATCGAGGCCTGCCTACACATATGCAGAACCTAATAGGGAAAATAAATTAGCTTAGTTTTCCTTTAAAATATTACCTTTGGGAAACAAATTGAACGCATTTCCTCCCATTAAATGACAATAGTTAAAAAGTGTTGCTGAAGGATGCAACATACCACTAATTTGAAATGTAGTGACCAGAAGAACTAAGATTTGGCCTTTTTTTCTACTCTCTGAAATCATGTTAAAGTGTGCCATTTCCCCAAGATATACCTTGTCACAGATATATCAGATATTTATGAAAGAGGCCTCACCAACATTGACCCTAAGTGATAAACCTCCATTGGAGACCTGTCCATTGAAGCCCTCTTGCCACCTGATTCTTATCCATCCTTGTTGTAATTGACCTAAAACACAGCATGCAACTACCTCTAAGAAGATGATTGTATTAAAGCATTAGAGGAATTCACAGGGATCATTTCATACTGTGTGAAAGTGCCGTGAATGTTCCTCTCCTATAATAATAGACACCACTTTTTTTCTTCCTCTCATGTATTCTTCTACTGTCTCTGAAAGGTCACTCTGGCAACAGCTGCCAGATGTTGTTTGGATGAAGATGACAGAAAGTGTTATAATGCTAGATGAATCTGGCATATGTGCATCAAAAATAATAAATGTCTACCTGCAAAAACAATGTTAACTTATGCAACATGACAAGCATCTACCCAAGATGCAGGCTAAAAGGTTAGGGCCAATGCCACACTGAAATATTGTATGTACTTGAATATATAAGAATCAAACAAACATTGTCACACCTATATGTGTATGTGTGTGTGTCATTTATTTCCTTGGATAGTTGAAAACATTTGCATCTTCCAGGTATAGGTAACATGCAAAGTATTAAAGGAGAAATCAAATAATATCAAGGGAACCTTGCTCGCAGTAGGATGGTTCATGCCTTCTGTATGTTTGTCAATATAGGATTCATTCCTATCCTTCACAGGAAACTGGTGAAATTGCATTTTAGTTTTATCATGACAAATGACATGCCATCTAATTGTTATTTTTTTTAAAAAAAAATAATAATAACAGGACTGTTCACATTACGCAATTATGGCAACATGATTCTACTTATGGCTTATTGTGGAATTTTAGAATTCTCGGTGCCTCAACATATGGCCAATTCAGGAATCCATAGGATGCAGCCACGACAGGTAAAATTGAAGCACAGTGCAAAATGACCCCACAAACGTTCTCTGGTGAAAAATGAAGGAAGAATGCTAAGTGACTGGTGTGAGAAATCTAATTAAAGAAGAAAACTCATGGTTGAAACCAATATAGCCATCTTGAAAAGAAAGAAAAGGGTTTTTCCACATTTGGTAGTAGTTCTTGGCATTTCAGATGCTGAATGCAAGTGAGTGACATAAAAGAAACTTGTAGTTTCAGATCAGATCCTCATTCCTATCAAAAGGTATGCCCCGCCAGTCAATATAGCTTAACTGAGCAATGTAATTAATATTTGTATCTGTGTTGGCAATGCAGGTGGAAGGCTACTCGTGACTGTTGGACTGTGTTATCCATCACTGTTTAAGTTCATACATGGAACTGGGTTTTTGTTTGTTTGTTTATAGCAATTTTGTTTTACTGCATTACACAAAGCTGTGGATCAGTAAATAATGATGCTACCAGCCTCTCTCTTGATCTCTAGTTTGGTGGGGTTAGTAGCAATTCAACTAACTCTGTAGACACTAATCTCATCACATCCTGTAGGTTTCACAACCAATTATTAATGCAAATTAATAATAATAATAATAATAATAATAATAATAATAATAATAACCTCCATCTCCCCCAAGGGGACTCAGTGCGGCTTACATGAGGCCAAGCCCATCAATGCAGTACATACATCATAATACAAAAACATAACAATAACCAGGAAACAAAATACATAAAATCCAAAGAAATATAATAGACGACAACAGACAATATAAAAACATGCAATTAAAAACAGAGGATTTCACTGGGTAGGGCCACCTTCAAGACTAATTTTTTTTTAAAAAAAAATTGGGAGGTAGGATGGTGCAGATCATCAGGATGAGGGTCCAAGAATGAGGGAGGATTCAATTGCACAAACTATAAATAAAGTGTTTCTAAGGGCATTTAGTGCAAAGTTTGGTCAGGGAGTTTCTTACATTCAATCACTGAAGGCACATTGGAATAGCCAGGTTGTCAGGTTCCTCCTGAAGACTGGTAGCATGGGGGCTTGCCTAATATCTCTGGGGAGTGAGTTCCATAGCCTGGGGGCCACCACAGAGAAGGCCCTCTCCCACGTCCCCGCAAGTCACACTTGGGATGCGGGTGGGAGCGAGAGAAGAGCCTCCCCAAAAGATCGAAGAGATCGCATGGGTTTGTAGATGGAGATCCGGCCGCACAGGTAGGTGGATCCCAAACCATTCAGGGCTTTGTAGGTCAAGACCTTCACCTTGCATTGAGCCCGGAAAATAAACGGCAGCCAGTGGAGCTCCTTAAACAGGAGGGTTGACTGCTCTCTGTAATTCGCCCCAGTTAATAATCTGGCTGCCGCCCGTTGGACCAAATGGAATTTCCAGGCCGTCTTCAAGGGGAGCCCCACGTAGAGAGCATTGCAATAGTCCAATCTAGAAGTAACTAAGGCATGGACCACCATGGCCAAATCCGACTTCTCAAGGTATGGTCGCAGCTGGCACACGAGTCTTAGTTGTGCAAAGGCCCTCCCAGCCATCACCAATGCCTGGGCTTCAAGCAACAGCACTGAATCTAGGAGGACACCCAAGCTGCGGACCTGCGATTTCAGTGGGAGTGCAACCCCGTCAAGCACAGGTTGCCACCCCATAACTCGATCCGGCCTACGATTGACCAGGAGGACCTCTGTCTTGTCGGGATTTGTCCGCATCAAGACAGTCACAGCAGTCAGGCACTCGTCCAGCACCCGAGGGGCTTCCTTGGAATTAGGTGGAAAGGAGTAGTAGAGTTGGAATTCCTTGGAATTAGGTTTTAAAGGAATAGTAGAGTTGGGCGTCATCCACATAGAGATGGCACCAAACTCGAAAACTCTGGATGACCTCTCCCAGCAGTTTCATGTAGATATTAAAAAGCATGGGGGATAGAATGGAACCTTGTGGGACCCCACAGGTCAAAGGCCAGGGGTCCAAGCAGGTGTCCCCCAGCTTCACCATCTGGGAGCGACCCTCCAGGAAGGACCAGAGTCACGACAGAGCTGTGCCCCAGAGACCCATCCCAGAGAGCTGGCCCAGAAGGATACCATGGTTGATGGTATCGAAAGCCACTGAGGTGTCCAAGAGAACCAGCAGGGTCACACCTTCCCCCCCCCTGTCCAGTTCCCTGTGGAGGTCATCCACCAAGGCGACCAAAGCCGTCTCAGTACCATGACCAGGCCTAAACCCAGACTGCAATTGATCTAGATAATCGATGTCCTCCAGAAATCCCTGGAGCTGTGAGGCGACCACCCGCTCCATCACCTGGCCCAGAAAGGGGAGGTTAGAGACTGGCCTGTAGTTATTCAAAACCGTAGGGTCAAGGGAGGTCTTCTTCAGGACTGGTCTCACCACTGCCTGCTTCAGACAAGATGGAAATTTCCCTTGAGCCAATGAAGCATTAATAACAGGCACAAACCAATCTAGTAACCCCCCTCTGGCCACTTTGATTATCCAGGAAGGGCAAGGATCTAGAGCCCATGTGGTTGCCCTTAGAGCCCCAAGGACCTCATCCACGTCATCAGGACGAACAAGCCAGAAAGAATCCCACAAGATCGGACAGACAGATGCCTCGGTTACCTCCTCTGACATTGCATTTAAGCTGGAGTCTAGCTCGAGGCGAATCCGAGCGACTTTGTCTGCAAAATGGTGCACGAACTCGCAGCACCGAATTGCCGAGTCATCAAGGGGCCCCTCCACCTCGGGAGGATGGAGGAGCTCTCTGACAACCTGAAACAACTCTGAAGATATATTGGATGCAGATGCTATGCGGGCAGTCGAGACGGTCTTCCTGGCTGCCCGCAAAGCCGTGGAATAGGCCCTAGTAGAGGCTCTAGCCCGTGCTCGGTCAGAGACACCCTGAGATTTCCTCCAGATGCTCTCTAGACTCCTTCTCTTGCACTTCATCCCAGCTAGATCCTCAGTGAACCAAGGTGTTGGCCTGGCTCTACACAATGAGAGGGGACGTTTTGGGGCAATCGTGTCAATTGCCCTGGCCATCTTGCTGTTGTAGAGGTCGACCAGGGCATCAACAGGATCATCAGCCTCCATGACAGGAAGATCCCCGAGAGTCCTCAGGAATCCATCCGGATCCATCAGTCTCCCATCTTAGTGGGTCCACCACCCCTGCGGAGGTTCGAGTTCATCGTAAGCCTAAAGCTGATCAGGTGATGGCCAGACCATGACAATGGGAGAATATTTTGTTCTTCCACCCTCACCATTCCGCTGTCCGCTGTAAAAAGTAGGTCCTTTTTCCTTAACATATAGTATCCAAAATAGAAGTATAGTACTTAATTCTTTTATCAATTCACTCCACTTTAGCAATTTGACAATGCTTAACTGCCATGGCTCAATGCTTTGGAATCCTGGGGGTTGTAGTTTTGCAAAGACTTTAGCCTTCTATGCCATAAAGTGCTGGTGCCTCACCAAACTACAATTCTCATGACTGCATCTCACTGAGCCATGACAGTTAATGTAGTATCAAATAGTATTAATTCTACACTATGGATACACACTTAAAACATATTTTGTGTGATTGTTCCTGATAGTTTTTGTCTTTGTTCTATAAGGAATAGGTCAAAGTAATTTATAGATTCTCTCCCTGTGGATGTGCAAAATTAAATCCATGACATTTTCATCTAAAGGGTCCTGAAGTGCTACTTAAATCTATACATATAGAATCATAGAATCAAAGAGTTGGAAGAGACCTCATGGGCCATCCAGTCCAACGCCCTGCCAAGAAGCAGGAATATTGCATTCAAATCACCCCTTTCCTGACTAGCTACTGCTAGCCAGGAAAGATAAAACTAAGATGATTAAACTGATAGGTTATCTTAGGCCCCTTCTACACTGCCATATAAGCCAGGTTATCAAAGCAAATAACCCATATTATCTGATTTGAACTGGATTATGTGAATCTACACTGCCATATAATCCAGTTCAAAGCAGATAATCTGGATTTTATGTGATAGTGTAGAAGGGGCCTGAGATTTGTATTGTTGAAGGCTTTCATAGCTGGAATCACTGGAATGTTGTGTGATTTCCAGGCTGTATAGCCATGTTCGAGAAGCATTTTCTCCTGTTGTTTCACTTGCATATGTGGCTAGCATCTTCAGAGGATACAGCCTGGAAACCACATAGCATTCAAGGCCTTGGATTTTTGGTGTGATGTAATTTCCTCTTTGGCAGACATTTTTCTGAGACTATTGAAAATACATTTTGCATTTCAGAAAAATTTTACACCTGTCCTTACTTCATAGGTTCCCTAAAACTCATTAAAATCATAAAGTAATCCTAATGTAATTTTGGGAATTTCTTGGTTTTGAAATCCATTAAAATTAATTTAAATTTTCAATTTTTACTTAAATGTATTTTAACTCTATGTTGTCCAAAAGCATTTAATAGTACCCTTGAGTCCCCTTTGGGGTAGAGAAAGGTGGGATATAAATAGGATAAATAAATTAAAAAATAAAAATACAGTAGTTTTCATATATCTCAACTATTCAGATAGACATTCACTGGGCATAACTGGAGGAAAGACTGGAATTTTTTTATAAATAACGTGTGGTCTCAGGAACATCAAAATTTGAAGCAGGATTCAATCTTTGTAGTCAGGACATAATTTACTAGGCAATCTTGAACTGTATTCCTGGGCAAATCTCCACCATGAATGTAGCTTCAAGAAGAATCCAACCTGTGTCAGCTAGAAAATGCATACCACCAATGCATTATGCAGTGTGAATTAAAGGGTTTAAAGCTCGTTAAGCCAAGTTGGGGGGGGGGGAGGCTGAGTTAAACCTTTTAACGGGGTTTCAGCAAGCCCCAATATTGCACAGTTATTTTTAGTGCATTCTAGACACTTTCCAATGAAAAAGCTGTTTAAAATTTGGAACAAGGAGCTAGATGGATGCCAAAAACCACTTCAAGGGCATGGCTGAGCAACAGGGTCTGATTGACTTCCAGTACAAATAATTGATTTTCTCCCCTGCTAACTATCACTCTACCCTCCCTCCCCCACTTCTTATGACTCTGGAGCACTAGTGTACATTCTGCTTAGAAATGCAGTAATAGTAATGATTCTGGATCTGGTGTAAGGCCAACTTCTGTTTTTAATGTCATCATCCTCCTGTCCTCAAATCTGTTCCAGATATGTCAGTCTAATCATCTGCGCAGCAAAACCAGTTTCTCCCAAACTGATTCCAAACCAACCTAGGTTGGTCAATATATATGTTCCCCTTATATCTCAGAATAACAACTGGTCTGTGATCCAAGCAGGACAAGGTACCACATAGCACCACTGTAGGATAAGGTTCCTTCTTGCTAGAACAAAAGGATTGCCAATGCTCAGAGAGTTCTTCAGTCTAAGACAAAAGAGACACATGCCATGACAGCCCCTTTGATTGGCAGGATGATTCGTTCAGTTGCTTCCCACTCAGTGGCCTCATGACCAGCCCACATCAGAGCTCCCTTTTGGCCATCCCTCCCACCCCCCGCTCCTTCAAGGTCAAACTAGTTACATCAAAGTTAATAGCTATCCATCTTGCCTTTGATCAGCCCCTCTTCCTTTTTCCTTCCATTTTCCCCATTTAACATACAGGCCGTGTAACAAGGTCAAGTAACATTTCACCTTTAAAATTTTACCTCTTTTCTCTACACTCCTTTTGTGAACTTTATATATGGACCATAGAATAAGAGGGTATGATAAAGACCTCCTGAATCAAAGGAGGAAGATAGACATTAGACAATTCAGGGCCCAATAGACAAGGTCTCTGGCTTCACACATAAAGCAACTTGCTATGCCACAGAATAATTTGCTGCCACTACCACATCCTTCTTGAAATCTGGCAAGCAGAGCCTAGAAGCGAAGGCACCCTTAGCAAGAAATGTCTTTTTCATCACATCTGACTGATTCCTGTCAGTCCTACAGTAGATTATCATCTTTCCCAAACTGGAACTGTCATGTGCTTCTTGTGGCTCTGAAGATAACAGCACTGCTGTGTGAGGGAAAGGCGTCTGTTTTTTATTCCATCCTTTGTTAGCTGTTTTGAATCTGTGACTGCTGGTATTCATTCCCCATTGATGTTGAAGTAATATCTTACAAGATCTTTAGAGAGGCTACATAATACTTCTATATATTTACCGAAACAATGTTATCTGCTGACACAATAAAATAGCCATGTTATTAAACTCTAAAAAGCCTCAACTTATCTATTTTTCATAACCATTTTAATACACAATGCATTATTTGCCGCATCTCATATACTTAATAACCACAGCAATCTTGAATGAAGCATTGTGTCATGAATCTTATTGAAACAGATTTTACACAATAGTTTCATTGATGTAAAGAAAGAAAAAATGAATGAGAAAAGGGTGGGGTGAAGGAATTATTTGTGCAAGCCCGGGCATCCTTTAAGGAAAATGCAGAGATTTTTCTTTATCAATCAAGGTGACCTAGTTATTTTCTGCCATCTTAGGTGTTCTGTAGGTATGAGATCACCATGTCTAACTAGATAATCAAGGAAAATTGACTCAGAAATGACATTGTTATCAGAGAAAGTTTGCTTTAGGAATGAGTGAAAATTCCATTTATGCATCCATTTCTTCCTATTTGGTTTGGAAAGAACTTGATATTAGAAATGTGAGAGAAACCAGATTCATCATACCAAAACCAAGTCTGAATGTGCATGTATATGCATGCATTTATGTTACTATTGAGTTAATATTGAGCATATTGAGCATGGAAACCTCAACATGCTGGTTTCCATGCTAGAAATATCTCTGTGCATTGAATGTGGCAGTAAAGATGAGATAAAATTTTATTTCAGTTTGTTTTTATGAATTCATGAAAAGCTGCATACTTCAAGTCTAGGGAACTGTAACTTTTTAAAAAAAGATCAGATGTGGAAGGGAAACTGTCAGTTACACCCATCTCTGTTCTTCTCTTTAAGTTATACAGATTTATTAAAGATGTTCAGTATATGTACAAGGTTAGTCTGATCTTTGATGACCCTCCATGGAATCATGAGACCAGAACTGATGTTAGACCTTGCCTCCTCGATTTTTTTCTCCAAATCACTACCATGAAATTACACCTTAGTCTGATGAGGTATAATAGAATCAAATCCATTCCTACCTTAGGCAAGGTGAACCAATCACCTTGAGGAGCAGATATTGAGGGATGGCTAATAATAATGACAAAAGTCGGACAATACCTAAGATTGCTCTATGCCCATTAATCTAGTCTTCTGCTTTTAGATATGGTAGAAAGTGTTGTTCCATTACCATTTCTCAACAAAGTTGAACTACCACTTCTGTCCAGTTAGGATCTACATGAAATGGAGGCGGGGCATCATCTAGTTTTTCACCTCAAGAAAGGTGTGTGTCTTAAATCAGCCTAAAATGGAAAGGTAAAAACCACCTTCAACTGTCCATGTAAACATCAGAAGATATTTTATTTTATTTATAATTTAAAATTTTCATGTTTCTATGGGATTTTTATGCTTTACCTGCTGTCAACATTACTTTCTAAGTAATTAAATGATAGTTTATGGTAGACCGCCTAATGGCTATTGTCTTTGTTTCGTTTTGTTGTTAGGGGAAAGCATAGCAAAAACATTTAGCCATAGTAAAGTATGGTATACTCTACTATACCAAGTATAACAAAGATCAAATGCATTTTTAACACAACCCCAGTTTCTGTAAGATAGGAAAGAAGAATTAAATAATGACCAGTGGTCAATTCTTAAGAATGTTGGTGCATTTACACATAGTACACAAGTACAGTTAGAGAAAATAATCTTTAAAATTCTGTATATGTTGCTATACACACACACACAAAAGGATCATTTTAAACATTATTATGATTATTTTCCATACGAACTGTACAAGTATCACCAGTTCATAGCAAATAGAAAATTCCTTGTTCTTTCCTTTTCCACATTGCCACACATACATTCATCAGAACAGATTATGTATTATCTTGTGTTCTGGATTTACCACATATGCTAGATTGCATTTTAAACACATTTTTATGCCTTATAAAATGAACATTTTTATGCCTTATAAAATGAATTTAACTGCACAAAATATTCAGACAGTATTCTTTTCAGCTGTTTAATGAAAATGATTTCCCACCATCTATTGCTGTATATAATGTGGAATGTCACAAATAACACTGATATTTGTTCAATTCTATATTGATGCCTAAAGTGCTATCCAAAAAAATAAGCAAAATACCACAGCCACAACTGAACTATTTGGACACAGAATTCAATTATTTCTTTCATGATCTTTCATGAATGCAATTTTCCTGCTTCTTGACAGGGGGTTGGACTGGATGGCCCACAATGTCTCTTCCAATTCTATGATTCTATCACCTTTCTGGTCAGAAAAGTGATAACTGCCCATAGAAAGCCATGGAGAAACTAATTCCAGAAGAAAATGGCAGGTGTGGAAAATATACTGTTTTACTTGCAAGAGTTCTCTTCTTATCCTTGTTATCAAAAAATTGATACCTGCCCCTGACTAAACACAAACAAACAGAAATATAATGAATATGAACTTTTTTCTTTTATTCTTCTTTCTTTTCTCAAGTTTCGCAATTCTGAATTGTTGCTCCACTTCAGTTGCTGAGAAATCCAGCTAGCTATATCTTCTCCTATAAATAAAACTCACGTTTATGAAATTATATAAATTGTATAAGATAAAATCAAATGGAATCAAATCTTTAAAAGAGTAACTGAAACTGTAAATGTTTAAACTGGTTTTACTTAATCCCCTGCCTAGGGAGAGGAAACGGCTAAGCCAGATAATGTATGCATGCCTAAAAGCTATGTTGATGGGATTTCCTTTGTGTATATGTAAACGACAACCCAGTTTTCATGAACAGATTGCTTCAGGGGGGCTAGAGAGCAAATGCACACCCACCCAACAATCCCAGGGACTTGCCTATATTTTCATAGCTGCTGACATATTTTCTGGAGAATTGCTCATATATGTATGAGTCTCTTCCATACACTCTGTGTGATCTAAACATATAATATAAGATAAACTGGTGTGCTGATGGTGGATTGTAATATCTGCACTCACACAGTCCAGAGCATATCTCCTGAGAAACCAAAATAAAATGATGTGTTTGCATGAGGGGCTTTTTGGCCTCCCCACCTACTATGAGGCTAAGATCACTAGAAGACGACAATACCAGCATGTACAGATAATGACACAATGTAAGATTGTTTCCTTGCTTCCCTATGGGGTCCAGAGATGTCAGTTGTTAGATATAAGGATGAAGTGCACGCAGATTACCTTTGTATGCCTTCCATTGAACTGCTTATATCTGCACAAAAAAAAGCCCACAATTGTGTTCTCTCAGCTCCTTCCTTTGTATTTACCTGGACTAGACATTTCAGTCCATCACATTTATGTAAATAAATCAATTTACCTTTTTCATTGATAAATTCCTGAACTCACACCCCTCATGAGGGCAGATCTCTGAATGGACTCAGACTTTAAACCTACCAATCACAGCTTTTCCTTTTTTCCTGCCACAAAGGGAACCTCCTCCAGCTGATGATGTCAAGGGGATTTCCCAACTAACAGGAGCCCGGATGAAAACTGGGCTGGTTTCCAGCCAATCAGGGTGAGGTGTAGGTGTCTTGAATGGCTGTCAAAGTAAATAAAATGTTCTGTACTTCTCTGTAAAAGTTACGTTGATTTTTTTTTAGAAGAGAGTCTGTACTGACATACTATCTATCAGATTGAATAAACTTATGTTCATTGTCTTCAAACCTGGTTCAAATCTTGAATCTGGCTCATTGGCAGCAGTAAAGTGCTCTGAGCCTAACTCGCTTCTTTGCGATTAGATGAAACCACTCATCCTTATCAGGTGACCAATGACACCCATCCACACATCTGAAAAAGAGGAGCAATAAGAACCCTCACCCTTTTCCTCAGAGAGAAAGATGGCAGCCAGGGCCGGCCCTTTGTAATTTTCAAGTGTAAGCAAACAGTATTTTGTTTCCCCTCCCCAAACCAAGAACTGAAAAATAAAAGGTAGAATATAGAGGTGAATAAAAGAGTTACCTTACAAACCAGTAGTTTACTTACAACATTATGTTCATATAGTTACATTACACAGAATTAACAAAACTTAAATGTTCAGAATGCAAATATTTTTTTAAAACTTAGCAACAATCAAGGCTACTTATGTTCATATATATATATATATATATATATATATATATATAAGGGCTGGGCGGTTTTGTTTCGTTAATTCGTAATTCATTAATAATTCGTTAATTTTTTTAATTACAAAACAATAACGAACCATTCTGGAGCAATTTTTTAAAAAAACGAATTTTTAAATAGTTTTGTAAATGCTTCGTATTTCGTTATTGTATTCGTTTCGTTATTGTTTTGAGGTCGTTTCGTTATTATTTCCGCATGTCTGGGGCAAGTTTTATGGTTGTTTTTTGTTTAATTAGTGAAAAAAAATTATAATATCACACCAACAGTAAACAACAGAGGGAGAGGGAAGCTTCAGAAGTTTTTGGAGGTTTTTTAGCGTATTTCGCGGTCACGTCCGCCATTAACGAATCGATTCGTTATTGTTTCGGAAATCGATTCGTTAATGTTTTGTAATTTTTTTTCACATTTACGAAATTTCGTAAATATCGAACTTTTTAAAAGGAAAATTTTGTAATTATTTTAAATAACGAAACGCAAAAACCCCCAAAAAACGAATCGATTTTAGAAACAAATTTTTCCGTTGTTACCCAGGCCTAATATATATATATAACAAGAGAGGTGGTTTTGCTAATCGATTCTAGCATTTTGAATTTGGAAAGAAACACCTGCCTGCGCCTGACCAGTTTGTAAACCTCTTTCTCCAAAAATGTTTCTCTATTGTCTGCACTTCAGTAGTGTAGCTAAAAGTGGGAGCAAAACTGAAATTGCCTCCCCATATAGGAATTCTGTTGTCCCACATTCCTAGAACTTCAGAATGAGACTTCGGTCCCATCTACACTGCCAGATAACATCCAGATTATCTGCTTTTAATTAGATTATATGGCAGTGTAGAGAGTCTAATATAATGTAGTTCAAAGCAGATAATCTGGATTTTATCTGGTTGTACAGATGGGACCTTTAAAAGTGATTCGCATCTAGAGCTCTTTCTCTTAATTTGCTGTGCTTATCATATTCCCCTGGTGCTTCTTCTGCCTGCTCATTTGCTTTGAGTGCTTAAAACTTTTTAAAATGTTACCTGTTGCTTTGAAACGATAGAAGAAACCAAGGGGTGTGTCTACACTGTAAAATTAATGTACTGTGGTTTGATACCAGTTTTAACTGCTGTGGCTTAATGCTATGGGATCCAGGGAGTTGAAGTTTTACAAGGTATTCCCCTTTCT
The DNA here is from genome assembly GCF_037176765.1 of Anolis sagrei. Lineage (NCBI taxonomy): Eukaryota > Metazoa > Chordata > Lepidosauria > Squamata > Anolidae > Anolis > Anolis sagrei. Next base: position 56,665,322 of record NC_090023.1, on the reverse strand, counting down.
TTTGCCAAAGTGCTGGTCTCTAATCCACCTCCCAAAGTTTACTTCTTTAAGTGGAGTCAAACTGTGTTAACTCAACAGTGTAGAGAGGCACACCTTCAGGCCCAAATTTTCCATAAACACTCCAACAGAGGGGGGTCCTTTCATAGAGTCCCATATCCCAGAATATCAAGGCAGAAAATCCCACATTGACCCAATTCAAAGCAGATATTTTGGGATTTTCTCCCTTGATATTCTGGGATATAGGGCTGTGTGAAGGGGCCCAGAGACAAGCAAGTGAAACAGGCAAGGAAGCAAAACAGGGGCAAGTAAGTAAAAACATGGGGCTAGTAAGCAAAACAGGGTCAAGGAAGCAAAATATAGGTGCTTACCACTCTCTTTCTCTCATTTGCTCCTGGTTGCAAAGAGCAGGGGCAAGGAGAAAGGAAGGTGGGTGAGAGAGAGACTAAGTGAACGGGCTCTCTTCCCAGCCTGGCTTCCTCCCCAGCCTCCCCCCTTTCACCACCCACTTCTTCCCCCTTTCCATGGCTCTCCTGGGCATGCACACCCCACTGATATCTTCACATGCCCAGCCTGGTGCAAGGGTGGTCCAGCGTGCCCTCTCGGCAAGGACCTGGCATCCGCCACCCTGGGAAAGACCCAGCAGCAACAGTAAGGTTGACGACGGTGACAATGCTACTGCTGCGGTTGCTGATTCCCCCAATTGCCTCCCCCGCCGGGAAAAGGAAACACAGGAGGAGGCACAGCAACAGCATTGGAGCAACCCGATTCTTCTCCCCCCACTCTCTCTCCCTCGTTGCTCAGGGTTGGACTAAAGAAGCAGCTCAGTGCGTACCTCAGTCTCTGGCTGTGCGCGTGCTGCGAGAGGGCTGATGGCTTTAACCTTTCCCCAGAGGCGGCTTCACCATAAGTGAGGTCGTCTGGCTGAGGTGGCCTGCGCAAGGGAAAGAAGGCTGAGAGCGCACGCCCAGGGGCCGGTGAAGCGTGGCCTCCGCAGCCAATTTCACTCAGCCTCTGGATGTGCTCTCCCAGGGCCTCTTCCCCGTGCACTTGCCAATGCCGGGAGAGGGACATGCCCAGGCATTGGCAATGGGGGCGCCCCATGGGGACAGCGTCCTACGCAAAAGTGTAATTTGCCTTATGGTTCAGCCACCCCTGATGGCAGCAGCAACATCCCAAGAAGAAGAAAGACATGGCAGTATGTTTCCATATCTCTATGGGACAAAGGCCTATACTGTAGGAAGCAAACTATTTTCTGAAAAATTGAACTGTTTAATATAACTGATATCTGACTCTGGGAGGAAAGTATTCCATCTTTCCTCTTGTGGTTTAGAGGATGTCTTTTTTCTGACAAAAAAAGAAGCATAAGTACTACAGTTGCCTCTTTCTCTCCTGTTTTTTTCTGGACTACGAAAGGGCATTGTTGAGGCTACTACACTATCCATTTCCATGTTTGTGATGGTGGCGAGAGACAATAATTGCATTTTCCTCTTCTAATGGGAGAACACGGAGGGCTATGATGCAGATGATTTCCACCTCGAGTAGTAGGACTGTTTGGATTGCCCCGATAATTATTTTATAGATAGCTTATAACATATAGTAAACAGTACAAATTTACACTGTATTTTGAGAAACTAGATGACTCCCCCCAGTAATGACTTGTAATGCTTATAAAATATAGCATTGAGTGAATCAGTTAGACAGCTACCTTTACTTTCCAATTCTCATTTCTATTTCACTTCAACAAGGCTGTATTTTCCCCTCAACTTATCTTTAAAATCATATCAGCAAAGAATCAGGATCATCAGATTAAAATTAAAAATGATTTCTTTAGGGTAATTATAAATGCAAAAGGTATATGAATAGATACATGCCCTTTCCGTATACTTATAATAGGCATGAAAGAAATTTTCCCAAGATGTTTCAGGTTATTACCTTAATCCTTAGCTGGTAGACTGGGATTGCTGAGTCCTAGATAAAAGGGGGAAAAATGAAATAAAACCTCTCTCTTTTTAAATTCTCATAAATTTTGACCTTGCTGCTGCTACACTGCACACTGGCTTGTCAAGTAGTAATGCTTCTTTAAATGGATAACATTTCTAACCTTCTGTGTTTTGTGAGTCCAGGAGAGGTAACCAAAATGATAAAGGTGTAGAACACCCTTTTAGTATTGGCTTTGATTGTCAAACGGCCCACCTGCCGTTTTACAGGCAAACCCTAAGGCAATGGGAGGGGGGATTTGAAAGCTCCCATAAAGGAGGCCAGACTTGGTGGGGCTGGTTGGCTTCACCGACCTCAATCACATGACAGGTGTGGAGCTGGAGCTGCAGGATATTTAAGGCTACTCACCTCCCCCCCCCCCCCCCCACTGTCCTCCTTAATTCAGCAGACACCTGTCCTTTTTGGTGGCATAATAAAGTTGAAATACTCCTGGTAGGCACCATGACAGTGGGTGAAGGGTGGACTTCCATAATAGTTCCTATACATTTTGGGTGTCAAGGGCCTGAGAAAGGGTCTAACCTCGCAGCTGGAATAAGAGTTCTAATTCTTTAAAAAAAAACTCAGAGATTTGGGAGGAAGCACCCTGAGGATGGCCTTCTAGTTATGACTGGCCAAGAGATGCAGCCAAAAATCTTTTGGATCGCCTTTTGGATTTTTGATGCCCATATGTCCTTGGAGGTGGTCAGAGGGGGTGACACATGACCCAGGAACAGTTCTCAGTAGATAGCTAATACACCATGAGTTAAGTCTTACAGATCAAATCTCCTTAACCATGATTTTTCCTTCATGTGTTATTCCAGAAATGTTTATAAATAAATAACTCAGGAAATGGCCCGTTAGATCCATTTTCTTGTGTCTGTTGCCTTTTGACCTCATCACAATTACCTAAACCAGTCTCCTAGGATGCTTCCACCCTATCTTCTGGATGAAGCTCCATGCCAGCCATCACACAAACTTGTGTGACTTCCAGAGTGGAAGTGTCGTTGGTGGCTTCCTGTGTTGTGCTGGTTCCAATGGAGCCAGCATGGATCCTCTACAGCAGGGCAATGCTTCCCATGTGTGATGTGGGTAGCATCACCGAGAGGGAACTATGAGCAGGGTGACAGATTCACCCCGCTGAACCTCTTTTTCTCACCTAAGCCAGGCAAAGCAGGACACTTCATCTGGTCTTTGTGATGCAGCTGACATTTTATGGTAGGAATTTAAATTGTCAATCACATTGGAGATCTTTGTTTTGCAGTAAATCTAAATCAATCTATCAATCAACATATATAGTCATCATGTTTCCAGAGATGATTCTTATTTCTAAATGTGGCTTTGGTCAATTTTGCCACATATATTTCATTTTTCTATGGTATCAGCTAAGTTTAAAATTAATCAGTTTAATCTGTCATAGAAAACCTCTAAGCAATTACTCACCCAGTGTAATGGCAGTTATCACTTTAATGACTGAGTCATATTCACTTAGAAATTTTTAATGTGCCATCACATTCTTTCAGTATAGTATGTCTGCCATGTAGGATCAACTGACTAATTTGAAATATGTTCTGGGAGAATAACAATGGATACATTCAATTCTGATTCTGAGAACAGTAACCACAAAGTCACTATTATATTTTAATCAAAAATTAAACACACCTCATGGGGTAGCATGCTTTCTCTGGAAATGAATATACAGTGGTTCTTGGTATTTACTGGGGTTTGGTTCCAGGATCCCCCATGGATACCAAAATTTTTGGATGTTCAAGTCTCTTTAGCTTCAGTGACATACTAAAAGTATGTCCCTCATATACAATGGCAAATCAAGGTATTTTAGATATCTTGTTTTTTAATCGTTGCATCTCATGGATAGCTGAATCCATGTATATGGGATCTGTGAATATAGAACATATAGATACTGAAGGCCAGCTGTATTTCTCATCATGCTTTGTCGGTAACATGACTATTACATGAACATTCATTAAACAGTGCCCTCCATTACATGAACTTTCAACAACATGGTATTTGAACCTCACATTACTACTTTTCACACTTTGTTTCAGGTGACCACATTTTTAATATTGTGTTAAGATGGCAGTATTGTGTGTGCTTAAGTCCACATCAAATTGACATCATCTCAATTCAAATGAATAATTGTAGCTCATTCTGCCCAGGATAAAAACAAATCCCTTTAGCTCCAATTTTAGTTTGTTGTTCTCACTTCAAATTTCAAAAGCAAAATAGATTCCTAATACTATTAGCAGAGTAAAATAAAATAAAAACACTTAAAATGCCCTTTCACCTCACAGGTCCCCTCCCCAAACACACACCCACCCACACATCCCTAGTAGAATTTTGGAAATAAAAGTGGGAATAAGAAGACAAGATAAGAAATATTTTGAAAAAAAAAGGAATTCATTTAAATTTCAAAAAGCTAGCACTCTGAATCCTGAGTCACAGGCAGCAACATTGCACAGGAACAGAAGAAAGAGGAGATAAGCTAATGAAACTACACTCTCTCTCCTCAACACACCACCATGCCACAAAATTGAGGTGCTCCACGTGGGCTATACATAGACTTCTTGGACAAAGCTTACTTCTTCTGATTGGCTATGGCATTGTCTAGGCTAATGAGAAAAAAATGTGTGCAGCTGCTCTTGTCAATCCCGCCAGCAGCCGCTACCCTAGGCACAGGGGTTCCTGTCCCCTGTTTCACCTTATAATTTTATTGAAAATGCCTTGGAACTGTGACATAAGGCTTCTTCAGAGATCCTGGTGTGTTAAAATGATGTGTCAGGAACTTTGAAGAAGGGAGAGGGAATCCCCTCCCCCCAAAGATCTGGGGTCATTTTTGGCATGACAGGAGTTCCAGAGAATCCTCAAATCTCAGCCTTGAGACATTTTCAGTAATTTATAAGGTGAAATGGGGGACAGTGGCCATACCCCCCATGCCAACTGTGAATTGGCAAAGGAGGCTATCTGGCCATCTTCACAAGAAAGGTGGGGTTTTGGCCCCCTGTGTGGCTTACATGTGTGGGCAAAATCAGCATTTAAAACACCGATTTTAAAACACTCGCATTTGGACCAGTGTAGAAGGCCCCTTAGACAGTTCTCCTCTCTCCTTAGCCCAAATTGATCCAAACATATATGAGAAGATGACATTATGGTAGTACTATGGGCAAATGGATGTCAGAATAAAGTGACCTAGAAGGCTGGTAGTTAGCAAGTAAGTAAAAACCTCTTATGACATGCTCATGTTCCTTTTAAAGCTGTTATCCAAGTTGATAGATAAACTTTGAAAAATGAGGCTGCATTAATAACAATATGACTTGAAACTCAGTATCATCCAAGGAGTAAAAACTAGAATAAAATTCAAATATATTCAAAGTAGAGTTAACATCCCAAGCAATACAGTTGTGGAGATTATAACTCTGCTTTATTTTATTCATATTGCTGAACCATTGCCTATGATTTAGCAATTTCAGCTGTCTTTGATCATCAGAGGAGAAAGATTTATCTATCACGGAGGCTAATTACTCTTATCATCCACCCTACTCAGTGGTCTCCATAGGCCCAGCTTGTACTTTTTAATAGAAATAAGAGGGCAGGCTTTGATGATTTTAGACCCATCTCATCAAAGAGTCATTGGGCAACACCCTTTCTACATTTACTTCTGATGAACACTAGAATTTGCCTTTTCCTGGAGAGAAGAAAGACAGAATTGCAGTAAGGTAATGGCTTTTTTACATCCAGCTCCACACCTTATCTTTTCTATTAAAACTGTATGTATTATTAATAAAGATCTGCACTGTACATCACAACTACTTATAATAAATATATATTTATTTGCATTTTTCATATGTATGTTCCCTACTAATCACTATCATCTGAAATCACCAGTGTTAACCTAGGGAAATGGTGGTGCACCAGGAAGTTTCCAGTTGAAATCTGACCACTGTTCTGAACTCACTGCATGAGCTGAGGCAACCTTCATCACCCTTATCCTCTCCCACAAGGCAGTAAAATGCAGGAATGCTGCAAGTGTTGTGACCATATAATGTACATTAAGTTGTTGAATTTCAAATTGTGGACATTGTATGAATTAATATGAATGCAATAGTATAATAATTATGCTATACCTATTAGTAACACCACAATCAATTTGTTTTTATTATGACTTTGGAAAAGATGAATGTGCTCAATTCACATATATACGTTAACAAAGCAGTATTTCTCTGGTTTATAGTTTTGCACTATAGCATGTTCTTCCCCAATTAAATATGTCACTTGAAAGTAAGTGTATTTCTTTTTGATTTTCATTGCACTGCTCCAATACAGCTCTGAATTGGAGTAAGGTACTATTTTTTTTAATAAAGGAAACTTTGTCAGGGTCACACTCTCCATCCATTTTAGAAAGAAAGATAAAATTAGCTTGAACTGGAACAAACCAGGAATCATGGTTCAATCTAAATTTGTTTCAATAAAACATTTTTGAACTAGTCACAATATAACAAATCACTAGTTGCAATTAACTGAAGCATTAAAGATTATGATTTTAACTCTTTCACCAAGAAAAGTGAGGAAATGAGCGAGAAGGTAGCAGGAATAAAAGTGGGCACTTGATCTCAAGGATCAAACATATTTCATTGTATGGCACTGATCTAATGAGTACCATAGCACTTTTGAACTCTGTATCCTTCAGATGCTTTGGATTACAACTCCCACAATCCCAGCCAACATGACCAATGTCACTGGTGTTCAGAAGTGTGGGCCAATATATTCAGACAGATGTAAACTAACCATTAAATTCAAAATTTGCAATGGCAGCATGTGTACTCAAATGGAGGGTATGGAAGCCCTGACAATCACATTGCAAAAGCCAAATGTATGCATATTTCAGTGTCAAAATGAATTGTTAATCTTTTAAAAGCCTAATGCAACCAGTAAGTGTTATTAAGTTGTCTTCCACTCAATGCCAGGATTTAAGGGAATGACAATGGATATACTGATCATCATTTGTAAAAATCCATGGATTTCTATGTAATTGAATGACAGTGCTGACCACCACAAGATTTTTAGGATGAAAACTTCCTGCCAATCTCAGTTGGGCATTTCTTTTGTAGTGCATGTTCAAAAATCCTTATCAGGTGGATTTTTCTGCCAATGTTCATACAAATGATGTCAACAGCATTCCTCAGACTGCATGCATCTAGGTCAGGCATGGGCAAATGTTTTTACCCTGGAGCTGCATTGTGGGCCCAGCCAGGAGGGCTGGGCCAGGAGGGAGTACAGGGTGGGTCCAGGAGGGGGGCAGGACATGGAGAAGGTGAGGCTGGTGATGGGGTGACCCTGGGGGGGGGGGCAGGGTCAGGGCAGGGTGAGCCCAGGAGGGGGTGAGGCAGGATGGGGTGGGGCCGGGGTAGATTGGCCTCAGGCCTTTCTCCCAGCATAAGGATGGGGTGCTCATCACATCCTTATGCTGGGAGAAAAGTGAGTCTTTGGAGGTCCCTCGGCCCCTATCTGCCTCTTCCTTCTGCCAGCATCAGGCCTCGCCTCATCCTGACAATGGGAAAAGGAGGAGGCAAGTGGCAGGTGAGGTGGCTTTGGAACCGTTTCACTGAACACTTGCCTCTTTAACCAGGCCGGGAGAAGGGAGAGGGAAGTGGCAGGTGAGGCAGCTTTGGAGCTGCTTTGCCCGATGCTTGCCTTTTCACCTGGACTAGGCTTTTCCTGGCATTGGGACAGGACTGCTCACTCTGTACTTCTGCCGGGAGGAGTGGCCAAGGAAGCCACGCGGCGACTGAGAGCACTCTAGAGGGCTCTCAGCTGCTGCATGCCTTCCTTGCTTGTCCTTTCAGCATAAGGATGTGGCAGGTTGCTGCATCCCTATGCCCAGAAGAAGGGGGAAATTTTGAGGGCTGGACATAAGGGTCCAGAGGGAAAATACAACGTGACTTATTTAGTTGCATGTTTTGTAAATAAAAATCTTCTTACATTTAGAAAATAAATAATGCAAATACAAGACATTAGAGAACCAGACAGCTGATCTAAGTTATTACAGACAAATATTCAGATATTGTTGGAAGTAGTTTATCAGACCACAATGACTTCTATTTTTAAAAGAAATTAACCAACTCATTTCATCTTGTTTAGATTATTAAATTATCTGATGGAATTTTTTTAAAGGAGACAACAAACTAAATGTTTAGCTTTCCATATCACTTTGAGATAAATATGAAATGCTATCAGCTGTATGGTTCATATGACTTTCTTTTAAACTCTAAATTATAATGTGCTAATTAAAGTATGGGCAAATACAAAATTTCAATATCTCACTGCAATTGTGCTGATTTGAGAGTTACATTGTTCCTGAGAAGTAGACTAGTGCTATAATTATTTCCCCATTCAAGAAGTAATTCACCTTAGTAATTTTTGAATATATCACAAATCACCTAATCACTTCTTAGGCACTCAGAGCACTGCAATTCACTATGCAGGAAAAAAGTGAATGGTGCACCAATCTCATATCTTTGCTCTGGATCCACCAACCCTACGACTCTAACAGCATAATAACTATTGTGCTTAATTTCAATTCAATTTCTCTGAGCTGCAAAGTTATGAAAAAGACTTTGAGCTGTCAATGTTTTCTTCGTATAGGTAAGCTATGAGCATTTATGAAAGAGCTAATCTAAAATTTCCCAGCATGCCATTGGTAAAATAATTCTGACACCATCAATAGCTTTCCCAAAGCGTACACTGCTCTCTCTGTTGATAATATTTGCTTTCCTCTGAGAGAAAATTGCAGAAATTCTAGAACATCTACTGAGCAGAGACTACTGATTATTCTAAATTATATAGTATTTTTGTGATATGTTCATTTCTGTGTCCTGTGGATAATAGACCAAAACTGCCAGAATCATGCTACTTATGACCTAGTTTGCACTAAACCCTTATTATTTTATATCAGATGGTGTGGAATAACAGAAATTGATCAATTAACCCTTTTACATCATGGCACATGACACAGATGAAATTGCCATATGAATATAAGCATTAAGAATTGCTAGATACCCATCTTGTTCTTGACGTGTTGTATTTGATGGGTGGTGAAAAGGTTAAAGAGATCCACATTAGCACAGTATTACAATGCATTTGCATTCACATTGTTTTTTAGTGTGGCATCATGGGATCATAGGCTCAGGAATAATACCATCCATCCCAAGTTCCACAATCTCCATAATAAGACAACTAAAGGATAATTTGAAAGAATGCAGTTCAGTCTCATTCAGTTAAATCCTCAAGGCCAGATTATGTAAAACTAATAGAAGATTGGAAACAACTATGTAAAATTGACTGCAAAATAGTGCATGACTTGCAAAATTTCATTGATTTCTTAGACAACCACTTCCTGCATTTGATCTAGCATTTTTTCACCAAATAGTTAGTGGAGTGTCAACAAATACTCATTACCAATTATTATAACCTAAATAGCAAATTAGCTATCACAACAATTTGTTCTTATTTCACATTTCAATTATCAAAGTATGACAAATTGTTATAGCACATTAATGTATTTATAATGTAATTATATGGTGAAATTCCTTATGATTGAATGATACATGATGTATCCTTATAGATACATAACAGATAAAGTAAAAGTAAGTTTATCATTTAATAGTACTGCATGGGCAATCTATATCTGATCTTTCATCTCCAGCTGTAAGTGACAAATAGTACCCAATCATGTTTTGTTGTTGGGTTTGCTTTATGACTAGCTATAGTCATCAGCAAATAAAGACAACAATTATTAATTGTATTGTGTACTAATTGACCTAACTGGCCAAATTCAAACTAGTAAACAGACTAAAGTAGTCAGTTTAGGATGATGAAAGGTTGCTGAGTTGGCCCAAATTGTCAAATAAAAATGGGTTTTAAAGGATAAAATAGTTTTTGAATGATTGGAAATAGTTTGATTTTTTGAGCAATAAGACATCTAATGTAGTTATAGTTATTCATTCATTTAGGATTTTTTAAGTTTCATCTGTATTGGTAGAATATTTTTTTTCATTATAGTTAGAACCATTACCTTATATCTCTAATATGTGGTGGAACCTATAAAAGATAATGTTAGGAGATAGCAATCAATGTTTTTGAATAGGTCATTCTCTTATCTAGACAAATGATGTTTTGGTCAGTCAATATAGAAATTTATTTTGTTTCATATCAGTGCTTCCTTGTATCCTATCCTCACTCAAGAACTAGTCATCCTAGCATTCCATATGTACAATAAGTCGGGAGAGAGATAAAGCTGATGAGAGAGGAAAACACCACAATAACCAAAACTATTCATCCCAAAGACAGTGGTAGAATTTAAGATTTCATACTCATCAAAGTCTGCAGGTATTGTCCTGTGAGGAAGAACAAGTTAGTTGGCCAGTAACTTTGTCTACCAGATATGAAATTTCAAGAAATCAAATGACATGAAAGTGATTAGTTCATGAAAATTTTGTAGTCAGGGCAATCCAATAGTTTGAGTTTCTTATCTAGACATTATTATAAAGAATGAGAGCAGTTATAGAAAAATGAACATAAAAGTTAAGAATTAATCAGCAAAGTTTGTAGGAGCCTTCTTCAGTTTTAATGCCAGGATGTTAAAAAATATAAAAAGATAGAAGTTTAGTGTCATTATGGAAATGTCCAAACATGGGCTATGGTTTAATTTTAGAAATAGAGAGAATATAATTTGGGAATTAAAATAGAACCTTTACTTTATCACTCACGAGACAGTATGTATACAACAGGATTACTGCACGTATGTGGGAAAGGATTTGTATTAGAAGTTATTAAGTGATGTTCAATAGACTTGTGCAATTCGGCTAAACTTCAATCTATTTCTGCTGGCCAGATACTGGTAGACTCTCATTTCCACTTTTGCATGATTCCCAAAAATGGGTGGGTAACCAGATAGCAATTTTCGGTCCGTAGCCGAAAATGCGTCTAGATCCAGCCCATTGGCAGCAATGGGAACTTCCAAGGCTCCCTTTCCATTTCTGGGAGCATTTCATTTTTTTTCCTTCAAGGGAGCCTGGGCGTCAGCAACAGGTTAAGAAAGCACCCTTCCTAGGACCCTTTCCTTTTTTCCTTCTTCAAGAGAGCATGGGTGTCAGCAACAAGGTTAAGAAAGCACCCTATCTGGCCTATTATGGGGGGGGGGGGGACTTCCCACAAGCTCCCCTTCCATATCCTTCAGTAAGACATGGATTAAAACCATCAGAGTTGAGCTAACACTCTTTCTGTGATCCTTTCTCTTGTTTCTGGAGGAGACTGGGTGTAATGCTTCATTAAAGCTGTTTCTTTCTACTCTAGAGGAGACAGGCTGTGGGTGCATGTGCTCTCTCCCTGAACACAGCTTTCCAAGGCATTTAAGGAGGCTTCCCACTTCCCAGGGAAGAAAAAGTGATTGACCTGGAGCTATCTCCCTGGACTTCTTTAAAAACTCCTCTTTTTGCTCTACCACAGGCCCTGTCTGTGCCTGGAGTGGGCATGCTTCAATCTCTGGATTTAATGCTTCCTTAAGGCTGTTTCTATGTTCTACTCTAGAGGAGAGGTAACTAGGTGGTAGTAGTTTTCAGAGAATGAGGGTTTTCTTTTTGTTTGCTGGGATTTTTTATTATTATTATTATTATTATTATTATTATTATTATTATTATCTTTTAGAAGTATTTGAAGGAGAGGAAGGGAAGGAGAAAAAAGCAAAACGAGTGATTCTCCCACCCACCCATCCCCACATGTTCCCAACTCCCAGTCAGTTCCATTAAATAAATAAAAAAACAAGCAAATAAAGGAAAATAATGAAAATGAAAAAAAGATTAAGCTGTTCTGCCAAATAGAAGAGGAGGATCCAAAATAGGCTACCATGTGGTCCCATTTCAGACAGGAATCTATGACAGCTGGTACCTTGCTGTTACTGGCACCCAAACAATCAAAGGAAGCTGGATTGGACAAGGAAATGGCTAAAAATGGATCCAGGCTCAAGGTTAATATTCAGACTTCACTCAAAGCAGCCAAAGACATGTGGGCATGAGAGAGATCAGCAAGAGAAATGAGGAAGAGTTACAAATAGAAAAAAAACCTGAATACATTCTTGAATCAGTACCAGAATATTCAAAAAGTACATAGACAAGCAACTATAAGTTAATGCATAGGGAACCTACAGTGTCCTATTGTTGGGTGGTTCACAAATATTATGCTGGCAAGAAATGATAGTTCTGCCAATACACAACATTATGCCGATTTTGTAATGAAATGGCAGTAAATTTTAAGTTATTCACTTACGATTTATTTTCCACTGACATTTTCTCATTTTATATCCCACTACTTTACTCAGTGTTTTATTGTATTATTACTGTACTTTCTGTTTTCAATAAATTCCCAAAAAACTAGTAGGTTTTAAAAAATGCAGTCAGCAAGCAAGCAAATAAATGCAGAATGTAGTTTTATTCACAATGATTGGAGAGATCTCTGTGTGATTTTCAGCTTAGCACTATTTGTCTGATGTTGGTTACTGTACAACTTGACTTGAGTCAGGATAAGTGAGGGGAGCCTCTTGCTGCTTGTTATTCATCAGGCAGAAAAATATCTGGGATCTTCCCTGTTGACAAGGTTTCTCGTGATTTAGACAGGGCTTAGAAGAGTCTTGGAACCATAACTAGAAAAAAGGTTAAAACTAGAGCACCAAAATGTCTGTTTTAAAATGATGTGAAGAAGTTTGTGTAAAGTGTCAAGATAAACACATATAACATGGGTTGTTGTAGGTTTTTTCTGGCTATATAACATGCTTTGGGCCACTAAATAAGATAAATTCAAAGCTAGGTACCTCAGTGTGTCACATCACCAATTTGCACACACACACACACACACACACACCCTTCTCAATGCAGGGCAGTTTGAATTAGGAAAAGCTTCATGTCTCTTTCATGTCTATGATTGTAAATGCTTCTGTCAAACTGATGGAGACTATGAAGCTCTCCCTATTTTTACAGATATATTTTCTGCAGTTGTCAAGCACCAGAGATGATGTCAATAGCTTTGTGTCACAATTAAAGCTCCAGTGTCAATAGATGCAGAGTTTCTTTTAAGTTTAGCATTCAGTGGTGAAAAGTGCCTGCCAATAGTTTGCCTGTAGCTGACAGTTAAGAGATATTTCTATAAGCACTGCAGTCACTTTATGCCATTTTGCTTGAAATAATGACAATGTTGAAATCTTTTGGTTCTGCTACACATTGTGCCCATGTGTCCTAAAGAAATCAGATTCTGATTTCATCACTACTTCATATATAGATTAGTGGTAGCTGAAATGCATATTTATTAAAGAGGTTTCATCTCTTGGATTCAGAAGATTTGGTAAAAAAGATTACGGAACAATTTGTGTAAAACCGAGAAACATTTAAAGATGTACATGGCAAAATGCAGTCCTTTTCTATGTGTTGTGTCCCAGAGCTTTTACACACTGAAATGTAGGGAACTGAGGACCCATCCAGACAGTACCTTTATTGTGGTTTCTACTGCAATAAAGAAGGGCCTGTCCAGACAACGTTCTGGACAGTCCTTAATTAATTCGCCACAAACCAGGAAAACCAGGAAAATCCTGGTTTGTGGTGAATTAATTAGATAGTCACCTATGGATGTGAAAGCTGGACAATAGGAAAGGCTGAGTGAAGGAAGATAGGTGCTTTTGAACTGTGGTACTGGAGGAATGTTCTGAGAGTGCCTTGGACCGCCAGAAGATCCAACCAGTCCATACTTCAGGAAATAAAGCCCGACTGCTCATTGGAGGGAAGGATAGGAGAGGCAAAGATGAAGTATTTTGGCCACATCATGAGAAAAAAAAGGAAAGCTTAGAGAAGACAATGATGCTGGGGAAAATGGAAGGAAAAAGGAAGAGGGGCCGACCAAGGGCAAGATGGATGGATGGCATCCTTGAAGAGACTGGATTGACCTAGAAGGAGCTGGGGGTAGTGACAGCCGACAGGGAGCTCTGGTGTGGGCTGTTCCATGAGGTCACGTAGAGTCGGAAACGACTGAACAAATGAACAACAACAAACAATTTATTCCGTGCCTTCTTGGAATGTTTGGGATAAACCCACTCCTTCTTGTGTCTGGACTACAATCCAGACACCATTCCCACACTTCACTGGGCTAAATAAGCTCAGTAAACAGTGGGGATGCCTATCCCCTCCCCCAAAGCCCCCAGAATCCTTTGAAAAGGAATGAAAACTTACCGGACTCCATTACAGGCTTGGAACACTTCTCTCAGCACAGGGAAATGACGCACCAGGAGAGCGGGGGGGGGGGGGGTGTGAGGAAAATTCCCCCCCCCCCCCAGCTCTCCTGGTGCATCATTTCTCCACACCAGGAGAGGTGCTCCAAGCCTATAATGGATGCCGGGTAAGTTTCCAACACTTTTCAAAGGAGAATGGGGGCTTGGGGGGAGGGGGTGTCTTTCAAAAGAGTCACAAAAACTCAAAAAGCAAAGCTGGAACTCAATGTCTTATTATGACTGTTTAGAATTTTTTACGGTGATAGAGTTCAAAAACATACCCATGCCAGTCTGTACATGCATGCAAAGAAAAACTTTAGTGCCCTTGTGACTGTCAGGTCTGCTGACATCATAATGACATGGCTACCTACACAAAGAGATGGTAGAGAGAACCCCTGCTCCTTTTTGGTGATGTGGGCAACCCATTCTGAGATCAGCAGATGTAACTATGGTGGTCAGGTGCTTGCAAGAAGTGTCAGTGGTGACCAGGGATGAGGAATTCCCTTTCCCTGTACTGGTAGTAGTAGTAGTAGTAATAATAATAATAATAATAATAATAATCATCATCATCATCATCATCATCATTATCATTATCATCATCATCTTTATTTATACCCCGCTACCATCTCCCCAAGGGACTCGGTGTGGCTTACATGAGGCCGAGCCCACAACACATCAATAATAAAACAATAGCAAACAAACAATACAAAACAGTTAAAATACATCTCGTAAACAAAAATAAATAAAATATAAGCAGTATAGTAACACAACAAGCATTTGGATGTGCCAAATGTAAAATTAAAATTTAAAAAATAATGCTGGGCATGAGTAAGGTAGGATATAACTGGGATGGAAATTTTTGAAGGGGATAGGACGTGCAAATAAATAAATCCTAAATGAATAATAAAGTGCATTTTCAGGGCATATTGCTGAGAAATTCATTATTCTGGAAAGGTACACTGGAATAACCACGTTTTCAGGCTCCTCCTGGTAGTAGTGTTGATCTAGACAACAGACTGGGCTAAAATGAATCCAATACAGCTGTTCAGGTGACTATGAAGTCCACTGACAATCCTGCAAACTCCAGAGTGTCCTCTGACTTTGCTTAAAGTGGGGAATGCTGAGAAGATGTGACATGGACAAGACTTGGGATTCTTACCAGAACTGAGAATATATAATGTAAATTGCTCATGCTGGATACAAGGTAAATCCAGAATATTTTGTTTTTTGTACATAAGTGCTTAGTCTACAGATGCCTATGTTACAAACTGCTTCCCCTTAGTCAGTCTCAAAGGTACTAAGATACCCTTTTGAATAGATATTTTCCAGTAATTTTAGCATTTTGGAGGCCCGTGACAGCTTTTGGGTGGATAGAATATTGAGTTCCAAACCCTAAGATCTTGCCTGACCAACTTTTAAGTGTCATTCTTTTCTTGTGTGAAATGTCCCTACATACCTTAGCTTACAGCAGAAGCAACTTAAAGTTTCACAAGTCACTCCTGACACGAGAAAAAAAAAACTCAGCTACTTTTTCACTTATGAAATTGAATGTGTAAATTGATTAAATGGGTCTTTTCCACAGGGCCAGTATCTTTAGATCAGTGCCAGACCTTTGAGAAGGAACCTTATAAATGGAGAATGCAAGGGCCCTTTATGGAAAATTTAGTTCCTACAGACTTTCACATATGTTGTTCTTGCGAGCAAGAATGAAAATATTGTACCTTTTCTACTTGCTACTAAGATCATGATAGACTTTGCACAATTTCAAGAATTTTGAAAACTTATGGATTTGATTATTTATTATTTCTTTTTGTGAAAAAGCACATTTTGAGCAAAAAGAAAAACCCAAGAAAAAGAAAACTGATAGTAAAAAGCACTGCTCTTTTCACCCTCACATAGAGCAAAATTCTGGCATCATTGATTTTTTTTTCCAGCCAAGGATTGACATTCTTTCTTACTAAAGATGAGAAATTGATAATGTTCCTACCTCCCTAGTACAAATGAATGTCTGTTTTAAGGACTTTAGAGTCACAAAATTTACAGACATTGCAATGATCTAACAGAGGTTGAAATTTGACCGAATGGGAGATATCTGATATTCTTCATTCACAATAAACTTTTCAGGGTTGCATTTTGCTACTGTCAGGAACAACTTTCAATAGCCACTAAGGAGAGAAATGGGAGGAATGCATATCACTGTTATCATACCTGCAAGACTACTAAATAATTTTAAAATTGCAATTTATGGAAGAGTCTACCTAGGATCCTGAGAAGTGTAGGGTGTTTCTTTGCCTTCATGTCCATGTATTCCAACAGGAAAGTTGCAGCTTGAGTGCTGTTCATATTTCATGTTTTGGCTTGGTAGCTTAAAGAGCCTTTTTAAAACTCTCCCACGTGTTCCTCTTACAACCTCATCAAATGGGTGAAATCAGCATCTTAGGATGCTTTCACCCCATCTGGGGAATTGAGGCAGATGCTGGACATCACACAATGTCATGTGCCTTCCAGCATAGGCCTCACCCTACAAGCATCAGTGAACACTTTCACCCCAACATGTGAGGTTTCTCGTGTTGTGCTGGCTCCCATGTGAGGGTGATGCTTTCTCCATGTGATGGGGAAAGCGTTGTGAGACGGAGCTCTATGCGGGGTGACATTTCTTGCTAGAAATGCGATGCTTTATCTGGCCTTTCTGATAGGGTCACATGTCTTTTCATTTACTGATTCCCCGGATATGCACATTAACTCAGGAAACGTGGTGTTTCAGTCACTAATCATGACAGTAATTCTACTGTCCCTGCTCATAGGTTTAGATGGTATCAAGCTGTGATGTTAAAAGACATCAAGATAAGTATTAGTCCAGGCATCCAGGTGAAAAAAACTGTCCACATTATGAATTCAACCTTTTTTTTTTTACTTTTACTGCTGCTACTTGGAATTCCTACTTGCCAAACTTCTCAAAAAGTTATGTGTAATTTACTATAGGACTTGAGATTTCAGAAAATTGTTCTTCCATTGTTTGCTCCACTTAACTATACACAACTCCCAAAGGTATTTATTTTGCTGGACCCAATGTTACATTATATTAAAGGTAGTCTACATGGCACGTAGTCACATATGACAATTTATTCTTTTACCCAATAGAATTGGGATTCAGAACAACAAAATATCTTATCACCAAAATGCACTTCCATGGAAGCTGTTTACTGATTTTCATGTCGAGTACACTGGGAATAATTGTCATTTTCCGTCTTAGAAAAAGACATTTTTGAAAGCTTTGCAAGCATTTTCTGGCCAAAGTTTTCTTATTCCATTCCATTAAGTTATCCAGCCTAAAATAAGATATCATGCTATATTTCCCCTAAAATTATTTGCACTATAAATCACCATTTGTGCTGTAATTTCTTCAGCTAGAACTGGTTTGTAAACGTTGCCCCTTGGTTATACAGTTGGTTGACCTTAGCATATGCCCACTATATTTTAGCAATATTTTTATTCATTTCCAGGTGATTTATTTCTTGGTCTTTCTCCATATGATAAATGTTCATTAATATCAAATTTATTTCAAGTTTGTTAACATTCATGTTCATCAATAGATTTGTTTTATTGCATTACATATTTTTAGCTGCTATGTGTGCATGTAACTGTGTTTTATATTTGTGAGCTCCTTTTTTGCTACTAAAGATGAAGTACTGCTGGAAGCATGAACAGCAACTATATTTCCATTGATACTGAAAGTATAATACATTTTTTCTTTGGAGATCTAGTGTGTGAATGGATGTGTTTTCTCCTTATAGGTGAAAAGACAGTAAGAGAAAGGTCTCAAAGCCTGTGGATGAAGACGTTATGCATTGAAGACTGAGGAGGTGACCCTTGATACACTTCCCAGGTACAGCTCCTTCAGTGGACAAAAGGCTGAGAGAGCTGCATGTTTCAGAAACAATGTTCTGACTCACAAGGAACTGATGCGAAAAGTTGCTGTTGCTCCTACCTCCAAAATGTTAGTGTGTCACCTTGTCAAAATGAAGTGATATGGCTAAAAGAGAGAGAATGATCTGAGGCCTCTTCACAGAGAACAATAGCAACTAAGTAGAAGCCAGCATGTGCACTGTCTCAAAGCTTCCCACTTCTAAACCCTTCCACTATTACTTTGATATGGTCCATGGAAGAACATGGGTTAGTGAGGATGTTTGATATAAGGATAGTGTGCTGGTTTGACATTTCAAACATTATCATTTTGAAACTTCTGATTTCAAATATTGGATATACCTTATATTTACTCAAGTCCAATATGCCACTGAATCTAATGCACACCTCAATTTTCAAAACCCTGAAATAAATAAATAAATAAATAAATAAATAAAGATTTGCTAGCTAATTTAATGAGAAGCTGCAAGAAGTGAACTTACCCGTACACAGAAACTGATTGTTATCATAGAGCTCATTGGTTGTTGGTTGATATTTTGTGTTTATATTTTGTTATGATGTTGTTGTTTTATTCTGTTTTATGTTGTCATTATATATTTTAATGTGCTATTTTAATTTTGCTGTTCAGGCTCATCCCCGTGTAAGCCACACCAAGTCCCTTTGGGGAGATGGAGGCATCATATAAAAATAAAGTTATTATTATAACTCTGTAATTTGACCCAAAAGGGTATTCATTTCATTGGCTGCCTGCTTATAATTCCTCCTTTAAAAACAAAGCTTTCAGCAATGGAAAAGAAAATCTTGGGGGGCATCTATGCTGTAGAATGAATCCACTTTAACTGCCAGGGTTCAACGTTATGGAGTTGTGCGGTCTGTAGTTTGGGATCATGGGGGCTGCCAAATAATACTGATGCCTCACCAAACTACAAATCCCAGAATTGCATAGCATTGAGCCATGGCAATTACATTAGCAATGACATTCCCCAAATAGGAGCTCCAGGTGCTCCTAAACTAACTTCCCCTTTTGCTCAGCACCATATTATGTGAATCTAATGCACACCTTAATTTTGGGAAGGTAATTTAGCCAAAAGAGGTAGGCATTAGATTTGAGAAAATATGATAATTTTGCAGATATCTAATGTAGAGATGGAAATTGTGTAGGTTTCAAGAAGTTGTGGAACTGCAGCTGCTATCAGTCCAAGGCTACTGCCTTTTTAGTGCCACATGCATGCAAACATTTCCCTTTTGTCATGATACAGCTATGAAGGAGGGCCTCAAAAGATGGATGGTAAGGATAAGGTACTAATCTTTTTGTTTTTGTCTTCTTGTAATTTATCTAAAGTAATCAAGAATGTACAGATGTATCATTCTGTTACCTCCACTGCCCATTTTTAGTGTCCATCTAGTTAGGGGATTGGTCCCAGTTTTTGCTGAAGACTCTGGAATACTCCAGAGTTTCAAGCAAACTCAAGAGTCTCTCCTGGCTTTGTTTAAAGAGGGACAACATCAGTTTAAAGCTAGGCTTCTGCTACAACCACCCCCCAAACCCCAAAACAGAATGTTCACCAGAGTATGATGAAGGTTATCAGTGAACCATTCACAGTGAATAGGTGTTTTTGCCCATGCAGGCAAGCCCTTACAGCATTGGTTCTCAACCTGTGGGTCCCCAGGTGTTTTGGCCTACAACTTTCAGAAATCCCAGCCAGTTTACCAGCAGTTAGGATTTCTGGAAGTTGAAGGCCAAAACATCTGGGGACCCACAGGTTGAGAACCACTGCCTTACAGGATTTCTTAGTGTCTCCGCTATGTAGCTATTAAGGCACTGCAAAACGTTTGAAACTTGTCAAAAGTTTCATTAGATTTGTACTTACAACACCCAATCTGATGTGTGGCCTGCTTAGCTTATAGCTATTAGCTTAGTGTAGCTGAAGCTGACTCTTCTGCTGGGGAGAGAGAAGGAGAGAGAAGCTCTGCACACTGTAGAGATGCTGAGACATGCACTGGCAGTCATGGGTTTGCTTATTCTTTTTTGGGGGTGGGTGGGTGACTGTTGCCTTTATGAGGTTTTTTTTTTTGCTGCATTTTAGGAAATATTTGAGAGTTACTGGCTGGGCTACATTGCTCTCTCTGTGTTGTGTGTGCATAAAGCAAATAGCCCACAACATTTTTTTCACCCAGCCACAACTTGCCTTGGCAGCATTTTCTGGTGCTAGTGTGATGTCTATGTGCATAAGAAAGTACAAAAGCACACAAGTTTAACTCTGGCACAAGATGCCTTAGCTACTTTTTTCTAGAGCTAGTGTGATCTCCATGTGCATAATCCAGCAAAAAACAAAGGAAACACATAACCACTTGTTTAACTCTGGCACAAATTGCCTTCACTGCTTTTTCTAGTGCTAGTGTCATCTCTGTGTGCATAATACAGCAAAAAGGACACAACATTGTGAAACTTGATGGGCTTGCTTGCAGTGGTAAATGTGTCCTGTCCTCCAAATGTGTCTACAACCCCATCCCACTCCAGCCTGCCCTAGCAGCTAAAAAATAATAATAATTTTCCCCCCAAATTAGGAGGTGTGCTAATCTTTCTGGAACTTGGATCGAATTATGCCCCGATTATTAATTATTTTGATAGAGAAATTCCCGAACATAGCTATCATGGTTTTATAAAGTGTTTTAGTAAAAACAAAAACAAAACCCCAAAATCAATAGATAAGTGAAACTTTCTGAAACTTGGTGTGGGAGGGTAATAGTGTTAAATGTGTTCTACTATTGTAGCAAGTCTCATCCTAGTAACTTTAAAATGAGGAAGAAAGGAGTCTGGAAACCCCCCATGGGTGCTATTATTTTAACGAAATAGTTACAACATTGTAATAGTAACATTTTTTTTACTAACAATACTTTAGAAACACTTTAGAAACTAAACACCTTGCAGCTGAGGTTGCATATCGATCACTTAGCCATGATAGCTAAATGTAGATAAAGTTACCCTAACACAGACTCTGATAAAGGATTCTAACCAATACATCTGATGTTTTTAGTAGGTTTTTAAAAATAAATTTACATTTCAGTTGAAAGGAATTTTAGGTTTTCCTTTTTTTTTTAAAAAAAAAGACAAAAATGATACAAGTTCAAGTCTCCAAATTAAGAACAAAATAGCTTCTGTAGGCTTGTTCTTAAGTTGAATTTGTATGTAAGTCAGAACAGGTAGAGTTTAAGTGTAGCTCCAGACGTGTGTGCGTGTGCGCGCACTCTATGAATAGCATAGGAAAAGGTTTACACCCCTGTGATATTTGTTTTGCTGTCAACTCACATTTTGTCCCTGTGACAAGTGGATTTTGAAAAAAAATGGATTGCTTTGGAAACAAGGATTGGTGCTAAAGGTTCAGTTGAGACCCCCCCCCCCCCCCCCATGATCACTCTTTCAGGAGTGAATTTCCTTTCCTAGGGGTAGATTTCTTAACTGTGAGTTATTTGTAAGTTGGATGTTTGTAACTCGGGGACTGCCTGTTTAGGGAGAAACATCAATTCATTCTCAATGCGCCCATTCCTCATTTCAATCATGACAAGTAGATTTCTGTATTTAAAAAATGCGACTTAAACTGCAAGGAGTAATGTGAGGCTAAGCAATTTGTTTTGTTTATTTGTTTGTTTACTAGAATAAAGAAATGGCTGTCCAAAGGCTGGAAACAAAAGAACAATTGTGAGACAGCACCATAAGAGGAAAGAGTAAGATGAAGTATTTATAGTTACAGTGACTCACCTTCACAGAACAGGTGGGTTTTTCAGTAATTATGATAATGCTAATAGCTAATGGGAAAGAATAATTGGCACAGAGAAGCCAATTGGGGTTGTGATGCTGCAAACAGGCAGGCATTCATCAAGAGATAAAAGTCCATTCTAAGTTAATTGAAAATAATGGCAAAGCAGCAGAGGAAAGGTAGGCACTAGTATAGCTTAAACTGGAAATGCTCAGTAGACAAAGTGATTTATACTGGCTTAATCAGGCAGTTGAAGTTATCTTTTGGAAA
This sequence comes from Anolis sagrei, assembly GCF_037176765.1. Lineage (NCBI taxonomy): Eukaryota > Metazoa > Chordata > Lepidosauria > Squamata > Anolidae > Anolis > Anolis sagrei. Next base: position 56,643,074 of record NC_090023.1, on the reverse strand, counting down.
ATCTAAGCAGTGGTTTTTATGTGTATCATCTATGAATGTTTTGCTTTGGCTATTGGGAGATTAGGAGACAGGATTTATGTAGGGTAAACAGAAATTACAGAATGGATTTAAGATAAAAAGAATGTAGTCAACACAAACCATCCTAAACCATAGAGCATTAAGTTAATGAAGTTGTGGTCATGGATCAAAGAGATGGATGAGAATAGATCTGAGAACAAATTAAGGGTAAAAGAGAAAGAGGGAGGTAGACAGACAAGGGAGACAAAGAGAGAGGTTTGGTACAAGTTAATGCTATAAAATGAGTGTTAGACAAAACTGATTTATTCAGAGAGGATCAAATAAAACTATATCAAATCAGATATTGTAAGGCATTTTGCCTCTTCTGAATGAACGCAAGAGCAAAAGCTTATGGGCTCAGACCCAGAAAACGTCGAACTACTTCTGAATGCCTAAAGAGGTTTTCAGTTTAGATTCCTGAACAATAATCTCTTATACTTTCCAGCAACTTGCTTTGGAAACTGAGAGAAGCTTAGTGATATGGCAGATGAATCTGGAGTCATTCTATGAATGGAAATGAAAATTCCTGATGGATTAGCCCAGCCAGATGCTTTTAACATATCACCTGTGCAAAGTAGCTCCCACAGCATTCTAGCCAAATAGTCATTAGCCTACTGACTGAGAACCTCTAGGAACTTTAATGCAATACATTCATACAAGGAAAAATAATAATAGTTTATTATTAACAAAAAGTGCAATTAATTGGTAGTCCAGATATTATTTTGACAAAAGTTCACAGTTGCCTTTCACAAATAAATATACAATAATCTTCATAATGTAAACATTTTCCTTTGATCAGTAACTTCTTATCCTTTTTTTGTTATCACCCTAATGTAGTGGTTCCCAAGCTTTGGTTCTCCAGGTGTATTGTACCTCAGCTCTCACAATTCCTAACATCTGGCTGGGATTTCTGGGAGCTGAAGTTCAAAACTGTGGGGGCACAGACGCCTTAAAGGGCTAGACTCAGAATTAGTTCCAAAGTAAAATTTATTAAGCTAAGAAAAAGGGCTCAGAGACACTTAACTCAGTGTCTCTGGCCAAACTCAAAAGCAGAAACCAGTCCTGGTTCAAAAGAGATAATTGAAGCAATAATCCGGATTATCCGGAGAAAAGAACCGGATTTAAACAAAGCACTCCGAGAGTCCCCAAAAATAGCACAGCAAGTAAACAGCTAACAAACAAAAGGGCCGCAGGGAAGAAAGTGCAATCAAACGAAGTCCGAGGTCAAAGCAAGCTGAATTTAAAGTAGCAAATTTCCAAAGTCCACATAGTCAGTGTCGTAGTCAAACCAGTCCAAAGTCAAGGAAGGGAGAAGTCAGCACTCATGGGAATCCAAGCCGAGTCGAAAGCACACATGAACAGAAGCAGTAACCTGTAGATCCAGGACCCAATGCCAACATGAAATAGGCAGCAACAAGAACCCAATGCACGAACCGACACCTTGCCTTCTGCAAAGATTCCCCATTTCAGTGCCTACTTATCTTACACATCATCATCAGAAGATTGAGCTGGCTTTCACCCCATCGTTATCCCTTGCAGCTGTTCTTGATTCCACACGTGAACTCCTACTCCCATCCAACCAACTTCTCCATCTTCTGTCAAGACTTAGGTCTCCCCAAGACTCAGCCGTATTCCCCAATTGCCAATCCTCATTAACAGATAAACCTACAAATGTATTACTGGACGTTGGCTCCGCACATAGAGCTTGTACCTCTTTTACCTTAGTCCAGTCCAATATGTCATCTCCATCTTCATCACTCTCTAACCCATCACCCCCAGAGAAACCAAAGAATGACTCCTCATCTGTGGAAGCGTAGCATAAATAACTGTTAGCATAGTTATTTGCAGGCTCTACTACAACAAAAACACTTGGAGGAGCAAAGGCTGGGAACCACTGCCCTAAAGGCTCCAGATTTCATCTGATCTTGAAAGCTTAACAGGGTTAGGCATAGTTAGTACTTGGATAGAAAACTGCCAGTGAATGCCAGGTGATTTAGGCTATATTTCTGAGGAAGAAACTGGCAATATTGTTGAGTTTTCTTTGCTTAAAAAAATTATAAAATTAATTGATTTGCCATAAGCCTGGTGATTTGAAGGCATATTCACACAGGCACAATATTTGTTAGAGTTTGTCAATTTTGGTGTCTACAACTTTCAGAATGAAATCATTTTAATATTATAAACACCAAGAAACTCACAAATATCTGGGAAGGGTAGAGAAAAAGACGATTTCCCCAAACATTGTGTAAACTCCATTTTAGTTCTGTTTTGATTTCTAGTCATTTTTTTCACATTCAGAACATTACTTACTGTGCTGCTGTTATCACATGTAACAAGCAACATTTGTTTCAGACAGTATCTTCTCTTAAATTTAATGTATATTCATCTGGGAAACTGGCTACCACATTAATACCCTCCAGCATACAAAAAATGGCTGCCAACAGATGTGTTTCTTTTTAGAGATTGTTGTCTAATGTATGCTATTATTCTGTCATGGATTTTCTATGTCAGCTGTTGGGAAATGTTTTGTTGACATTGATCCTAATTGGTTTCCATCACATGTCACATGTGTTAACCTGACATAAGAATGAGTTATATGTACTGACAACCATTGACACTCTAAACATTGCAAAACATCTGACTTCAATAGAAATGGGGGGGGGGGATAAGAAAAGAAAAGACGATAAAGCAGGCATCAGGATATATATTATGTCAAAAAGCTTACCAACTACCAAGAGAAATGAGGTCTGAATCAGTCAAATGTTGGATAACGTTTTATACAAGAACTAACCTTTCAGACAGATGTGGGGGACAAAATTAAGCAATCATAGTGTTGTCAAGGGAAAAGAACTTCACTAGTCTCAGAATAGTAAGATTAGTTTATTTTGGTATCAATGGAATTAAGAGGTAAAGGTGTATTATAAGCTGATGCTTTAACGAAACAGTAAATTCCACTGGCAGGTGCCTCCCCCTCAGCTCTTTGAATTATAGCTTTTGTTCATCATCTCCTGCTATAATGCTGCATTTTGCTGTTCCCATGTCACTCTTGGGATAAAATCAAGGTTTGTAAATATCATATCCTGTAAGTACGAGGGAAAATAATCATACATCTGTTGACAAACCACCACAGGATTGTAAACATCGCAACCTCAGGTGATATTTTATTCTATCTTCTCTTCCAGTGGAGAAACAAGAATGTGACAGACCTTCCTAGGGCAGCTGATTTAGGGTGTCATTAAATGGACCAAATTAGCTAACTGTGAACCAAATTTATGATCTTATTTTTACTTTAGGGGAGAAAAAAATCTCTCTTCAGACAGAGAGAGGAGGCTGGCTGTGTAGCTCAGCCAGCCTCCGCCCTCCTTCTAGGTAGTTCCACTGGAACCACCCATTCTCCATCACTCAGGGGGAGAGGCAAATCGCTCCCCCCACCAACTTCGTTGGTGTGGAGAGTCCCTTGTAGGATTTTTTTTGCTGGGGGTGCCAAAATAACTTGGCTGACCTATATTCCTTGACCATGACAGAGAGCAAAACATGTCTTCTCCTGGTACTATAGATGTCATCAAGCCCAGATGTTCAAATATACCATCATTTAGACCCTCTTATATTTCTAAAAATGGCCTCACAATAACACTGGCCAACACACATTTTGGTGCCCCAAATGCTAGATCTGTTTCTAGATATATTTGACCTGCTGATTCCAAAAATAGCACCATTTCCCCCCTATTAGCTCTAGTTTATGAGATACATAACATATACCATATGACTCTTCATCTGCTCACTCATGATAACCATATCTAAGCCACTACAGCGGGTGTGGTCTATCCAATGCATTTTTTTAAATAAGTGCCCAAAATAACCTCAGGAACTGGCCTAATAGCCATGACACTAATAAATTTTGTTATTATTGGGTTGTGTAATTCATTGTGCAATTCACCGGAGCCCCAGGTGGCACAGTGGGTTAAACCCTTGTGCTGGCAGGACTGAAGACCAACAGGTCAGATGTTCGAATCTGGGGAGAGCACGGATGAGCTCCCTCTGTCTGCACCAGCTCTCCATGTGGGGACATGAGAGAAGCCATGAGAGAAGGATGGTAAAACATTAAAATATCCAGGCATCCCCTGGGCAACGTCCTTGTAGATGGCCAATTCTCTCAAATCAGAAGTGAGTTGCAGTTTCTCAAGTCGCTCCTGGCATATATACTCATATGCTGACCTCACATATGAGGACAGGTTTTGGGACCGAAATTATGGATTTTGATGACATGTAAAAAAATTGAGGGTCATTCTGTGGAGAAGAAAGTAACAGTGCAGCCTCAGGGGCCAGCCAGTATTGGAAAAGGCCAGAAGCTATACCACAGCAGAGAGAGTACAAGGTGCCCTTTAGGTTCTCCCATGATGCACCAACCTTTCACCCCAATACACAGAGATGGGGATGGTTCCTTTTTTATAAGACCTAAGGTACATTAGTCACATTAGCCCAAGTATAACTTGACACACATTTTGGGGTTGAATTTTTGAGTAAAAATTCTACACATGTACCTGAGTATAAGGGTTAATTAATAGTAATTAATTAATGTATTACATCTTTCTCCTAAGCATAGGCTTTCATGTATGGAACTGCACTAATGTTATCTTTCAAATTATTCACCATATAGATGCATCTGACGAAGTGGGGAATTCTCACACTGATGCATGCATAGAGAAAACAAAAGCACAATAAAGAGGATAATAACTCAAACAAGATCACCTTTCTTTCCTCACATGTTTGTTTGAATCTTCTGGATGGCTTGTTAAACACATTGCCATGGTGTGTATCCTGACAGCAGATGTGGAATGCTTGACACTCTCTCTCTCTCTCTCTCTCTCTCTCTCTATATATATATATATATATATATATAGTAGCAAGGGATGATCAAAATGATGGTTCAGAAAGGAAAGGAAATGAACACCTAAAATGTACATTAAAAATATTCAAGGGTTATATGTTATTAGTCAGAATTCCTGAATGACACACTTCATGCTCCTAATTTTCTGTGCCTACCACCTTCTTTAGAAAATGTAGAAAACAGTCCCATATCTCTCCTTAAAGTTAATATTAAGGGCACATGTAGAAGGAGTTTTTAAATATATAGATTTCTTGTTGTATAGTATTTTACTAAATAAATGTTCTTGAAGAACACAATATAAAGAACGGGTGTATAGTACACATGTATTTTCCATCAAATGAAAATAGGAATTACCAAATATAATTGTGTATAAGACAAATGTTTTTTGACAAAAATATCACACCCAAAAATTTGATTGACTTATACACAAGACAATGCTGGACTAGAGACTCAAAACTTGGATTTTGAGAATAGGCAAAGGTGAGAAACTCCCATCCCATTAGCGCTTCCTTGCCCAAAACAGTGAAAGAAAGGTAGCTCTTCTTCCTTTGCTTCCTTCTTCATGTGATGAAAAGCAGCACAATGGGGGAGCATCTCTGGGTACTTGAGATGGAGTGGAGCTGTAGTGGCCATTTTTAAAAGGAGCAAGACTGGAAACAAAATGTCAGATTACTGAAATCCAGCTCAGTAGCTCCTTTGGAATTTGAAATTTACTGCCCCTTTCACAGTCAAATCTTTTAACCATGAGGACTAGAAACCTGCTTTTTAAAAAAGCAAATTATATTTTAGTAACTCATATATATGCTACCACAACATGAAAGCATAGTAAGCCTACTTACAGCTCTTACTAAACAACAGTATTTATTGCAAATGGTATAAATTAAAAAAAATTAGAAGTGTATTATTGTATTTTATGCATCACCTATGCCTACCGTGAATAGTAAATACCATAATTGGAATGCTGCACATTGTATGTGAAATCTAAGAGCATTTCCATTAAATACATTCAATGTAGCATTTATTTCCATCTCCAGTCTTATATCCAGACAAATTGAATGTAGTTTATTTGAAAGTGCAATGGTGCAGACATTGAAATAAACGCATTCACGCGCTAGAATAAATACATTTCCTTTTTCATCTTGAAACATAAGCTTTTTAAAATTTGAATTTGTGATTATTCATGTGAGATTCTTCAAATACAGGTTGTGTTGTTTTGCTTGACACAACCTGGCAATTGTATACAAAATCATTTCTAATGTAGTATTATGAATGAGGACTTGGACTGCTACTGTTACATAATGCAGAAGCACTTCCATAGCATTCGTGACCTCAGCAACATTGTAAAGAGACAGAAAGATAAAATGGAAGAATAATCATGATGAAAGGCTAATACTGTATGCTATTGATAGATCTAGATCCTCTTCAGGCTCATTACCCTGGATGTGGCGGGATCATCACATAAATGATGCAATACAAATTTCATTGCAATAAGAGAAAAGAAAGGAAAACATATACTTAAGAATAATACAGGTATGGATAGACCTTTTTCCTTGCCAGATGTAACTATGGCTACAAAGTGCTCTTCCTTCCATTTCTACTGCTGCTGCTGCTGTTGTGTGCCATCAAGGCATTTCCAACTCACGGTGATCCTATCATGTGGTTTTCTCAACAAGATTTGTTGGAAGGACTACCTTTGCCTCGCTCCGAGACTGAGAATGTGTGATTTGTCCAGGATCATCCACTGCAATTTCCATGGCTAAATGGGGATCTGAACCCTAGTCTCCAAAGTCCTAGTCCATTACGCAAATCAGCACAGCACACTGGTTTTTGTTTCTTCCATTGTGACACTGTAATTGAGCAAGTGGGGAAATTTCAGGGGCTCATTTCTTCCTCATTTTTGAGCTACTGTGATGAAACTTATTATAATTGTACCACACATTTTCCACTGTTAGCCCACTAAGTTTCAGAATGTTACACTCATCCATTAATATTTGGGGAATTTTTAATTTTTTGCAAACAATTTTTAAAGCTACAAGGGCTATTTACTTGAATTTTTATATACAATACACAAGATACCCAGGGCATCAATCCTCCCACGTTTCAGAAAGATTCACACATCTACTGATTTTTGGGGATTAAAAAAAATTAGACAAAACCCTTTTCCCCTCCAAAAAAACCACAACAGCAATCCCCTTGAATGTCTAACAGTATGTCTATATGCCACACAATTAACCATACAACTTTGACTTAGCACAGATTTATACTATTACTTACTTTAGTTCTCTTTGCTGACTCAATAATTTTATTTATTATTTTTAGACTACTCGCTGCTGCAGTTCTCATTGGGGCTTTCTTATGCTGAACACTGCATTCTGGGAAATGTAGTTTAGGGCAGGGCCTTGTGAATTCTTTGGCACAGGGAGCCTCATTTTCCCAAACTACATATCTCAGAATGCTGTGTTCTCATTATCAGTCTCCCGCCCAGCTCAGCTAGTCTTCCTCCAGCTGCTCCTCCTTATGGTGACTGGTGGCAAGCCGTCTAGGTCTTAATTTAAACACTGGTAATGTGTCTGAAATTGCCAAAGTTGCTTAACACTTATGCTGAAAATTAAACTGACTTTGGGAGGCTTCTGTATGTTACAGAATCTTAACTAAAATTATTGATGAGTGTTTTGAGTCTTAATTTTTCTCCTTCTTTCCTGCATGTTTCTTAATAGAAATTTGTTTGTATGAATTTAATGAATTACTAATGACTTACAAGGACTAACAATAGTTTTGCACAGCCCTAATGTGAACTAAGGCTCCAAGGTAGGGGTTAGCTCAGTCAATGCCTTATTTCTTTGAGGAAAGAGTAATATTTAGATCTGGCAAGATCCTAGAAAAAATAATGTCTTTAGTCCAAGTTGGTTGCTTGGAAATTTCTTTGAGCTGTGTTGTGCCATGGTTTCCCAGATGTCACTCAAGACAGGAGAAAAGTACATTTTAACATAATCTATTATAGAATAGAATATTGTATTTATTGATTCAATGAAGTAGCTTTCCTCCTTTTTTCCTCATTCAAATTGTTATATGAAATAGGCTGTTGACATGATTGCTCTCAACTGTCATTTCCCACAGTGTTGAGCCCAATTAGTTCTCTGCTTTACTGGAAAGCTGAGGGTGATGAAGCAGGCTGGAAAATGACTAAAACGCAAGTGGCACAAGTCTTAGAGTGAATGGGACCAGGCACAAGTAAAGAGCTCATTATCAACCTTCCTTGTGACAGTAGTGAAAAAAAACCCACTACTTTTCTGCTAGTATTTCATCTTCAAGTAGTCCTCCAGCAGAGTTGTTCAGAGTATATAGGGGACTGTTTCAGCTTGACCTTGGAAGGGTTATTATCATTGGTTGCCTGCTATGACAGGATTCTGAAACACTAAAATAAAATTGATAATATCAATTCAGAACTTTGATGTCACAGGTGGAGCAGTTGATATCTGAACAATTTCTCACACCTTCAGTTTAAGAGCAACACTATTATTATTATTATTATTATTATTATTATTATTATTATTTGTGTTCATTGTGTAGCTCACTACCCCATTTTCAAATGATGCAGTTAGAGGCTTTCAAAACAACAAAGCAAGTACAGGAATAAAATACAGGGAGTGGAACTTTCCATCCTGTTCCATCAAAGAAGCAGTAGTTAGTGCTGCTTAAAAATCAGTCCCTGGATCTTAATAATTACAGAACTGTGTCTATCCTTCCTTTTTTGGGCAAGGTGATTGAGAAGGCAGTTGCCCTCCAACTCCAAGCAGTCTTGGATGGCACACACTTTCTTGACACATTTCAAACCAGATTCAGAGCAGGATATGGAATTGAAACTGCTATGGTCAATATGGTCATTTGATGCTTTTGTGAGGCCGCCCTGAGTTATGGGGAGAAGGGCAGGGTAGAAATGTGTGAAATAAATAAATAAATAAATTAGTGGATGAAATCTGTCTCAACACCAACACCAACACCAGGTGGAATGTGTCCTTGTTAGTGCTTCTACTAGTCCTCTCAAAGGCTTTCGATACCATGAACCATGGTATCCTTCTGGAACGCCTGGAGGGGCTGGGAATCGGAGGCACTGTGTTGCGGTGGTTTCGGTCGTACCTCTCAGGCAGGTTCCAGATGGTGGTGCTTGAGGATAGCTACTCCTCAGAAAAGGAGCTGCTATATAGCATCCCACAAGGTGCCATTCTATACCCAATGCTTTTTAATATTTACATGAAACTGCTGAGAGAGATCATGACACCCAAATATATTACTCCATGCCTTCAAAAACAACCTCAGCTAAGGATAATGCATTTCCTCTAAATGAATGCCTGTATGAAGTAATGGGCTGGATGAAGAAAAACAAATTGAATTTTAATCCACACAAAACATCAAGGGTCCTAGTGGATGGGGTTACACTTCCCCTTAAAGACTGTGTTCAAAGCTTGGGAGTGCTCCTGGATCCATCTCTCCAAATGTCAGCTCAGGTAGATGTGATGGTCAGGAGTCTGATACCAGCTGTGTCCCTTCCTAGAATTGTGGATCTAAAGATGGTAGTGCAAGCACTGGTAACCTCAAGGTTGAACTTCTGAAAGGTGCTTTACATTGGGTTACCTTTGTACCAAGTTCAGAAACTGCCGCTGGTTCAAAATATGGCAGCCAAATTGTTTACAGGAACATCCAAGAGTGAGCATATTACACTTATTCTAAATTCAGTCCACTGACTGCCAATTAGTTTCTGGGTAAATTATAAGATTTTGTTTTTGACCTTTAAAGCCTTCCATGGTTTGGGCCCATGTTACCAACAGGATCGCCTTCTCCCATACAATCTGCCCTGAACACTGGGGACCTGTGGGGGGGGGGGGGGGGGGGTGGCTACTCCAGCCAGCCAGAATCCAACTAGCAACCATCACCCAGAGGAACTTTTCATTGGCCACCCCAAGACTGTGGAACCAACCTGCTGGAAGAGCTCTAGCAGCTAGATCAGCCGTTGGCATTTAAAAACCAACAAAAGACTTATCTCTTCTGGCAGGCCTACCCAGCCAGTTTTAAGCATGAATTTTAAACTAGTGTCTTGTGTTCAATCTCTGTTATGTATATTTTAAGATGTATTTTATAGAAGTAGATTTTAATATGTATTTTTATATAAATACATTTTAATTTGTGTATTTATAGATATTTTACACTGTTAATGTTTGAATTATGCTGTAACCATTCTCAAGCCATGAGGATGGGCGGATAAGAAATAAAATTATTATTATTATTATTATTATTATTATTATTATTTATCAATTCTAACCTCCCCACTATTCCAACTTGGGTGCTTTGAATCAGCTAGCATCTGCAGCAGTAAGGACAAAGGGTTTGGCAAAGTGTTAGAATGCAGGCATAGGAAAATGAGTAACAAGGAGTCATATGATCCCAAGTCACCTGTGACAAGCCAGAGTGCCATCAATGCATCTTGGTAGCATTTCCTCCTTTCTCCCTTACCCCCTCCCATCTCAGAAGCCACTTAGACCATTTCACTTCAACTTATAAAATAGGATAGAAATGACAAAGGGTAGCAGAAATTGGCTAGCTTGTTATGTACTAACTTGCATATCTGGATACTTACAATCTGGGTTGAATCATCCAGGGGAAACACAATTTTGAGATATATGTCAATAGATGAAAAATATTTTGTTTTGCCAAGAAAACCCTGTGACAGGGTTTCCATAACTCAAAGGTCATGTGAATGTCCAAAGGTCTCCAGGTACACTCCCATGTTCGATTGGAGCAGCTTGATAGTGCTTTAACATTAATTGGGCAAGTGTAGATACAGCTTCTGTGTATCTGGGAAGAATACATTTGATTCCACAAATGATACATTTCAGTACTTTGAAATTCTCTTTGGGGTAAGAAAGCACCAGACAGCTCCTATAACACAAAGCTTTGTATTACTATATGAAGATTAAACACCAATTAATGCTAGACTGAGTAAACCTGCTCCTAGTTATTATCAATATAAAAGGGACAGGGTAATTTTAAATGACATAGATCCTTTTGAAAATCAAATCTATTTAAAAACTGCCCTGTCATAAAACAAAAGATATATGACATAGCTATAAAGGGACCCCTGATGTTTTTGAAAAAGGGAAGGTGTAATAAATGCATACTAATCATACCTGTTGAAATGTTCAGGGTTATGAAAAGAAGAGGGAGTTGTTGCAGAATTCACCATCAATGCAAAAAGTAGAGATTAGCTCAGCCTGTAGGTAGTTCTAAGGAATTCATAGACACATATGACAAATATTCATAATTAGTTTTTTAATAGACTTTCTTTCATTTCTTCGGGCAAGACATGTATCTTTTTAACAAAATCAAATACACCATAATGAAATTATAATACATTTCTACAGTTTAACTGGTATGTTACATTACACTGCCCCAAGTGAACTATGATATAATAATCTCATCTTTTGCAGGAACAAACCAACTGGTCAATGAATAGAAATCTGTTCTTATAATTGGGTTTCAAAGTGTGACACACCTTGGGCCCAATTTAACAAAGTCTCAGACACAGGTTAAAATATCACATCAAACAACCAGAGCTTGGAAAAGCTACTTCTTGGATCATCATTCCCAAAGTCCTGGTCACGCTGACTGAGTAATATGGTAGTTCAAAAAGCTTTCTGAGCTTTAAAAACTAATCTCAGAAAGGATCTCAGAAACATGCAGCATAATTTTCAAATATCAATTGAAAGTGTGAACATGTTATCACATAATTACATGTGAATGATAATCAGTAGAGAGTTGGGCCAAAACTAACGAAATGAAGTTCAACAGGGACAAATGCAAGATACTCCAATCAGGCAGAAAACATGAAATGCAAAGATACAGAATGGGGAATGCTTGGCTCTATAGTAGCACATGTGAAAGGAGCTTTCCATCCCTGCGCAGTAGGGATGGAGAGATATTTGCCTCCCCCACCGAGGGAGAATGGTTGGTTCCATGAAACCATCCAGAATAGGGGGTGGAGCAGGGATTTGCTCGTAGCTCAGTGCCCTTGGCTCATTCTGAGCCCTTTTGGTGACCCACCACGCTTGCCCATTTTGGCAGTGTATCCATGTTTGCCAACTGGGACCAGGTAGGAATTTTTACCTCTCCTATGTTCTAGGAAGGTTTTTGCCTACTCTATACTGTCTCTTAAGGGCTAGCTGTGATGATGTGGCACTTAAATAGGCTAGCATAAATAGAGAGGAACATCAGATATTTGGCATACACTCAAGGTACCCCCTTCAGGGGCAGAGGCCTGTAACTAAAACACTCACCTGCTGATCTCTTGGATGGGGTGAGGTGAAATTGACTGGCCTTAAATTGGTGCGAATCTTGCCTCAATAACTTTGGGGAGGCTTCTCCAGGTTTCCTTAGAGGTTGCCCGGTTGTAAATTTACAGGGGACCCAGGTGTTTCGCCCAAATCGCTGGGGAGTACTACAGGTATGGATGCTTCCTCAGGTTTGCCCCTCACCATGTTCAAGACACACCCTAGTTAGAATAGTAAATGTTAAATAGGTAATTTTAATAAAAATCGCCCAATTTGAACCCGTTATTGTTGTCAGTCTCCTTATTGGGGGAGGGGGCAGGCAAAAGATCTTGGAGTCCTCGTAGACAACAAGTTAAACATGAGCCAACAACGTCATGCAGCAGCTAAAAAAGCTAATGGGATTTTGGTCTGCATAAATAGGAGTCTAGTGTCTAGATACAGGGAAGTCATGCTACCCCTCAATTCCGCCTTGGTCAGACCACATCTGGAATACTGTGTCCAATTCTGGGCACCAAAATTTAAGGGATATCTGGAATGTGTCCAGAGAAGGGTGACTAAAATGATCAAGATTTGGAGAACAAGCCCTATGAGGAGCTGCTTAAAGAGCTGGGTATGTTTAACCTGCAGAAGAGAAGGCTGAGAGGAGATATGATAGCCATGTCTAAATATGTGAGGGGAAGTCATAGGGAGGAGGGAGCAAGCTTTTTTCTGCTGCCCTGGAGACTAGGCCATGGAACAATGGATTCAAGCTACAGGAAAGGAGATACAACCTGAACAGGAGGATGAATTTCCTAACTGTGAGAGCTATTCAGCAGTAGAACTCTCTGCCCTGGAGTGTGGTGGAGGCTCCTTCTTTGGAGGCTTTTAAACAGAGGCTGGATGGCCATCTGTGGGGGGTGCTTTGAACATAATTTTCCTGCTTCTTGACAGGGGGTTGGACTGGATTGTCCATGAGATCTCTTCCAATTCTATGATTCTAACAATATATTTTCTTTTCGGGTTTCAGTGGTACAAAAGTACCAATTCCTCAATTGATAGGTGTATAGGTTGTGGCAAACATCATTCCCTCCACATAGGAATTTAATTAACTAGGCATTGCAAAATTATTATGGAATAGTACTTGTCTTCAACTCTGCCTTGCTTTGAAAGATTTATCACATTCATAGAGTGGGCAAAGACCATCTTGGTTAATGTTTTCTGAACATTGGTTGGATTATTTTCTTTTTTGCAGATCACAGTGGGAATAAGCAATGTGGCTATTTCATGAAAGAGTTCAATAGGGTAGTTGTTTCCTTTGACATCTCTGTAGCAGAGAGCACTCTGGACCCTATGATGTGTTTCGTTTTTTGTTTTTGTTTTGTTTTTGTTTTGCTAACTGAAATGGATTCAGTGGTACACTGATAATCAACTGAGAAGTGTCAGGATTTGGAGATGTGAGTTAAAGCAGTAGTTGCAAACAGGTCACCTCAATATTACCTGTAAGGTATTGGTCCATCTTAGAGCTTTCATGCACCCCCTACCAACCCCAGATATCCCTCTGTTCTGAGGACCAAGATCTATTGGAAATTCCCAGTGTCAAGACCTTGCGTCTAACAGCAACCAGACGCAGAGCCTTTACAGCAGTGGCACCATCACTCTGGAATACTCTGCCACCTGTAGTCCATGCCTTACGGGACCTATCAGCTTTCCACAGGGCATGTAAGACGTATCTGTTTCGACAAGCCTTTGATCTCTGATATTGTTGTTTTTAAATTGTTTTTAAATTGTTTTAAATTGTTTTTAAATTGTGTTAGATTTTAGCCTGTTCTTGTAAGCCGCTCTGAGCCCCAGGGGAGTGGAGGCATATAAGTTTGAATAATAAATAAATAAATAAATAAATAAATAAATAGAATGCCATGAAAACCTTGAATGCTGTAGTCACCATCTGCAGTCTATTGCTGTCATGTGTGATAACTTAGGAAAATGGCAGCTTTCCTTGTAGGGATATAATGGGGTATCTTTTCAAAGGATGGAATTAATATTAGGTGCAAGTAAGCTTGGAAGCAGCCAGAACCTTGGTATTTGCAGTGTTTCCAAATGTTGATAGTGTGCAGCAAAATGGCCAATTGAATGGACAGATGTAGTCATAAATATGGATTTAATATTTCTAGAATTCTTTGCTGTTTTGATTGGTAGGTTTTTGGTTAAGGACTTTGTGTTTCCTCAGTTCAGTTTCGATGTGACAACCTGACTACCATTCATGTGGCTAACTCATTTCCTTCCAAATTGGTTAAGTTTGTGACTCCTGTTCCTGTATTTCCCTTTCATTGCTTGGTTGCAACGTTCTCTCCTAGACCATCTTTTTAAATAGCACGAAAACGGCATTGCCAGCACTGTATCTCATAAGCAGTTGGAGCAATTTATGATCTGATATATTCAGAAAATTTTGAAATCGGGTACTGATATCTTCATTTAAAGTTGGCAGTTAAATTGGTGATTTGAATTTTGCCCATAGGATACAACAGCATCTGTGGAGACTAGTGAGATCACAGGCTTTGACAGATCCCTTCTCCAGGTTTGTACTGCAATTCCAACCCTTTGTTTATGTTATCCAGCTTGCCCTTTTAACCTCAAGATCCTTCCCCTCATTTGGCATTCAGATGCTGTATTGGAAAAAGAGGCTATGTAAATCCATTGGTTCACTGTATACCGTAATGTAAAATAAACCATGTGTAGTTCACATTTGATCAAGCTGTTGCAATCCATAGCAGGGAACGAGGCCCTAAGATAACTATCCACCACACTTGGCTGTGAAAAACAATCCTTTTTTATTGAAGAAAAATGGTTACAAAATCAAGGAAAAATGCAAGTCAAAAGCCACAGCAAAATCAGCAAACATGAATTTAAACGGACAAAGCAAAACCAAAAGCCTCACTGGGAAAATACTGGAATCTGTTAGCAATCCACTAACCGTACTTGATATCCTAGAAATCTTCCCAAACTATGGCCAGGGAACCGGGAGAACTGCCAAGGTCTTCATCAATTCTGAAACGATGCCTGAACTGAGGCAATCAGCCTGGTGTATTGCAATTAAAACTCAAGAATCGGTTCCGTGAACCGCCCTTCTGTTTTGAAGCCAATGTTTTTAATTCTTGAATTCGGGAGGATCGACGCAAACTGAGTGTTTTACTTCTGTCTTCCCAAATTTGGCCCCTTCTGTTGCCATTACAGTTAACAGGTGCAGAAGGAGGGAAAGTTCAAGGTCTCCCTCTGAAACATTCTCAGGAACACTGGTACTTTCATTTTCCAAATCTACAGAAGTTCCTTCCTCACTAATTTCAGGAACATTGGCATTTTCCAAACCTACAGCAGTTTCTTCCTCACTAATTTCAGGAGCATTGGCATCAAAAGGTACATTTCCACTAGCATCAGTAAATATACTTTCATTAGCATCAGGAGGAACAAACAGAGAATCAGGTTCAAGTTCAAACTCAGGCTGAACCCCAACACAATCCACACACTGTCTTGCCATAGAAAGAAAATATGTCACACAGGTGATCAATAAAGAACAAGCAGTTTACTTTTTGTAATACAGAACAACATATATACAATTATGTGATCAGTTGCATCGACTCACATAATGTTCTTTCAGAAAGATTTAAAATTATATTTCTTTTTCCATGTGGAGAAATTCCTCCCAGCATCTCATGAAGTAATAACACACTCCAAACTCTCTTTCTCTCTCTGCTGTCTCTCTTCAAATTGTCTCTGCACATGCATAGCTTAAGCCTGAATAAAAATGTAACAATATCCAAAAGTCCTAGGCCTAGCCTTCTCCATGGACATTACCTGACCAATCAGCTTCATGCATCTTATTTTACAGTTGACACACACTCACTAACTGATTCCTTGCATGCTACAACACACTGCAGTGAAACATAATCAATTCTCTCTTTCATTTATTAAATGTGAACAGCCAGACACAAGTATAAAAATTGGAGCAATACATATTTATTATATTTTTGTTGTGACTTTTAATATTGCTCCAAACATTTTTTTAAAATGGTTAAGCATAATTAAATTAAAGAAATAAATCACAGAATAGGTTTCTTCCAATTTACAGAAGATGGATACACTCAACATTACATCATTCAGCTTTAGATAATCAAATTCCATAAAGCATAGTGGTTTATTCAAAAAGAGAATCCAGATATGTTGTTGATACAAGAAACGCATTCTAAAATGCATCTTAGATCAGGGGTCCCCTGTGGGCCGGATGCAACTCTTCAAGGTCCTTTACCCAGCCCCCACCCTAAACTTTAAACTTAGGGTTGCCCTAACTCTGAAACTGTCATGAATAACATTTCAATAACTTTAAAGCATAGGTTCTTTTTATTGCAATTTCCAGTGTGAGAAGGTATATCAGAACTTTTACATAACTTTTTACAGAATGACATTGGATATATAGATATATAGATTCTATGCAACTACAGCGGATTTACAATTACATGGCTAACAAACAAACAAAAGGGCAGTTACATTTTCAAACATCATTCATACACATGTATATGCTTTCATCCTCATGCATCCAAATATTACCATTTCCTTTTCTCCCTCCTTGGAGAAGGACATGCTTAGGCTAGACCCAGCTTACCTGCAACCTGCCAATGCATAGCTCCAAAACTGCCATAAGGTCAAAATTTCAAAACTCCTCTTCCCCAGAGAACAATGCCAAGGATCAGATCTGTGTTTTTCATACAGCAGAATCTGACTCCCTGCACAAAATATGACTTCAAAAGTACACTTCTTCCTGTTCCCTTGAGAAAGAAGCCCCAAAGTGACCAGAATCATGCTTTTCCATAGCATATCTGACATGCTTCATAGGTAGGTACACTATCTCTCTCCTTCCCATGGAGCAGAGCATATTGAGTGAACAGCGTCTCTGTCTGTCACAATTTATGAATTATTAGATTGAGTTTTTATAGGAATATTCTGCTGATGTAGCCCCAAAGTTGTAAAAGAATGATAGATGTCTCCCATCCTGGCTCCATCTCATTTTCTTGGCCAGATGTTGATTCTTCTTGATTAGTTTTAGCCTTGTGTTGACTTCCTTCTTAACATTGTAAAACATTTCCCTTATAACTGTTCCAGTTCTTATCAGAGTTTACCTTTTCAGCTGTCATTAGCAACTTTTAATTACAGTCCAGCTAGCAGGTAATTAGTCATGGCAGGCCTTGATCTTTTAGATGTCTCTAAAATTATTAGCTCCATTCATTCAGCCTGTGTTAGACGGGGTTACACTCCCCCTGAAGACGCAGGTTCGCAGCTTGGGAGTGATCCTGGACTCATCGCTGAGCCTGGAACCCCAGGTCTCAGCGGTGGCCGGGAGAGCTTTTGCACAATTAAAACTTGTGCACCAGCTGCGCCCGTACCTTGGGAAGTCTGATCTGGCCACGGTGGTCCACGCTCTTGTCACATCCCGGTTGGATTACTGCAACGCACTCTACGTGGGGTTGCCTTTGAAGACTGCTCGGAAACTTCAACTAGTCCAGCGAGAAGCAGCCAGATTGCTCACCGGAGTGGCGTACAGGGAACATACCACCCCCCTGTTGCGTCAGCTCCACTGGCTGCCGATCCAATTTGGAGCACAATTCAAAGTGCTGGTTTTGACCTATAAAACCCTATACGGTTCCGGCCCAGTATATCTGTCCGAACGGATCTCCCTCTATGTCCCACCTCGAAGTTTAAGATCGTCTGGGGAGGCCCTGCTCTCGACCCCGCCACTCTCACAAGTGAGGTTGGCGGGGACGAGGAGCAGGGCCTTCTCAGTGGTGGCCCCTCACCGGTGGAACTCACTCCCCAGGGAGATGAGATCGGCACCCTCCCTCTTATCTTTCAGGAAAAAACTGAAGACCTGGATGTGGGACCAAGCCTTCGGGCATTCTGGCAGCTAAAGGAAAAAACCTGACGAGGAGCAGGAATTGATGAAACGGAATGGACACTCGGACACTCGGAACTCTAGACACTGAGCATGAGATTGTTTATGTTTTAATATTGTATTGATGTTTTAACCTGTTAATTTGCTTAAATTGTTTTCTATGTTTTGTATAATGTGATATAGGCATCGAATTGTGCCTTTGCTTGTAAGCTGCCCTGAGTCCCCCCTCGGGGGTGAGAAGGGCGGGGTAGAAGTAATTGAAATAAATAAATAAAATAAATAAATTCACTCTTCCATTCGACTCCATTCATACCCTATATCATCATATTAAATCCACATTTATCAAATCTGCATATTAAATTTTGTGATAAAATGACTTGAAGGCATACAACAACAATTCTAAATAACTTGACTATCTCATCAGACCAACTATAAAAGATAGAGGATTATTTATTAGCAAATCCCACAAGCTGACACCACTAATAAAAGATTGAGACTTATGTATAGACAAATCCCAACCGCTTACCAACCACTTGTAATGGAATGTGGCCTATTTAGTTAAAAATCAAAAGCTGGATAAAGCTGGAACTATCTTCTGGCCGAAAAACCTTTTTTAAAAGACACTGGCTACCACCACAATTTAAAGAACTGTTAAGACCTTGGCTTGTCTTGAGCTATCTATAGGCTAGAACAGGGGTCCCCAAACTACGGCCCGCAGGCCGTATGCGGCCCTCCGTGGGCATTTATCCAGCCCGCCTGGCGTGGCCTGGCCTGGCCACGCCCACCCGGCGCCACTCTGAAAATTTGGGACACCCTCTGCTCCAGCCGCTCTCCCTGTGTGGAAGGGAGAAGCCTCCCAGCTGTGTCCTCTGCAGCTGGGAGGCTTCTCCCTTCCACACAGGGAGAGTGGCCAGAGCAGAGGGTGTCCCAAAGAGACGGAGCAGCGCTGGGTGGGCGTGGCCAGGGAACGCCGGTGTTCCCTGGCCACGCCCACCCAGCGCCGATCCATCAGTTGCGGACGCCCTCTGCTCCGGCCGCTCTCCCTGTGTGGAAGGAAGAAGCCTCCCAGCTGCAGAGGACCCAGAGGGTGTCCCAAAGTGACGGAGCAGCGCCGGGTGGGCGTGGCCAGGGAACGCTGGCGTTCCCTGGCCACGCCCACCCGGCGCCGCTCCGTCAGTTGCGGACGCCCTCTGCTCCGGCTGCTCTACTCTCCGCGGCCACGAGGCCAAGTTTGCAGGTGAACTATAAATCCCAGCAAATACAACCCCCAAACGCCACCAATGTTCACATTTGGACATATTGAGTATCAGTGCCAAGTTTGGTCCAGATCTATCATTGAGTCAACAGTGATTTATGGAGGCAGGTGAACTACAACTCCAAAATCAAATGACACTGCCCACCAAACCCTTCCTGTATTTTCTGTTGGTCATGGGAGAACTGCGTGCCAAGTTTGGTTCAATTCCATTGTTGATGGGGTTCAGAATGCTCTTTGATTGTAGGTGAACTATACATCCCAGCAACTACAACTCCCAAATAACAAGATGCTATTCTCGCCAAACTCCACTAGTGTTCAAATTTGGGCATATTGAGTATTTGTGCCAAGTTTGATCCCGATCCATCATTGTTTGAGTCCACAATGATCTCTGAATGTAGGTGAACTACAACTCCAAAACGAAAGGACACTGCCCACCAAACCATTCCAGTATTTTCAGTTGGTCATGGGAGAAATGTGTGCCAAGTTTGGTTCAATTCCATCGTTGGTGGGGTTCAAAATGCTCTGTATTGTAGTTGAACTATAAATTCCAGCAACTACAACTCCCAAATGACAAAATCAATGTTTGAGTGAAGGACATACATTGGGTTGTTAGGTGTCTTGTGTCCAAATTTGGTGTCAATTCATCCAGTGGTTTTTGAGTTCTGTTAATCCCACAAACGAACATTACATTTTTATTTATATAGAAGTGTGGGTTTTTGTTTTTTGATGGGGGGGGGGGTTGCACTGCAAATAATATATGTGCAGAGTGCATAGGAATTCATTCATTTTTTTTCAAATTATAATCCGGCCCTCCAACAGTTCGCGAGACTGTGACCCGGCCCTCTGTTCAAAAAGTTTGGGGACCCCTGGGCTAGAATGTGCTGGATTTGCACTCAGGCTTTGTACTCTGAGGTAAGACAAAAGGGATTCCTTCTAACTACACTCTGCCACTTTGGAGGAGGGTGAACCATAGATGGTGGGACTTCACTCACTTCCTGAAAACAAGTACCTTCACTCACTTCCTGAAAACAATGCAATCATCATCCAATGTCCAATAAAGACCAAGCTTGGCATACAGAACTGCCATTACCCACTTTCTTTAATAACCCGGGAAGCGTGGGGTCCCCAAGCTATCTATATCTATATCTATATCTATATCTATATCTATATCTATATCTATATCTATATCTATATCTATATCTATATCTATATCTATATCTATATCTATATCTATATCTATATCTATATCTATATATAATAAAAGTCAAAGTTTGTATGCGGGTATGTTTGTGGCAGCGTTCTGATTGGTTGCCACTGTGGTACTATTTGCATAAGGTGTCTGATTGGCCAGCCACAACACTCCAAGACTCCCAAGTGGCTGAGAGGGGAAAGGAAATTTGCATATGGTTTTTGATTGGCCAGCCTCAACAGGAGCCCCTGGTGGTGAAGAGGGTTAATGAGAGAAGCGGGGACATGAAAGAAAGAAATTTGCATATGGTTTCTGATTGGCCAGCTTCAACAGGAGCCCCTGGTGGTGAAGAGGGTTAATGAGAGAAGCGGGGACATGAGAGAAGCCTCCCACAAGGATGGTAAAACATCAAAACATTCTGGAGTCCCCTGGGCAACTGCCTTGCAGACAGCAAATTCTCTCACACCAGAAACAACTTGCAGTTTCTCAAGTCTCTCCTGACACGACAAAAACAAAAAACAAAAAAACATTCTAACATTTTCAAATGGACGAGAAGAGTAAGGAAAGGGCCTGAGGGATTTGCAGTACCTTCACTCACTCGACATCCTACTGCAGTTTGGAGGAGGATAGACCATGAATAGTAGGACTTGCAGTACCTTCACTCACTTCCCAAGACTGCTGTGACCTTCATCCAATGGCTGATCTACACCAAACTTGGCACATAGACCTCTCATGACCCACTTTATGCCCTGGTGTGGTTTGGCTGGGGATGGACCATGGATTATGGGACTTGCAGTAGCTTCGTTCAACTCTACATCCTACTGCACTTTCAACAACAGCAGACTACAGATGATGGGACTTGAAGTACCTCCACTCAAGTCCCGAGACCGCTGTGACCCTCATCCAATGACTGATCAAGACCAAACTTGGCACACAGAGCCCCCATGACCCAGTCTACATCTTGGTGCAGTTTCGAGGAGGATGGACCCAGACGATGGAACTTGAAGTACCTCCACTCCCTTCCCCAGATGGCTGCGACCCTCATCCAATAACTGATCAAGACCAAACTTGGCCCCCAGAGCCCACATGACCCACTCTACAACCTGGTGCTGTTTGTAGGAGGATGGACCATGGATGATGGGACGAAGTACCTTCACTGACTTCCCAAGACCGCAGTGACACCCATCCAATTACCAATAAAGAGCAAACTTGGCACACAGAGCCCCCATGATCTGCTCTACGTCCTGGTGCTGTTTGCAGGAGGACAGACAATGGATGATGGGACTTGAAGTGCCTCCACTCACTTCCTGAGACTGTTGCGACCCTCATCCAAATGACTGATCAAAACCAAACTTGGCACACAGAGCCCCCATGATCCACTCTACATCCTGCTACTGTTTGGAGAAGGATGAACCATGGACGATGGGACTCGCAGTACCTTCACTAACTTCCTGAGACCACTGTGAGCCACATAAATAACTGATAAAGACCAACCTTGGCATATTTTTCTCAAATAACCCAGGCAGCGCCGGGTCCCCAAGCTAATATTGAATAAAGCGTATGATTTCTTTAAACATTTCAAAACTTAGTTGTAAATAAACTCCTCTCTCCCTCCAGAAACTACAGACAGGATTCCTCTCTGCCTAGTAGTCCTAAACTCTACAGAGGCAGTCCTTCCCTTTTGGGATCTGTCTCTCCACACCCCCAGCTATCCTTCCCAATAGCTGTAAATCTTCTCACTAACTCTGCTGACTAACTGACCAACTTCATTCTTCTCTAACTTGGTTCCTCTAACACACACTCTCCCTGACTCCTCTTTCCTTCACACACAGACCCTAATTGAGCTGTCAGGTTTTAAAAATGCATCGTTAAAGTCATTTTTTTCTTTTCTCAAGTTAAGCTCCGCCCTCTCCCCCCCCCAACCAATCACTAACCCCCCTCATTTCCCTCCAAGCTGCTCCTAAGCAAGCCCTCTCCAGGAAATGAGATTCAAAGATAGATGCCCCCAGACACCCTTCTAAAATGGCTGCTGAACTTCATGGGCCTACTTTTCTGAGCTATTCCTAGCCTTACTGGTAGGGAGTTCATCACACCCACACTTCCCATTTAAATATTGGTAAGTTTGTGTTGGTAAAAAAATAGTTTTTCATTTAAAATAGTTGGAGGAACTGTGAACTGGCCCTCTGCTTAAAACGTTTGAGGACCCCTGTCTTAGATCCTTATTCCTGTACAAAGAAAAATTATTACATTACTGTCTTTGTGACTTTGAACACAAAAAGGATGCTGATTGCACTTACATGCCAACTAGTTTTTTTATTTAAAAACGCCAATCTCTGTGACAGACCCAATAGATGATTATATTTATGTCAAATGTAAAATTCAATATTGTACAGTAACCATTGATTCAGTTTGTAGTCTAGATGCTTCCCAGAATCATTTCTCAGATAAATGTCACAGACTAGGATACTGTCAAGAGATCCAGCAATAGAAAGATAGCATCTAGGACAGTAATTCTCAACCTGTGAGTCCCCAGGTGTTTTGGCCTACAACTCCCAGAAATCCTAGCCAGTTTACCAGCTGTGAAGATTTCTGGGAGTTGAAGCCCCAAATATCTGGGGATCACCAGGTTGGGAACCACTGACCTAAGGATCCTATCACTTCCACTTCATTGACCATGTCCTCAGTGTTAGTTCATTTATTTATTTATTTATTTATTTATTTATTTATTATTTCAAATATTTCTACCCCACCCTTCTCTACCCCCAAAGGGAGACTCAGGTTAGGATCAGATCCAGGATAGCTTATCTCCTTGTTGGTGCTTGTACCTTCTGCATAATAAAACTGTCTGCAAGGCAAGTGAGGAACTTGTTAAACTTTGTACTTTTGGAAAAGTTTATTTTACAATAAATATCAGAGTAGTTGAAATCCCCCATTGCTACTATTTCTCTTCTTTCTGTATGTTTGGTCATCTGGCCAAGGAAGGGTTCATGCAGTTCTTCAGTCTGGTTTGGAAGTCTGAGTAGACCCCCCTGCTACATCTCTTTCAGTCCTTGTTCTCTTAATTTTTATCCAGATGCTCACAACCTGTTCCCCAGGATTGAAGTCTGACATCTCTTCACAGGTGTATATACTTTTGACAAAAAATGTTACTCCACCCCCTCTCCTATTTGATCTATTTCTCTCAAATAGGTTATATGCCTCCATTGCTACATTCCAATTATAGGATTCATCCCATCAGGTTTCAGTTATGTTTATTATACCATAACTGTTTTGGGTCTCTAAGACTTACAAACTTTGATTTGTGGATTAATTGCTCTAATTTCTTTGTTATCACAGCAAATGAACAGATGCCAGACTTTTTCAAATTTATCTTTTATATTTCACCAAGGGCAAACTGTATTTTATATGTTTGTTCGCTTATTTATTTATTTATATCCCATCTCTCTGTCAAAAAGAGACTCAAGTCTGCTAATTCTAGTGTCTCATTTAATGCTGGTGTGTCCATATTTCGGCTAGCTATAGTGTGAAATTAAATGAATGGACACATGATGAAGGCAATGTTGTCTATGCAGCTAGGAAA
This sequence comes from Anolis sagrei, assembly GCF_037176765.1. Classification (NCBI taxonomy): domain Eukaryota; kingdom Metazoa; phylum Chordata; class Lepidosauria; order Squamata; family Anolidae; genus Anolis; species Anolis sagrei. The sequence goes on along the minus strand of NC_090023.1, from coordinate 56,618,866 downwards.
TCTGTGTAGAAGTCAATTCCATGCATAGATTTCCATTCCTTAATTAGACTGATAATGATCTAAATAAATTTGCCTATCATTGAGCAAAACAATATGCTATCTTGTAATAAAGTGTGAAATAGCCAATCAACATGGAAGTGTAGGTTTATTTTAGTAGATATATAAGCACATTTTGGCCTAGCAATGTTTTGTTTAGTGATGTGCATATATTTTTGAAAGGATACTCACCCTTATGCCCCTACTGTTTTTATATTAGACTAATCTTTGGAACTCTATTGAACGGTTATCATACATTATTATTTCATATACATGAGATTACTTTTTGTGCTGCTATCAAAGACAGAAATCTAAATCAAATGTAAAAAATCAACCTTTGAGCCAGAGAAATGTCAGTTGTTTTGATTTTCTTATCGCTTATCCTAGTATCAAGGCATTTATACAAATATAAGCAAATCCTGGATTGCTTTCTCAACACATGATGGATTATATTCCTTTACAATTTGATTGTATTATCCAAACTCTTTAAATTCCCTTCTGCAATAGAACTGAAAATATCCAGTTTTTGATAAGCATTTGGCAATGTATAATGGATATGAATGTCAGAAATAATTAAACTTGAATGATTCTATTACAACAGATTTCAGTCAAATTGTTATATGAAGATTAGCCACTTTTATATAAAATACCTTTAAAGCATTTTAAACTATGATGTATATTTTGATTTGTAGACAGGTCTACAGAACTCTCTGTCATATCCAAACACTAATATCTTAGTAAAATCATTTGTCCTCCATCCCACTGGGGAATTAAGACAAGTGAGGAAAGTTGGATTCAAAACTAAATTTAACTTGATTTCAATGAAATAAATCCAAAAGAGTTAGGAAAGCTAATTTTCTATAAAGCAGGTATAGTGTTTATATAGTGCTATATAAAGGCGAGGTGCCTCAGCTCTAAGGCAGGTATCTAGCTGCTAGACCCACAATGTCGGATGACCTGCCAAGTCCCCATGATATATGCTCTCCAGAAGTCTTCTCACTGAAGGCATCTAATGACACCCTATGGGAGCAAATCCTTCATCCCATGATGCCTCAAGGGTATTCAGTAAGGTGTCAGAATGTTTATAACTCTTCCTGGCTCACACTGTGCTGCCTTACTAGAATTAACTAGAAATTCTGCCACATTAAAAAAAAACCCTAGCAATTTAACTTCATTTAATCTTCATGAAGACTTCTACATAGACCTCTAATGTGGGCCTGATCTGACATCCCAGACACCAAATCAGGCTAACATGAAGTCCATGCAAGGACTCCCTCAGCTGTCTCAGAGGTAGGAGGGAGTCCTACTGCCCAGCAGGGCCAAACACAATTCAGGTGGGTGGTTAGCCTGGATGCCCTCCACCTGTATTCTAGCAGTCTTCCCAGAACATCTACCTTCTTCTCAGCACTCTGCCTGACATGAGGCTTCTGCACCAAGGGAAACAGGAAGAGGAGGAAAGTTGCCTTCTCCCCCCTGCCTTGGTGTAGCAACTCACTGCCTGAAAACAGGCCTGGGGATCACCATGGGGGAAACACAAGGGACTGCCATCCCATGTCTCCAGGTCCTAAAGTCCAGGGAACATGAAGTGGCAGTCAGGAAAGTTATGGCTGGTTCTAGTTGGGAACTGGCCCAACTGTCCTGTTGGCTTCTAAGTCAGGGAAAAACCCAAATCCTAGGGCAAGGTCACAGGAGAAAGGGGAAAGCCTGAATCCATAGATTGATCCTGGACAAGGCTTTATTAAAGGGGCCTTGCCCCAGGTTAACCTAGATCAGCCCTGTGTGGGGCTGATCCATTTCTACACTGAGGTTCAATTAAATAGGTACAAGTAGTACTGCATATGGTTACTAGAATAAAATCACATCACCGTGTTTCATATCAGTTGTATTTTATGCCCTTTGCTCATACATTATGGAGGGAGAAAGTAGTTTAAATAGAGTACGTTAGTGAAGAAAATAATTGTATCTCTAGACAAAGAAAAACAACTTTCACCACAGCTTATCTTTTCTTTCCCTTTCACTAGAAATACTTTCTGAAATCTTATGCAGCCTATATTTAGGTTTCATAGGTTGCTGATAATCAGTAAATATAAAACCTCAGATCCATTGACTAAGGCTTCAGTCCCATATTTCTTACCTAGAAACACACTTTACTGAATTCAGTGAGATTTAATTCTGAGGTGAAATGCATAGAACTGCATTGTGATTCTTAATGCACTTCATCAGTTCAAGACTTATTAATTTCAATACACTTTATACGGATTTAGAGCATGAATAACTTGACCCCTTGTAATCATGCAAAAGATCTGATCTTTCTCACACCAGCATCTGTAAAAAGCCAAAGAATGTCAATGTAGTAATATTTCTCTTGTCATACCATTTTTTTCTGGATATTAATGATGTTTTCAAATTCTTTTACATCACGTATTACATGCCACAACTAAAGCAAAAACATTTTCCAGGAAATAAATAAACTGACCACTTCCTATAAGCAAAATGTAATTGTATGCACTTCCTAGTATACTTATTGCCTGGCATTAAGGTTTCATGAAAAATATTGGATGGTGGGTTAATCTCCTACTATACCTGCCTAAAATCTCAGATCAGATGACAGATTTAAAGATTCAGCTTTATGATCAAAGCTCCAATGTGCAAAGCCTTCTACTGTGTTGGCATGTCTGGATGTGAAGATAATAAAGTATGCCATTCCACTGTGTGCACCAAGAACATTTCGCAGAAACCATCATTATTTTATCTTTTTATCTTAACTATTTTATAAACACAGTTTAGTATACTTTGGGGCATAATCTATTCCAGGGTAAGATGGCCAGTTGCCAACACTTTCAATCTGACAAATTTACATATTTGTTAATTTCCTCGACAAAATCACTGGGATTTTAAAATGTGTAACAGAGACCATTTCAGACTTTTAAATATTGCAAAATTATCTTGTGAAGTACAACTCTATTTTACTTTCTACTTATGGCCAAAAATTGAGAAGAATTTTTTTCTTCAGAGTATTTTAGGACATGATCTGAATAAATTATTATCAACTTCCTGAAAGATTCCATCATTGTTGGCTCTGAAAAATCTTGCAAATCTCTTGGGAAAACAGGCGGACAAATGTTTGCATTCTGGAGGAAGCAAAGAACCTCATCTCATTGAGGTCCAAAAAGCAGGCAAGACTAAGGGGATTCACTGGGCAGTGTGGTGAATCTGGTGGGCAGCAGAGGAACCATCACCTCATGTCTTGCATTGCTGGCATGGGTGTTTTTCCCATCACATGACTGGGGCCCCATTCACCATTATAATACAGATTGAACTGCATTATATGGTCATATAGTCCAGTTCAATGGAGTTAAACGGCATTATAGGAATCTATGCTGACCATATAATGCAGTTAAATCTGCATTATAAACGGCAGTGTAAATGGGGACTCAAGTTGATGGGAATTACAGTCAACAACATTTGGATAGCCAAAGGCTCTGCCATTCTAAATCAAAGTGACTGAAAAAGCTAATACAATGCAGAAAGAAAAGAAAAATAGGCAATGTAATGGACAGTCACAGAACAATGTTTTGCAATCTACAACTAATCAAATCCAAAATGACATATTAAATAGCATTGAACACAAACATTTAAAGTGTTTTCTTAATGGCATTGAAAGTAATGTAGGTGATATATGGTTTAGGGAAAACAAAATTAAGAAATATAAACTGTGCCTTTGGGAGGCAATATGTGTTACTACAACAAAAAGGATTTATATATATATGAATTCTGGAACAACATACCCTTACCAGAGGGATGAAAAGTCTTTTCCAATAAAATGTCACTACACAGTGTAACAAAATTAATGATTTAACAGCAAACATATAAATACATTACTCCACTAGCCTCCTGTGAAAATATATGCTAAAATATCTGAAAATAAAATCAACCAACAAATTTTGGTGTTAATACAACATGCAGAAACCGAGGTTTGTGAATTCAGGTGTGGTCATTCTGTCTTTAATGCACTTACAGAGTTCAGGATAAGATTAATTGATCTGGATAGAAAACTTAGGTCTTTCCTTTTTTTGCATTCATGAGCATTTGATTCATAAATGAAACAAATGCATTCCTATACAGTATGTATTCAAAGCTTCTTTTAGCATCACAATACTAATGGGAGACAATTCTGTATCAATAAGAAACATTATGCTTTTTTTTATTAAGGGAAGTAAAAAAAATCACCCCTCTCATTGCTGTTCCTTCTCTAACAGAGGATGCTGCTGCTGCTATTATTATTGTTATTATTATTATTATTATTATTATTATTATTAAGAACAGGCTTTCAATAGAATGTGGTACATCTTTGAATTATGGGCCTATATGAGACAGATTTTGGGCTTCTTTGTTATGTTTTTGTATACAAAAAAATGGAATGGAAGATGCCTTTGAAATAAACAAAATATACACATTTAACAAATTATTAACATTAAAGTGTTATTAAAGTTCAGTAACAATAAAACCAGTTGAAAACATACAATTAATAACAATAAAAGGAATTTAACAACAATGTAAACAATTTAAAGAAATACAACTTCCAGTAAAAACCCATTCCAGTAAAAGCCCAGGATTTAGGGTATATGAAGATCAGTACTGTTTTGCAGGGAAACACCTCTCCAAGGAGATGTTATGCTATACTTTTGAGGGGCGTCAGAAAAAGCATTGGACTGCATGCTACCATTAGACTTCACTTTAACACTGATAGATTATATGAATCCAGTCTGAAATTGGAAACATTTGTGTACATCTCTAAATTCATTTTGTACAAATACAGTGCTTCTCAGCAAAGATATACAGACTAGTTTTATTAGTTTCAATTTTCAGAGCTGATGGACTATATATATATATAGATACCAAAAGATATTGTAGTTGTAAATATTGCCACAGTGCATGGTGGGTAACTAATAAGTAGACTGCAATACTGAAAGCTAAACGAATTCTTGTTATGAACCTATCAATTTATCTAAAACATGAATCTCATAGTCAACTCATTTCATTTATAAAAAGTCTTGTGTACACTCTTCAAGTTAGAATTATCTCATAGAATTAGCTGAGCATGATGATATAGATCCAACTAATTGAGAAAAGATTCTATGCCAAGCCACTCTGTCCACAAAGATCACCATCTCTTTCCTTCTTATATGTACAGAACCTAAGGCAGTTTGTCCAAAAAGAGATATCAAGAAACTTGACTGTAAGATAGCATAAGGGGGACTATCTGAACTGGGCTCTTTGCTATTTATTTGTATGATTAGGAAATCATAGGATCATAGAGTTGGAAAAGACCCCATGGGTGATCCAGTCCAACCCCCTGCCAAGAAACAGGAAAATTCAGAGCACCCTCAAAAGATTGCTATCCAGCCTCCATTTAGAAGCCTCCACCACACTACAGGGCAGAGAGTTCCACTGCTGAACAGCTTTCACAATTAGGATATTTTTTTTCTCGTGTTCAGGTGGAATCTCCTTTCTTGTAGTTTGAAGCCATTGTTCCACATCCTAGTTTCCAGGGCAGCAGAAAACAAGCTTGTTCCCTCCTCCCTATGACTTCCCCTTACATATTTATACATGTCCATCATGTCTCCTCTCAACCTTCTCTTCTGCTGGTTAAACATACCCAACTCTTAAAGCCACTCCTCATACGGCTTGTTCTCCAGACCCTTTATAGTTTCAGTCGCCCTTCTCTGGACACATTCCAGCTTGTCAACATCTCTCTTCAATTGTGGTGCCCAGAATTGGACACAGTATTCCAGGTGTGGTCTGACCAAGGCAGAATAGAGGGGTAGCATGACTTTCCTGGATCTAGACACTATACTTCTATTTATGCAGGCCAAAATCTCATTGGCTTTTTTTTTGCCACTGCATGACATTTTTGGCTGATGTTTAACTTGTTGTCCACAAAGACTCCAAGATCTTTTTCACACATACTGCTGGCGAGCCAGGCATCTCCCATTCTGTATCTTTGCATTTCATTTTTTTTCTGTCTAAGTGGAGTATCTTGCATTTGTCCCTGTTGAACTTCATTTTGTTAGTTTTGGCCCATCTCTCTAACCTGTTCAGATCATTTTGAATTCTGCTCCTGTCTTCTGGGGTATTAGCTATCCCTCCCAATTTAGTGTCTTCTGCAAACTTAATGATCATGCCTTCTAACCCTTCATCTAAGTCAGTAATAAAGATGTTGAACAGAACAGGGCCCAGGACTGAACCCTGTGGCACTCCACTCATCACTTCTTTCCAGGATGAACATAAAGCATTGGTGAGCTCCCTATGGGTTCATTCACTTAATCAATTACAGATCCGCCTAACCATAGTTTTGCCTAGCCAGAAGGTCATGGGGGATCTTGTTGAAGGTATTACTGAAATCCAGATATGATACATCCACAGCATTCCCTGCAGCAAACATATTAGATCACATAAACTCAAGTTAAAACAAGTTAAACCGTTTTTAAAAACATCAGAATATATTAAAATAGAAACATAACAACCCCCCACCCCCATTAAAACTCCATCTGCTGCAATATATTAACAACCAAATGCCTCCTTGAATACAAAAAGAAAATGTATATACCACCCAGAAGAGGGCTTCAAGAAAGGGGCTGGCTATGGAAGGGAGTTCCACAACCTGGGCTGGCCACAGGTTATGGTCTCCCATGTCTTTCACGTCTTCTGTGGTGGTTGGACCTGATAGTGCTGTGATTTTACATTTCTGTTTGATAAAAAGAGGATAAAAGGAATACCTCTATTGCATAGCTCAGGTAAGCTCATAGGAAGGGATGTGTTCTCAGGTAATCTGGACCAAGCCATGTAGGGCTTTAAATGTCTCAACCTCCACTTTAACTGCCTGGAAAGAGATTGGCAGCTGGTGGAGCTGTTTCAATAAGGGGATTACCGTATATTCTGGGGGTATAAGATGACTTTTGAACCCCAGAAAATCATCTTCAAAATGGGGAGTCATCTTGTATGCCGGATATCATGGGGTCCCTTTGGTTTCTGCTTCCTAAAACCTGCTCCAGCAGGTCGGCAGCTGCTTGCCTCTCTCACCATCCCCAAAGTGACACAGTCTGAGGAGGATGAGCGAGGAGGGAGGGAGGCGGCAAGGAGGAGGAGTGTGAGGCCATGTTACCTTGGAAAATGGCTGGGGGTGGTGGCCTGCTGGGGATGGCGAGGGAGGCAGGGGGGTGGGGCAGGAGCAGCTGAGGGAGACATCTCCCCCTACCTCTGCTGCCCCTTTTCCCACTCCTGGCTGCCTCCTGCCCCCTCCACCACCCCCACCCCCACCCCCATCTATGCGCTCCAGGACACATATACTAAACACGTCTGGAGAGGAGGGGGGCTGCAGGAGCCTGATGGGCCAGAGCTGGATGGGTACCTGTTGGGAGGGCTTGGATGGTATCTTCCTGCCTGGCAGGAGTGGGGTTGGACTGGATGGCCATTGGAGTCTCTTCCAAATCTATTATTATTATTATTATTATTATTATTATTATTATTATTACTATCAGGCAGGGATGGATGGCCATCTGTTGGGAGGGCTTGCATTGTGTCTTCCTGCTTGGCAGGAGTGAGTGAGGATGGACAGGATGGCCATTGGAGTCCCTTCCAACTCTAGGGTTCCATTATTATTATTATTATTATTATTATTATTAATATTATTACTATCAGGCAGGGATTGATGGCCATCTGTTGGGAGGGCTTGCATTATGTCTTCCTGCCTGGCAGGAGTGGGTGGGGATGGACTGGATAGCCATTGGAGTCCCTTCCAATTCTAGGGTTCTATTATTGTGTTGTTGTTGTTGTTTGTTTGTTGTTTGTTGTTGTTGTTTGTTGTTGTTATTAAGCAGAGCAGGATGGCCACCTGTCAGGAGGGCTGGATGTGTTTTGCTGCCTGGCAGAATTAGGGTTAGACTGGATGGTCTTTGAAGTTCCTTCCAACTCTATTATTCTCTTCTATTATTCTCTTCCTTCCAACTCTTCTATTATTATTATTATTATTATTATTATTATTATTATTATTATTATTATTATTAAGCAGAGTAGGATGGCCACCTGTCAGGAGGGTTTTGCTGCCTGGCAGAATTAGGGTTAGATTAGATGGCCATTGGAATCCCTTCCAGCTCTAGGGTTCTATTAATGTGTTGTTGTTGTTGTTATTGTTGTTATTAAGCAGATTTGTACGGCCACCTTTCATGAGGGCTTGGATGTATGTTCCTCCCTGGTCATTGGGGTCCTTTCCTACTCTAGGGTTCTGTTGTTGTTGTTGTTGTTGTTGTTGTTGTTGTTGTTGTTGTTAAGCAGAACAGAATGGCCACCTGTCAGAAGGGCTTGGGTGTGTTTTCTTGCCTGGCAGAATTAGGGTTAGACTGAATGGCCATTGGAGTTCCTTCCAAGTCTAGGGTTCTATTATTATTGCTGTTGTTCAGGAAAAGACATTTGAACTGGGCTCACTCTAGGAAAGGTAAAGGTTTTCCCCTGACATTAAGTCCAGTTGTGTCCAACTCTGGAGGTTGGTGCTCATCTCCATTTCTAAATCGAAGAACTGGCTACCACTCTGATAGTCTTGGATTTAAAATCAAATCTGATGTTTTTTAATTTTTTATTTGGTGTGCGTTGGAAGAGGGGTGGTCTTATATGGCGAGTATATCCCAAAATCTGTATTTTAACTGTAAAAGTTGGGGGTCGTCTTATACGCCCAGTCGTCTTATACACCGGAATATATGGTATATGCTTTCTGTACTCTGCCACTAACAGCAACCTGATTGTTAAATTTTATATTTACTTAAGTTTCCAAATAGTTTCACAATAGAATCATGGATTCATAAAATCGTATAATTGGAAGAGACCACAAGGGCCATCCAGTTCCATGCAGGAACACACAATCAAAGCATCACAAGCACGTGGCCATCCAGCTTCTGCTTGAAAACCTCCTGTTTGAGAAACTGTATCCCCAAATGAGACTACCTGAGCACTATTGTCTGTAGGGAAAGGCTTTTTCTCAAACTCACAATCATAATGATACCTGATGAGAACACATGAGAGAGACTTTTCTGTGGCTGCACCAAGCTGTGGAACTCCCTTCCAAGGGAGGCCAGATTGGACCCCTGATGTATTTCTGACAGGAGAGAAAGATTGTTTCATTTAAAGATCTTTTGACTTTTGATCTGATGTGGCACAGTGAGCTTTTAGTATCGTTTCCATTTTATTATGTCTTTTGTGTTTTAAAAATCCTGTTTCACTTGTGTTTTTAGTTTAGTTTAATGTTTGACTGGAAAGCTCTTTAATTGTACACTGTTTTTAAAAAGTCATATGCTGCATTGGATTCCATATTGAGAGAAAGGTAGGATATACATTAATTAAATAAAAATAATTCTATCAATCAAGAATTTCCAAAGGCTTAGCCCTAACCCTGTAGAACACATTGCAAAAATTCTAATGGAGTGTAATCAAGGCATGTGTCACAGTAGCCAGATCTAATGTCTCAAGAAGATTGGTGTGACTGTTTTAGCTGTGAAAATGCTCACTCCTCACTACTGTCAAAATCTGATATTCCAAGCTCAAATCTGAGCCCAGGAGTACAATCAAGTTGTGAACCTGGGATATCAAGGGGAGTGTAATCATTTGACACAAGTTGAATCCCTTTTCCTTGATTAGTCATTCGGCTGACTACTAGCCTCTCGATTTGGCCTGGATCAAGTTGAAATTTGTTTCCCTTCTTCTAGTCCACTACTGCCAGCAGACAATGGTTCGGTACAGGGACTATGCAATATACATCTATATATCTGTATTCATATTGTGCTTAGTTTAGGGAACAACAGTAAGGAGTAAATCTGCTGCCTGTGTAATTGAAAAGTCAGAAGGTCCAAAGTACAGAAGGAGGTTTATAATTCTATATTATGCCTGTAAATAAATAACTCCTGATCTATGGATTTGGTGCCAAAGACCCTTGGGGTGAGGGGCATAATAGATAAGGTAGGTGATATTACAGGATCAAGAGCTTACTTTGAAAAGGACTAGACTGTCACTGTAATGTCATGAAACTAAGTGTTATATTTAGAAATTTTCTGTTCAAGGATTTACTGTATTTGTTTCATCAACATGATTTTCAAGAAATGGGCTTACATAATTTATTGTAGTTGCAAAAATATAAGGAATAAAGCAAACAAAATCCTTGTGTGTGGAGGTATTTTTACATGTTGCTTTGTGAACAATTTGTCATAATCAGCTTATCCAGAACTGAATAAAATAAGAATGTTGCAACCTCTCCTCAAAGTGGGCCTGACTGAAACATTAGGAAACTATTTAGTTGAAAGTGCAACCATATTTATGCTACCAGTTAACAGGGGAGTCAATTATCTTAATACAGTCAAGGGAACATACCATAATTTGGCAAAGGTCTGGTTTGAGATGAAATTGAAGATGATTAGTTATGAGTAGCCAAGCAATGTTTACCTTGTTTGGCAGCTGAAAATGCCAAACCAAATCATTAGGTCAGATCTGAAAGATGTTTTTGCAGGGGACTGAACATGCAAAAACAATGCCAACAGTTTGGCCCATGGCAACATTGTTGTTTTCCTTGAGGAATTTCTAAGCTGATATTAATAATGATAACACTTGCAATGTCTATCACAGACCTGCAAAGCTTCTAATTATTTCCTGAGGGCAATCCATGAAAGCTCCTGTAGTTAAGCCCTTTGTCTCTGCAGAAGTGATGCTGCTGCTAGTGGTCATGGCAAAACACATTATCCAAGCTGTATCTCAAATTAGGTTGCTGTATATGTTTTGTTTGTATATTTAAATATTTATTTTATTTCATGTTGCATTCCTAAGACTGATCAGTTAGGCTGCTGCAAGTGAAGGAACAGCTTGAGAGTCTCTAGGAATTGAGGGCAGAATAATCGCATGGACATGCTGATTTATAAATAGGCTCACCCTCTTAGGGTTTGCTTGCAGGGCCCTTCTACACATGGCTAAAAACCCAAAATGAACTGGGATAAAAGTGGGGGTGGCTAAACAACATTTAGCCAAAGTGCAGACAGAATCAGGTTAACAACAAAAATGCACATGTCAAAAAGGTCTGCTTACAAACCGATTCCGCCCCAAAATGTGCACCTTCACCTGATTGCATATCTCTGCAGTCATGCAAAACACGTGCTTCCCTTCCCTTCCTACTGTGTGGTCTGCTCCAGTGTACATACACATTTGAAAAGCTGATCAGGCTGTCAAAAAATAAAACCATGGACATACAGTTGGCTCAAGAGAAGCACAATTAGAAAGTGCTGATTGTTTTTTGTTTTTTTTTTTAGTTGGGTAGGATTTTTTTTCTCCTTACAAGTAATTTTCAATATCTGCAGGACTGGAAATTTGCCAGAGTGATGTCCATATGAAGATTCTCTTTGGCAGGTGCTGGGGGAGAATATAAGGGTTAGTGTACACCTTAGCACCCATGTTGAGTAAAAGGTGAGCTCTGGAATAACCTCTCTAAGTCCTGTGGCTGAGGAGATTGTAAAGGTTACTGGAGAGTTTTCTCTCTCTTATAAAGCCCTGTGTCTTGGGACAGAGCTCACTGGGCTGGCCTTAAGAAAAAGACCGATCAAAGTGAGCAATCTATAGTTTTGGGTTGCCTTTGGGGTCAAGCGTTTCACCCAATAATTAGGCTAAGGAGATGGTCACAGGTTGGCACCTGGTCTCGACTAAGACCCACATCAAGTTGCTATCTTCTTTTTGTGTTTATTCCCAGGTAAAACCAAGTTAAATAAGAACAGGTTGATAAAGCAGTCCATTTTAACTCAAATCACTATATCTTGTCTCATTATTTTAGGATTAGTCATCAAATATCCCACTTTTTTCCTAAAATGTGTTCCAAAACAAAATATAGCTAAAACCATATATAATACATATGTTTTAAAATTAAGGACCAAGATAAGTAAAACGTTTAAAATAGTTTAAAATCAAATCCATTAAAGATTTTTCTGCTTTAAAATTGCTAATGGCTTACCTGTTGATGGAAAGAGAACAGCAGGGAGCAGCAAAGCCTCTCTTGATCAATTCTATAGTCTTGGAGCAACCACCAAGAAGGTTCATCCGCACTAGATGAGTCTGCAAGGATGGGCACAATGTATGACTTCAAATGGCCTTCCCCGAATTCTGCCAAAACTCATATAGGCTTATAAAAGGAGACACTGTATTTTAGGCAGTCAGGACCTAGCTATATAGGTATTAATAGGTCATAATTAGCTCTTGGAACTATGCCTGGATATGGAACAGTAACTAGTGAAGTCATTGCAATAGGAGAATGATGCATATATCCTAAGAGTTTCATCTTGAGTGTAGTTATTACATGCAATATATTTCAAATATCAAATAAAAAGTTTATCTGGAAAATAAAGCAAAAAGCTGGAGTAAGAAAATACAATAAATGGTACTTTTGTATAATATATGTGAAGCCATTACAGCATTTATTGAATAAAACCTCACCAATAATTTCTTCTTATCCCTGCTATTGAGTTCAGTTGGGCAACAGTCTTTCTTCAATATTGCCCTGACCTATGTGGAATGTATAAAAAAAACACTCGTTTCATGTATTGTCAAATTAGTTATGATTAGCAAGTCCATTATATTATATGTGTGTGAGAGAGTGTGTGCATGTGGTGTAGGGTAATAAATCTTCCCTTATTTCTTTATTGTGAAAAAATATAAAACATTTCCTCCCCATTGGGAGGGACACAGTTTTCAATGGTTTTCCTATTTGCAGTTATTTGAAAGATTTCAGATAGACAAAAGAGTTATGGCTTTGAACAAAATAGATCAGAATTTGAGTTGCTGTTGTGTACAGATTATCAACATATGATCAATAAAATGTATAAACTTTTGTTAAAAATGGGATAGAGGTAAAACAAGGTCAATATTATATTATAAAATGGCAAGAACATTGGATATAACTTACAGATGGAACAAAGGAAAAAAAGATGTGGTCAAACAGATGGTAATTCACATTATTTTATGTCTTTCAAATATAACTTTCATAAAATAATTTATCATTGATACATGATATCAGAGAAGTTTACTATAATGTATACTAATGTTTCAAATTTAAATGAGATGCTCCAAGTCAAGAATATTGAACCAATTGTATTTTTCAAAAATGTCAAAACAAAAACCCAAAGCCCATACCTTGTTGTGGGGGAGGAGTGAATGACTGCTTTGATCTCACTCAGTTGAGATGGGGCGAAATACTTTAGGCTGTTTTGCGAAGCCATTACACCATATATTGAATAAAACCTCACCAATAGTTTCTTCTTATCCCTGCTATTGAGTTCAGTTGGGCAACAATCTTTCTTCAATATTGCCCTGACCTATGTGGAATGTAATAAACACTTGCCACAAAAAAATATGGTATTGTTTCATGTATTGTCGAATTAGTTATGATTAGCAAGGTGGCCAATTGAAACATTCACACCTAGCTCCAACAGACAAGAGTTCTTTCTCCCACCCTGGACCTTCTACAGATATATAAACCCAATTTTCCAGTTTGTAACAAACCTCACAACCCCTGAGGATGCTTGCCTCAGATGAAGGTGAAACGTCAGGAGAGAATGCTTCTAGAACATAGCCATACAACCTGAAAAACCTACAACAACCCAGGTATAGTTTCAGATTCAACAAGTATCATAAAGTACCAAACTGCACACCTAGAAACCAGCTTTGACAGTAAACCTTTAAAAGATACAGTTTTGTTATGTACAGTGGAATCTTGACTTAAGAGCATCCCAACTTAAGAGCATTTTGAGTTGAGTGCTGTTGCTTACCCTGGGTTTTGCTTTGACATGCAAGCTCTTCTCTGCTTCGAGAACCTTTGGTTTAGTTGCTTTTGTTTGGTTTTCATTCCTGGTATGTTTGATTTTATGAAGAGTCAGAAGGAGAGAGCAAGAGAGGGATGGAGGCTTTGTGTTTCCATGCTACAACTTTGTGCTTCTACTATTTTAAAGTTGATCTTTTTGTTTCTTATCGTTCCATGTGAATGTGCAGGTTTTGCCTTGCCGTTACACTGGCTATTCCAACACACATTTTGTTGCCTCAGATGTACTTCCTTGCCTTAACTTTGTGCTTCTACCATTTTAAAGTTGATCTTTCTTTTTTATTCTTCCATGTGAATGTGCATACATTTGTTATTTATAAAGTACAGTTTCTTATTTAAAAAAAACACTTAACAAACATGGGGGGGGGGGGTAGGTGGACTGGAACAGATTAATAGCATTTCAATGTTAAAATTAGCTTTGAGATAAAAGTGATTTGAGTTAAGAGCTTGGTCACATAATGAATTAAACTTTTACCACAAAGTATCACTATATTCAAATCCTGTGTAACATTTCTACAAATAATGGATAAATGATGTTAACAGTAAGGACCACCATTGAGAGTCATTTCCTTACGTGCTTGTGTCTGGCAGTGGGAAAAGCCCATTATTCAAAGACTCTAAAATATTCAATATGTAGTACAATTTTCATCATTTGGCACAGGTAGATAACTACAAAGTGCTTTGATTGTATTGGTAGTCAAACACCATTTCTTATTTTTGAACTCTAAATAAAAAATAATATTTGGTTCCTTTCTCCAAATAATTTGTGCTATGACATTTTGACCATATAAAATATTCTTAATACTGACATACAGCATTTTGTAGTTAGAACCAATGGACAGTATGAAGTACTCGCGCTTTCAATGAGAAGAAATTTCTTAGGGATTTCTGCAACACAAGCCTACTGAAAGCCATGACTTTAAACCAGAAACTCCGAGTTTTTGGCTAGTAATTATTCCACAGCAGTAAGAAAAAAAATGCATTTTGCAGCTGCTTTGGTACTTTTCCTTTCCTTTCCTTGGGGTAGATGCTATTACGCTTGTATACTGCTTTCATGCTTCGCTTAGATCTATGAATCACCATTGTGGAAAAAGAATTCAGGCTTTGCCCTTATCCAGCATTATTCATGCAACATTCTTACCAACTTTCAGATTAGAGTTATAGCCCGAAAACCCAATTCCCTTACCTGAAATAATTGCCCTATCATTAAAAAGTTTTGGAGTACCAAAGTTTGGCATTAAGTAAACAAAAGGTGTGTGTGGGGGAGGGAGGAGAAAATGCACACACATTTTCATTTTGTAAATAAGAATGATATCTACCTCTTGGGATTTTTTGTGAACAAGAAAATTAAATAAAGATTGCAGGGGAAAGAGAAAATCAGCCAAACTAATGAAACGCCTATCTTTCCAAAGGCCACTGAAGACAATGCAGACTTTTTCCTTCTATTCTAGCAAGCTATATCTTTCCCCTCACTTTTAACAAGCACAAGGAAAATGAGAATACTAACCCAACATACTTTAATATAAGATTGTTCAAGTAGTCTGATAAGATAGGAACTCTAATTGTAGACTGGGAGAGATAAAAGAAAATAATCATTGCTGCAATTAATTAAATGAAGTATCTTTAGCAAGGATCTTAAATCTTGCATAAGTACAAGGTCTAGTACCCTTTTGTACAAACAATGGGAATGAGTGTAAGGAGCACAAACTGCAGATGGAAGAGAGTGCAGCAATGTTAAAATAATATGCTTAAGAAAGAACAGGTGAGCATCAGGAGAAGTATAGGAAGTCATCCAATATGTATATTCTTCTTCTTCTGAGTCATGGAAGAAGATTAATATAAAGAAATATATATATGAATAAATGTGCAAACTGCAGATATAAGAGTTTGGTGATAAAACTCAAAAGCAGCATGGTTTCAAAAGAAATATTTATTACCATTTAAGTTCTGAATAAATCCATGTAGGCCTTCATCAAGATAAAGCTGTTCTATTGAAAAATAAGGGTAATTTTTGACTCTGTATAAAAGCTTCTGAGGAACACTATCAGATCATCAAACCAATGGCCTGTCTTGTCACCAAATTGGCTAAATACAAATCCATGAAGACTAATTTGAGAAGGTAGCAAAAGAGGATATTGCCACCAGCAAAGATAACAATGACTTAGGAAGGTCAGAGTCACAAAAGATTTCCTATTGCTGTTCCACAATGAATAAATCCAGATCTTTGATCTTCAATGCAACATTTGGCTATCACTGTCAGCCACTGGCAGACTTATGCTTCATGAATTTGTCTAGCTGCATGACAGCAGCTGTGTTACAATGTTATTTCTCAATCAGATGAATTGCATTCTACCAATGTAACGAGAAATAATTTTTAGAGCTTGGTGGAGTCTCAACCAAGTTCAGCCCAACCCAACTGGGTGGATTAATCAAATAATTTGAACTGGTTTGGCAGGATGCCTCCCAGGCCACAGACAATGCCCCCAAACTCCTTATAGAGTTTTACATTGGCAAAACATTTTTAGAAACCCACCCATCTTGATTAAGGTTTATGTTTTATTAATAAACAGAGAGGGGAGAAGACTTACATATATACACAAAAACTGGGGTGCTTGATTTAAAATGTGCTTGGGAAACCATTGGGAAACTGAACATCCAGGAAACCCTAACACCTTGATCAACTCCCCTTTTGTGATTCTGAGGAACCCTTCAGGCCTGTCCATTATCTACATCCTCTCCTTCTTCTCCTATCTTCCCTGTTAAGACTCCAACATCTCAAGATTGACCTGTCTCTCACCTCCTGAGCTCCACCCTTTCAGACTCAAGATAAATAAAAATAAAAAGACTTGAATTTCCCCCTTTTTCCTAACTTCTTAACTGTTGCAAAATTATGCATAATCAAACTGTCAGCTCCAATATGTTCCATTCTGTTTCTAAAATTGAGCCTCTTCTGTGCAGTGGACTAGTGATCCAAGGTCATCAAATATCATTACTTATATTATGTAGTGCTTGTGTGGCTTTAGACTATATGGCTGTACTGAGAAACAACACAGATACCAGTGGACTCCCTGCTAAGAGATTGATTGCCATCAACCCCCAGGACTCATCAAGGACTTTGTTTAACCACTTGATTGACTTTCTAGTTTCCCAAGCCTCACTCTTTGTGTAGAGCTTATTCCAAGTTTTCAAAATCCATTAGTGTTAAATACCCATGTTTTCCAGTCCACACCATCAGAGGCGGACAATGAACCCTACCAATCCCAGCTGTTTTATTTTCCTTTCCACCCCAGTCTGTAATGTCAAGAGGAAGACTCGGCTAATGAAGCATGCCTCCTGATCAACCAGGGGAGGGAGTGGAAGGTTTGAATAGCTGCCAAACTTTATAAAATGTGCTGTACTTTTCTGTATGGGTTATGTCAGTTCTTCTGGTGATTATGCTGTTCTGACACCCATCTGGCCAGTTGAATAAACCTGTTATTGCCAGTTATTGCCTTTTCCTGGCTTTCAAAGTAGCATGGCATGCCACCTCTGTGCTGCAGAAAAAAATGCTGATCAGAAGGTCAGCAGTTTGAGCCTGGGTTGGGGTGAGCACCCACCATCAGCTCCAGCTCACCTGCCCAACTAGCAGGTGGAAAGCAGAAATGCAAGTAGATAAATAGGTACTGCTTTAAACCGGGATGTAATAAAGGACAGCTTTAAGGACATCAATTGCGAGGACCAGAATACAAAGAGCTCCTCATCATGGATGATGGAGCGACCCCCCCCCCCCCCCCCCGTGGCTGGAGTTGAGCACACTCTCTAAGATGGGAAATGCCTTTACCTCTGTTTGTGTATTGTCTGTCTTTGTTAATTGTATATTAGCACTGAATGCCGTATGTGTGTTCTGTAATCTGCCCTGAGTCCCCTCAGGAAGATAGAGCAGAATATAAATAAAGTTTATTATTATTATTATTGTAACAAATATACAGTAGTTTATATACCTTATATGCAGTAGGACTGGGCGGTTTCATTTCGTTAATTCGTAATTCGTTAATAATTCATTAATTTTTTTCAATTACAAAATGATAACGAACCATTCTGGAGCAATTTTTTTTAAAAAACGAATTTTTAAACACGTTTTGTAAATGCTTCGTTTTTTGTTATTGTATTCGTTTCGTTATTGTTCTGAGGTCGTTTCGTTATTATTTCCGCATGTCTAGGGCAAGTTTTTTGTTTAATTAGTAAAAAAAATTATAATATCACACCAACAGTCAACAACAGAGAGAGAGGGAAGCTTCAGAAGTTTTTGGAGGTTTTTTAGCGTATTTCGCGGTCGCGTCCGCCATTAACGAATCGATTCGTTATTGTTTCGGAAATCGATTCGTTAATGTTTTGTAATTTTTTCACATTTACGAAATTTCGTAAATATTGAACTTTTTAAAAGGAAAACTTTGTAATTATTTTAAATAACAAAACGCAAAAACCCCCAAAAACGAATCGATTTTAGAAACAAATTTTTCCATTGTTACCCAGGCCTAATATGCAGGGGAATATCCCTCAAGTAGAGGCAAGGAATCTTTGCAATTGTGTAATTGCAGTTATTGGATACAATTCCATGTTAAAGATACTTAACTGACAACCACATAGAATGATGAATTTGGAAGGACATTGAAGATCAGCTAACTGCCTACACCATGTAGGATAGTACAAGGCACCTTTGTATTTCCATCACTGGGTTTTATTACTTTTCTAATTCTGAAACAAATAATCTTTATTGTAGGTTGTATTTTTCCATAGGGTGGAGAATGTACACATTTATTTAAGTATTTATGTAATAAATCACCTAATTCCGTTCAGAGCACCTGAGGAAGCATGTGAATAACAGCTAAATAAAGGAGAGATCAACTTCATATGCTAACGTAGAACATTCAAATAATTCTACAGCTTTGGATGTTTGAATTAGCATTACCATTCAAATATTGTTTCCCTCACATACGTTACCAGTCCATTGTGAAAACACATGGCTAAAATGTATCAAACTTGTTTGGATTATTTGACTTGGCAAAGTCCCTAATCACATGAAAATTTGAATGGTGCCTGTGTACGGAAATGACCATTGCATCTTCTATAATAATATACATCTTCCTCAGCCCCAATAAGGAAAACTAGGTTTCCAGATTTCCATTAAGATGTCCATTAAAGTTACTTAAATAGAATATGAACAAGGTGAGGGTGGTAACAACTATTGTGGCTGTTTTGAACAATTGATGATGAGACTGGATCTAAAATGGAGACAAGAAGGCTGATTTTGCATTGCTCAGGAACTCTTATATTGTTTTGGCTTCTACCTAAAACTTTATTGAGAGTGTTGATACAGTAAGACTCTATCCCATTTTGCTAAGCAATCTGTATATATGAGTAATTAAACCTCATCACAGAAACACCATGAGTCTCCAGTGATGACCTTCTAAAGTAACTAAAGTTGAGTAAAACATTAGCACCCCTGGAATTTTCATCACTTGGGAGATGATGAACAGACTTTGTAACAGTATTTCAGGCATCCGATGTCCAGATTTTACAAGTTATTTGATCATTTGTCTCTGTGCTGATGCAGTAGGTTTGGCTCACAAGGTTTTCCCTACAGTCTAACCATCAGTGTTAACCTTTTCAGATATTAAAGCACAAATCATGTCCAGCAGATGATTTGTAATTTTAATAATTCAACTATTGATAGGGAACTCTGCTAAGAATTAAACTCTATTTATCTAGCTTTGCAGCTAAGTAATACTTAGCTGATTAAAAAAACAAAGCAAAGCATGTATATCATCTATTCTTGATCTAATAATTTTATTAATGCACCATTTGAAAGGTTAGGACCCTGTGGGGTATCATTTTGGTGGGGGCTGGTAGAGGTGATGTAGTTTACTCATTGAAATCTTTTTGTAAGGGATTCTATTACACAGAAAGCATAAGTTCTACATTCTTAGATCTCTTGCTGACATAACAGTAAAATTATTGCTCTCTCACCCATCATTCATTTTCACCTACACCATGTAGTATATTAAATATGAAAATATTTATTGTTAAAAATAGAGTCGGATATTTTCACTGGATACTTATTTGGACAATTCTAGAAATGCAAATTCTATCTTTGTCTCTGAATTTATCACATCCATCACATTGTGATGAAAAAACTCTGACTTCTCATATACAAATCTGGCCATATAATGCTAAATGCAGATAACTTTAAAAATGCACAGTAACCATTGAACAACTGTACAGTGGGGACAAAATATTATTCTTGGAGATCTCTACAGACTCCCACCATATGTTATGCATATGGTAACAATTCCAGAACTTTGGCAATATGCACAAAAGTGCTAATAATTGTTTGTATGACACTGGCTCTTTGCTTTATCTTAACTTAGGACATTATTGAACATGGCTGGTAGCAAAGGTTTGAAGCTCTCCAGTCAGAAACATAATTGCTTGCCATCACACAATGTCATTCTACATCTACCTCAAACCAATGTGCAACTCACATTGAAGGAGTACATTTCAACATTTCCCATTTTTAGGCAGCTGAAAGCACTTTGAATCTGTGTTCAAAGTGTTTTCAAGTGTGCAGTTATTCAAAAGTGTTTTGACAGTGATTTTTGGGGACTATGGTGTGGTGTGTCATGTTGGGTGTGTTGGAGGCATCATGTTGAACTGCTTCACTTCCTGATGGCCATAGTGCTAGTTATTTTACTTCTTGTCAGAAGAATGAGAGGAGTTCTGGCTGCAAAGCCAAACCTCCACAATTTTGCTGCTAATTCCAGTAATGAGACTACTTTAAAAAAATTAAACACACATGCAGTTACAGTTTATCCCCTTTAAAATAGGCTCGTTGTAATTGAATACAGTGATTCTGGCATTGCTACCACTCTTCATATCAGTGGAGCGAGTCTTCATTTGAGATGTTATTCAAAACCCACCTCACAGCTGCCTGAACATTTTCAGCTGTTCCAAAATGATGTCCTTTGAGGTGGGTTTTGAGCGTAGGGAAAGAAATTGCATGGAGCCAAATCAGGGTTGTATGTTGGGAAGCTTTCAAAACACCTCCACATTATTCTCAGTTCTTGAAGTTGAAAGATGTTGCTCCAGACTCCTCTGTATTTTTACCCGTGACAAGACACTGCACCTGCTGCATTCATTGTTAACATACTGACTGCTACAAAGGTGTGGACCCAACTGAGGAAAGACAAAGTATATACCTTGGTTCCCCCTCCACCAGCCTCAACCTCACTTCCTTTGTGGAACTTTGTGTTATGATGTCTTCAGATCACTTAAACAACTATAATCAAGTAAAAAATAGAAAAATTGCTAACACCCCCCCCCCCCCCCGGATCCACATCTATATCTATTGCATATATTCTCAAAGGGGAAGGAAACCCTTTGGTTTAAAGGGAAAAGGTATAATTAGAGTTATACCCAAATAATGTACTTTAGCTTCCAGCTCAAATATATACTGCAACTAATTCATAGCACATTACTCATGCTGCAGAATGTTGAAATAAAATTCAAGGTTTGATGGTGCAAACATTCATGAAGAGGCCATTAACAGTGTGTCTATGTACAGCTTCATGATCTTTGCTAATCCACTCCATATTTCTTCATACTGGGGAGAAATAATCTCATTATGGTTTTAGTGTCTTTTCACACTATATACTGTATATACTTGATTATAAGCCTATTTTTTTCAGCCATTTTAAGGCTGAAAAAGCTCCCCTCAGCTTATACCTGAGTGAAAGCCCTTCTTTCAGCCCCATGCCTTCTTGGCAGGACTCTCACTTCCCTTCACAGCAACCCAGCTTTCCCCTCTCTTGCACGCTTGCCTTCCTCTTCCCCTCTCTCTTGTGCACCTTCCTTCCTCTCCTCTCTCTCTCTTGGTGGCCCTGGCCTCCAAAGTGGGAGACTAAGGGGCACAAAGTGGCAGCTCCTCAGAAGCAATGTCTCCCTGTTGACTCCGTAGTACAATGTATGGAGTGTTGACATGCGGTGTTGGTGGTAGAAGAGGAGAAAGAAGGAGGGAATGGGAGAAGGAAGGAAGGAAGGAAGGAAGGAAGGAAGGAAGGAAGGAAGGAAAAGAGATGGAGGGAAGGAGAGAGAAAAGGGAGAAAGGGAGAAAGGAGATGGGGAATTAGAAGAAAATGAACGATGGGAAAGAGGGAATGGAAGAGAAGGAGAAACAGGAAAAAAGGAGGGGAATAAATCCCCCCTTAACACTCTAAATGGGATCCCCATTTTCCAGTCATTCTTTCTATCTCAACCATTCCCAGTTTCCAGTTACTCAAATATATATGGACAATTATATCACTACGATTCCACTTTGGCATGGCTGCAACATACAGAATCCAGGGGTTTGTAGTTTGGGGAGGCACAATAACTTTCTGATTCAGTATTTGAGATATCCTTATAATGCAAATCACAGAATTCTGCAATGAAATCTTAGCTGTTAAAGTGTATTGATAGTAATATAACTATGTGGTGTGAAAAGGATGTAAAGCCAGCATAGACAAACTTCGACCCTCCAAGTGTTTTAGATTTCAACTAGTTGAAGGCCAAAACCCCTGGAGGGCCGAAGTTTGCCCATGCCTGTTCTACCGCCTCATCCACACTGATAGTTGCAATAGGTGGAATCCAGCCAGACAGAGACTATATCAGCCTTGCTAGACCATCACCTTATCATCCATCTCACTGTCATCACTCTCAGGTGGCTATAGAGCTCTACAAGAGTTCCTGGCTATCATGGATGCTCTGTGCTGATAACAGCAGAGACACCTGTGCAACCAGGAAAGGGAAGGGGGCATCTTTCTAAATTTTTCCTGGTTCAGTTGTTGGGTTTTCTGGGCTGTGTGGTCATGTTCCAGAAACATTCTCTTCTGACGTTTCACCTGCATTTATGGCAGACATCCTCAGAGGTTGTGAGAGTACATGATACATGTTCCTATTGATGTCAATACAATGCACCTGCAATGGCCAGGGGCTCTCATTGAGCTCTGTGTCCATGTGGGAGCAGCAACAGCTTGACTTATCCCCTGTGCTCAAGAGTACAACAAAGCAAGAAGAATAACTTTGCAAAAGAGATGAATAGATAATATAGAAATACTTAATTACTTACAATGTGTATATGTAATAGTTGTCTATTACCTATTCACAGATTCTGTTATTATGTATTTAATTAAAAAATATTTACAAAAACAAGTGCAAGGAAGGAACATAATGGTGGTTGTGAAGTCTCGGCCTAGTTTTTACTCCTCTGTTCATTTCCCTGTTTGCTCTCTTGGAGGTGGGCTGTTCCATTTGCTGAGTTTTGGGGGAGGAGCTTGGGATCCCCCTAGAGGCCAAGCTCTGTTGGTTCAGCCCTTCTAGCTCAGAGCTTGGTGGAAGGACTTTTCCCCTCCATTCTTCTTTGGCAGAGCTTTTAGCTAGTTGAGCCAGAAAGTGTCTGGTCTGGCTTGCGATCTGAAACAGGCAATCCTAAGCACATGCATGCCTCATAGAACATAGATTGTACACCACCCCAAAGATTATAGTACTTGCCTCAAAGACCTAAGCAGTACTGGCCTTAGAGTTTATAGTTTTGTATTTGCCCCAAAGACTTTAAGCTGTACATGCCATAGATCAGAGCAGTACATGCTTCAAAGAACATAGATGTACTTGCCCCATACATGAGAGCTGTACCATCATAGAGGATACTTACCTCATTGAATATAGTCTTGTTTTTACCTCAGAGCACATACCATCATTATACTTCATAGTCTCTTAATATCTATACTTACCTCAGAGTTTATACTTTATATCTGTACTTCACTATTCTAATGCTGTATCATTTTAGCAATCAAACTGCGCCTTTGTACTACTTTGTTTGATTCACCTTGATTGTTTCAGTAAACTTAATTGGTTAAATTTAGTCTCATCTCCAGAGACTTATTTTGGGGAATTAAAGTATATATAGGGCATGCCGACGGTCATTGGGAATATAGCCAGACACGTATAGTTTTCTTTTCATTCTCGGTGTGCCATCACAGTGGTGGATCATTAATACAATGGATTATCTGAATCAGGTCCATTCCTGCTATCTAAACCAAGCCAAAGTCATGGTTTTGCTCTAGAATTTCAGGCAAACTTTGGAGTATCCCCTGAGTTTCATTAACATGGGACTATGGAGTTATGGCAGTTGTTGTTGTTGTTGTTGTTGTTGTGTGCCTTTAAGCCATTTCTGACTTATGGTAATCCCAAAGATAAGCTATCATGGGAACATCTTAGCAAGATTTGCTTAAAATAAGTTTGCCCAGTTCATTCTGTTTCTGTTTTTCCTATCTTTCTCTTTCTCCATTCTTGTGCAATTCTTCTGTAACTCTCCTGCTCACTATTACTAATCATTAGGCTTGGTTGATTTAAAAAATGGTTCAAAACTCATTTAGGATGTAGGGGGCACTGGTGGTTTGATTCTAAAGTCACTTCCGAATTTTTAAAACAAATTTCAAAACTTTCCGAAACTTCCGAAACTTCTGAATTGCTTCGTTAATGGCAGACACGCATGTGCAGTAGGAAAAAAAAAGCACAGGTACTGGGTAAACTTCAGGGGATTCTCCCTCCCTCATTTTCAGACCAATCCTGATGAAACTTGCTACAGTGGTAGAACGTATGGTCCACTGTTAGCTCACCAAATTTCATAACCTTTGACTTATCCATGGATTTTTGGTGAATTTTCACAAACTACAGCAATGGCTGTGCTTAGCCACGTTCACCTCATCCCTCCCTTGCATAGCCGGGGGAGGAAAAGCATGATATTTTAAAATTTTATAGGCTTTACCAAAGTTGCTTAATCATTGTTAAAATTAAAATAACCTTGGGAGACATCCAAACATTATGGAATATTTCCAAAGAAAGGATAAGTGGTTCAAATTCGGATCCCCCACCTTTCCTGCATGGTTCAAAACCACTTCAGAAGCCCAAATTTGGAGTTTTTCTTCTGACTTTCAGACTCTTCCGAACAAACCTATCCAATTCTACTAATCACCATGAGCCAGTGTTCAGTTTCTCTAAACTCCGGTAGACACATTGTTATATTATTGAAGGTATTTGAGCCAATGCTAGAATAGTGTAAAGTTCAACCCATCATTGACAATTTCCATTGTGGGACAGGCTAACAGTTAGAGATGTCAATCTTTCCAAATGTTGACATAATTGAAACCTATCACCAGTCAGAACGATTGGGTGGCTAGTACTACCTGAGATACACACACACACACACACACACAGAGAGAGAGAGAGAGACATATGCATGTACTTCCTGATGTCACAAGAAAACTACCCTACACCATTTGCTCTTGCAATGTGAGACAGACTTCTGCAATGTCCAATTCTTGTGGGGGCACACACCTACAGAACAGCAACAATTTTAGTGTGAAAACTGACCATTGTAGTTATTGATTGTAATTGCTGTTTTAATGTTTTACTGTAATATGAATTATGATGTTTTATTGATTGTATGTGATATTATGGTTGGAAACCGGTCTGAGTCCCTCAAGTGAGGTGAGAAGGCCGGTATACAAAACTTTTAAATAAATAAATAAATAAATGTTAAAATAGTTGTTGTTACAGAGTGGTTAAAGTGCAAATAAATTTATCTATCTAATCTTTTTTTATTAAACTCAAATATAGATGGCATAGTGATTCAACTGGATTCATCATTTAATGGTTGATTTGATGTACCTACTCCAGTTTAGATTAAGTAACAGAATTTCAGATTATGATCTAGTAAACCTATCCAAACCTACATTTGTACCCATAAATTAAATGAGCTCAATCTTGTTTCATTTCTCTCATATACAGTTTTTGATTCAACACACATTGGGAAATATGCAGTGAGAAAGTCTAAAATGAATGTACCATAAATGAGAGATTTGAAGTGGTGAGAAATGTCTAGGAGAATCCTGAAGAGATTCATTTTATGTAACATCTTTATTAATAATCTGCAAGTGGGAGTGAAAAGCATGTTAATGAAATTTGCAGATGATAAATTAGAAAGCGAAGGGAACACTGAATAGGGTGAAGAAATTATATAAATGGGACCCCGCAAAATCAGAATAGTATGCAAAATATATCAAATTGAGGTTCATCTAGGTGAAATGCAAACAAGTATGCATGATGAAAGTTATCCAAAACTGTCAGTAAATCAGTCCAAGGTATAATACAATACAATCAAAGACATAGAAGAAAAATAATTGTGGTAATAAGTCGTATATCTACAATGTATTGCAGACTGAATATTCTGTACCTTTTTCCGTTTAAATCTTAGAAGACAAATGATAGGGTTCAGTATAAGCCAGTTCCTTAGATTCCAAAGGGAAAGTTATGGCTGGACATTTCTGAAAACAATATTAGAAATCTTTTGATGCCACTGATTGCTTCAAATTAAAATGGACTTTGAAATAGAATTTGATTTAAATTTATTTGATTGAGACCACATGGATGAGAAATGATGCCATTTCTCTTGTTAAAAAATAGCAAATATTTATTTTGAAGTACGCTACTACTGTCCTGCATTTTGATTGTCTCAAAATAATACACATTGCTGACAAAGTACCAAATTTTGAACACTGTTCCCACATCACAAAAGTAAAAGTAGGGTAGAACAAAGATAAACCAAGACAACACTGTAGCACTCATGCAGTTTGACACCACTTTAACCTAAATCGTGGTATTGCAGCTGAATGAGGCACCATTGAGAATCAGTGCTAGAACAATTCAGGGCAAAGCAAGAAAGTGAAAGCGAACATTCCCATTGGAACATTCTGGTTTCCTCTGCAGGAAGAGGTGTTTGTTTCAGGATTCTTTCTTCAAATGCTTCAGCATTCGCCCTGTCTACAAAAGTGCTCTGCATTTTCACTTTGGTATTCCTGATCTGTATTGTGTATACACTGATCAGCTTTAGCAGATTTATGACTTGATCTGGAATTTCTGGTGAGTTTTTAAAATATTGTATGTTGTAGCTAGCATTGGGTTGCACATTTTGTAGGCACCCTGACTTTAAGCTGGCTTCACCAGACTTAAGTACCAGACTTAAGTACCTGTGTAGAAGAGCCCTTGATTAGTCAATCAAACATAAGAGTTGTATACTTGAGTAACTTCACCTTAGTTGGCAGCCATTCCATTCACACAAGTTGAGGCACTGGGTTTTTGTCATCTCATCTCGGCACCTTCTACACTGCCATATATTCTAGGATCTGATCCCAGCTTATCTGCTTTAAACTAGATTATATGAGTCTCCACTGCCAGATAATCTGAGATAAGATAATAATCTGGGATCTGATCCTGGGATATAGGGGCAGTATAAGGGCCTATCTACACAGGACCTAAAACATGGTAGTTACCGGGTTAAAATGGAGTGGGGGTGGTGGGGTGGCTACATGATGCTGACAGTAAATTCAAGCTAATTTGTTACACCAGATGAAAAACATGAGTAAAAAGAGTCCCCTTTTATCCTGATTCTGGCCAATAATTGTGCATATTTACATCACTGCATTCAAAGAAAACACGTGATTTCCTTCCCTCCCTCCCCCTGCTTTGAAGACTGCTCTTTTTAAAAGCTCAAAACAGCTGATCAGCTGATTGGGCTGTGAAACAGACACACAGCTGCTTTAATGGAAGCATGAATGGAGAGAAATTACAACTGTCTTAAACTATTTTAAACTGTATAATATGTAACAACTTAAATAAACAATTAGGGGAAGAGAAAAATCTGGTGGAAGTTTTTTTTTCAAAAAAAATCTTTTGTTATGCACGGAACCTCATATACTCACATGTGAACCTCCTTATATTTAAGATATTCACATGTACACATATACAGTCCAGCACATAACAGAGATATTTCTTTTGAAACACCTTCTGCCGGAGGTCCCCAGTCCACCTCCCATCTTGCTCCGATACAGAGGAAGCCTGTGAGGATGGTGGGGGACCTAATCCGGGACTAATAGGTCTCTGTAGGGACTTGCAATCAGATGCCAGGATTTTTTTAACCCCCATTTAAAACTTGGATTTTGATGCTGTCTGGAAGCATCCTAAAAGGAGCTTTAGCTTCTTAAGTCTCAGTTTCTGCTTCCTTTCCCATAAACCTTTTGTGGTTAAGAGACTTGCAGGATACAATGAGGCATAGCATGGAAATCTGTTAAATATAGGAGATTGGTATAGAAACACATATTCCAATATATGAGAAATCTCAACAAAGACAAATGAGTGTTAGAACCAACCCAAGGTCTATATCTGAAGTTAATTTCTCCACAGTATATTGACGAAATTCTACCTTAATGCCATAATGAGCATAGACTTTCAAGTTTTTTACCACCCACAAAAATTAATAACAGTGCTGCTAAGCAGATTCAGACATTTTCCTCGGGTGCCCTCATTAGCCCTTCTTAAAGCCCTTCAGTGCTTTGAGATTGTTCTCATTGAGATTATTAAATGAATCTTTCACTTAGCTTCTGGTTATTCTTCAATTTGTTTGAAGATGGCTGCAATTAAACCTATTTCTTGAAAGTTGGATATATGAGGAGGACTTTGAAGCTCAGAGCAAAGTGTCACTGGTTTTCTGCATGGTTAGAGATGGTAATAAAGTGAGTCTACTAGATCCTGAATATGACTAACCCTTCAAGAAAAAAAATCTGTATATTTGCCTCATGTGTTTATTATATAACATTTTGTATAAAAGATATATAAGAGCTGAATGAATGAGCAGAGATATTTTTAACAATCACTGGGCCCTCAGATTTATATGAGCTGCTATATTATCCTCACTGAAATCTACACAAACACTTCTCTCCCTCTGCCTCAATAGCTCAATACTTAGAAACAATCCGCAATGTGTAAAGACTTCTTCAGAAGTGGCTGTGAAAAATTAATATCACTTTCAGGGATGCAAACATCAAGGTTACCAGTCTGGTCAGCTCTTTTGTTTGTTTGTCTGTTTGCTTCTTTTATTGCCAAGAATTAAACTCCAGTGTGATCAAGTGCCAAATAAAATGATGATAGACTGGTCTTCTCCCAGCCTTTTAGCACATAGTTTCCAATGTTATCCTATACGGGTAATTTGTTTCATTTGACCTTTGCTTTTTTAAAAGTACCTTGCTAGTGTTATTTATTGCTGACTAGTTGTTTTTATTGATTTCACAATTAATATTTTTTCAGCTGTAAATTAAAGGTATTACCATATTTCCTTGTGTAATAGTCACATTTTTAGCTCTTTTTTGTTAGAAAAGGGGGTGCAACTATCATGTGATGAAAAAAGTGCCAGAATTATTTACAGTGCTTGAAAATCAGTGGGGCATGCAGGCCCTGCAAGATGATGGTGGCCAAGATCATCTTTGCATCAGGGCTTTGCACTCAGAGCTCTAAGGCTGTGCTGTGTCACCTGCACCTCACGGGGATTATTTTGCCTCTGCAGCACATCATGAACACCTTGCTCCAGGGGAGACTTCTACAGGAGAAACAGGAGAGGGTTCACTCCAGAGGGAGGTTGTGTCCAGAAGAGAGAGATCTTGTCCAATGAGCCCTTTGCAGCTACTGATTCCCTTCAATGGGATGATGTCCCTTCTGCTTTTTCCTAATCTGCTCCTTATGCCCACAGATGGAGGAGGACTGGGGCCTCTCTTCACTCATTTCTTTCGGACTCAACCCAATGAAGAGATTGACAATACTAATGTGCCTATTATGTGAGGAAAGAAAGCAAACAAATTTGGGACCCAAAGGAGGGTCCCTATTATGTGTTGTATATGGGTATACTTATGCAAAATCAATGAATTAAATGCAAATACATAGGATAGGGTTTTTTTTGTCGTGTCAGGAGCATCCTGTTGTGAGAGAATTGGCCGTCTGTAAGGATGTTGCCCAGGTGACATTTGGCTTGACAGCAGTATGCAAAGAATAAATCTAGCAGTCTTAGTGGACCACAAACTGAACATGAGGCAGCACTGTGACAAAGCCTATGAGATTCTAGCCTGCATCAATAGGAGTATAGTATCTTGATCAGGGGGGAGATTAACTTTATTTATTTACATTGTTACAAATTGAACATAATTAAAGCATAGTGATTAATGATAAAAACAATATGTTTGGGGGAGTATGGAAAATGGATGAAGGGATTTGAAATACCTTCAACGGATTCAGCTCTGACTTCCACAGCCCAATGAGACCCCCACAAATTACAGACCTGGACCAAACTTGGCACATAGAACCCCCATGACGAAGAGAAAACACTGGAGGGGTTGAAGAAAATAGACCCTGACCTTTGGGAATTGCAGTTGTGTGGATTTATAGTTCACCAGGCACCAAAGAGCATTCTGAGCTCCACCAATAATAGAACTGAACCAAACTTGGCATACAGGACTTCCATGACCAAGAGGAAATACTGGAGGGGTTTGGGGAAAATAGACCCTGACCTTTGGGAATTGCAGTTGGTTAGATTTATAGTTCACCAGGCACCAAAGAGCATTCTCAGAAGGCGCGAGGGGTGAACACAAGGCCCTCCGCATGGCTACGGCCATGCAGGGGCCTTCCCCACTCACCTCTCATGCCCTCTGGCCTTGAAAGGCATGAGGGGCAAATGCAAGGCCCTCCACATGGCCACAGCCATGCAGGGGGCCTTCCCCACTCGCCTCTCATGCCCTCCAGCCTCGGAAGGTGCGAGGGGCGCGAGGGGCGAATGCAAGGCCCTCCCTGCAGCCCTGCGGGAAGAGGAGGAGGAGCCAACCAGGAGCACCTGGCTGTTTGGCTTGCACAGGAGCCGGCAGCCATTTTGGAGGGGGTCGGGGCCAACCAAGGCGGCTTCGCATCCCGCAGAAAATGGCCCAGCGACCCCCTTGGGGGTTGTGACCCGCAGGTTGAGAACCACTGATCTAGAGCCTATGACCTTGAGCAATGGTTACAAAATGTTGGAATAGATTCCACCTGAATATTAAAAAACCCCTCCTAATTGTAAGAGCTGTTTGACAGTGGAATATATCACCTCAGGGTATGGTGGAGTCTTCTTCTTTAAAGCAATCAGGTCAGTTTTATTGTGCAGTGCTCTGAGATCATTACAAAGGAAACAGAATATAAATATTTTCCTGAACAAATTACTCAATTCACCCCCCAAAATAGGTAACAGAAATATTTTGGACTTTTTCAAATGAAAACTTACAGGCATTGTTATCCAAAATGCAACACATTACAAAGAATGTAGTTCTTTGTAAAACTTTACTTCCACATTTGGCTTGATTAACATTTTCGGGGAGCAGCAACTGAAAGTCATTCAAAGAAAAATAACTAGACTGTAATTTATTAAATACTGAGTTTATTAATGCTAGTATCCTGTGCTTTGATGGTTGGCGGCTCTCAGTTTTTCAAATCTACAAAAGCTGAGAAAACTGTATGCCTGATTTGATATCTGAGCAATACTCTGTAATGTAGCTTTTACAAAAGAGAATGCAACCTTTGCAAGACTCAAGACAGAACCAATTTATATGAGTGTCATAGCTGCACACATACATACACAAAGAAGGCTGGCTTATACTTCTGAATTACATTTTTATGACAAAGACTTTTGAACTGTATACGTTCATTATTTTTCCTTTCTTACAAAAGAACAGTTCCTTGGAAACACTGAATTGCCTCTTCAGCTGTTATTCAAATGAAAAGTTTAGCATTTTTTGTATTTTTCCTCATTCTAGGAATAAATTTTAAAGAGAAGTTGTATGTGTGTGTCTATGTTCTGGTTAAAATCTGATGATGATTTAATAATTTCCTTCTGGCAAAATATCATTCTTCCTCTTTTTCTTTTCAAAAGTGTTTATTCAAAATGTGACATCTATAGTAGAAGGTTCAGAAAGATTCATATTCATGAATTGCTGGAAAGATCCCATCAGATTGATGATAATAAAAATTAGAACTAATTCAAATGGTCTTTAATAAGCAAGAAAATTGGGCTAAAATTAATAAAATGAAATTCAGTACAGAGAAATACAAACTTACATTTATGCCACAAAGAACAAATGCATAGGTATAGGACAGAGTATACTTGGTTCAGCAGTATTACATGTGAAAATGAATTTGGGATTTTTGCTGACCATAATTTGAATATTCACCAGGAGTGTGGTGCTGCAACAAAGAAGGCACATGCTATCATAGGACCCTTCTACGCTTCCATATAAAAATCCAGATTATCTGCTTTGAACTGTATTATATGGCAGTATAGACTCATATAATCCATATAATCTGGATTATATGGCAGTGTAGAAGAGGCTTTAGGCACTCAAAGAAACACTCACTGAAATCTCTGCCATACCTTTTAAAGTGTAAAGCATCACACTTCCCCTGATTTACAGCCAAAGGAACCTTTACTCTCTATTTGTGCTGATCTATATTAACAAACCACTTTTATCCTCTTTCATCTCCAGTACCAGCAGAACTATGGGAACTGTGGGAACACAGGCTAGAGGGTTTAGAATGTGTAATAACATTCCTATGTTCTAGCCTTTTGTACACCTAAACAGTCTTACATATTAATTCAAAACTGAGTCCTCCCCAAATATTTGCCACAAATAGCTCACACTATCATGTTGTTCCTGGAATAATGTGTTCTCACAACTACTGAGAAACAGTGAAAATTTAAGAGGCTATTAGCTTATGTCTTTGTCTCTGCTGATCAACATTTCTTGTCATTTTGATGCTGTAAGCCCTGACTCCATTACACCAGTCTCTGGATCTCATAATAAAATAGAGACAGAAAAATGCAGACATCCAAATATTTTGTATTAAAGTTTCTACCATTTCCCCTCTGTACACTAGGGAGTTTCATTTCAACAGTAGCTGGAGAGTTGCACCTTGCCCATCCTCTTGTACATTTTGATATAAAATGATTATCTGGCTAAAGGGAAAAAAGAGGAAGATTTATAGCTTTCCAGATCTTTTTTTAAAAAGAGATTGGAATTTAAACCATCATTCTTAATTAATATTACAGTAAGTGATCTGACTTAACTTTCATCTCTATGGTAACACATTTCTTATTCTTCCATTCATAAATTATAGATGTTGTTTAAAATCCTCTTTGGAAAATCAAGGTTCCCCAAATGATTCTTCCTCTGTATTTAGATTCGTGCAGCAATAAGCTTGTTTGATTGTTTGATTTGCATCCTGAAAAAAAATCTTGCTGTCAAAACATTTTAGTCAGTTTAAATTCTAATCACTTTAGCAAAGAGTGGTGTTGTGCCCCATGAAGGCCCTCACTGATCACCCATAGTTAAACCCTTTTTAGTTGGAGGGATTAATATTTTTTTACAGTTTCTGGGGGGTCAGCTTCTTTGCATTTGAAGCCTCCATTACCCTGCTAGATTTAAGAATCTCCTCAGGGGCAGAGCCTTAAGCAAGGCACTTCTGATTCTTGGAGGAGTCAGCCTTTTCATGACTAAAAGGTGAAGAGAGGGGAAGGCTGGAAAGTCTACAAAGAGCCTGTTCAGTCAGATATGAGTTGTTTTCTATTCCAGTCAAAGTTAAATATTGAAACCATTGTAGGGACAGTTGAGCACCATACAAGAAAGAAACAATAAGAAGAAATAAAGATTCAGGAGCTTCAGTTCTGTCAGAACTGTGTCTATCTCTCAAAGACTTTACTTCTCCTCATAAAGACTTTGTAGTGAGACTCAGAAGGAAAGTCTAAAATGCTTGTCAGTTAATAAATTCTTGTTTGATTTAACTATAGTCTCTACTTTGTTCCCTGCACAGCCAGCTCACCTTCCAAGTAGTTAAGATAGCATGGGGGCAGAACAAGTGATACTACTAATGTGAAAAGATGATGTGGTAATATAAGGATGAAAACATTTGGAAGGCATTGGGTATGAATTATTTAATGAAGAGGAAATGATGACTTGCTAGCACAGATGATTAAGGAGGGAGGGATATTTTACTTTCAAATTGGACACAGTTGGCAGGTGAACCTGAGAAGGTTTCATTGCAACTGAAGTGTGTTAATACAGTATACATGTTCAAAATTTGAATGCATGGACTTGATGCTCTGGATGTGAAATGAATTGGATGATAGTTGGTATATGTACAGTTTTAAGTGGTGCTACTTCCACTTCCTTTTCCATTATAGGCATTCACTCACTAAATTATGTGTGCTAAGTGAAAATATGTAATAGCACTCAGTCAGCAGACTGCTTATATTAGGAACATACCTGTCTACAATAAGGATGTGTGATATACAGAAGCATAAATTGCTACATTTTCCATGTTTTGATTTGGTTAGTCTATATTTGATTATAGCTGTATATCCCCAAAATTTCTTAAGAATTGGTAAATATCTCACTTTGGGGTCCAAATGTATGAATTAATATAAGTTTTCAAGGTTTCATGTCTAATTTTTTGCCTTCATTTTTCAACATTTTGAGAGCCATTAAAGTGACTACAGCACATATGTTATTGAAGACAACTGAAGGCACTTCCACGCACATATTAAATCAGCTTCAGAATGGGTTTGTCCCCACAACCCATGGGGAAAAATGGGCTTTCCTGTGGGTTGTCCCCATTGGAGTGTAACTATTGTGCTGCAATGGGGTGAACCCAAAACTCCTTCTAAAAGTCTTAAAAATAAAGAAAACCTTACCAGGCTGGCATTAGGCCACTCTGGAACATCCTGGAATGTACCACTGATGCACGAACAAGTGGTGGTGGTAGTTCTCCCACAGGGTCCATAGCCCATTAGAACCAGGTCTTTCTATCTAATTAATTTGAGACAAAGCAGGGTTTTCCTGCTTTGTCTCGAATTAATTCACTTTTACTGGAGTCATCATTTGGAAGTCTCCTGTAAAAGTGCAGGAGCCCGCACATTTTGGGTCCTGTCTGGATGGGCCCTGAGGAGAACTATCATTCTGGACTATAAAAGAACTTTAATTCACCAGATGTGTATTGTACTTCTCTCTTGCCTATGATATTCACTTTTAGATTTTATTTGAAATCATCAGTAACACTGATTAGGAAAACATGTCCTAGTATTTATGTACTGGTTTTAATTTTCTTAAATGTTATCCCATGCTTGTGATAAGTTACAAATTATTAATAAAATCAATTATGAGGTCTTTAGAAGACTTTTATTTTTATAAAACAGATCTTAATCAGTGCTGTGCATCAAGCAATCATCATTGTCATAAGAACAATTGGTTTAATTGTGCAACAATTTCCACATTTTGGAGCATGGATAACTTTCTCAACAAGACAATAAAGACCTGCATATTATATGTACATTCAACTTAAGTGTATAACTGCTTGTACATCCAGTATCCACTATTTTTCCACTAGTGCAGTGGTTCTCAACCTTTCTAACACTGTGACCCCTAAATATGGTTCCTCATATAACACTGTGACCCCTAAATATGGTGACCCCCAACCATAAAATTATTTTCGTTGCTCCTTTATAACTGTAATTTTTCTACTGTTATGAATTGTAATGTAAATATCTGATATGCAGGATATATTTTCATTGTTACAAATTCAGCATAATTAAAGCATCATGATTAATAAGAAAAAAATATTCAGGGGAGTATGGAAAACAGATTATGGGATTTGCAGTACCTTAAACCGATTCAGCTCTGATTTCCATAGACTACTGAGACCTCCACACAGAACGCCCACGTCAAACAATAAATACTGGAGGGGTTTGGGAGGAATTGACAGTGATTTAAGAGAGATGTAGTTTACCTACATCTGGAGAGCATTGTGAACCCAAACAACTATAGATCTGGACCAAACGTGGCACAAATATTCAATATGCCCAAATTTGAACACTGGTGGAGTTTGGGGAAAATAGACCCTGACATTTGGGAGTTGTAGTTGCTTGGCTGAATAGTTTGCATGCCATTAAAGAGCATTCTGAACTCCAACAACCCTGGAATTGAACCAAACTTGGCATACAGAATTCCCATGACCAAAAGAAAATACTGCAGAAGTTTGGGGAAAATAGACTCTGACATTTGGGAGTTGCAGTTGCTTGGAGGTATAATTTCCCTGTCATTAAAGAGCATCCAGAACTCCAACAATTATGGGATTGATCTAAACCTGGCATACAGAACTCCCATTACCAACATAAAATACTGGAGAAGTTTGGGGAAAATATACATACCTTGACATTACGAAGTTGCTGTTGCTTGGTGGAGTCTGGGTCCACATCCGACAGGGAGGCTCGTGCCTCCAACAAGCCTAGCAGGCGGTGAGAGCCGGGCGTGGGAGGATCCACAACGCCACCTGGCCTTACATGGAGCCTCTTGCCTGGCTCACATCCCTGCTGGCTGGCAAGTGGCGAGAGCCAGGCGAGGGCCAGGCCTTGCACTTTGGAGCCCTCAGCTGGCTTGTGGCCTTGCCGGAAGGCGAGACCGCAACCCAGCCGAGGGAGACTTTGTGTGAAGAGAGCCCTCGGTTGGGTTGCGGCCTTGCCAGACGGCAGGATCGCGGTCCAGCCGAGGGAGCCTTCGCACGAGAAGAGCCCTCGGCTGGGTCATGGCAATGGGGGTGGGGCCTAAGGAGGCGGCCTCGCGACCCCTCCGAAATGGCAAAACGACCCTCCTGGGGGTCGCGACCCCCAGGTTGAGAACTGCTGTACTAGTGGATCCAACAAGAGTCTCAAACGTCTTTTTTCAGTGAAAAATATGATATACATGGCATCTTTACATTACTCAAAGATTCCATATCACTTTATTAGAAGTGGATAGCAAGGTATATCATTAATTATGTTGAGTCTGATTTCTATATAATAAAATATTTTTCTGATGACCATTGATGACAGGGTAACTTTGAAGTTGACTTGAAAGCAGTTAACCAAAATCACAACATTATTTTCAACCCGTCATACCTGGGGTTTAAAAATAAACTTTTTTCCCTTGTAAATAGTCCTTTTCTATTTAAAAGCACATAAGCAACACTAGGGCTTGGGGGGGGGGGGGGGAATAGTTCGCAGAATATTTAAACTTCTTTTACCCTCATGATGGTTTCAGTGTATGTAGGGAACATACAGGCTTCCTTGTAATTTAGTACTAAAATTTCAAGGAAGGGAAGAGGAAATCTCATTTATTTCTGTAGTTAATGTCAGAATGTTACAGGTATATGTCCAATATCTCTCTTTATCTATATCTCTTGACATAATTTGTTCTCTAGGGGTACAATCAAGTAATCAGGTGCAGATCAGAAAACCTCAACAGCCAAATAACTCAAGCCTCTAAATTGCTTGTAATGCATTCATACCCAGTATGTCAAGATATTTTTCAACATCATATTTAGCAAGATATTTTGCTTTATCCTGAACTGTCACTTTTTATACCTTTCACATAAAAAAAAACAAATCCCTTGAGATATAAGCAGATCATTAATGCACTATCTGAACTCTACTATATAATGTCGAGATGACAAATATACGTAGTAGTTCACGGCTCCTAAATAAACTATTGAGCCTTCTCAAAATCTATGTCAATTTCTTTTAATACCACCTACAAAATAAATATAGAATAAGATAGCAATAAGGGATGAAAAACATTTCTTAAGGGACTGATGTTTGCAAGAAACATCTACATTTCAGCCTGCATAAATGCAGGCTACATTTGAAAATTCACTGTATTCCCTGGTGGATCACAGGTATGACTTTCATTTTAATATTGGAAAAGAAAACAGCATATCATTGAGGTAGGTGGTATAAATGAAAGAACTACAAATAATTTTTGAACAATTCTGTCAGCTCCTTTCTGAGCTACCTAAAATTAAAAAGAAATTCATTATATGATTATATTTCATGATCAGTTTAAAATATGCCAAGAGCTGTTGGCACCTGAGCATCTGCCCACTGTATCTATGAACCATGATAAAATTTATAATCCAGGAACAGAAATCATGTTACATAGTGTTATCAGTCTCTTTCCCCTGCTGAGCCACCAGACGTTATGCATTCTTTGTACTCATGGCATGGAGGTGCTCCAGTGTCTTAGAAACACCAGACGAATCCATGACACGGTGTAGATAGGGTCTGTAGAAGACAGAAAAATAAAGAGAAATAATATACTTTTAACAAGATCTTTTATAAACATCAAGATATCTATCTATCACAATGAGGACTGAAAGATTATGGCAGCTCTGCCTTACATCCTAGAAAAGTGACAACCTTCAAGGATGTTTGAGTCAAGGCCCATATAAATGGCAGTAAGATGAAGTTTTAAAAGAAACAGCAGGCGACTTAGATTAAGTTCAAAAGAACATTAAAAACAAAGCCACCCAAAGACCAGAGTTTATTTTCCTTCTGAACTTTTAGGCACAGGGGAAAAATCCTAAGTGATTTGTGATGTGAGTTCTCAAGGGAAAGGAAAATGTAACATTGGAAAAAGAAGAATTTATTAGAGTAAACATAACACCACCCCCACCCCCCTACAGCATATCAGTCAACCCTTGTAGGAGTTTGTGCAATAATATTTTGATACGATTTTTGGGAGATTCGGTCAACCCAGCAGCCCAGGAAGTGGGACAGACAAGTAGGGGTATCTGAAGTTCAGAAGTCGGCCCTTACTCACCATGTGGTGGCCAATCTTCAGCTGCATCTGGCTGTCACATGAGAAGAGCAACCATGTGGGTCCCCCCCCCCCCATTAACCTTGCCAGAGCCAATCAAAAGAAGAAAGCAGATCATGTGTCTTTTTGCAAAGCTGGTCTATATATACCAGGGTGAGCTCTGCCATTTTTCTGTGGCATCCTGGCATTTGAGAGAGAAAGATTGTGTTCTAGCTAGTTGTGTGTTCTAGCTCAGTACCATTGCTTAGTGCGTAGAGATTGCTTTTTGAGTATTCCAACCTTTTCTCCTGCATTAAATTTTCTTGGTTAATATATATTTTTATAGTCCTTTTCCCCTCTAATTTCACTAGGGAGGAGTGGATGGGTGTGGGTTTTGGGGCTGTGAATTTAAAAAGGGCTTTGTGTGTGTGTTTTTTTGCTTGATTGAGTGTGGGATAGGTTTAGGGAATAGCCTGACTTCTTTGAGTCATCATGGGGAGAATTCCAATTCCAATTCCTCCTCAGCCCTACCTTCTGTCTTCTGTACTCTATCCTGCATGAGCAGGCTTCATCTGCCTCAGAAAAATACTTAAACATTTCAAATAAAGCCCTTTAGTTCATCTATTTGACTCTCTGCTATTCCCTCCCCAGTTGTATCTTCTGGCTTGTGTGTACCCCCCCCTCATATTCATATATATATATATATATATATATATATATATATATATCATATTTTTAAAATAAAAAATCCTTTTTTCTTATTTGTAGAAACTTTAAAATCAGTGGTTTACCCAAAATTTCTGAAACTTGGGGGGCTTGCAGTTGTAAATGTGTTTTCCTAGTGTGGCCATTTTCATTCTGATTGCAATAAAAATAATGATAAGACTAGCCTCGGCAGTTCCTTCATTGTCGCCAACAGCCAAATTTCCCAGAGTTAAAATTATACTTCCAGCTGCCAGATCACACAATGGTATTATTCCCCTCCTGATTTTGGGAATGTTTGCAAGAAACATCTACATTTCAGCCGGGGGGGGGGGGGGGGATGAAAACAGGACTGAAAATGGGATGGTTTTTTGATGACTCACACCCCTAGTTCCTTCTGTCTATGACTAGATAGTTTATGGTATTATCTTCCAAATAGTTATCTCCTACACTATTGATTTTTGGGGTTTTTTGTTGGTTTTAAAGGACGGGGTTAGAGCAAAGGACTAAAATCTATAGGACAGAGCAGTTACTTCAAAATTATAGCACAGAGATTCCTATTTTGGTATTAATGGGATGAAATAATGCACTTGGATTTCCAAACAGCAATATAGATATAGATAGATGTTTTTATTGCACAAACATGCAGCAGGGGGCCAAACAAGTCTGATTTGTGTTGGAAATATTGCCTGGAAAAGATGTAGAAAGGACTGTGGGAATGCCATCCAATGGCACTAAAAAGGGATTCCCAATGCAGATGTATTTTTTTTGCAGCCAGGGCTCTTTCTGGAAATAAAAATGATTTGCCAGGCAGTCTGACCTAATAATGTGCTGGGCAGCTTTTTGGGAAATAGTTTTAACCTGTGTGTATTCTTCCCTTTCTTTTTTAATGTGTGCAACTGGTAGTCTATTTCCATCATTCAGAATCTAGAGATTTGTCTCCTGAGGACTGGCTCATACAATGGACACATCTGCTGTGTATGATCTGAAAAGGTCAAATATCTCTTTCAGACAGGTGGTTGCTATTAGGGTGTCTCTAAGGTATCAAAGAAATGTTTCAATTTGAAAAGAAAATGCTAATTTAAACACCTGAATAAAGCTTGAAGTTTTATCCCGATATTCTCTTCGGTGTTGGCTGAGATTAACAACTGCTTATTTGAGTTGTTTAGTGGAATTTAGTCTTGTCCTGGGTTGTGTTGGTTCAAGCTGTACATTGACAAACTCCTATGTACAGGGCTTTCAATTTTGCCTTCCAACCCTCAAAATAATGAGACCGCACACATTTATTTGGATCAAATTTTGGGCAACTTTATTACATTATTTATTTATTTATTTATTTACAGCTTTTATATTCCGCCCTTCTCATCCCGCAGGGGACTCAGGGCGGATTACAGTGTACACATATGGCAACATTCAATGACAATTTTGACATACAACATATACATACATAGACAGAGGCTATTTAACTTTTTCTGGCCGCCAGGGGAGCTGTCGCTTTCATCATCCATCTGCGACACTGATGAAGCACTTCTGCATTCCCCACATGCTTTTTGCTGGAATGCTTGCTGGAGTCTTTTTTATGGCCTCATAAATTAGTTAATTTAGCCTCCCCACACTTTAAGGTGGTACCTAATTTTCCTACTTGACAGATGTAACTGACTTTCGGGTTGCAAAGGTCGACAACAGGCTACACAATTGGTTGAAAACCCACTCCAACCCGGACTGGCTTCGAACTCCTGACCTTTGGTTCAGAGTGATCTTAATGCAGCTGACACTCAGCCAGCTGCACCACAATCCCCAGTGCTAAGTTACCTATTTAACTTTCAACTGACCTAACTTGTGTGTGTATAGAACTTGGTGTAACTAAGTCGAGGTAGCGTCCTTATCCAGTCTACCCCTCGACTATTTGGACGGAACACCTGGGTCCCCTGCAACATAAACCTGGGCAACCACTAAGGAAATATGCGGAGAGGTTTTCTCCAAGGTTATTGAGGTTCAACTCTCCCTATTTTAAGGCCATTAAAACTTGCATCACCCCAAGCTGGTAACATAGCAGGCAAGTGTCTTTAGTTGTTGTGCCTTGGGTGTCCACCAACTTTGAGCTTTTTCTAGACTATTTATCGCCACAGATTGGGGACAAATGTCTATTTTGCCCCCATCCCCACCAAGTCCTCTAAAATCCCCTCCTGTAAATCTGCTAAAAATTGATTGATGGCCAGGTCAGACAGATGGATACCAGCTGTGCGATAAAAGTGTCGCTTGTCGTGTGTAATTTCAGGATGGTGTATGTAAGACCCGTTACCATGGGACATTATTGACCGCATAGCTCTGTTGACCCACTTTCGGGCTCTTTCAAGCTTTTTGATGTCTTCACCGCCAGCCCACTTGAGGCGCGGTATGATTGCCGACCAAATGATGTGGGTATGGGGCCAAGCCTCCCATATCCTACCCACATCCTCTCACACTTGCAGATAAAGCACCCAGCCTTTAAGTAGGCCCAGGTCATTTCCACCCAAGTGGATGACCACAACCTCAGGAGGGGGAACACTCCTGTCTTTAAATAACAAGGGGATCATACCATCTCAACTTAAACTGCGTCTTCCTCTCCATTTGATGGAGGCAATGGAGGCGAGGCCCAGATGCTGGCCATAGGGAGTCCTTCGTGCCTGGTGCTCTGGCCAGTGGATGTTGCTATGCTCACAGATGAGGACCCTCCGTCTATGCACCAGCGAGGCGGTATCTGTAAAGATAAACAGTGTAACTATATAGAACATGGGCGAATGTAACCCTTGTAAGCATTGGACCTCCACCGACCCAGAGATTTTATTGTATCTGCCATGTAGCCCATGCGAGCTGCTGTGGATGCAGCATCTATATGAAAAGAAGGGGTACCGAATTTGTGTTCACCCAAGCCCAAAGCTTTTAAGACTTTGGCTGTAACACTCCAAAATTGGTTCTAGTTAAAGGGGACCCATCCTGGTGGCAGAAAAAAATAACCAGGGGAGGTATTTCTAACTGTTAAATATTGAGATAGTGCTAGTAATGGGCATAGTTCCAAACAACTACATTGTGAGAGGCTGATAACCGAACCCCGAGCCCGTTGATCGGTTTTTGATGACTGATTAAAATTTTGTCATGGTCCTGGAAAAGATTGATGTCAGATCTAATTAAGGCCTTTTGGGATTTGTCTTTCTTAGAAGTAGCAACCAATTTGCTCACCCTTAGCGTGGCGAAAAAGGCCGTCAAGGCTGCTGCATGGAATA
Source organism: Anolis sagrei (assembly GCF_037176765.1). Classification (NCBI taxonomy): domain Eukaryota; kingdom Metazoa; phylum Chordata; class Lepidosauria; order Squamata; family Anolidae; genus Anolis; species Anolis sagrei. The sequence goes on along the minus strand of NC_090023.1, from coordinate 56,576,399 downwards.
ACCATTGTTCGTATGTGGATGAGCAAATAGTTGACCATATTTTCATAAGGCCTTTTAGGATGTCGGGTGTCATTGGCTCCCTATCATCATATGGCCGTCCATATTGGCGTGACCATCCTGTCATTAGCTTGTACAATCTAAAGTCATTGGTGTTGTCCGGAAGGCCCTGTGCCTTGAACCAATAGGCCAAGGCCGCCAATTTTGCTCTAATAGAATGTGGCACCAGGCCCCTTTTCCTGGAGTAGATGCAAAATTGGGCAATATGTTCGTAGGGCACAGGAGTGATGTTTGGCCAATTATAATAGTCCTTAAATTCATTAAATTCTCTAACTGTTCTAATGTATGCTTTTCTGGAATTGGGGCGAGAGCCATTGCCATACCCCTTATTAGCTCATCGTTCCAGCCTGCCAGGCATGCGTTCCAGGCAGGGGCCTGCATTGGGCACTAGGTGACGAAAGCACTCTATCTGCATGTGAGACAGGGCATCTGCCAGTGAATTATCTAAACCAGCGATATGGAATGCGCGGAACAAGATGCTATGATGTAAACAATGAAGGGTGAAATGGCGTAAAGCAGACATGACTCTGGCTAATTTTGAAGTGAGCATGTTGATAACTTGGACCGTGGCCATGTTATCACAACAAAAGTGTACTGTTGTGTTTGCGAATCTGTAGCACCACAAGTTAACTGCCACTAAAATAGGGAAAAATTCCAGGAAGGTTAAATCAGATTTAATGCCCAGTACGTGCCATTCTTGCGGCCAGACTTGGGCACACAAATGTCCCTCAAAATATACTCCAAAACCTATGGCACCAGAGGCATTGGAAGGCACCTTCATTGCATCTTTTAAAAGGAGGTCTTGTCTCCAAAAGGAGATGCCATTGAAGCTAGTTAGAAAATCCAGCCAGGCGGCCAAATCAAGCTTGATTGTCCAGGTTATCCAGATATGATGGTGGAGCATGGATACGCCAGCAATGGCGTCACACAGTTCTAGGTAGGAAGGCTCTGCCTGGTGCGACCATGCTACAGGCAAAATTTAACTGTCCGATTAGCTTCTGGAATTGTCTCAAAGTGGCCTTTTTGAATTGCATAAAACATGGAACCCTGTGCCTCAAGTCTGCCACTTTGGGTGGTGGCACCCTGGAATATTGCTGGATAGTGTCTATGCCGAGAAAGATTAAGGTGGTATGTAGCCCCTCTGTCTTTTCTTCGGCTAGAGGAACACCCAGCTGACTAGTCAAACACTGAAAAGATAGCAGCAAGGTGTTACATTGGCCTGAGCCATTGATTCCTATGAACAGAAAGTTGTCCAGATAGTGGACAACACACCTGAGGCCTGATCTCTTTTTTATGGCCCATTCAAGGAAGGTACTAAATCTTTCAAATGCGGCGCATGATACGGAACAGCCCATGGGAAGGGCTCGGTCCATGTAATATAGGCCCTTCCCTAGGGCCTAGGAAACCTAGGAGGTCAAAGTCAAGTGGATGGACCGGCAGCAGGTGAAATGCTGATTTTATGTCGCACTTGGCCAGCTCTGCGGCATATCCGTATCGCCAAATAAGTTGGACCGCCGCAACGAAAGATGTATAATGAACTGTGAACTGTTCATCTGGTATAGTGTCATTCACCAAACTGCCCTTGGGGTACAACAGATGGTGAATGAGGCAATACTCTCCCTTTGACTTTTTTGGAACTATCCCTAATGGTGAGACCTTAAATTGGGGGGTAGGTGGCTGTGTAAAGGGGCCAATAACTCTGCCTTCCTTAACTTCTTTATCAATTTTATGTTTAACGAGCTCCTCCATGCCAGCTAAAGACTTTAAATTAGATGCCAGTTGTGGACTTCATGGCTCCTGGGCTGGAATGTGGAAACCAAATGTGAATCCATCTAGCAGGTATTTGGTGGCGGGCTTATCAGGGTAAAGTTTTAGCTAGTCACTAAGTTGTTGTAATTTAATTGGACTGGGGCCCTTTTGGAAGCGGGGGGTATTGGGAGGTGTTTTTCCTAGTGAATTGGTTATCTCGGGTTTGTCCTGGCTGGCCTACCCCTGATGCAGGTCCTTGCTGAGTGGGCTCCAAGACAAATGGTGCAGGAATGCAAAAACTTACAATTTTATCAGGATCAGGCTCCTTGAGCCGCGTACTCCCAACACATGGCTCTTTGGCGCTGTAACTGTTGTTGTGGGCTCGCTTACTGAAAGGACTGCCCACTCCTGGTATTTTGGATAGTATAGCCGCTATCAGCCTTGTCACCATGAGCCAGCTTGGATGGGGACATTACTTCCATCCAAAACTGGTTGTCTATAAGGTCCCAGCAGATATTGGGGTAGTGTGCTGCTTTGGAATGGAACCGCTTGTCATATTGAAGCCAAGCACTTCCTGGGAAGATGACTGAGGCCCCATACATGATATTTTAATAATGAAACAATGATTTGGCTCTGTATGGGTGGGCCTCTGAGATAATTTCTGCATATATCATATAGCAGGCCAGCCAGTTGTCCCAATTTTGTTGTACTCTAAAAAAAATTAATTTTTTTCCTTATTTTCATCATCAAGGTGTTCTTTTTCTTTTTTGTCAAGTTCCCTGAAGTATAGGGAAAAATGTCAATATATTCATTTTTTATTTTTTTTCCAATAGTCTTTTGGGCAAGATGGGAGCCTAGTGAGGTGGGTGCCATTGAGGGTGAAGGCAACGGCCACTTATCTGTGCCCCAATATTGATTGGGCTCTTCGGCTGTAACCGAAGTGGTGACCGGGGACAGGGCCACTGATGGTGGGTTATCAATTTTAGGCGTGTCGGTCTGTCTCTCAGGTGGGTTTTGGGAAGGCATGCTAGCCAGTGTCTGCTGGCCCTGACTGTGGTCCCATGGCCAAGTGGTTGTAGTGTTGGTGCTCACTGATGTCATTGACTTACCTGTCGATGACATAGATGGTAAAGCCAGAGATGGTGTCAACCCCATAGAAACTGTTGTAGTTGGGAGTTTGGCGGCAGGCTCAGGCCGAGGTTGATGTTGCGGTTTGACAGGCATGGAGTCGACTTTTGGCATCACTAAAGGTACTGTAGTGGGCTCCGTGTGGCTCTGGACCCTGGCATCTCAATTGGCTTCTAAGGAAGAAACATGAGAGGTAAGTGTTTTGAATATAACAGCCTTGCTTGTGCTGCGTGCTGTCCGAGGACCAGCGGCCGGGGTTGGTAAGGCCCTTTCTTTTTCTAAACTGTTAACTCGAGCCAAGAGATTATTAAGCTCCTCGCTCAAGACCCCTTCATCTTCAGAAGATAAAATTATGGAGGGGGGGGGGCACTTGGTAGGTGTCTTCTTAGCCGGCCCCTTGCCCTTTGGTACACCGATATTCTTCTTTGGCAGCATCCTGCAAAGAAAAGAATAGCTAAAATATCAGTGAATGGCAGCAGGTATATGAATTGACTTGGTAGAAGCCTTGTGGGAATGGTTTTTTATAATTATTTATGTAGATAACAATATCAATATTGATAATCACCTTTATTAACATTATTAACATTATTATTATTGTTATTTTATTTATATTTTTATTTATATTTTTATTACATATATATATATATAATTTAAAGAGCAATGTCAAATAATTGTGGTAATGGTCTCACTGCTTTGTAACCATGCCCTTATGAATCATAAAAGTTAGCTGTCGCATTAGCCTTTGGCCATAGGTTGGCTTTGGTTGTAAGGTTGCAAACATATAATAGGCTAAACAATACTGCAGTTATTTGATATAAGCGGTTAGAAAACTGATTCCTAATGGGTTAGCATGGCTGCGAGCCTTTAGCATAAATATAAAATGGCTGCCGCTTGGGCCAGCGACGTGGATGAGGCCGGGAGGAAAAACAAAAGTAAAATCATGTGTGTAAAATGGTCAGCGGCCATGTGGCCAAGATGGCGGCCTGTCCTAGGAGCAAAGAGGAAGGCTGCAGCCCCACCAGCCCCCGAACCATAGCCAAGTCCAGGCTGGCCAGGCCTCCAGGCCTGTGTGGCCTGCCCAGAAAAGGGGTGAAGCACACACGTATAGGGCCTGGCCAGCAACCTCTCCCCTGCACATGGAGGAAGGCGGCACCAGCCCAAACAAAGCCACAAAGTCCAAAGAAAAAAAGGGGGCGAAGCATGCGTGCAGGGCCTGGCCGTTACCCTTTCTCAGGCAGGGAGAAAGGTGTAACCGGCATAACCAGGTCCGCGAGGCCCAAAGTCACAGCCCCACTTCCCCCAGCCCAGCTACCGACCTGCGTCCTCCCTGGTCGACGGCTGGAAGCAACTGAGGAGAGGCTGGCTAAGGCCATGTGCTAGCCATGCCCTTCCTTCCAGACGGTTCCAGAGGATCAAACCATCTCCTCCTTTGCTATAGTTACGGGATGACAATTCAATAGTGAAGTCTTATGTAAGTGTTAGCTCCTGGCCATGTCACTGAACCATTTCAACATTATTCCAGGCCCAGGAAAGCTACTGATGGAAAGTGGTTTTGTGCTGCTGAAATAACAATATCTGCTAGATGAACTTCATCAAATTGCTTTCTCTAATTAAGAAGGCTACCTAATATGCTGCTGATGGTGTTTGTTTATACCCTACTTTTTCTCTCCATAAGGAGATTCAAAGTGGCTTACATTAAAAGCATTTCAATAAAATTTAAAACCTAAAAATATACAAACATTATAAAAGTATTAGACATTCACAGTTAAAATCCACAAAAACATAATCAAAACTAAAAAAACCCAGCACCTCCTGACTTGATCTTAAAACCCTTCATCTTTAAAAGCCTACCTGAATAAAAAAAGCTTTAGCCTGCTGCCAGATGGACTCTCAACCTACGTTTATGAACTTCTACATGTTTTTGGAATACATGCTTTGGATCTTGGCAGTAGTTATATCAGGCAAATTGAACTGGTAACCAACATCCTCATAGAGCTACTAAAAGAAAAGATTTATTGAACATACAAAAATCAATATATATAATATCTGCAATTCCAAAATGCCAAATGGTAAATGGATAACACAGATATGTAGATAATAAAACTGTATTGCTATAGAATGAAAAGATATTACCTCAAAGAAAAAGACTCAGAGATCCAGAGGTACTACAGAGGACTGAAGTCAGACTGGAGAGAAGATGCTAAGAAGTTCAAGAAGGTGAATTAAACTGCCAATGTACAGAAAAAAAGTACTTCTTGAAAAGGGGTTTGAAGTCACGGAGGTTACCTTGTCAGAATCTTCTTTGATTTTTTTGAGCATAGGCTGGGTGGCATTATAATCTTTAAGAAACAAAATAAACAAATTAGATTTACTGGCTAAAGAGAGGGGGGATTCTACTGTTCCAGAGTTTACTGATTTCAACAATATTTCCCCCCTAGAGCCAGAGAGGCACCTCTCCAGAATGAATCAGATCTGGTCTTGAGCCTTATATATAGTTCTTAAAGAGTTTTAAATTCTTATGGTTTGCTTTATTCTGCTTTGGTCTGATCTCAGTTTAGAACAGTGTGTCCATTTCTTAGCACAAAAGGATTCAACAAAGACTAACTGGAACACTTCTAGTGAAGGGCAACCATAATAATCAAAAGATCTAGGATTCTAGTATTTTAAAGAAGACTGTGAAATAATATGATAGCCATTAGCTACATTTACCTAAAGAAATACCTAAAGAAATATTTCCTCTGGAAACCCGATAATGAATCAATAATCTCAATACACAATGACTCAGGCTAACGTGATGATTATGAGAAACAAGGATGTATTTTGCTTATCAAACAAGCAAAATTGAGCTGATCACCTCACTAAATGGTGATCTTCTGTACGAGTCTGCTTTCCTTCCCCATTAAACATTGCTTTCCAACTTCAGGATGTCAAAATGGCAGTATTCATGCCCTATAATTTACAATATTTATATACCGCTTTTCTCACCCCTAGGGGGACTCAAATACTCAATAGTCCTGACACTCCTAGTAATTGTATTTATTTGAGTCATGTTTCCTGTGTTTTTTTAATGGGTGGGGAATAAGGTTTTGAATAGAGATTATTTTTATTAACTGACTAACACATTTTTTTACTGTGCCAGAGAGGATTCCAGGATCTGGACACCAATGAGTGATATAAGATAACTTTTCTGTGAGCATGTTGTTTTCTCAGTTTCAGCTTGCTCCAATATAGTCAGCTCAAGATGGTTTGGGTTACATATCCCATCACTTCCAGATAACATGACCAATAGAGAGTGATCATGGGAGATGGAATGCAAAATATAAGAAGGATATCACATTGGGGAAAGTAGATATAGATATTACCAAAAAGCAATAAAATAATATCACGTTGAGGAAAGCAGATGTAGATATCCCTGAAAAGCAATCAAATAGACATTTAGATTTCATACCTTAGGATATGAAATGCTGGCATTTTACTTTGATGGCTCTTGATGTGTGAGTACGAATAATTAAAATACCTGAAGGTTACAGCTGCCTTTCCATGACTCTGCTATCTTTCTGCATTGCCGTGGACATGCAACAGACTTTTTTTTTAAAAAAAAATGAATATCATGTCTCCGATGTAGCAAATTGCTCTTTATTTTAATAAGATTTTTTTTAAAAAAGTGAACATCATTTTAAAACCTGTCAAAGACAGCATGCAAAGATAAAAATAAAAGTGTCAGGACAAAAACAAACCCCTGTTCTTTTACTTCTTTCTTTTTCCTTTGAATTAATTTGTGCATCAGTCAAAAATCTGTCAGTGCATATGCAATATAAGTGACATGACTTAAGCTACTAAAAGCAGAGGAAAATAACAAATAGAACTAAATGCTGAGAAGAGAAAAGTGACAGCTATTATATGTATTCAGCTATAACAATACGCTCCAGAACTGATGAAGAAATGGTGACAGAACTGCCAATTATAATTGAGTGAAGTGTAAACAGAGATACAAAGTCTGCCAAGCAGAACTGCAACCAGGTGGCAATGCTCTACTTTCGACACACCCATCCGGTAGGTGTCAGAGCCCTCACCAAGCTGCTCAGGTTCTGTACAAGTCTGGCTCATTAACAGGCACAATTGTGGAGAAGATACCTTTCCTGGTTCAAAGATTGGGGCAGGTGAGGTCCTAAAGAAATAGATCTGAGACAAGCCAACTAGAACTGGATTCCTTGTTGCTCGGCTACATTCTAAAAGCATAAGGACACCAATTCAGGATCTTACTTCAAGGAACAAGTTTCAGAAACAAACAAGTATCCACCTTCATATTAGACAGTTTTTTCTATCCAAAAAATAAACTTGGTAAAACATGGGCCATGGATTGGAAAAATATAAGAGAAATGAGGAACTAGAAAGGCCCAGTTGATACCAAAACTGGCTTAATTATTGATTCATAATAAAAGACTGTTAAGAGGAGAAGATGTCATCCTCTCCATTTCCATTGCTCAGGTGCCAGAAAAGCAGCAACACATACAACAGGGAGGTATCAATTGACTTAGGGGAACTACAGGATTTTCAGAGTACAAGAAATCTTCAGAGGGGAAAAAAACTTTGAAAACTAACTCTTCTGAATTTATCTGGGAGTCCCAATGAGCAATATTATGCTTCCTTCTTCACACTTCTTCATATTCTTAGAATTATACTGAAAAACCATCACTGTAATATGCTTGATGCTATATTCTTTACCTACCTACATGGAGGCAAGTGACACTGAACTCAGAGGTGTTTACTTTTGGGTAGAGAAACCCAGAAGTATATACCTAGATTGCCCTGTTAAATATGGTCAATCAAGTTTGCAATTTTTGATAATATCCAGATTTTGGAAATGTAAGGTTTTTTAAAAATCTTTTTTTCTATAGTCACTGAGGGTGGCGCAGGAGAATCAGATTTGTGCTATGCTATTTAGCAGGTTTCTTTTTGGTAAACCAAGCATTTGCATGTTTTTGAACTGTTAGGTTGGCAGAAGCTGGGCCTAGCAGCAGGAGCTCACCCCACTCCCCAGATCCGAACTGCCAACCTTTCAGTCAGCAAGTTTGGTAGCTCAGCGGTTTAACCCACAGTGCCACCAGGGAGCCCTATAGACAAAATGGAAAACTATTAATATGCTGTATGGTTTCGCCACACTGAGAAAGATCTTCTGAGGCGAAGGGACTCTTCTAGGGAGGAATATTCATTTTGATGTGCCTTTCAGGTGTTTAGAAAGAGAAGGATCACTCAGGATGCATCTACATTATAGAACAAATGTAGTTTTATATGGCTTTAACTGACACAGATCATTGATAGGAAATTCTGACAGCTGTAGTTTAGGATTTCATTAGGATTTAATCAAGGTGGTCTGTTGAAACATTCACACCTAGCTCCAACAGACAAGAGTTCTTTGTCCCACCCTGGTCATTCCACAGATATATAAACCCATTTTCCTAGTTCCAACAGCCTCTGAGGATGCTTGCCATAGATGCAAGCAAAATGTCAGGAGAGACTGCCTCTAGAACATGGCCATATAGCCTGAAAAATCCTACAACAACTCATCATACATGTCTTTGCAACCGTCCTAGGATGCTTGCTGTACAGTTGATCCATGGAGTCCCACACCACCATCACATGATGCACATTAACAACTGTGATACAAGCATGCTCTGACATCAACAACACAGGAGGCTTCCCATGTTCTGCTGGGAACAAGGGGGCCAGGGTGTGCATGCAGGGGGAAGCTGTGCAGTGACACTTCCTTGTGTGTGATGGGGAAGCATCACTGCGGGTGAAGTGGAACATGTGGCACCAGGATTGCCCATGGATTCATCACAAATGCTAGTGAATCGCGTCACGCACCCTCATCAATGTGATGAGGTCCTTAGTGAGGCACTAGCACCCTTTGGAAGAGAAGGCTAAGGACCTTGTAAAACTGCATCTCATGTGATCCCATAGCACTGAGCTGTGGCAATTGAAATGATGTCAAACTTCCTTAGTTTTACAGTGTAGATGCACCCTAAGTATGACTATATGATTCTTAAAAAAATATTTTCTTCAACTGCTGGAAAGACAATTTACTTGTATTTCAGTTTTGGTCTAAGAACATCTCATGTAGTAAAATCAGCATTTCTACACAATAAATGGCAGCCCGTTTATGTGCCCTTCACACGATGCAATCTTCAACTCTGAAGTTGAGGCATTTTGCCATTTCTAAAATGTTGCTTTTCCCGACGATTCCTAAGCTGCTTGGAAATCAACTGGCAACTGCCCTGAGTCCCCTTGGGTAGATAGGGTGGGATATAAATAATAATAATAATAATAATAATAATAATAATAATAATAATAATTAAGTTCCCCATGTAGAGATGGGCAAAGTGGCCAATTTCCCAGGTGATGTTAATCCCTGTTGCCCACTTGTAAATAAAACAATGGCACCATGTGTGGGAGGAGCCAAAATGCCAATTTAACCAATTTTAAACCACTTTCTATGATTGCCAATGCAGAGGCTTGATTAAAAAACATGGTTAATTTTAAACCACTTACTATGATAACCAGTGCAGAGGCAGAGGGGAAAGATCATGATTAATTTAAAAATGCTTCCTACCTTCAGGGGTGATGGATTTTTTTTAAAAAAAGAAAAACAAATCTTGGAGGGACAATGGGAGGAAACATCTCTACCATGCAATGGCAAATCAAATGGATAGATCCCAAAGAAAGCAGAGGAAAGAAGAACATCCGATGGGGTAGGAAAACCAAACATTTAATTACAAAATTGACTGTTCCAAAGCATGGTGGCAAAAATCCAATCCTGGCCGCTTTTCTATTATCATGGCATGAAGTCCCAAGAATGGCACTCAAGGCATTTTCAATGGAAATCTAGATTCTTCACAGCTTGCCCTGAATTCTAAATTAAGTGATAACAATAGAAAAACTGAGTGCTAACTTGCAAGATTTGGTTTTGACCTATCAGCTACATCAATGGATTCATCCAGCTGAATAATAAAACTTTTTGTTTGTTGCAGTAGACTAAATCATTTATCACAGTTGCCTGGACAGTATACCTCAATAGATTTTTTTTCTCCAGCCATAGTTTTTATGTTAGCTGTTGCCAATGACAATGGCTAGTATTCTTCATTTTCCATTCTTAATTTGTCTAGCACTTCATGCTGACAATAAAAAAAATACTGAAAACACTAATAATGGCAAATTTCAAATATGTGAAAACACCCATTAAAGTCTGCAGGTGGAGTGATAACTTTCACATCTATACAGACAGATTATGGAAGGAGACACATTACCATCTTTGACAAGGGCTGTTGGATAGGCAGAATAAACCAGTTTTGTTCTAGTTTATTCTGATAATGGAAAAGCATTATCGTATGGGGTATCATAACACTCAGTAGTGTATGCATTGTCTGTAGGGTGTATATGTGAGTGGCACATATAGACTTTAAAATAAATAACTTGTTACATGCTCCTTTTTTCTCCAATTCTAATGGTCTGTAGACGAACACATAAAGAAGTGAGGAATAAGTGTAGAGATTGATAGTATGATGATATATGATAATTTTCTTTTACATTTTTTCAAGAAACATAATGTAGGAAAGTTATGCTAATAGGCATCATCACCATAATTGGGAATTTAAATGCACAAAAGTTAGAAAATGAGAATGGATGAATCCCCAAGCTGTAGTGATTTCACAACTAGTAATGTGTATGTGACTATCTGTTCTTAAAAAGAATGAATAGCACAGACATTTATATTCTCATATTTTTGTATAAAGGTGTTTTACTACTTCTAAGATAGACAAAAATAATGAAAGTGGTTATATTTTCTTGACATCTCAGTCCTGACCATTTAGAATTTTGCAGTGAGCTTTTTTAAAAAAATAAATGTTATTGTGTAAAGGTGGTAGATGAAATGCAAAAGAAAGAGAAAAATTCAAATACATATAATACAAATTTATCTGCCCATGAAACCCACCCTGTCCCCCCACTTGTGAACCACCACCCATGACGTCCAACACCACTCAATGTGAAACTAATATCTCATTAAAAACCACCCATATACAAGGTTTGAATGAAAAGTAATGCCTCCACCTTCGTAACTCCTCAACAGATGGCAGTACTGGTATGCGGCAGGTACTGGCTTGTTCAGTAGATTCTCCTCTAAATTTCCATTTTGGCAGGAAGCCTTAGCATTGAACAGTTGTGTTGTTAAAATGCAAAGTATGGAACACTGCACAGACGATCAGTCAATGCGACGTAAGCAACGTGCAGTCATTGAATTCTTGACAGCAAAAGGTGTCACCCCAAAGGATATTCATCAGAGAATGCAAGCTGTTTATGGTGATTGTGTTGATGTGAGTACTGCAGGTCATTGGGTGAGTAAGTTTAAAGATGTTGCGGTGGGAACATCTGACTTGCATGACAAACAAAGAGTTGGAAGTCCTGTGACAGCAACCACTGAGTTTCACAAGCAAAAGGTTGACAGATTGATTCAGGACAATTGTTGTATCACTCAGAGAGAAATTTCAAGCATAATCGGCATTTCAAAAGAACTTGTGGGTAACATTATTGCTTTGCTTGGCTATCGGAAGATCTGTGCACAATGAGTACCCAGGATGCTGACATCTGAAATGAAAGCACACAGATTTGAAATTTGCCAGGAACTCTTCTCGCATTATGAGAATGAAGGTATCTGTATCCGTGCCCTGCTCACCCCACCAGCTCAATAGATATCTTGAGCAATGATTAATTGATTGGCCCCAAAGAAATGGGAAATCAATGTCTCCATTTGATGTTGGATGTTTGTCTTATGTCTGTTATGTCTGCTTTTTATTTAATTTAAGTTTGTTAAGTTATAATTCAAATTTATTTGTTGGGTTGTATAAATTTTGTTAGCATGGATGTATTGTTGTATTCGGGCATTGAATGTTTGCCTTTTATGTTTGGAATCCGTCCTGACTCCCTTTGGGGAGATAGAGTGGAATATAAATAAAGTTTTATTATAAGGTGACGCGTTTCTCCATTCAATTGTGACAGGAGACGAAACATGGGTATACCATTACGACCTGGAGACGAAGTGTTCGTCTATGGAATATCAACACAAAGATGTGCCCCAGAAAAAGAAATTCAAGACACAGCTCTCAGCTGGAAAAATTATGGCAACGCTGTTCTTGGATGCAGATCGTGTTATCCATGTTGATTTCCTTGAACGTGGATCAAAAATAAATTCAGAGCATTACATCACAATGCTGTGAACTTTGAAACAATGGCCAACAAGGGTCCAAAAGGGAAATGTTTACCTGCAGCATGACAATGCCAGACCACATACTTCACATGCCACCACAGCAGAACTTCAGAGACTGTATCTCACTACCATACGGCATCCTTCATACAGTCCAGATTTAGCACCGTCTGACTTCCATCTGTTTCTGATAATGAAAGAAGATCTCTGGGGACATCATTATGCTTCTGATGAAGATGTTGAGAGAACTATGAGACGATGGTTGTGGAAACAGAGTGTCGACTTCTTCCTTGATGGCTTCAGAAAACTTGTTCATCGTTGGCAGAAATGTATCCAATTGTCTGGTGATTATGTGGAAAAGTGAATAGTGGTAGTTAAAGAGAACATTCTAAGGATTATTTATGTGTTTGATTTATTAAAATATTCCCATCCAAACCCAAGTAATGAACGTGGAGGAATTACTTTTCATTCAACACTTGTATTTATGGTAATAAATTCCCATTGAAGCAACTTTAAATTCTACATTTGTCATCCTTTCTAAGTATTCAAATGCAGGCCTCCATTTAACCCACTGGTTTAACCCACTGCACGAATGGGTTCCATAGGTGGAACCACTTTAATTGGACCCTCTCCCCCCCAAAGAAAATACAGATATATTCCAGGTTTATGTGCTTTCTTGATGCATATGAATTCACCTCGGGCATGAGACCTCTTCCCATGCCAGGAAAGTATGCATGCAGAGGGAAATTTCTGCTATAGGCATCGATGTGTGGACATAATTTTAATACACATCCAGGTCTCATGCCATGATTTGCCCCCTTATATTTATCAATGTGAGAGGGATAGAGGCTGTGTCAACCAATCTTTTTCAGACTCACTTCAGTAGGGCATGGTTTGGACTGAGAAAGGGATGGAAAAACAAGGTACAGCTTAACCATTTTCAGTTATCACTTTCCTTGAAATTACTCCTTCAACTTTTTTTCTCATTTCTCTCAGGATTCTATGGAATATTTATCTTGTACATATGAATCTGGATCATAGCAATGATGAAAGGAGTTGAATGGGGAGACAGGGACAAAGAGACTGGCATGAGAAAATATACATCTGTTATGCCCTTTGGAGATCTGTAAAATGGAAATCTGTTTATATATATATATATATATATATATATATATATATATATGCAATGTAATAGAAATAAGTCATATAAAAATAAAAGGGAAAATTGAAAGTTCCATTTCAAACACTTTGGTATCAGACTTTACTCTAATTTGTTCTGATGTGAGTCTGATACACACACACACAATGTATTGTCATCATCCACTGGAATACATATTTATGCAATTTTCTTCCACAGCAATAAAGAAAGCAATGCAGATCAAACAGTCCAGATGGCTGAAAAATAACTCAGGCCTCTACCATGTGAAAGATAGGGTCACGCTGGCTGGGAGAATTCTGGGAACAATGGTCTAAAATAGAATCTTTTTCACATTCTGGTAGTGGGTAATGGTCATTCATAATATTTATACTTTTTAATAGTGCTTTTAAAAAACTTTATCACATATGATGAAGAGCTGAAAATATTTTTATAAATATGTATACATTCTTGAAATGTATTTACAAATATAAATGCATCATTCTGAAATCTGTTGCATGCTTTTCTTCTGTTACATTGGTCCAGGAGATTCATTGTTTCCAGACCTGCTGCAGGGAGTTCATTAAAAATGTTTTCAAAATGCCTTGGTTTGGTGACTGATTTCAGATTTTGCTCAAAGTTCTAATTTACTTGAAATGTATCATAACACTTACAAAACTAGGCAGTTGTGAAATAGCTAGCCATTTCCTCTACTGCCATTCAATTTAACATGTTGATGATGAAAATGTATTTCATTCTCAACCTAAACACAATGAAATCGATGCCAGATAGTTTCCAAATCAAAATGTGCAATAATGAACCTTGCATTGCGGTTACAGATTTTAGTTAAGTAGATAAATGACCTGTTTCTTAGCATTCCAGTAGGCTGTATTGATTTCATAGATGTTAATATGATCCAAGTCATGTATAACTTTCATCAAACCTTGCTTATGCCAAGTACTTGCAGCTAACAAAAGTTTGTATAATTTATTAGTTACAAATTACTTGTAACTTCAGCTGTGAATGTTGTCTTGTTATTCCTTCAGTCCCTGGCCTTTCCTTCAGCACAAATATGACAGTGGAAAATCCAATAAACTTTTCTTTCCATTTCTAGGTACACTTTCATGTTTTATTTTACAGAACACTCAGAGGTAACTTGTTATACTTTTATTTTAGAAGAGAATCAAATAAAAATTAAATATGTTGGCAAGATTTTTTTTTTATCATAGTCACAACTATTATCAATTAATTTCTGGTCTACTAAACTAAGAGTGAGCAGTACTAATAGCTTCTCTTTCCTCTCAAATTGTACATACCATGGAATAAATCCATTTTGTTCTCTTGTGAGATTAAAAGGGATTGTGGGATTTGGAATAGATGATGTTATCCAATACACAAATATGATATGATTCTCTGTCTATATTCCAAGGTTTCTGGCATTCCAGTACACAGTGATATTATTATAAACATCGTGCACTGCATGGCAGATGAGCAGAACCCTGGCTTGGATTATTTTTTATCAAGCAATATATTTCCAACTTGTGAAATGGGCAATGATATTACCATCCACCTGGTATTTTGGAGACCACCAAAATACCAAACTTAATACATCTCAGGATGTTATATTAAGCAAAACCTCTGGATGCTGTAGTGATGGATAAAATAACGAAGTCCTCAATTTTTTTGTTGGAGTCCAACATATAAGGGGGCACATTATTCATTACTCTGCTCTACATACTAGAGTACCCAAGCATTTGCACTAATTCTTTTCTTTTTATGATCCTTTTGCCAGGAGAAGTGAATGCAGTGACAACTCCACATTTCATATTCATGATTTTTGAAGTGAAAACATTGCCACAGCTTTGTTGGCTTACACAGAAACGGATTTTGATCCATATGCTATAATTGTGGACAGGACTTATTGCATGCCTCTCATCCCTATCCTAGATAACATTTGAGCATTATTTTGCAACACATCATTTCATAGTGATGATGTTTCAGATTGGTAAGCATTTTGTTTTCCTTACAGTTCACTGGGATTATATTATGTTTGAATTATGGTGACAACAAAATAGTAAATGGTAGGAACCTTCCTCTTTGAGCAGCTTTCCTGTAATTTCTCAACCAAACAAGGGAGGGAAACAAACAGGCATAATGCCATGCTATAATACAAATGATCCAGCCTTACAGGTTTTGTAGTAGCTGCTATGTTGACCACTACAAGTTCTGTAGGGCTGGATAATTTATGTTATAGCATTGCATTATGCCTGTTTGTTTTCCTCCTTTTTAACCTGATGAAGGATTAAATATGAGGCCAGTCCGGAGCAGAAAGGCTCCAAATGGTCCTGGAGGTGACCACACACACCTTCCTGAAGCTGTTGCAGATTGGAATCTAAAACAATCCAGATGGTCTAAGACTGTACAGGCCCCACTGAACCATCAATAATAAATAATAATAAACTTTATTTATACACTGCCACAATCTCCCCAGAGAGACTTGGGGAAGCTCACAAAAGCACTATGGGGTGCCACACATAAAATAGAAATACATAAACATAAAAACAGCACAACATACATTTAACCAAATACAAGCCAATAGACAACATCATCAAATGATAAAATTTTCAATTTAAAATGCAGTAATATCTGCAAATAAACTGGTCATCTTGAACACAACTAAAATGCCAGAGTAACAATTAGTCCTCACATGTAGCCATAGTGGACTACTCAGGGTCAAAGGCCAAGTTTTTAGGGTTGAGAGTGGGGGCTAACTTATTCTCTCTAGGGAGAGCATTCCAGAGTAGGGGAGCCACCACTGAGAAGGCCTTCTCTCTTATCCCCATCAACCATACCTGAGATGGTGGTGGGATTGAGAGAAGGGTCTCCCAAGCAGATCTCAGATCCCACACTGGTTCATAAAAAGAGATGCAATCTTGAAGATAGGTTGGACCTGAAGCATATAGGGCTTTATAGGTAATAACCTGCACTTGTATTGGGCCTGGAAACTTGTTGGAAGCCAGTGGAGCTGCTTTAATAGAGGTGTAGTATGCTCCCTATAGCTAGCCCCGGTTTGTAATCTGGCATCTGATTTTTGCACTAACTGTAGTTTCTGAGCCATCTTCAAAGGCAGCTCCATGTAGAGTGCTTTACAGTAGTCCATTCTAGATGTAACTAAAGCATGGGCCATCATGGCCAAGTCCAGATTTTTGAGATACGGCCACAGCTGTCACCCAAGTTTTAACTGTGCAAAAGACCTCCCGGCTACCGCCAACACCTGAGCTTCAAGCATCAGTGATGAGTCCAGGAAAACCTCCAGACTGTGGACCTGTGTCCTAAGGGGGAGTGTAACCCCATCGAGCACAGGTTACCAGCCTATACCCCCATGTAATTGGCCCCATGACTGACCAGGAGGACCCCTGTCTTATCTGGGTTAAGCCCTAGCTTGTTGGCCCTCATCCAGTCCATCACAGCTGCCAGGCACTGGTGTAGGATCTGGGGAGCTTCCTTGGAATGATATGCAAAAGAGTAGTAGAGTTGTGTGTCATCTGCATAGAAATGGCACCCAAATTTAAAATTCAGGATTACCTCTCCAGCAATTTCATGTAGATGTTGAGAAGCGGGGGGGGGGGGGGGGATAGAACTTTGCAGCATCCCACAAGACAATGGCCAGGGATCCTAGCAGATGTCCCCCAGCATCACCATCTGGGAAAGATCCTCCAGGAGGGAGCAGAGCCACTGCAACACAGTGCTCCCAAGACCTATTCCGGAGAGCTGACCCCAAAGGATACCATGGTTGATGGTATCAAAAGCTGCTGAGATGTCCAAGAACCGGCAGGCATACCCTGTTTAGTTCTCTGCTTACTGTCGCTACTCATGGCCAGCTGCAAAGATCTATGTCAGCTCCTGACAATTGTAAGTGCCTTGTGGTATGACATTGAGAGAGGTATCTGAATGACCAGAAAATAAGGAGCCCCTAGTCTGGATTGTTTTGGTCTCCATTGTGTCAATTTATTTTAATTCACCAGTTTGGGTGGAAAAAGTGGACAGGGTAAGATTTTGCCCCTTCCCCAGTTTTCCCAGGACTTTCCCTTCAAAATGTTAATTATTATAAGATTATTAGCATCATCCTATTTCACCAGCCTCTATTTTATATAATGTAAACCATATGACAAGCTTTTCTTTATCTGCTTATAGCAGACTCTTGGGCCTAATTAAAAAAAGGATATGGAGGCAAATGTTTATGATAGTGTTAATGATGGTGGTGTGACTCACTCTCTACTCTATTTCGCTTATGGTGCAAAGTATAATAATGTTTCATCTGAAGTCAACATCTTGAAATTATTGCAGAACTTTAGGCAGAGGGGCACTTTACTCTGACCTCTATTGTTCATGATAATCCATCAAACACAACAGGAAACTCGACTGGAATATCAACTGCCTCATTCTTTCATGTATTCTAGCGTTTAGAATAAGCAATGCTTCTTTGTTCTCCATAGCTAAGATGGCTATGCTGTGCTTTCTTCCATGTTTCTTCAGCTGGCAACTTCATAGTATTGTTATCTTCTATAGCATATAATGGTTGGAATCCTCATGATTACTTTGAACCAGATTATACCCATTCAGATTATACACATGTGTATTTTTCTGTTTGTTTGCTTTGTTCTGTTAGACTGGTTGTTCTGACACGACAAATAAATAAATACCCATTCAAACACTTGTATGGCAAATGAACATTGAAGGTAAATTCTATTGATTTAGTGAGCCAATGGCAGTTGGGACTAACAGAATTATGAGCAATGAATAATTACACTTTTCATAAATACTAAGTAATAAAGTTTCCTAAAACCCATCTTTGAGAAAATGAGAGAATACCATACTTTATTAAAGATTGTTGTTAGCAAGCATGGTTGATGAGAATGTGAGAAATGTTTCTCAGTGGCTGTCCCTAGACCTTGGAACTGTCCTTCTATCAGTAGTAGGGGTGTGCATAACTAAAAACAAAACCTACCTCATTTCTCTTCAAGAAAATCAAGCAACCCCTGTTTTGATTCTAAAGTATTTTGGAGAAATTGTAGGGGTCCATGTAGAAACTATTATGACATTCCAAAAAGTCATTAGTTTTTCGTTATGTTATTCACACACTTGTGCCAATGGGGACACTAACGAGGCTCTGCCTTCCCACAGTTTAAGGACTATTGTGATGAAACTTGCTACAATCATAGCAGACATTTATTACCCTAAGCACCCCAAGTTTCAGAATGTTTTGCTCATCCATTGACTTTTAGGATATTTTACAAATTTTGGTGAACAACTTTTTTTTAAAAAAAAATATGAACTAGCCCCTTGAAGTTCGAAATTATGATAACCAGGAGTTGGGTCTTACCTATTGACCTCATTGGAACATCGGCTGAATTGTCAAGAAGATCGATCTGGTACTCAACTAAAACACATCTTTGTTCCCTCTCTCTTCTTGTCAAATGGTAGAAAGAATGAAAGAGCCTCAGTTGTCTTTGCATGTAGTAATGAAGTCATTATTTGGACTCAGCCAGTTTTGCAACTATGACTGAAAGCATCTGGTTGCTCTCTTCTTGTTAGCATGAAGGAGGAGGCAGGAGAAAGGAAGGACTGAGACCATTGATTGCATGGATGTTGGAGAGCACTGGATTTACAACTACTGTGCCTTCTCCAGATATGGAAGCACCAGGAAGAAATATGCGCTCTGAAACAGGCTTGCATGCATGGATGTGGTCCCAAGAGGAACTCAGCCAATGCTTCAAAATCTCAATTATTTGCCCACCTTTGTATTCATTTGGTTCTGTTGGGGGTGTACATGTTTTGTGGTATGTGTGTATGTGTTTTCTTAGTACAAGCTGTTTCACATTGCTGGTTGGAAAGCAAACAAATGTGAACGTGCTATATGCCAATGCTTTAATTTGTTATGATTGCATAATACTTCACCAGTAGAGTGAAGAATACGTAAGTAATGAAAACATTAGCTGTCATTCAGAGGGTGGAAATAAAGTACTTTCCAAGTGCTCCATCTGAAAGATCATCTTAGTCTCAGATGGCAAAGCAAAAGAAGAAATTAATTGAAGGGAAACTAGCTTTTCTAAAAAGCAGATGTGGCAGGCAATGTTGAAGAAATGTTGACGAGACAGTACAAGTTTTTAAAAAGTTGAGAAGCAGCGTGGATTGCCAACAATGGCCTATTTCATGCTTCTGATCAGAAAGTCAGTGAGACAGCAGAATTATGAATAAGAGAAGGCTTGTGTTTCGTTCCTTGTGTTCTGCACCCTGCTGGGAACAATAAAATGGTGGTGGAACTGCTGCTGTCCACTCCAGGACCATGAAACATTTGGTGATAATAGCATCATGTTTGAAGCAGTCACACTGGAATATGATGGAAAACCTGTCACTTCCACTTTTCTACAATATTGGTTTTTTTAAAAAACCATCTTAAATAAAGGATGTGCAAATATTTGCAAATACTTCCAAAATGAACTGAAAAATTATCTCCCATTCCCATCAGCCAAATTCAATAAGTTCAGGTGTTCTCAGCATGAAGAAGAATTTTTATACCAGCCTGCTGTGCACCTGCTAAGGATAAGGAACCTGTCATTAAAAAGGCATGGCAACCCTAATTTAGGGATGTAATTCTTGCTAATTTTGTTTTGTAAGGAAACAACTAGTAATTTCAGCAGTTTTCTTCCTGCAACAAAAGCTTTGAAGATTGCAGTTTTGAAATACTGTTCACTTCCAGGATTTCTCCTGTGCAAAATTTTCTCATGGTATATTTTTGGTAGAAAACAGTGATTTCTTTACCAAAAATGTAATGTTAAAAATGTTGTTGCCAAACCAAAAATACATTGTATAAATCTTACATAGAATAAGACCCAAACTGCAAAAATCCTTCAAGATTTCCTGAAACTCAAGAAACATTTTTATTCCTTTAAATATTTTAAAATATTTTTCCATTCATGCTCTATTTCAGCATTACAATCTCAAAATACATAATGATTCAAGAAATATGTCAGTTTCAGTATTCCTCTTAGGCAAAAATGTCATTTGAAAATTCATTGGAAGTATATACAAAGAGCTTTCTTCCTGCTGCATTGTGGGTGGATGATCATTCGGTTTTAATTTACCCTACATTAGGATTTCTAAATTATATTATTTTTTATCCTGAATATAAAGAAATCTGCAAATTGAAAATTGCAAGTGCATACTATGGATGGAAATGTTGCTTTGTGTATGCCTTTTGGAAATGTGAGTGATCTGGAAAACACACAGTATTTTAAATGCACTGTGAATTACTTATCGCTTCCTCTCTTCCTTCCATCCTTCCTTCCTAAAGTCTATCTCTTAGACAATTGGAATGGTTTCTGGACTCATGTGATTTGCAAACTCTAACACAAAGGTTGTTGTAGGTTTTCCGGGCTATATGAAAGCCTTGACAATACATCTAACACAAAGCTTATGACACTCTGGCTGAATAGGTTTGCTTTGATGAGTTTTGTTGAGAGTCTTTCTTGAAACTGTTTGACCATTTTTGAGTAGCTCTGCAAAAATATTCATGGCTATCTAAAACATGCATATCCCATTCAGAATTAGCTATATATATATATATATATATATATATTTAATTCTTTCCACCATCATTCCGCAAAACATAAAGGGAGGTTGGTCCATGTCATTTTAAGGTTTATACCATGGCAGTATTTCATCAAGAGAATCTGATTTTTTTCCCTCAAATCAAAGTGAACATCAGGGTTTGTGAAGGCCAATGTCAGGAGAAATCAACTACAAAACTTAAAACGTTCAGTCTCTTGACAATCTCCCTTAAACTGATTTCATGCTCTATAAAAAAGAAAAGAAAGAAGAGGGAAGGAAGGAAGAGCTTCCCTCTATGTCTATACAAATAAAATTTAGAAATATTGTGATTTGGACTGGTTTAAAAAACAATGAACATGTGCCCATTCTATCTTTCTTTTGCTTTTCTCCATGCTATTGAAAGAGCCAGAAAGACCAACTTCTTTTGTAGCCTAAGATATTTTGTTGCACAGTGACTCCCTCACAGCTGGCAAATTACACATACAGTAATATTTAAAAGGACGTGCACACTTTGTATCCATATTTACTAGCACTTTACAGCTTTGAAATGACTTGGAAGGCTTTCATAATTAATCACAAATGGATTGCATGTTGCAATTCATCCATCGTTTTCAAATACGTAACAAAATTGTTATACGATGGCAATGACTGAAAAACCTCAGCAATGTTCTCCCTGGGAAGGATTGCAAAGTTTAAATGATAAAATTATGCTTTATTGCAAAGCATCCTATGAAGTTTTACCACTCTTCTTTTTTCCCTGCAGCTCTACTGCCTATTGTGCCAGTTCAAAGCCTATTTCAGGATACATGGGGTGAACGTAGGTGGCTTCTAGGCAACCAGCTCTGTGCCATCTTTTCATTCTCCAAATATAGCAAGGTATTAAATTCTCAAGTGGAACCACCATGCTTTTAAAACTATCAACATAATCTAGTCAGAGTTAATAACTTCCTTGTGCCATTAGAATAATAACAACGACTGTTGCTGCTAATACTACAGCTTAATTTAGGGTGCATCTACACTATATAATAAACAGTTTGATACAGCTTAAACTGTCATGGGTCACTACTTCAGAATCATGGGAGTTGTCGTTTTACAAGGACTTGGGCCTCCTCTGCCAAAATGGTGTCAAATTGCATTAGTCCTATTGTGAAGGTGCACCCTTGGTCTCTGCTATCAGAAAGCGTTCCAAAACTCTGAGGCATGTATTATTAGGATTCTGCCACAAACCAGAGGAGCATTTGACTGAAAAGTAAGATATGAATATTCTAAATATAAAAGCAAGAATTTGAAAACTACTTTTCAGCTAAAGGAAGCCCATTCAAAAGTTTTACAATTTTACTGTGAACATTCCTTAGAGGAATTTTAAAGAAACCATTTTCTAAGTGAGTTTGTTCTGTATCATTGCATTTCCAGCTTTCCTGGGCTAAAACTCACACAGTAGTCTACAGAAAAAAAGCATTTAAAAGTGACACAAAAGATTGCAATTTATGTCTTCCAAGTATCTATTCTTACCTTTATATACTGCATTTGGCTTCACTTTCACATTTGCCATTGAATCTTGTTTGAGATTGTTACTGCATTTGGCTTTGCTGTTATTATGTAGCAGGTGTGGATTTGATTTCAACTATAAGGTTCATGATAAATGCCCATCTCTTGCACTCTAACACTGAAGGAAGTGACATAAATGTTTTCCACAGTTTGCAGTACTGCTGCTTTCTTCTTGCTTTTGAAAGTCACAATCGTGATCTGGATGCTTTCAAAATAAATAAGTTAGAAGTGTATTGGATAGCTTGTAAATAACATGAAAATGTGAAAATTATTCTAGAAGAAAAGAATACATGGTGCATCAGATGTCTGGTACTCAGAGTTTGCCTTCTAACAATCAATCCTGGATGAGTATCTTTTATATGAAATGCTTTGGACACAAAGTATTGTGAAATTTGGATTTTTGAGGATATAAAAAATATGCATATATAAAATGAGATATCTTGGGAATGGGATCAAAGTGGTCCCTTTGGTCCCATTTCCAAGACATTTCATATACACTTTATACATATATTTTGGAGGTAATTTTGCACACAATATTTTTAATAATTACATAAATGAAGCAAAGTTTGTGCATATGAAACCACCAGAAAGCAAAAATTTACTATCACTTGTGAATAATTTTGGACAGTTGGGTATTTTGGATTTCAGAATTCCAGGTGGGGTATACTCAATCTGTAATAGTTAACTCTCTTTTACTTCAACAGACATTGAGATAAAATAGTTTTAAATTAACTTGGAGATTTTTTTTTTTTACAAAAATCTTTTTTATATTATCTCGGGAAAGTTGAAGTGCATGGAGGGGGAGATGGGAACAGTAGCAACAGTAATAACTCTGGTAATATTAGGGCTATAAGCATGGACATTGGTGACAGTGTGCCACCTATGAATTACTACTTACAGGAATATTTATTTATTTATTTATTTATTTATTTACATCACTTATATCCCGCCCATATCAGCCCGCAGGTGACTCAGGGCGGTCTACATATCGGCACAATTCGATGCCATCAATACCATACAAAAGCAAAAACAATTAAGTGCATTTAGACAAAAAAGACAGTGCAATAACAATTTAAAAAGAGCTATATCCTCTCAATCCAATCCTCATCCGTTTCATCGTCTTGGCCGTTCCTGGGTCATTTTCCATCTCAAGCTTGACTATTCCGGGGTTCCGAATGCCTGCTCGAAGAGCCAGGATTTATTCTCTTACAAAAGGTCAGGAGGGAGGGGGCTGATCTAATATCCCTAGGCAGCGAGTTCCACAGCCGAGGGGCCACCACAGAGAAGGCCCTGTCTCTCGTCCCCGCCAAGCATGCTTGCGAAGCAGATGGGATTGAGAGCAGGGCCTCCTCAGATGATCTTAACTTCCTGGAGGGTTCATAGGAAGAGATGCGTTCAGATAGGTAGGCTGGGCCAGAACCGTTTAGGGCTTTATAGGCTAAAGCCAGCACTTTGAATTGGGCCCGGTAGCAAACTGGCAGTCAGTGGAGCTGGCGCAGCAGAGGAGTTGTGTGCTCCCTGAGCGCTGCTCCTATTAACAACCTGGCTGCTGCATGCTGGACCATTTGAAGCTTCCGGGCCGTCTTCAAAGGCAACCCCACGTAGAGCGCGTTGCAGTAATCTATGCGGGATGTAACCAGAGCGTGGACTACCGTAGCCAATAGGG
Source organism: Anolis sagrei (assembly GCF_037176765.1). Classification (NCBI taxonomy): domain Eukaryota; kingdom Metazoa; phylum Chordata; class Lepidosauria; order Squamata; family Anolidae; genus Anolis; species Anolis sagrei. Next base: position 56,552,246 of record NC_090023.1, on the reverse strand, counting down.
CTGGGCGGTTTCATTTCGTTAATTCGTAATTCGTTAAAAATTCGGTTTTTTTGTTAACGAAGCGATAACGAACCATTCTGGAGCAGCTTAAAAACGAAACAAATTTTTCAATTCGTTCCGTAAATGCTTTGTATTTCGTTATGTATTCGTTTCGTTATTGGTTTGAGGTCATTTCGTTATTATTTCCGCATGTCTGGGGCAAGTTTTATAGTTGTTTTTTGTTTAATTAGTGAAAAAAAATTATAATATCACACCAACAGTCAACAACAGAGGGAGAAGGAAGCTTCAGAAGTTCCCCCTGTCCCATTTGGAGGTTTTATAGCGTATTGCGTGGTCGCGTCCGCCATTAACGAATCGATTCGTTATTGTTTCATTATTGTTTCGTTATTGTTTTGTAATTTTTTTACCATTTACAAAATTTCGTAAATATCGAACTTTTTTTAAAAAAAAATCGGAATTCTTTTAAATATCGAAACGCAAAAAACCCCAAAAAACGAATCGATTTTAGAAACAAATTTTTCCATTGTTACCCAGGCCTAGTAGCCAAGTCAGACTTCCCAAGGTACGGGCGCAGCTGGCGCACAAGTTTTAGTTGTGCAAATGCTCCCCTGGTCACCGCCGAAACCTGGGGTTCCAGGCTCAGCGATGAATCCAGGATCACACCCAAGCTGCAAACCTGCGTCTTCAGGGGGAGTGTAACCCCATTCAGCACAGGCTGTAACCCTATGCCCTGTTCGGCCTTTCGACTGACCAGGAGTGCCTCTGTCTTGTCTGGATTCAGTTTCAATTTGTTAGCCCTCATCCAGTCCGATACAGCGGCCAAGCACCGGTTCAGGACCTGAACAGCCTCCTGAGTAGTAGGTGGGAAGGAGTGACAGAGTTGGACATCATCTGCGTACAAATAACACCGCACCCCGAAACTCCGGATGATCTCCCCCAGCGGCTTAATGTAGATGTTAAACAACATGGGGGACAGTATAGAACCCTGCGGGACCCCACAAGACAATGGTTGTGAGGTCGAGCAGTTGTCCCCCAGCAACACCTTCTGGGTACTATCCTCTAGGAAGGACCTGAGCCACTGCAAAACAGTGCCACCAAGGCCCATTCCCGTGAGGCGTCCCAGAAGGATACTGTGGTCGACGGTATCGAAGGCCACTGAGAGGTCCAGCAGAACCAACAGGGACACACTCCCCCTGTCTAGCTCCCGGCACAGATCATCCACTAAGGCGACCAAGGCTGTCCCGATACCATGTCCCGGCCTAAAGCCAGACTGTGCCGGATCCAGATAATCCGTGTCTACCAAGAATACCTGGAGTTGTGAGGCCACCACACATTCCAGGACTTTGCCCAAAAAGGGGAGATTGGAAACAGGCCGATAGTTGACGAATTGAGTGGGGTTCAGTGATGGTTTTTTCAACAGCGGTTTTATTACAGCTTGTTTTAAGCTCGCTGGAATTTTGCCTTCCCGAAGGGAAGAATTAACCACCACCTTCACCCACTCGGCCAATCCCCCTCTGGCCTCCTTTAGAAGCCAGGATGGGCAGGGGTCTAGGATGCATGTGGTTGCCCTCATTCCTCCAAGTATCTTGTCCACATCCTCGGGTTTCACCAATTGAAATGAATCCATCAAAATCGGACAAGCAGGTGCTCGTGTTACATCCTCAGAGACCACCGTTAACATGGTATCCAGGCCAGAACGGATCAAAGCGACTTTGTCTGCAAAGAACCGAGCAAATGCTTCACAGCGGGTCGTCGAGTTGTCAGGGTTCCCATCCGGAATGGTGGGATTTAATAGACATCTGACAACTTGAAACAACTCAGCCGGACGGTTCTTTGCGGATGCAATATTGGCCGCAAAGAAAGATTTTTTTGCCGCCTTTATTGCCGCGGCATATGCCCTTAGAAGGGCAACAAACCGTGTTCGATTTGACTCGCTCGGGTCCGAATGCCACACGTGCTCTAGTATCCTCTTCCTTCGCTTCATCGCTGCCAGCTCCTCGTTGAACCAAGGAGCTGGTTTAGCTCGGCTACTTGAGAGCTGACGTTCCGGAGCAATTGTGTCTATTGCCCTAGTCATCTCCCCGTTCCAGAGGGACACCAGGGCATCAATAGGATCACCAACCGAGGTGGCAGGAAAATCCCCAAGAGCCGTCAGGAATCCATCTGGATCCATAAGTCTCCTAGGGCGGACCTTCTTAATGGTCCTCCACCCCTGCAGAGGTTATGGGGTGCAGTGAGTCTAAACCTGATCAGGTGATGATCGGTCCATGGCAACAGAGTAATAGATAACTCCTCAATACCACCACTGTCCTCCCATCCCTGGCAGAAAACCAAATCCAAGGTGTGTCCTGCACTGTGAGTAGGGCCAGATACCATTTGGGACAGCCCCATGGTTGCCATGGAAGACATGAAGTCCTGAGCCGCTCCTGATAGGGTGGCCTCGGCGTGGACGTTGAAGTCCTCCAGCACAATAAGCCGTTGAGACTCCAATATAAAACACAGGAAGTTACCATATAATCTGTTAAGCTATTGTTCAGTATTATCAAATCTTACTGCCTGTGGCTTTGTGACAGAAGTTTTAATCCTCATATTTCCTCATATTCACAATGGGTTCAACTATATGATTGTTATGGAATCATGGAAATTGCACTTTTTATCAGAAAAGGCTAAATACCTCAATAGGGAAAGAATTTCTAAGCCTAGAAGCAAACATCAAAAAGGACCTCCCCATTTTTCTTACCAAACAGTAGAGGCATGTTGTTTTGGATCAGCCTCTATGGTTCATGGAGCCTGGGAGGTTTATGAAAGAGATACCCTTAAGATAAGCTTAGGGTAGGATTCCTTTCCGGTAAAGGGTCAGCTGGAAAATGCTTGGACTGTTCTCAGAGCACAAATGATTTGCCCAAAGGAAGTTTGTGGGCATTGTCTCATGGTAGACACCTGGCTTTAGCTGAACCTGCATCAAGTTACTCCATCCATCTCATTCCTTTCACCCCCAAAATAAATGATATAGGACCTAGGCCAGGCATCCTCAAACTGTGGCCCTCCAGCTGTTTGAGCCTTCCTGACAATTGAACAAGTTCATTAGAGTTTCTGGGAGTTTTTGACCCCAACAGCTGGAGGGCTGCAGTTTGAAGATGCCTGATCTAGACAAAATAAAGTGGCCCTTATCGATCTAAACTTTGTATCCAGTCTTGTTATTTCAGGACCTGTAATGAAAAACATCTAGCTAATTGCAAAAATGGGAATGCCATTGCAACCTTTTATTTGACAAGCCCCACTTGAGCAAAATGTTGACTCAGCTCTACTGTAAACAGCTTTAGCTGTTCTGTTGTGGAAGAAAACAGCAACAGATGGATACTTCTGTCAAGTTTGCTTCTGATAAAGGTGTTGAATTTGCGCACCTATATTCATTCCATCTTACTGACATATTGCTCAAAAACATTTTGAAAAATGTTTAAGGTGCAATTCTAGTACAGATTTTCTTATTTGCATGCAAATCTGTTGTTTTGCATACTTTAAATCAAAATACATATTTCCCATTAATATGTGAATTTTAAAAATGCACAGGTTTTTGGTCAAATTGTCATAATTTAATCAAGATTTCAGGACACAATGACCTATCAGTTTAGGATTAATTTCGGAAAGTTTGTATTCAGTAACCTTCCTATGAAACAAACCCAGTTACATCCTTATTTATCCCTACAGTAGCTACTAGATAAGTGTATTTGGTTTACTATTGAACAATCTGCTTATGTAAAATATGTTATGCTTTTTTTTTAGTGAGATAATGTTTCTGCTGTTTTCAGTCTTATTATATGGTACAGCTTGCCCAGAATGCATGTAAGTCAGCATTTTCATTTTTGAAATGCTCAATAAATTTATTGTCGAATGCTTTCATGGCCAGAATCACTGGGTTGTTGTAGGTTTTCCGGTCTATATGGCCATGTTCTAGAGGCACGCCAGGAGAAAATGCCTCTAGAACATGGCCATATAGCCCGGAAAACCTACAACAACCCAGCTCAATAAATTACTTGATTTCAAAGTACATTTGCATCATGACCTGCTATATTCTCATTCATCTGTACATTTTAAGTATATTTTAGATGGGCTGTGATGGGAACATACATATCAACATTTACAAGACTGAATTAACATAACACAAATCCTTGCAAGGTCTTTTTGTCTGGTTTGAATATTTCCATCATATACTAATCATACATGTGACATGAGAAATGGTGGCTTAAATTCCATTACATGTGTATTATACATTTATTTCATTACTATTTAGGAAATAAGCAAAGCAAGACAAACACAAAATAATTTATTCACTATTAAACTTTGGTGGGGCCACGGATCACTTTTCTGCTGCTAAGATTTTCTAGGAACTACATGGACTGTCAAAAAAGGAGAAGAAAAATGAGAGAGAAGAAATAAAACTAGAAGTGGTTAAAAGTATAGTTTTGTGATCATTTTGGAACCTTGTGACACTGCACAGTATAGTTTTGATATCTTTTGATACTATACAGTTATAGTGTTATAATTCCATGACGATGGCAACCTATGGAATCCTAGGAAATGAGAGAATATTAACAAATTTTTGAAAAAGAATTGAAAAAGAAGTTTTTGAATGGTGTGAAACCTTGACAATAGACAACCTAGACTGATGGCAGTCTTTGTAGTAAAACCAGCATTTTTGGAAATATAATATTTCAATACAGAAATATTAATTCATGAACAGAAAATTATGTAATTGGAGATATATTCTATATAATTTTCACAGATGAAATATTTGCATAGAAATTTATATTCTACATAAATTTCACATATTCATGGTTTTGCCTAGAAAACAACATTTCACAAAATTCAGTTTTCTGTGCAAAACAGCCACATATGAATTTTGTGCTAGATATGTCCCAAATTACAAATAAACTTTAAAACTGTGTTGTTTTCAGATATTTTCTTGAATTTGGAAGATAATTACTGCTTTTACTCATTGCTGCTTAGAGAGAAAAAACTTTGTAAAGAATTACTCCTGAATTTGTTAGAGAACATATAGACACTTCCTCTATCCTCCCAAATTTTTTTTAGCTGTCTAAAATATCTCACCTTTTCTCCTTTGTCATTAGCTTAGTCCAACTGTTGAATACTGAGATCGAAGTGTAAAAGTAATTTGATTTCAATGAACTCATCATCTTAGGGCCCTTCTATACTTATCTAAAACTTGGGAGGTTAAAATAATCTGCTTCTTCCCTGCTTTCAGTGCCCTCTCCCACAACTCCAGGCTTTCCATCAGTGGTTGGCTAGATGCCCTCCTGGGTCAACTGGTTGACCTGGGACGGTATCCAGCCACCCTCCAGCCATTCATTATCAAGTGTCAGGACATGTTGTAGTCAAGCCTCATTAGGTACTCTATGGAGAGGCCTGCACTACCAGCAGGTCCCTTAGATAAGTTTTTTTTTAGAGAAATGAAGGGCTGGGGAAAGGGGGTGTGCGCACTAATGCTCTTCAGGCTCCAGGAGCCCAAAGAACCAAGGTGGCTGTGGGGATCTACTCCTGGCACTGCAGAAGCAGTTCTGGGAGTTAATCCTCATAGGGCCCACATCTGGAAAGATCCACACCTTAGCTTAAGGTCCAGATCTTTCCAGGTGTTTAATTAATGCTGGGTAAACTAGGAAAACCCAGTTTTCTTCTCATTAATTCTCTTTTACCTGGGATGTCATTTGGATATATCAGGTCAAAGCAAGCCCAGTACCACATTTTGGACCATCTGGAAGTATCCATAGAGAGGAGAATAGGAGGCACAGGCTCAGGCAAAAGCAACCTGTTGCAGCCTCTCCTAACTTTTCTGTTGCCACTTGACAAGACTCTGATGTTGCTTAACCACATGTGTTTCAGTTTTCAACTGTAATTTGCTAAATAATATATAGTCTTGGCAATTAAAGTAAAATCATAGAGCTATAACTGTATAGTGTTTTGGAAAACTGTTTTTTAATGCTATCCCAGTTCAAAGGATTATAACAAAAATATAATTGTTGATCCTGATGATTTCAGCAGAGATATGAAGAAAACATTTTCTACAGAAACACAACGTGTTACAGGGAGGGTGAAATCTGGCCCTAGATTCTTCCATTCTCTTCCTCTTGTTTTAGGAATAACATTTTCTGCTATTGTGAGATAGCATATTGACCGTTAAGGACTATTTCAGGCCTTGAGTTTTAAAGGATAACATCTAAGACCCAGAGGGTTTCCCTTCTTACATCACAGAAGTGGAGTGGGTGGGGATTCTGATACTATTAAAATGACAGCCGTTGCTGTATAATAAAGAATTATACTTTAAGGACCCAAGACAGTATACACAAAGTATGCCATTCAGATACAAAAACAACGGTATTGTCCCATTATCCAGTTGGAGGCCAACAGGGAGCACTAGAGAAGGATAGTCCATTTTATGGGGGGAGTTGATGGAGGAAAACCATTTCACTGTTTTTGCTGGTTATCCCCCCTCCCCTCTTCCCATATCTGTTGTAGTTCAGCCTGTGATTGTGTCTGATGTCAATGAGGATGAGAGTTCTTCTGGGCCTGGGCCTGTTGTTAACAAGGAAGAGGGTTTTGCAGGGCCTGGAGAGAGAGAGACCTGAGTGGTTTGATGAATGGAGAGGGCCACAGCAGTCTTCCTCTGAGGATGATTTGTCAGGTGCAGAATTTAATGAAGATGAACTAGACTTTTGTAAACAAGGCATAGTTCTCAGGCTCAAAGGAGGTCAATTCATCTCCAGAAGAAGAGAGATAAGAAAGCCTTATCTGGTTGCAAGGGCAAGCAAAATGTTTTCATTTCTTTTCAGGGCCCAGGAAAGGCTTTATAGTGATACTAGGGAAAGTTTCACTTTACTCTCATTGATACTCCATGACAGTCTTGTTTTTCCAAGTGGATTTCTAGTTTCATGTTTCAAGTTTTGCCAAGTTCCTGTTCTGTTCCTTGGATTTTTATGCTGCCTTGCTGTATGGATTCTGTACCTTGGATCTTCATCTTGTTACCTGGATGTTTATGGACTGACTTTTATCTTGGAACAACATTACTTTGAACTATATTGTTTTATAATTTTAATTACTTTGCTCACTTATATCCTTCAATAAACTGCTTGCTGGGCTGTCTTTAGAGGAGGCAGCAGCAGCATGGACCTTTGGTTTGGGGACAAGTACAGTAGGGGTGGAAAAGACTTAGCTTCCTAGAGCTTGTGTTGGGGGATTAAATATATATTCAAGGTGGAGATAAAACTGGTTATGAAAGGGTGTGGGAAATAGGTGAGGATTTCAGACAGGAGGCTCTTGGCATTTCGTTGAGGCTAGCTGCTGGTTGAAAAGAAAATGAACACTCCTGCTGCCTCCGAAAGTGGGCCTTACTCCACAAACCAAAGACCCTTTTTTATGCACATGCAATAGCACAACAGCTAACCCATGGCTCCTTGGCCCTGTGTACAACCCGTATGGCATTCCTACAGCAGGCATAAGAAGCGGCAATGCGTATTTCCCATTATATTCTGTTCCTTTCCACGAGTATCCTGGATACATAGTCCCACAGCATCCCATGCATGTAAGAGTTAACAGAAGACCTTATTTTAACGGTCACCCACCCTCGCCCATGTTTTATCAGGCCACACGTTTCAGGCATTATGGCCCTGGAAAACTAACAGAGACCAAAGAAACACAGACTGATGTTAAGCTTGCTGATTTACTACACTGGTTGTAGTGTTTAAAGTTTGTGTACTGGAACACAACAATATCTTAAAAGATGATTGTTTCCACCACAGAGACATGGGTGGAATAACAGGAAAACAGGAATAACAGGAAAACAGGAATAACAGGAAAACAGGAGGAAATGGTTTTCCGCCTTCAACCCACCCTCCATCTCCATAAAATGGACTATCCATCTCTCTCTAGCGCCCCCTGGTGGCCTCCATTCGGAAAAAGGAACAGTACCAAAACAACATATAATAAGTGTTTGAATATCAGTCAGTCAGAGAAGAAGAACCCCCACCATAAGGAGCAGTTGTAATGAAATAAGCACAAAGGAACAGTTTCTGTGAGAATGTTCTCTCATGCCCGAGTGTTAGCATCCGCTGTATATCTCCACTGAGATTCATCCTGTGAGCCAGAATGACAACAAATAGAATGTTGAATGTTTTCTATTGGATTTTATTGTATGGTATGTGCCAAAATCATACCAAACTATTCTCAAGTAGATAAAATGCAAGCTTTCTATGGCACAGTATCAAAGGACAGCTGCAGTCTATTAGAAACAGGAGAGATTGATGCAACATTTAAAGGAAACATTCTGAACATTTACTGAATGTTCCAGAGTGTTCACATAATACCTAATGCCTTATAACTCATTCATTATAAATTCTATTTAATTTATTTAGAAAATAGAAATAACACTTTTTTACCATATGATCCGGCCATTTGGAAATATAATGGGGTAAAAATACAATGTCCTTCCTGCATCATTCCTGTTCATTTTCTAACTGCAATCCATCTATTACATTGAAATTTCAACAGTTATCCTGTCCACCTCAAACTTTATCAACTAGAATATATCATTCCTTATTTTATATTGTGCTTCTTTCTATTGTTTTCTACCTCTCTTTAATCATCCTCCCACACCTGCATGGCAAAAATGCTTTATAATTTGAAACTAGGGAAACTGTGCAAAGTACTATCTGTGGATCACATTTAGAGGTGTTTTTTGTCAAGCCACGTAATTATAGAACTTATGGTTTTGCTTTAACTGCTATATTTCTGGCGTTTGGAATTCCAGAATTTGAAGTTTAGGAAGTGTTATGTATTTTTTCAGCCAGAAAATTCTAATAAAAACACAAAATTTATTTTATTTATTTACCACATTTGTACCCCACTCTTCTCACCCTGAGGGGGACAAAGAGCAGTGTTACAACAGGCAGTGATTTGATGCCATACTCATATATGCCCATAAAATAAACAATACAATTAAAATTCAAGCAGTTAAGACATCAGTTATTAAAAATATCAATTAAAATCACACAAAAGTCAAGATTGCATAGGTCCTTGCAGTGAAAGGTAGCAAGGGTCCATAGTGTTATAACTATACACTGTTCCTGGTTTCAGGGGCAAGGATGGGAGGACCTGAAACTATAGAGAATGAAACATGAATAAAAGTCACAATAATTCTTACTTTATTTATCCATTTTGTGTAAAATAAAATTGGGATGTGCAGAGAGATTGATTTGTACTAAAGGGACAGTGCGTCCCACAGCCCTCAGGATGGGCTTGATCTCTGTATCTTTGAAGGGTTTCTACACCAGTAGTAATACATCATTTGTACCCCACCCCCCTCAGAAATCTCTTCTTTCCAACATTCAGTTAGGCAGTATGACCAACATCCAACACATTATGTGAACAGCTCTAGAAGGCACCAGCTTGTGGAAAAGTGTTCTAGTTTGTTAATAGCTAACAAATTGTCTGAAACATGTATGTATTAAGGAAAAAAATTCCAACAGACCAGCATGAAATGCTGGCTGACATTGATGATGAAATGGAGAATTAGGCTGAATAGATGACTGTGTATTGACAACAATGTCTAATCAGAATCTGAAGAGCACCATACACTGAAACATTACCCATTTTACAGTGTTACAGAGTGCACAAATAAGAAGATGGTGGAAAAATAGAACCTAAAGTCACAAAAAAGATTATTTAGCTAAATGTCACAATTACGTCATGACGCCACAGTAAGACTGATTTGTCGACAGAAATGAAAAAAAAAAAAACCCTAGACTGACCTCAAATATATTGTTGACAGTCTACACAATGCATGGACCCAAGTCTTTGGCTCTTAACCTCCCCCCCCCCCCCTTTGCTCCACTGTAGGCAAAATCAGAGCATACTCCAGAGTTTTCAGGAAATTTGGTGTATCTGTGGACTTTGTGGCAATATGAGAAGCTGAATGGGGTTTGTATCAGCTTGTTCCACTGTCTATATCAGATCTGTAAAACGTATGGCCCTCCAGAATTTCTGACCATTGGACAAGCTGGCTAGAGCCTCTAGGACAGGCATCCTTAAACTGCGGTCCTCCAGCTGTTAGGACCTCCAACTCCCAGAAGTCATAAGAAGCTTGTTCAATTGTCAGGAATTCTGGGAGTTGAAGGCCCAAACAGCTGGTGGGCTGCAGTTTGAGGGTGCCTGCATAACCTGTGGAGGGCCACATCTAATTGGATACCAGTGCACTAATCAGTAAAGGGGAAGGAAATAGGGTCACCTCTTTATTGGTGCCACCACATCACTGGTCTTGGTGCTCCCATGCAACCAGGAAGAAGTAGGGGATCACTGTACCCTCTCCTTGCTGGTCATGTGTCATCCTATTCTGACATCAGCAGATATTCAACAACCGGGCATTTAAAGGGAGATCTGTGGCTGGTGGGCTGGTGCTGGCAATGACATGGAGATCAAGAAGTTGCCCCAGTTTATTTGATGTAGTCTTGGCACTCTGGATTATCAGGACACCAATGCAACACCAGAGAAGGTTTAGACCATTGCATCCTGGAACCAGTTCAGAGCATATTTGTCTGGATTGGCTTTGAATTAAATAGCCAGTATAGATGTGGCTGAAGTCAAATTAAAGCCAGCAGCAAAAAGCTTTCTTAAAACATCTTTATCAAGTGCCTGTGTATATTTCACAGAATCATAGAATCATAGAGCTGGAAAAGACGTTGTGGGTCATCCAGTCCAACTCCCTGCCGAGAAGCAGGAAAATTGCCATCTGTCAGCACCCCTGACAGATAGCCATCTAGCCTCTGCTTATAAGCCTCCAAAGAAGGACCCTCCACCACACTCTAGGGCAGAGAGTTACATTGCTGAACAGCTCCCACAGTCAGGAAGTTCTTCCTACTGTTCAAGTGGAATCTCCTTTGCTGTAGTTCGAAGCCATTGTTCTGCATCTTAGTCTCCAGGGCAGAAGAAAATAAACTTGCTCCCCCCCCCCCCCCCACGAGTTTGCCTCACATATTTATACATGGCCATCATTCTCTTCTCAGACTTCTCTTTTTCAGGCTAAACATGCCCAGCTTTTTAAGCAGCTCCTCATAGGGCTTGTTCTTCAGATTCTTAATCATTTTATTGCCCTCTTCTGGACACATTCCAGCTTGTCAACATCTTTTTTCAATTGTGTTACCCAGTACTGGACACAGTATTTCAGGTATGGTCTGACCAAGGCAGAATAGAGGACTCCAAGATCTTTTTCACACGTACTGTTGTCAAGTCAGGCACCCCCCATTTTGTATCTTTGCATTTCATTTTTTCTGCCTAAATGGAGTATCTTGCATTTGTCAATATTGAACTTCATTTTGTTAGTTTTGGCCCATCTCTCTAATCAATTAAGATTGTTTTGAATTCTGCTCCTGTCTTCTGGAGTATTGGCTATCCCTCTCAATTTGGTGTTGTCTGCAAACTTGATAATAATGCCTTCTAACCCTTCATCTAAGTCATTAATAAAGATGTTGAACAAAACCCAGCCCAGGACAGAACCCTGCCGCACTCCACTTTTCACTTCTTTCCAGGATGAAGAGGAAGCATTGGTGAGAACCCTTTGGATTCTTTCACTTAACCAATCACAGATCCACCTAAATCCTATTGAAGAGCTATACTTCTGCAAAACTAGTCAAGCAAATAACTGTACCTCCAATTAATTTGCAAGCACCTACACAGCTCACTCCTATAATTTTGATTTGGTAAACAAGTTGCAAATTTAGCATTGCTCAATGTGGAAACTCAAGACTATGGTACCACTTGTGCAATCATTACTGGGTCCAGCTTAATTTTGTTTGTTTATTATTTATATAACACTAAGGGCCCAGACAGACCCTATATCCCAGGATCTGATCTCAGGTTTTCTGTTTATCCTAGATTATCTGGCAGTATGGACTTATATAATCCAGTTTAAAGCAGAAAACCTGGGATCTGACCCTGGGATATAGGGCCTATATGGAAAGGCCCTTAAAGTGTTATTTAACACAAAATGTGCAGGGTGTTTGCGTGTCTTGGTCAGAATGTTAGGAGGAGGTCTGGCAATCTGGGAATGCCACTCCACAAAGCTAGTTCAGATCTTAGCATGATGACCAATGCCCTTCTCTTAATATGAAGCAATCTCAAGGTTTCTATTTGTGCTGTAACAATCCTTCAAGGTAGTTTATGGTTTTTCCTATTTTCTAGATAGATGAGTGTTGTTGAAAGAGAAGACTTGCAGCATCATGACAGCAGTGGGATTTTGAATTAGTCGTGTATGAATAATGTTTTGTTTTGTTTTTAGAATGTCGCACAGAATGGAGATTACAGTCTACTAAAATGTGGTGTATGTTTATTGGAACTAGGTCTTCCATTTCTGAAGCAATCTCTTTCCTTGTTTATTAATTGTTTTTAATCATTCAGACTGAAACCATTCATTTCAGTGTTGAACTGGAAATGAGTGTTTATGACAGCACCAATCTAACCTGTGAGGTTTAAGAGAACAGATGAGAAATGGAAGGTAACAGGTGATGCATCGTTTTGAGTTTTCCACCTATTCCCTTTACCTTCTCTGCTGAACATTATCCATTTGTCTGACCTTTTTATGAAAAAGCATGCCTCTTTCAGAGGTGATGAGATCTTGAATTGATTCATTTGTAAAAATTATTGTGTCTTAAGAAATTATTAGTTTCTGTTTTGGTTTTTTGCTCCTTTATTTTCAGCAGCTGGAGCTGAATCAACCCAAGAAAATAGTGAGGAGAAAATTATTTTAAATTAATAATTCCCCATGTTCCTTAGTATTTTAGCATAATAAGCATTTATACATGCATCATGAGATTTTGATTGTTCACAATAGTTCAAAATTGGATAAGTAATAGTGAGCATTTTTAGAAAATGTTCAAAAGACTACTAAGTTGATGTGTGGTGTTGGCTGCCAATTTGGTTAGCTTTGCTCAATAGCAGCATCTAGGCCTTACTACTCTAATATCTGTCAACAACCCTTGAAGCTATTATGGAAAAGTGATTTGAATAACAAAAAAGTGACATTGTTTTTTGTTTTTTGTATTTTTCTTTCTTTCATTTGGAAAGCAATAGAAGAAGTGTTTATAGAAGTGAGTCTCCATAGGAAAGAAAGAAAAATAGACCTATCACAAATCCGCTACATGATGTACCATGACATCATGGTGAAAAACACTGGTTTTCTTGCTTTACTCCTATTTTGTCCTACTTTGGGCAAGGCTGGGATATACACCACAGTCTGCACAAAATTCTGGATTTTCTCATGGCTTTATGGCAGTCTGATTAGCTGGATCGGGTCCAATTTAGCTCAATATGCTGTCTAGACACATGTTCAAAGACATGCATCATGCCATGACCCTTTCCCCTGTGCTGAATATCACAGGGAGAAAGGATGGCTCATGTTTGTGACACTTCTGCTGCTCTTACCTAGACATGGAGCTCTGTCTGATTACCCAACTGTCATGGACAGCAAGGCACATAGATGAGGTTATGTGACTGACTGGGAGCAGAAGCAACACAGAGGGTGAAGTGGCAATCCAGCAAGATGATGAAGCATCAGCCTGGATGGACCATTTGGACACCAACTCAGCAATGCAACAGGCACAACAAGTTGCATTTGTTCCAGAATGACCCCAGCTTTAGGGACAACTAGTGTATATGTAGTATTTATGACTTACTTGGGTGATCCCTCATTGGCCGAGCAGGATAGCCTTCAAGGATCAGTATTCTTGTGGGTCCGTAGGTGACTGTGGAGCCCTATTCTTGATCTGCATCTTCTTCCGCAGTGAGGGCATTGGTTTCCAGGTGGAAGGCGGTCTCGGTCGGAGTTGGTTTGATGCACCTTCCTCTTGGGACATTTCTCCCTCCATTCGTGCCTCTTCAAATTCTGCAGCACTGCTGGTCACAGATGACCTACAGCTGGTGTGCTCAAGAGCCAGGACTTCCCAGTTCTCAGTGTCTATGCCAGAGTTTTTAAGGTTGGCTTTGAGCCTATCTTTAAATCTCTTTTCCTGTCCTCCAACATTCCATTTTCCATTCTTGAGCTCGGAATAGAGCAACTGCTTTGGGAGATGGTGGTCGGGCATCCGGACAACATGGCCGGTTCAGTGGAATTGATGGTGGTGGACCATCGCTATAATGCAGGTGTTCTTTGCTTCTTCCAGCATGCTGACGTTTGTCTGCCTGTCTTCCCAAGATATTTGCAGGATTTTCCGGAGGCAGTGCTGATGGAATCATTCCAGGAGTTGCATGTGACGTCTGTAGACGGTCCACTTTTCGCAAGTGTATAGCAGGGTTGGGAGGACAATAGCTTTATAAACAAGCACCTTGGTATCCCTATGGATGTCCCGGTCCTCAAACACTCTCTGCTTCATTGGGAAAATGCTGCATTCACAGATCTCAGGCGGTGTTGTATTTCGGTGTCGATGTTGACTTTGGTAGAGAGGTGGCTGCCAAGGTAGCGGAAATGATCAACATTTTCTAATGTTGCACCACTAAGCTGTATCTCTGGCATTGGAAAGGTATTGGCTGGTACCTGCTGGAACAGCACTTTGGTTTTATCGATGTTCAATGACAGGCCGAGCTTCCCATATTTATTTATTTCACTTACTTATACCCCGCCCTTCTCACCCCGGGGGGGACTCAGGGCGGCTTACAGTGGAGGCACAATTAGATGCCCAAATCAATTGACAAGCAATACAAAATACAAAACAATTCAACAATTAATTAAAACATCAGTACATAATAAAATAATAAAACAATCTCATGCTCAGGGTTCAGAGTCCATATATCCATTCCATTCCATTTGTCCTTGTCTATCGTCAGATCCTTCAGTTAGCTGTCAGAATGACCAAAGGCTTGATCCCAGACCCAGGTCTTCAGTTTTTTCCTAAACGCCAGAAGGGAAGTCGCTGATCTAATCTCCCTGGGGAGTGAGTTCCACAGGTGGGGGGCCACCACTGAGAAGGCCCTGCTCCTCATCCCCGCCAGCCTCACTTGTGACAGTGGCGGGGTCGAGAGCAGGGCCTCCCCAGAAGATCTTAAGCTTCGAGATGGGATGTAGAGGGAGATCCGTTCGGACAAATACACTGGGCCGGAACCGTATAGGGTTTTGTAGGTCAAAACCAGCACCTTGAATTGTGCTCGGAACTGGATTGGCAGCCAGTGGAGCTGACGCAACAGGGGGGTGGTATGCTCCCTGTACGCCGCTCCGGTGAGCAATCTGGCTGCTTCTCGCTGGACTTGTTGAAGTTTCCGAGCAGTCTTCAAAGGCAACCCCACGTAGAGTGCGTTGCAGTAATCCAACCAGAATGTGACAAGAGCGTGGACCACCGTGGCCAGATCTGACTTCTCAAGGTACGGGCGCAGCTGGCACACAAGATTTAATTGTGCAAAAGCTCTCCCAGCCACCGCTGAGACCTGGGGTTCCAGGCAAGCTGCGAACCTGCGTCTTCAGGTGTTCAGGTGTAACCCCGTCTAACACAGGCTGTAACCCTATACCCTGTTCGGCCTTACGACTGACCAGTAGGACCTCTGTCTTGTCTGGATCCAATTTCAATTTGTTAGCTCTCATCCAGTCCGACACAGCAGCTAAACACCGGTTCGAGGTCTCGACAGCCTCCTTGGTGACAGGTGGGAAGGAGTGACAGATTTGGACGCCATCTGCATAGAGGTAACATCTTAGTCCGAAACTCCGAATGATCTCTCCCAGCGGCTTCATGTAGATGTTAAATAACATCGGTGACAAGATTGAACCCTGTGGGACTCCACATAGCAACGGTTGCGGAGCCGAACAGGTGTCATCCAATAACACCTTCTGGGTCCGTCCCTCAAGGAAGGATCAGAGCCACCGCAGAGCAGTGCCTCCGAGCCCCATGTCCATGAGGCGCCCCAGAAGGATACCATGATCGACGGTATCGAAGGCCACTGAGAGGTCCAGCAGAACTAACAGGGACACACTCCCCCTGTCTAGCTCCCTGCGTAGATCGTCTACCAAGGCGACCAAGGCTGTCTCAGTTCCATGTCCCGGCCTAAAGCCAGACTGTGCCGGGTCTAGATAATCAGTGTCTACCAGAAACCCCTGGAGTTGTGTTGCCACCACACGTTCCATGACCTTGCCCAAATAGGGGAGATTGGAAACTGGCCGATAGTTGTCGAATTGAGTGGGATCCAGTGATGGTTTCTTCAGCAGCGGTTTTATAATAGCTTGTTTTAAGCTCGCTGGAAATTTTCCTTCCTGTAAGGAGGTATTAACCATCACCTTCACCCACTCTGCCAAACCCCCTCTGGCTTCCTTGATCAGCCAGGAAGGGCAGAGGTCTAGGATGCATGTGGTGGGTCGCACCTCTCCAAGGATCCTGTCCACATCCTCAAGCTGAACCAATTGAAAAGAATCCAACAAAACTGGACAAGCAGATGCTCTCGTTACATCCCCAGAGACTGCCGTTAACATGATGTCAAAACCTGACCAAATCCGCTCAATTTTATCCGCGAAGGATCGAGCAAATGCTTCACAACGAGCCACCGAGTTATCCGAGGACTCGCTTTTTGGCGGATTTAACAGGCCCCTGACAACTCGGAAAAGCTCCGCCGGACGATTCTTCGCTGATGCAATATTGGCTGTGATGAATATTTTCTGAGCTGCCTCTATTGCCACACCGTAGGACCTTAAAAAGGCCTTCAGGTGTGTTTGGGCTGGATTGGTGGGATTCTGGCGCCACACACGCTCTAACCTCCTCTTCTTTCGCTTCATTGCTGCCAGCTCCTCAGTGAACCAAGAGGCTGGTTTAGCTCGGTTACTCGAGAGGGGGCGTTCCGGAGCGATGGTGTCGATTGCCCTGGTCAACTCACTATTCCAGCCAGAGACCAGAGCATCGACAGTATCGCTTGCCAAGGAGGTGGAAAAGTCCCGAAGAGCCATCAGGAAACCATTTGGATCCATAAGTCTCCTGGGGCAGACCATTCTAATGGGTCCACCACCCCTGCGGAGGTTGGAAGGCACAGTTAGTCTAAAACTGATCAGGTGGTGATCGGACCATGGCAAAGGGGCGATGGTCGGCTCCTCCATCCCGTCACCCTCATCCCATCCCTGGGTGAAGACCAAATCCAAGGTGTGTCCAGCACTGTGGGTGGGACCAGATATTAGCTGGGACAGGCCCATGGTTGCCATGGCGGCCATGAAGTCCTGAGCCGCACCGGAAAGAGAGGCCTCGGCATGGATGTTGAAATCTCCCAGGACCAATAGCCGTTGGGAGTTCAACGCCATGTCCGAGACCACTCCCGCTAGCTCAGGTAAGGAGACTGTAGTGCAGCGGGGTGGTCGGTACACCAGCAGAATCCCTATCCTGTCCCGGTCACCTATCCTAAAGCCGGCACACTCAAAGGAAGATGATTGTGGGATGGGACACCTGATCAGTGGAATAAGGTCCTTATAGACCACTGCAACTCCGCCTCCCCGCCCTCCAAGCCTTGGTTGGTGCTGAACAGAATAGCCTGGTGGACAGAGTTGGGAGAGATTAACCCCTCCCCCCTCGTCCAGCCAGGTTTCCGTTATACAAGCCAGGTCGGCTCGTTCTTCTTGGATTAGATCTTGGATAATGGCAGTTTTTCCGTTTACCGACCTGGCATTGAGCAGCACCACCTTTAGCTTGGAGGGGCTCCATCCTGGCACCTCAGCTGTATTTTGTCGGGAGTAAGTTTTGGAATTGCCAATCTATTTTTATTAATTTCGGGCCGAACATTTATTTTTGGAGTTGCCAATGTCCTATTGAGAGTTTTGGGCCGAATTTGCTTCTGTCTTTGATTTCTAACATCTTTAGGGGTTGCCAATTTATTGCTATAAATTTTGGGCCGAAATGGAAATTTGATTCTCCCTTTCCCGTATCTCCCTCTACCCGTCACCACCTCTATGGCGGCTCCCCCACCCGTGCCCCCCCCCCCGGGGACGTTTCCTCTGTTTCCAACAGTTGTAATCTCAGTAATAGGCGCATGTTTACAATTATGGTTATCTGTCTCTGGGTCCCGATAATCCCACCCCTTAATGCTATCTATTCCCTCCAGTGTATCAAAGGCTGTAAAGTGCACCTGTGCTAAAGTTGGTATAAAGTGCCTTTGTGCTAAGGTTGTTATAAAGTGCACTTGTGCTGGAAATTGGAGGGATATCAATAGCAGCAAAGATAGAGTAAACATTGACATAAAGATAATATACTGATGTTAGCAATAGGTGTGCTTACTCCAAAATTATAGAGTGGGAACCTATGCTTCTGCAAAGGTGTTTAGAGTGGCTTGTAGATCTTTTTCTGAATGCGCATAGATGACGTCATCAGCATACTGGAGTTCTATAACAGATGTTGTTGCAACCTTGGCTTGGCTTTCAGTCTGCTGAGGTTAAACAGCTTGCCATCTTTCAGATAGATGATTTCCACTCTGGTGGGAAGCTTCCCATCAACAAGGTGAACTATCATAGCCATGAAGATGGAGAATAAAGTTGGGGTAATAACACATCCCTGTTTGACACCTGATTCCACCTTAAATGGGTCACATTGGGAGCCACTGCTGTCCAAGACTGTTGCCATCATGTCATCATGGAGGAGCCGCAGGATGTTCACAAATTTGTTAGGGCACCAGATTTTTTGGAGGATGGTCCAGAGAGCACTGTGATTTACTGTGTTGAATGCCTTTGCAAGGTCAATGAATGCCATGTACAGAGGTTGATTTTGTTCCCTGCATTTTTCTTGGAGCTGTCGTGCAGTGAAGATCATGTCCACTGTTCCTCTGGAGGAGCGGAAGCCGTTCTGGGATTCTGGGAGGGTGTCTTCTGAGAGGGGAAGAAGGCGGTTTGCAAGGATTCTTGCGAGGATTTTCCCAGCTGAGGTTAGAAGGGAGATACCTCGATAGTTTCCACAGTCTGTTCTTTCCCC
The DNA here is from genome assembly GCF_037176765.1 of Anolis sagrei. Taxonomy (NCBI): domain Eukaryota; kingdom Metazoa; phylum Chordata; class Lepidosauria; order Squamata; family Anolidae; genus Anolis; species Anolis sagrei. The sequence continues at coordinate 56,533,272 of NC_090023.1, read as the reverse complement.
TTTTTTGAAGAGCGTGATGATGAAATCTGCTTGAAATCTGCTGGGATTTTCTCGATCACCCACACTTTTTCTATGAGCTGGTGGAGTTATTGTGTCAGCTCAGGTCCTCCCTCTTTAAATATTTCAGCAAGGATCCCATCAGGTCCGCTGGCTTTGTTATTTTATTTTATTTTTGTTGGCTGATGACATTGCTGACTTCTTCCAAACTAGGCAGTGCTGCAAGCTCATCCCTGGTTTGTTGTTGTGGGATTTGTGAGAGAACCTCTTCGGCCACATTGGAGCTGCGGTTCAGGAGGCTTTGGTAGTGTTCTTTCCAAGGTAGTGTAATTGAGTTTTGGTCCTTCAGGAGTTTGGTTCCATCTGATGAGCGTAGAGGCTGTATGCCATGGTTTCTTGGTCCATAGATGACCTTTGTGGCTTTGAAAATCCTTGAGCATCATGGGTATCTGCAAGGTGTTGGATGTTATGGCTCAGTGTGATGAGAGTGATGGGATTCAGATTCCTGGCTGTTTTTCTGTGCCTTGGCCCAAGGCTCTCACAGACAGGGGAAATTCAAGCAAGCGGTTCTCACAGGAAAGGAATGCCAGGAAGGGAGTCAGCACCCAGGTGTCTTCCCACACTGATAGTGGAGGCCTTGATCTGTAGACGAGAGGCCAGGGGGAAAGGTCATGGGACCACTGTGAGAGCAGGATGTTTTCATGATTAGAAAATGCTATTTAGGTTTCTTACAAAAGAAGTCAAACTGTCAGTTCAACATAGCTTATTAGCCTGAAAGCTTCATGGAATAACCTTAGCCTGGAGCGGTATGCTTGGGACTTCTTAAATTGTGATTCTTGGGGCAATAGTTTCCTTGCTTATACCTGGGACTCTGGTTTGAACTTTGCCAATAGGATTATGTCTCCTGCTTTTACCTGAAGATCTTTGGAACTGTATCCTGCATTTAACCTTAATCTTTGGAACTTTGCAATGCTTATTCTTTGTTTTGACTTGGGATTATTTTCCTCAATAAACTATAAAACCACAGCTCTTGTGTGGTGGTGTTTGGAAGCAAGGTGAAGCCTACCCTGAGTTGTAACATTAGATTTCTTCAACCTTCTTTGTCCACCAGTTCTTCTTGAGTTCTCTTGTCATTCTTTGGACCTCAGCTTTTGCACTGGTGTAGATCTTTTCCTTAGCAGCATAGCTGAGTGCATGACTCCAGTTGGGAGTGCATGACTCCAGTTGTTGTGCCCACAGGTTCATTGGAACACGCAAGCCCCCTCACCACAACAAGGTGACAGTCCATCAAGAGGGAAAAATATTTTTTTCCCAAGTCAGGCCTCCGATGGGAGTTATTTCATATGTGGGTTTTCTCTCTTTTTTGTAAAAAAAAAAAAAAAGCAAACAAAACAAAGACCGGAAAAACAAAAATAAGCCCCTAATTCTGACCAGGCGAACCCCTCCCGCCCCCAACAGTCTCTAAAGTGGTATCAGCGACCCCAACATGTCGCTCTTAACAGTCGCTCTTCCAAAGCTTGATGGTTTTGTCATTTTATAGGACCGCGGAGGTGATGATGTTGTCCGTGGGGTGGCAGGCGGTCGAGATCACCACATCTGTGTGTCCTTGCAGCTTCTGTACAATCTCTTTCGTTTGCAGGTTCCAAATGTAAACCAGGTTGTCCTCGGAACCAGACACGATCCATTTTCCACCAGTAACCGATAAATTGGCAAAGATGCAGTACTTTTCATTCCTGTGGCATGTGTAGTTCTTTAGGCACTTTCCTTTGCTGTAGTCCCAAAGTTTGAGAGTGTTATCCAAAGTTGCAGCTAAGATGTATTTCCCGTTGGGAGAGAACTTCACAAAGGACACCGGCGGATTTTCATTGTCAATCAGTGTTTTCAAACACTGGCCTGAGGCAGTATCCCAGATTTGACAGAGGCCACCGTAGCTGCTGGACACGATCAGAGAGTCGTCGCGATTGAGGTGCATAGCTGAAACTGGGTCAGAATGAGCTGGTAGGGTTTTTAGTCACTTCCTCGTCTTGACGTCCCATATCCTCACGCTTTTGTCAAATGATCCGGAGACGATTAGGTTTGACTGGGGGTTGAAGTTGCAACAGAACATGTAGCTGCTGTGCCCTTTCAGTGTCTTTAAGCATTTTCCCGAGCTCACATCCCAGATTTTGAACATTTTGTCATCTGATGCAGAGACAAGGAGGTTGGAGTCAGAGGACCAAGTGACATCAGAAATTCCCAGTTTGTGGCCAGATATCGTTTTTTCAAATTTGCCATCATATGCGCCCCAAATTTTAATAAGCTTGTCAGCAGATGAATTAGCCAACCACTCCCCATTGGGACTGAATTTGACCAATGAGACAGCTTTTGTGTGCCCTGCCAATGTGAACTTCAGGGCATAGATTGGCTTTATAGGGGCATTCTTGGTTTGGTTGGTTGAAGAGGAAGGCGTGGATTGCGTTTTGGTTGACTCTGCATCGGGTTTCTTCTCTTCCATGGCCATGGCTCTGAAAAGAAGCCAGCCAGCTTTCAGGCACTTCTGAGGATGAAAGAGCACAACATCTTAGAAGTAAAAGTAGTATCTCGAGTCGCTCATGACGACAGAAGGTAGAATGTCTTCCTTTTTATGAGTATACATGGTGTTATCTAAGTGTTGGGAGGGCTGCTGTCCCTGCTTTCATAGCTTCTTTCTCTTTCTTTCCTTCTTTCCCCTCATACCTTTCCTCTTTCCTTGCTCTACCTTTCTTCTTTCTGTCCTTTATTTCTCCCAATTCCCTCTCTCCCTCCTTTTCTTCTCTATTCCTTTTTTTCTCTTCTCTTTCCTTCCCCTCCTCTTTTTCTCTTCTCCAGCCCTGAGAGGCACTACCTCACAATGTCTTCATGGCAACATGGCTATCTTTCTGGCTCTTTCCATCCTTCCTTCCTTCCTCCATTCTCCACATACATCTATCTCATTTCTTTCTCAGTGATATCACCTAGAAACAGCCTTTGTGGTACAGACAGAGATACTTTGACATATAGATAGATTAATAAATAGATAGATAAATTGTAGGATCATCCTGGATAGGTGACTGGTGGCTCACATTTCTAAAAGGCATATCTATCTATATATAAATGCCCTGTACATAATGAGTACCTTAAAAACAAAAGAACCAATGAACAAAAACACACCAAATTTGGCAAAAAACGTCTCACAACACAAGGAGTCCCCCCTAGGGGGTTGAGAAGGGCGGGGTAAAAGCACTCCAAATAATAAATAAGGAGTGACCAACACTCAAAAATTATGATTTTGTCATTTGGGAGTTGTAGTTGCTGGGATTTATAGTTCACCTATAATCAAAGAGCATTCTGAACTCCACCAACGATGGAATTAAACCAAATTTGGCATACAAGACTCCCCTGACCAGATCACCACAGCAACAGGAAGGAAGGCGAGAAGAAAGGAGGGAGGAAAAAAGGAATGAAGGAGGGAAAGGGAAAGGAAGGAAGGAAGGAAGGAAGGAAGGAAGGGAGAGAGGGAAAGAAGGAAGGAGGGAAGGAAGGAAGGAGGGAAAGAGAGAAGGAAAGAAAGAAAGAGGTACTGAAGGAAGGAAGAAGAGAAAGCAGAAAGGAAAGAAAAAGGGAAGGAAAGGCAGGAAAGAGGTAAAGAAGGAAGGAAGGAGAAAAGGAAATAAAAAGTGAAAGAAGAAAGGAAACAGGGAGGGAAGAAAGGAGACAAATGAAGAAGTGGAGCAAGGGGGAGGGAATGAAGGAAAGAGAGAAGGAAGGATGAAACCAAAGAGCGAAAGAAGGAATCAAAGAAAGAGGTAGAGAAGGAAGAAAGGAGAGGAAGGAGAAGGGGAAGAAAAAGGGGGAAGGAATAGGTAGGTTCATCTCTTTCATAATAATCCAGATATCTACCTTTACTTTGAAAAGTCTTACTATAGGCCACAACAACGCGTGGCAGGGCACAGCTAGTTTCCTATAAACTAAGCATATTTTTTATTAAAAGTTCTATTGTTTTTGTTGAAGTGCATTTATGTTTTCTGTAATAGTAAATGTTAACTCATAAAATTCAAATTGTAAAAAAAAAAATAGAAGGCAGGGTTTTCAGAGAAGCTACCATTCTGTTAGATTAATTTTCTTGATGTGCAGATTAGACAGATACTACACTGTAAATCTTTTATGCCACCATACTGTTTTTGCAGGCTTCACTTCTGTTAAGCAGTTGCAGTTCCATATTGTTATTGATAGGCTTTTTCCAGTTTATAAGTGATGTGTTTTCCTGACTACTGGCATCTTTTCCAGTGAAATGGTGACAAGGAAATTGAAAAACAGCATTTTTCCATTCCATTATATTCCATCTAGGAGTAGTGTTTCATACTAGGTTGAAATGTCACATTGATTTGGCATATTTTGTTGATGGAAATTTTTTTTAGCACTGACTGCATTGTAATTTTTTCTTTTGAATGCAGAGTGTCAACAGGTACATAGGAAGGCTTGAAGTCAGCCAATCAGTCAGCCTCTGGTGACACCAAAATATGGTGCTTGTTGTACTAATCATCAACATCACAAAATTCATATCAATTACTGCTAGAGAATTCCTACTTATCCCTATATACACAGTTCATCTGGTATTTATGTATAATGTTATCCTGTGACCATTAAAAAACTTTTAAAAGGCTTTAATTTTGCCAGGTTTCTACAGTGGCAGTCTAAAGCTGTTGAAATCAGAAACAGCATTTGAGCCCTTCCATTCTTGAGGTGGGAGGAGAAGCTGCACATTTATCCCATTTCTCACGCTATAGCCCTAGCCCTGCACTGCTATTAGACAGGCAATGTGATTCTACTAGGTTGCAGCCAATCCAGTTCTAGACAGCATCAATAGCAGAATAGTGTCTCAATCGAGGGAAGTAATTGTCAGGTATTTTCCTCTACCTTAATACTAAAAGTGTCCCCAAGCCATGAAGCCAACTAGGCCCCAGATTCCCTTGAGCGATGATGGAAACTTACTGTGTAATAGAGCCTGCTAGAATGCAGGCAGGCTTTATCTTCTGGTACTTAAGAAGATATACATACAACTATAAACACAATACACACTTTCTCTGTCTATAACCACAGCTCCTTCCTCCATCCACTATCCACAGCTCCAACAGCCTATATTCTCCACAGAGCACAGTCTCTTGATCCTGTTACTCTATAAAGTATCTAAGACCTACATGAGTGACTGTAGTTTGGCCAGACTTAAAGGCCTCACTAATTTACCAATTTATATATGCCAGTAATCTACAAATTGTGACAGTAATAGTACCACTCTATTCCACATTTCTCATACCTCACCTAGAATACTGTGTCCAGTTCTGGGTACCACAGTTCAAGAAAGATAGTGACATGCTCGAAACTATCCAGAGAAGAGTGAACAAAATGGTCAAAGCTTTGGAACCCAAGCCCCATGAGGAGTAGTTGACAGAGTGGAACATGTTTAACTTGGAAAAGAGAAACATGATTGCAATGTTTAAATTAATTAAAAGGGAGACATATTGAGAAGGGGAGTAAATTTGTTTTCTGCTGCTTTAGAGACTAGGACATGGAGCAATAGATTTGGGCTTCAGAAAAAAAGATTCCACTTGAATAGTAAGAAGAACCTCTTGATGGCTAGAGCTGTTTAACAGTGGAATATATTGCCTCAGAGGGTGGTGGAGTCTTCTTCTCTGAAGGTTTTCAAATTCAATGGCCATCTGTCATGAGTGGTTTGAGTGTATGTTCCTCCATGGGAGGGAACTGGGTTGGATGGCTCTTATGCTATCTTCCAACTCTTCTTTTTACTGAAAACAGGACATGATGACTAGGCAAATTTTAAAGTTTAGGGGAAAGTTTACCAGAGGACTTTGAAGAGCTAAACCACTTCCATACACACATCTCAGAATGAATTTATGGTGCAAATGCCCTCAAGTGATGTTTGGAAAGATTTTATTATGGTGTAGAAAGTTCTGGGTAATTCCTATAAATTTCTGGGGAAACAAAAATCCCTTGTTGAGAGAAAGATGGGGCATAAAATGAATGATTGAATTGTGCTGGAATTGCTCACCACCCACAGGAAATGGTGTTTGGCAGTTTGTGCCAAAGCTGATTTCATTTTTGTTAATGATGGTGCCATGGAGGGAGTATGGACCTACAAATGCAGCCCTACCCCTTCCTCTGATACAGAGCAGTATTCAATGATCATACTTCTAGCTCAATGGTTCTCAACCTTTGGACCGCCAGGTGTTTTGGACTTCAACTCCCAGAGTACCTAACAGCTGGTAACTTGGCTGGGATTTCTGGGAGTTGAAGTACAAAACACTTGGAGGCCCAAAGGTTGGGAACCACTGTTCTAATTCAACAAAACAGCCTGCAATTTCTACATAGAACCAGTCTGGCTGCAATGCCTCAAGAGCTTCTTTCAGTAAGTCCTACTTTAGGATAAAGGTGTCCCGGGAGATTATGTTTTATAAACAAACATTTCCTCTGAGCTTCTGGCTAAGGCAGGCATCTCAGAGCTGGCCAGTTGTGGATTACTGAGCACTAACAATTTTAACCACAAGGTTGAATAATGGTGTTTTGTTTTGTTGTTTGTTTTTTTGGTGTCAGGGCTCATGTTCCACCATTCCTCATCTTCTGCCACACCAGACACTTTGTCTTGCATAATAGGACAAAAATGCCTTGGAAACTTTCATTTTGTTTCTTACAAAACAGCGCAAAAGCTGCAAACTATACAAAATATTGAGTTGCCACTAGCTTATTCCTTTAGTTTAAATTCATTGTTGTTTGTCTTACAATTCTGGGTGGGAAATCATAAAAGTGTTCATAGTTCCTACCAATGTTGCTTTTGCCATCACATTGCCACCAATGTTACATACCCAGTAGCCGACTCTTACATGTCTCTTATTCTACTTGTGATAATTTACTTTGAAAAGCATTATCTTCCCACTATTATTATCACATTGTAAATTATATTGACTTAAAATCCTTGCCACTTAAGTGCTATTTTTCCTCACCTACACTATCAGAGCTTAGGACAGGAAAAGGCATCCCCGTGTTATGTTCTAAAAAGGCATTGGGGACATAGGTAGCTGGAAACAACCAACAAACAATATTAATTATACCTGCAGAAGGAGCATAGGAGGAAAATTCCCTCTTAGGACTAAAGGGCCCAGAATTTGCAAACCATAGTGTCAGCATTTCTAGACCAGATGTCTGACATTCTTCATCTGGCTTCTCTATTGGAGTTGGCTGCAATTCCACTTTGGAAAAAAAAGAAAGAAAAGAAAAACTTAAATTAGCTGAATCCTACAGAACAAGTACGGATTTTGGCACATTAGAAAAAAAAAGAGAAAATGATCTTAACTTCACATCAATAGAATTTAGACTCTGCCCCTATCTCTCCTGTCCTAGGGTAAAGGGTTGGGGGATAAATCTCAGAGTGAGAGTGATGACTTGAAAAATATGTGGATATATATTATCTTCCTTAAATTTTCTGTTTGTTGCTGTTCATTATGATGCTGCCGTTATTTGACATTCTCTGTGGTTGATGTTTAATATGTCATGATAATTACTGTGCCTCTTGTAGCACCCCCCACCCATTGTAACATTGTAAGGAACTAAAGATGTGAATGTTCCATTGTGCATTTGATTGACAATTCCTTTGACAGGTAGTCCCTAACCATGGCCTACAATCAAATCCTTGTATTTGACTACTGCACCTTTCAAGCTACAATGATCCTGTTATAACTGCTCTATTCCTACATTGCTATATGATCTATGCACCTTATTGACCAGTCTATTTTCTAACATGATTGCAACCAGCCCCCCCTCCCCCCGCCAATGAGACTTGACGTATTTTTGGTTGTTGCTTATGATGCTTGTCTTACTATTGTTATAATGTTGTTTTTATGTTGTTTTTATAAGTTATATGCTATATTTTTAACTGTATGTGTTTGGGCTTGGCTCCATCTCCCTTCGGGGAGATGGAGGTGGGGTATAAAAATAAAGTCATCATCATCATCATCATCATCAGGTCCTTCTCTGAAATTGCAAGATGACATTCCCTGATTTCAGAATTCTTTTTCTTCTGAAGAAGCAGGGTTAATAATAATGATAATGATGATAATAATAAACTTTATTTGTACCACACCACCATTTCCCAAAGGGACTTGGGGTGGCTCACAGAAGCACTTGAAGATACCTGAAAACCAGCCAAGCACCACATCTGTTCAATAGGTGGATCAGAGCAGGGGGAGTTTACAGCCCAAGGGAAAGACAGAGGTGCAAAGTCGGCCCAGATTCTTCCCCTCAGTAACAGTGTGAGGCTACAATCAAGAATTCAGGAAGGATACAAATGAAGGATGATGACATTAAAATGGAGCTTGTGGCATTGACCAAACATCTCTGCCTACAACAAATAAAGAACATCAGCTCATTGTTGAGGACAACACCATTCCTGACTCTCTTGTGATTCCCTCATTCCCAATGACCTCTGGCTCTGTTTGACAACATTATTAACCTGTGATGTGATGATTTCTGCTTTGTTTCTTACTGTTAATAAAGTTTCTTTCCAGTACTGAAATTTGACTTCCTTCACAAAATTTAGACGTCTGAAGTAAGACGCAAGGCGTTACTCCAAGGAATAATGACAGAGGATGTCCAATGGCAGATGGGCACCTAATGAGCACCTACTGTAGCATCTATTACCCTATGCCAACAAAATGAAACTGAGGGAGAAATAGGATTTCTTGCTTTCCTCTTCCTCTTCTTCTTCTTCTTCTTCTTCTTCTTCTTCTTCTTCTTCTTTTTGCTGCTATTGTGGTATTGCCATTGCAAGCTATAGGGCTGCCAGGACATTAAATTGACTTGGAAAGGCAGGATTATTTTAAATATATATGTGCTATTGTGATTTTTATGCTTATGCTGTTCACAGACACAGAGCGCCAACTAGATCTGGCCTCGGCTCCAACCTTTCTTGTCAGTGAAGACAGCAGATACCTTGCCTCCCCTATGGCATATTTAACATACTTAGAGGTTCCTATTCATCGGAGGGCTTTCACCCTGGCCCGATGCCATGCTCTCCCATCAGCTGTACTCGAAGGCCGCTACCGGAAGATCCCTTTCCCAGAGAGACTCTGCCCCTGTGACTCGGGTCATGTGGAAACAATAGAACATGTGCTCCTTCAGTGTCCGTTCTACAGGGATACCCGTGCCAGGCTTATCTTACCCCTGATAGACAAGCACCCAGGCCATTCAGGACAATTTTATACCTCCCTGCTACTTGCGGATACTAATTCAGCTACAACCTACAATGTCGCAAGGTTTTGTGCAGCAGCATACAAAATCCTCCAGGGAATGACTAGTTCCAAAAGTCAACTGTGTGTCCAGTAATCGTCTTCCCTGAATCTACAATTTGGTGATGGATCTGGACATTGTATGTTTTTACCCTGTTTCCCCTTCTGCTCCCTCACCCACATTGTGTTTTTAGTAGTTGTATTTATATTTAATGTACCAAACATGCCAGGTTTGTAAGGAAATGTGACACTATTTCCTGTGCTGGTCAATGACCGAAATAAATGTTTTGATACTTTGATGCTTATGCTGCTTTGTTAATTTTATGTTTTTGTTGTTTATTCCGTATGTATTAATGATGTTACTTGGAAACCGCTCTGAGTCCCCTTGGGGAAATAGAGCAGTATATAAATAAAGTTTCATTGTTGTTATTGTTGTTGTTGTTGTTGTTGCCATTACCTCCCTGCCCTCATCCACACACACAATCACACATATTGGAGACAAGTTGCAAGAATGAAGAGGGTTTGGGTTTCTCATCCAGCATGTCTTGCCCCTGATACATCCATCCTTTCTTTTCCCTTCTGCAACATTGTTGAGGTTAGAAATGTGGAAGAGGTCTCTCTGTCAACTTTTGGAAGAGACAGTACAATCCCCCCAACAGCCTGGGCATCTTCCCAGTCGCCACAGGACTGTACAGTTAGTTTACCTTTATTGCTTTAACACAATTAATGTGCTTAGTTACAAAGTCCTTTTCCATTTGTTATAAATTGGTTGGCAAGAAATTCAGAAGGTCACACATTTTTGTAGTAATTGGTTCCAAGAGACACATTGTTGCCCTGCAACTAGATTTAAAATTTCTTTCCACTGTCTTATAGCACTGTAATTCTTCAGGGATTTGGAAAAGCTTCAAAAGCTTTAGGTGAAGATCCATTTGTCACAGGCTGAAGCTATATTACAAGCAGGAAGCAAGGAAGACATTTAATCACTATCTTAAGAATTATGAATGATTCAACCTAAGCTGAAGAGAGCATTTCTTTTACTCATTATAATGGATCTTATATTGATGAAAACCCTGAGCCATATGTGATCACATCAAGAGACTTAATTGTATTCTTATTGTGTTGTCAAACATGCTATACTTGTACGATAATTCAATATTATTGCAAAATACAAAATTTTACATTTTTTTAGTTTGGACTAAGATTGAGAAAGAACATCTTTGGAGAAATGTTAATTTTGTGCCTTCCAAAACTGCAAAAGGGAAAGGGCACAGTTTTCTTGAAAATCCTTTTTGAGACTTATGATGTGTTTCTAGAAGAAGAAGGTACAACTCATGCATGAAGTTTTTCAAAAAGATAGCTCACTAAAAATCACAATCAAATGTATTATTGAATGTTAAAAATACTTTGAAAAAGTATACATGTTTGACAGCGTGATTTTAATGATTGATTTTAATATTGATTTGTTTAATTTTGTGGTTTTAATGTAATTGTTTATTTTACTGTATGTATGTTTATGGCATCAAATGTAATGCCACTCTGAGTCCCCTTTAGGGTGAAACAGGCAGGATATAAATGTAGTAAATAAATAAATACATCAGAAAATGGCTAAGTATTTAGTGTTCCCTTTTTTGTTATGATCAAAGCAATTCCTATAAAAATCATTTCTTTATAAAGTGCTGCTTTTTTATTAATACATTTTTAGATGTATTATCTTATCTCTCCTATGCACGCATTTTATTTACACATCAGAGTATTTTAAAATTATATAGATGTATACTTTCCACTAGGAGATGTGTGATCCATACAACAAGGTTCAAAAGTCATTACAAAACTGGAAGGCGCTGGTATTTCATTTCTGAAGTGTTTCTAAAGTATAGTTAGTTAAAAATTTACTAATGAAAAAGTTACTATTTTATTATAGCAATTGCCATAATTAATATAATTGGGGAAACTTCAGGGATTCCTTTCTCTCTCATTTGTAAAGCTATCGGAGTGAAACTTGCTACAATGGTAGAAGATATTTACCAATGTTGGCCCACCAAATTTCAGAACATTTCACTTATTTTTGAGGAGTTTTCATTTTTTTATAAACAATATTTAAAAAAACGCAAGAGCTATCTACTTTAATTTTATATGCAATGCATAAGATAACCAAGGCATTAATCCCCAGAAGTTTCAGCAAGATTCACACATCTATATATTTTGGGGTATTTTAAAATTTTAGACAAAAACAATTTATCCCCCCAAAAACAACAGCAATCACCTTGAATGTCCGTCTGTCTTTATGACAAACAAAAACATAACTTCAATTTAGCACAGATTTATACTATTCCTTACTTACTTTAGTCCTCTTTGCAGGTTTGATAATTTTTATTATTATTATTAGACTGACTTTAAATGGCTGGTGCCATTGGGGCTTTCATATGCTGAGCACTGCATTCTGGGAAATATAGTTTAGGGCATTAGCTTTTGCATTCTCTGCCATAGGGGGGCCTGTCTTTCCAAACTACATTTCTAAGAATGCTGTGTTCTCAGTCTCTCACCCAACTCTGCTAGTCCTGCCCCCAGTGCCTTCCTTATGGTGATCAGGCCAAAGAAAACAGGATCAGTTTTTAAAACACTTTATGTTCTCTTGGCTTTACCAAAGTTACCTAATGCTTAAAACTAAATTGACCCTGAGAGGCATCCGAATGTTACAGAATCTTAACTAAAATGATTGGTGAGTGTTTCAATTCTTAAATCCCCCCCCCCCCACAACTTTCCTGCATACTTCTAATATTGATTTGTATGTACGAATTTAACAAATTTTATACCTAACAATGAAGAGTAACAATAATTTTGCACACCCCTACTTTCCACATTAAAGAAAAGGGAATACATTGCATCTGAATGAAAATGAACAAGTTTTCGATCCTGGCGAAATACATGTATTTTCTGTCACAGTGTCCTATTAGGATCCCACCATTTTGCTACCTGATGCAGAGCAGCAAATAGTGTCTCCTTCAACAGATCAAAGTGCTAGCATTAGTTATGTTATTTTTGCCACCTGAAACAAAATATCCCAGAAGCATCACTCTAACTCCTTGGCAGTAATATTGAGATAATAATAATAATAATGTATTAACTATACATGTCTATTCAGAGGTCCCATTAAGTATCCAAGTAAATAGGGCCAGGGTTTGAGCCTCATTAACTAATCAATTTTCTGCCCAATCATGATATTCAGAATCAGCCATTCCAGTGCACCCAATAATTAGGCTGGCAGAATGATAATTATACCAGAATCTGTTTTGTACAAACCCCTATCTCTAGTAAATGGCTTTGGGAAATTACAGTCCAAGAAATTACTATTCTAGTTTCTGGTCCAACCAAGCACCTTGTAACCTTATGTTTCATTCTTAGCAAAAAAAAAAAAAAAAAACAACACACACAGTATAACACAGTATAAACAACTATGACAACGTGACAAGGTACATCAAACATGCTTTATCAGAAACAAGCTAAAGATAGAGCCAGTAGCTATATGACTGCCAAACAGCTGCAGACACAGGGCTGCTTCATCAGTCATCATCCAATATGACATTTCTCTGTTTTGGATTATTTAGTCCAAGTTAAAAGGTTATTTTAGAAAGATTCAGTGTGGAACAGGTTTTATCAAGCTGCAAGCTCACAATTGCAAGCAAGGGGTTCATTATATGGGAGAAATCTTAGTGTTCCGTTATATAATGTGGAGAAAGACTTTGGAGCTCATCACGTGGGTGGGGGGTGGGGGAGCAGGTGGTACTGTCTTCTCGTGTTCTTTGACATTCTGTCCTGAAAGAAGACTGAGGCCCTTTCCATACAGCTGAATAAAATCCCACATCTGCTTTCAATTGGAATATATGGCAGTGTGAACTCAGATAACCCAGTTCAAAACAGATATTGTGGGATTTTCTGCCTTGATATTCTGGGTTATATGGCTGTGTGGAAGGGTCATAAGAGCTTACTCACCCTCATCACACAGGATGCAGATCTGTCTGCTTCTAGTTAAATCATACATTTCATTCCTCATCACACATCTATCCTCCTTTTTTAAAATTTTGCTGTAACTGCAATTTTAAACCTGCAGTGTCACAATTTAAATAAATAAATAACTGTGACATGGACAGCCTGCAAATGATGGAATGGGGTGAGGCAACTGATGTCCCCAACCATTCCATCACCTACATAGTACCCATATCACATATATTTCTTTTCTTTTCTTTAATAAAATGGGCAATTGAAAATTTCAAGGGTTTAAATTTGTGCAGTTAAAGCAATAAAGAAATTAGAAAGGAAATAATATTACCAGTCCTTCCCTGTGTCTGATGAGTAATGGAAGCAGAAGGAGCACTGAGGAGCACAAAAAAACCACCCACATGAACCCCATACTGAAATATAAGAAAATGGACTTAAAATGGGCAAATGCACTATTTCAAATTTCATGGAAAAATACCTATTGCTAAGCATTTCAAAGTGCACGGAGATGAGTGGGGTCAATTCTAGTCCGTCTTTAAAATTTCTACATACTGCGGAACAGGTTGTGTGTCATTTGATGGGATCTGTGGGATTTTGTCTTTGAAGAGTATTGAAACTGAGACCTTCTGTATGATGAGGGCCTTTAAAATGTAAATTCCAAAGAACAACTGCAGATTTGCATATTTAAACATTCTTGCGATTTTAGGGTATTTTCAACAAATTTCTGACTTATGATGACCCTAAGGCAAAGCTATCATAGGGTTATATTGGCAGAATTTGTTGAGAGGAGATTTGCCATTGTCTTCCTCTGAATCTGAGAAAGTATGACTTGCCCAAGGTCTCTAGTCCATTACCATGCCAAAGCTCATATTTGAACCATGGTATCCCAGTATCCTAGTTCAACACACAAACCATTACACCATTCTGGCATTGTCTCCAGTGTGCAAAATAAATGGATGCCTTCCAAACTTTGAATGCAGGAAAGTTGAAAGAGCACCATCACTTGCCATTTTTGTCTAAATAGTTTGATTTGCGGTGTAAGACACTTGAAAAAGATATCAGGCAGACCTATGTTGGAAGAAACTGACAGACTCTCACATTAATTCAAGAAGAAAAAAACATATTAAGAAGATACATAATTCTAAATTCTAGTAACTGTTAAAATGAAGAACCAAATATGTGCATAAGTTCCTTGAAGTTGAGTATAGTGACCCCATAAATTTCACACATTTTCTTAGGTAAATAATATTCCTTAATGATCTAGTAGCTTTTAGTAGTTCAAAAACATGTTGCAAAACAGTTAGGACATTTAGAGTCTAAAGCATACCTTTGTATGAATATCACCTTGACAGTTTGAGCCAAATGAACTACACAGTCATTTCTTCTGCTCTTGAATGAGACACTTGGAAATTCTTGCAATTACATTTTATTGAATTTATAACCGTGTCTTTTTTGTAACATTTTAAAAACATTCAGTTGATGACAGAATTGAATTGGGTGGCCAGGGAGAGGCATATCATCTCAAACAAGCTCATGATGAGCCAATCAATGAGCAATCTAATCTCCCACTTTTCATGGCACTACATAAGTTAAGGTAAAATACTTGTGCTGCACTTTCTGTTGAATGAAGCCTTATTGCTACTCTCCAGTACTTCATCAGTGTATTTGCACAACACATCATGAGAGTGACAGTTTTAAGAATAATACACTTTCATGATATTTAATGGTTCCTTTACTCTTATGATGTAGAGCTCTTCACAACCAGAATTCCACATGCTACATGGTTTCTACAAAAGCAGTTCTCACCCTCTATTGAAAGCACACACAAACACATATACTCATTCACACACACATATTATATAAACTTTTTAAAACTTAAGTGAAGAGTTTGATGCCTTCAGTGGAGGTTTTCAAAAAGAGGCTGGGCAACTACCTTTTGGAGATGCTCTTGCTGGTTTTCTATGAAAATCTAAGCTGTAAATCTGATTTAATAAAGCAACTGATCTGCTAGGGAGGGTTAAACACTGTCTAGAAGCATTTCCTGAACAAACAATACAAAAATGTAAACTCAATACTAAGGAAGTGAGCCGTGGCTTTTGATGAAACCAGAAGGCATTGCATGGTGCCACATTTTTTATCACTATTGCTGATGTGCATGCTGGGGTGGATACACAACTCATTTGCTATATTTTAGTGCTGATCTGGACTAGGTTTATAATTTAATGCAGAAGAAGATATCAAGCAGCATAACCTGTCAGATGTTTCCATATATAACCTGTTAAAGTTTCCATATATAATATATCCATTTTCAAATAGCAGAATTGCAAAGTTATACTCAGTATCAGGCATTGAACATATGACAGACACCCAACCACTGAATTAAATATATGGCTTTTACAGCTCTAGTAAAAACTGTTTAGGTGCTAAACATTTAAAAATGCTAGTAGTAGCAAAGCAGTAACTAGGATTTGGAATTGCAGAATTCTTCTATGCCAGCAGTTCTCAAATTGGGGTCTGCAGAGCCCTTGGGGCTCCATGAAGCACACTCAGATGCTCCGTGGGGGCACTGTGCCCCCCCACTCCCCCCGCCTGGATAGCATGCATCTTGTGGAGTCCTGCTGGCGCAGCCTATGGGACCTTGCCACTGCCACCAATGGCATGGCCTATGATGGCTCCTTGGTGCCACCATGGCCTACAAGGCTTCCCAACCACAAATTTGACTGTGCTTTTCCAGCATGCCAGAAAAAAAGTTGGACTGGGTGGGTCCTGAGGTAGTAGTAGTTGTTGTTATTACTATTTGAAACACAACAAGATGAGTCCACTATGTTGGCTGTTGTATTGGATCACATGTCGGACACTTCCCAAGTGTCTAGAACTGTGTGAAGTATGGGCAAATAATGCGAGCAGATCTCAGTAAAGTGGCCTTTTGCAGTTGGCAGATGGTAATTTTGTCAGCGCCGATTTTGTTTAAATACAGGCCAAGGTCTTTAGGCACTGCACCCAGTTGCTGCTGCTTCTCCTGCTGCTCCTGCTGCTCCTGTTGTTGTTTTTGTTGTTGTTGTTGTTGTTGTTATTATTATTGCAAAGTCTGGATGGCCATCTGTTGGTGTGCTTCTCCTGCAATGCAGAAAGAGGTTGGACTAGATGGCCCCTGTGTTGCTTCTGTTGTTGTGTTTGCAAAGGCTGGATGGCCATCTGTTGAGGGTAC
Organism: Anolis sagrei; assembly: GCF_037176765.1. Taxonomy (NCBI): domain Eukaryota; kingdom Metazoa; phylum Chordata; class Lepidosauria; order Squamata; family Anolidae; genus Anolis; species Anolis sagrei. The sequence goes on along the minus strand of NC_090023.1, from coordinate 56,516,778 downwards.
TTTGGTTGTGCTCTTCCTGCAAGGCAGAAGGAGGTTGGACTGGATGGCCTCTAGATTGCTCCATCATCATCATCATCATCATCATCATCATCATCATCATCATCATCATCCTTGCAAAGGCTGGATAGCCCCTGGGGTCTTCCAATAATATACTGTAAAGCTTATGTTGGTTAAAATTGTTCTTCATTTTAAAGTTTCTATCTTTTTTTCTATCTTTCCTTCTTTCTTTCTTGTTTGCACTACAAACATGCTATGTACAGTGTGCATAGAAATTTGTTTATATATTTTTCCCAATTTGTTCACACAAACATTCTCCATCCATCTGTCACTAGCTGAGCCCATCTGTCAAATTTTAAAATGCCTGTGTCCAAAAGTTTCTTGGGGCTTCATAAGAAACCTTTCCTTCAAAAAGGGCTCCATGGCTTTAAAAGACTGAGAACCCCTCTTCTATGCCCTTGAAAAAATTGTATTGCAAATTTGGAGCATCTTCCAGAAGAGCATGCAATGTAATGCTGGTATCTCCACTATGAGGAAATAGTAAATAACTCATTACTCTTTATCTTGCACTTTGGTAGATCCCAGTTTATCCCAAGCAGGCAGAAAGATAATTCAGCTGGAATGGTTTTCTATCTGATGATGAGAAAACTGAAATAAGTATAACCCATTCTTACAGATATATGCTATATATTGTAGTGGTCTTATGAAACAAAACATTAGCTTTTCAAGTTATGGTTGATTGCTTAATGAGTCACAAAATGGATAACAATCCTAGCCTTTTGATCTATGGGTTATTACTTGCATAAAACTTTATTAACAACAATTCATAATTAATCTGAAATAATCAACCTGATTTTCTGCAGAAGCCTCACAACACTTCAGGCAGACTTGGTGACTAATTCAAAATTATTGCATACGGAGTTTTCTAGAATCCTATTAAGCAGGTCATTTTCAGTGACCTGACATTCAGCTAGAGGTTATCGCAAAGCAAGGTCATATCAGATCATTTATATATAATAACATTGCAGACCACTATTAAGCCCATATCTTTAGCCCATATTGAGTAAAATACAAAATGTCACAGAGGATAAATTAGGGAAAAAGCTTAATAATGAGCTTTCTAAAAATTGTGGTATCTCTTTTTTTTAGAAAATGGCCAACACAGTATTCCATGTCAGTTTATCTTGTTATCTTTGTCATTTAACATAGAATTGGCAAACTGACTCCTCCTTTAATCATTTGTGTTTTGCTTCCACAGTTCCTGTACATCTACAACCCCACAAAATTGAAAACAGTGGGATTTGTTTCTAACAAAATGTATGTTCTTCAATGAGTAGATGAACAAATAAAACAAGTCCTGGTCTGAAAAAAGCAGTAAGGGCCCTTTCACACTGCCCCTATTGTTGGGGAATCGGAGCTGTTAGGCTCAAAATAACCCTCAGTTGGGATGATTCCACCATAAATATAGCAGAGTACCAAAAGTAAACTTTATAACCAGCAGAGACTTACGTGTGGCGAACTAGGATTGTCTTCTATATCTTAGGATGGATCAGGGTTGCAGAGTCAGAACTTTAGGTTCAAAATATTGATTGACGTAATAGAAATGCATTCCTGATAGAAAAGATCTTGGAGATAACTAGCTTACTAAGTTTTACCTTCTAAAGGAGGCAAAAGGTAAAAAGATTAATGCAGCTATATTTTGCCTAGGGAGAGGAAAAATGCATCCTTACTGGAAGGATAAAAGGATAAAAGAGACAAGAAAAATGGCGAACGGCCATATGGCCAGCCCAGGGCAATAAAAAACTTAAAGAGGAAGTTCCTTCGTAGAATTCCATTACTATATCATCAAAGGGGGAGGAGACAGTGTCCGGAAGTGAAGAGGAAAGACAAAGCCTTTTTTGGGAGACATGCATAGGAATGTGGAGGGAGGAATCCCTCAGTCTAGTCCCATCTCTAACCTAGCTACTCATTGAGGTCTGGAAATTTGATGACACAAGAAACTTGTGCAGTCCATGGATGAAACCCAACACCTATATCCTAGGATCTGATCCCAGATTATCTCCCAGATTTTCTGGCAGTGGGGACTCAGTTCCCTTCCACACAGCTGAATAAAACCCCACATTATCTGCTTTGAGCCAGAATATATGGCAGTGTGGACTCAGATAACCCAGTTCAAATCAAATATTGTGGGATTTTCTGTGTAATATTCTGGGTTATATGGCTGTATGGAAGGACCCGCATATATTCAATCTTAAAGCAGATTATCTGAAATCATATTCTGGGATAAAGAGCAGTGTGGAAGGGCCCTAAGTCAGATCATCCCTCACCTTAGTATATTCTGCTTTTGTGACTAAAAAGTATGTAAGAAGTAGTAGGTCATTGAGAGTGAAAATTTATGAAAATCTGCTCAAAGGTATGCCCCATTAATTTCAATACATCTTATCTCCAGGTCTGTCTACACTGGCTACATGATCCAAATTGAGCCAGAAGTCACTCCAGGTGGTATTTGGGGACTTACAGCCTCTGATGTGATGTAAAACCAGTTAACCTCACATTGGCAGAAGTTGGAGAATGCATTGGAGCTTCCCTGAAAATCCAGAGCAGCCCTGCCCCTCAGGGTCAATGTGAACATGGGCAATGTCATAATAATATAATAACTATGTTTTTTAATACCCCGCCTCCATCTCCCCGAAGGGACTTGGGGTGGTTTACATGGGGTCAAGCCCAACAGAACAGTTAAAGCATGACATATTAAAATGCATATCAACAAAATAAAAACAATATAATGAAAATGTATTGTCGAAGGCTTTCATGGCTGGAATCACTAGATTCTTGTAGGTTTTTTCGGGCTATAGGGCCATGTTCTAGAGGCATTTCTCCTGACGTTTTGCCTGCATCTATGGCAAGCATCCTCAGAGGTAGTGAGGTCTGTTGGAAATAGGAAAATGGGTTCATATATCTGTGGAATGAGTGGGGTGGGGCAAAGAGCTCTCTGCTGAAGCTAGGTGTGAATGTTTCAGCTGACCACCTTCATTAGCATTTGAAGGCTTGGCTGAGCCTGGGAAAATGTTCTCTTGAGAGGTGTTAAGATGTGCCTGGTTGTTTCCTCTCTGCTGTTTTGCTGTAGTAATTTTAGAGTTTTTTTAATACTGGTAGCCAGATTTTGTTCATTTTCATGGTCTCCTCCTTTCTGTTGAAATTGTCCACATGCAGAAAGGAGACCATGAAAATGAACAAAATCTGGCTACCAGTATTAAAAAACTCTAAAATTACTACAGCAAAACAGCAGAGAGGAAACAACCAGGCACATCTTAACACCTCTCAAGAGAACATTTTCCCAGGCTCAGCCAAGCCTTCAAATGCTAATGAAGGTGGTCAGCTGAAACATTCACACCTAGCTTCAGTAGAGAGCTCTTTGCCCCACCCCACTCATTCCACAGATATATAAACCCATTTCCCTATTTCCAACAGTCCTCACTACCTCTGAGGATGCTTGCTATAGATGCAGGTCAAACGTCAGGAGAAATGCCTCTAGAACATGGTCCTATAGCCCGAAAAAACCTACAAGAACCTAATATAATGAAACAAAAACAACAATATTAAACAGTATATAAAACAAACATCAAAACTGAACAACCAAAAGCAAAGTGCAGTGTCACCATTCTGCTTTCTCTTTACTCCACAGTTACCTTTTCCATCACTTGTCACAGTGGCAGCAGCCATCACCAGGTACCTTTCTTGATAGCAGAAAAAGTTGCCATGGAACTTTACTTATATTTAGTTACAGGTCTTAAGCTCAAAAGTAGCTACCATTATGGTCATGATTATTCAATGTGTAGTAACTATATATTATTCAGTTTTTATTTTCCTATTACTGAAATGTAGCAAAACTAGTTTTAGGACATTTGCACTGACCAAGTTACATGGGATGAAAGCATCAGAAGTGGAACTGAGTTGAGACTTGAGCAGTGCTTATACACACCAGAGAAGTTGGTTCTGACCATGTTCCAGGATCCATGACTTCAGAGCTTCAGAGCTGTGCAGAGTTTGAAGTTTGGGGTTGGTTTTTCTTTCAACTCCTCCTACCACAATCACGTGTACAGATCACTAGAATGCCTGTAGCTTATTTGGTTTTGCCATACAATGTGGTTTACACTGACATACATTGATGCACATTATGGGCCCTATTTTGGGTATCCCATGATTTTACTTATCCTGTTTTAAAATTTCTAATGTGTGTTCCTGCATATATTTGTGTCATGCATAATTTAAACAATGTTTCAGGATGCCTTCAATTCATTTTACGTGGCCAAGGTAGATGTGCTTTTGGTTACTTGAAAGATATCTGAATGCAGCAGCTAACACTGTAACCATGTAAAATTCCTTTCTCACACCCACCAGCCTTTCACTGAGGCTACAATCCAACAACAACAAAAGTAACTAAATAGTATAGTTGCCAAATGCAAAGCATGGAGTTATTGGTTGTTAAGTTGCACATATAATGTTATTTAGGTATTCCTTATCTATTGTAAAACAAAATTAATTAGTAACTTATTATTTATAACTTGTTGTTTCCAAACTCTGAATAAGGATATTATTACTACTTGAAAGCACATTGCAACTGACAGTTTACTTGTCAGCTCTTTGGATATTTAGGGGAAAATTCAAGCATGACTGCATTCAGCTCCCATCATTAAATATGTTATCTAAATTTCAATTTTTCCCCATCACTGCAATTATTTAGCCATTTTCAACCACCTCATTTGAGACACAGGGCATCCCTGCAGTCCAAATGGAATTTTAATGACTATTTGAGGCTGTGTTTCAACTTGGCAGGAGTGGGCCTAATACATTTCTATGCCATGCCAAAAAGCAGTAATCAAACATGCATGTAAGATAGCAAGTATGATGTTCCTTTTAAGGCAGGAAAATGGAATGAGTCATATGAGGTATATACCAGTTTTCTTCACATGTTTTTACCTCTAACAACTCTCTCTGTTTATCCTCCGTTGTATATTGCATAATTTTAAACCTAAATTTATTCATGAACATTCTTTCCCTTTAGCAAGCCTAGATGGCATTTTATTAAGAAGGCCTGAATGACTGTGTGCAGGTCATGTGAAATAGCTTATTTTTGTAATAGAAAATGTAATAATTATAATCCCATCAGTTTAACAAATATTGAACCTGGGATGGGTAAAACTCGTGGTTCATAATATTACAATCACTACTACCTTCACTTCTCAAATTACAAGTTTCTTTACTTTTCTCTCATTTCTAGAAGAAAAACAGAAATTCTTAGGTCCAATGTCACAGAGACCCATTATGCAAGAAGACACTCCAGAACTATCTAGAGCAGGACCCCCAAAACTAAAGTCTGTGAGCCAGATGCTACACTCTAAGGTCATTTACCTGCCCCCTTCACCCCAAACGTTAGACTTTGGGTCACCCTAAGTCTGAAATGACCTGAAAGCACACAACAACAACAACAACAACAACAACAACAATCCCAATTAATTTGGCTATCTCATCAGCCAAAAGCAGGACCATACTTTCCATTGAAATACTAGTAAGTTTATGTAGGCAAAAACTGTTCTTCATTTTAAATATTGTATTGTTCTTTCATTGTTTGCACTATAAATAACCTATGTGCAGTGTACATAGGAATTCATTCATTCATTTTTTCAAACTATAGTCTGCCCCTCAACACTTTGAGGGATTGTGAACTGGCCCTCCATTTAAAATGTTTGAGGACCTCTGATCTAGAAGGAAATACTGAGGTTCCATAATCAGCCAGATCATTTCCTGAGGTGGCCTTGTTTCTAGTCCTGGGTTCAGGGATCTTTTGTTCATGTATAAACCATGCCTGATTAGCAAATCAAAAATATTGACTCCAGTACATGCAATGAAGTCATAAAATTAATTGAATAAAATCACATTAAATTAGAACCTACATTACCAGTGTCATGATTAAAAATAAAATTAAGATGTGCATAATTCCATCCACATCCAATCATATGTGAAAGGACAGAGGTGGTGACTGATAGAATCATAGAATCATAGAATCAAAGAGTTGGAAGAGACCTCATGGGCCATCCAGTCCAACCCCCTGCCAAGAAGCAGGAATATTGCATTCAAATCACCCCTGGCAGATGGCCATCCAGCCTCTGTTTAAAAGCTTCCAAAGAAGGAGCCTCCACCACACTCCGGGGCAGAGAGTTCCACTGCTGAACAGCTCTCACAGTCAGGAAGTTCTTCCTCATGTACAGATAGCCTACTGAATACAGCAGAAGTTGGGAAGAATATCAGAAAGCATTAAAAATCAAGAAGGGACTGACAAAGAGTGGAGGAAAGGATTAAATAATTGATTTTGGTAGCAATGGTAGCAATGGTGGGTACGTGGCAACAGGACAGCCCTGAATAGGATTTGGGAGGGAGTCTCAATCTAATTTGCTGAGTGTAATTTCTTCTAACACAAGTTAAAATTTTTGGCAGATGGTTTTATTGACAAAAAGGAATTGAAGTGGCATTTGAATGATAGCAACAACAGATAATATCTCTGTTATTTGCTTCATGGAAACCTACCTATTTTCCTATCTAATTGGGCACTCTCTTGTTATTTGCCATCAAGTCAAGTTATTTGCCATTTTGACATGATGACTGGGAGACATCCAAGAGCCCTCAATTGCCTTACTCAAGGCTTGCAAACTTAGGGCTGTGGCTTCCTTGACTGAATCAATCTTCCTGTAATAGGCTTTTTCTCTTTCCCTGTTGTCTTCCATTTTATTGAGTATTGTTTTCTTTTTTCGGTATGTCATAAATCCTGTTGTGACTCATTGTGATGCATCTAGAATATGACAGTTTCAGTTTGGTCATTTTGGTGAGATTTGAGCCCTTATTTGTTATGGATTCATTCATTTGTCTTTCTAGATGTCTGTAATAACCAAGTAATTTTAGTTATATTTGACTTTACCAAGACATTTGGTTCACAGTAAATGAAAGGGTGATTTAATTTTCTCAACAAGTCTCTTGTCATTGTTCTTGCAAAAATTGAAATAAAACAAATTGAACCTTGTTTGGAAAAAACAGATTGAGGAGAAATCAATGAATCCAACACTCCACATGTGTAGAAGTGCATTCTTACATGGAGAGATATTTTTGTAAGGTGGTTAAAACCGTATGCTTTGTATCGGTGTGTAAGAAAGGAAATAAATCCATATGTATGCATGTTAAACACATCATACTGACACCATGGAAAAGATCTCTGAGCAAATTCAGATTCTTTTGTAACTTATGGATGCTTTCAAAATATTTTACTTTTTCCAGGCTCTGTCCTTTTCCCATAGCTCCTGAACATTTCTTTTCAGACCACTGTACAAGTAAGAGCTTTTGCTGTCTTAGCTTACTGTCTTTTAAGCAATAATGTCTTCTTCGCAGAACCAAAGCCTCAAGTCTGAGAGGTCAGCAAAGCTCTCTCTAAACAATAGTAATGATTGTTATATTTGACTTTACCAAGAAGTTTCCCAAAATTCATCTGATCCTTCATAAAACCCTCAAATACAGGCAGTTCATAGAGTTGCAGCTGTCAAAATGTTATCCTATAAATGAGAAAAGTGCTACTAGATTTCAGAGAAGTGCAGCCCTATTTTCAATTATGTTACACAAGTAACCTAGAGGAATGAAAATAAAAGTTTACAATTCAGTTTGAAACATAAATGTGAATGTATATCATGGGCAATCCAAACTAGTTGTTGCATTGAATTTATCCCAATCAAGTAATTTGACTCTATATGTCCAGTTCTTTAACCTTGACTTTGACCATACTTCCATACATGACTGATTTTATGGAGAACGCAGATTTTTTTTTTGCTAAAGAACATTTGCTTATTGAATTTACAAGCCTATTTTCTACCTAAGCATTTGAAATATTAATAATTTAAATTAATATCTCAAGATTATGATAAATATGTAGCTAAAAGCTACAACACAAAATTCATGAGACAGGGAGAATAATCAAACTTCAAAGTGAAGCTTCAAACTCCAGTTTCATATTAAATAGCAATAAATATTTTTTTCCAAACCTGTATATTTTGAAAAATATTCAGCCACTTAGAAAAGAGGAGTAGGTAGGGAGAATCATTGGGACCTACAATATTGGTGTGGAGTTAAAGGAAGTATAATCTCTGTTTGTGTGACCCCCCCCCCCCCCCCCGGAATCAGATATTTTAAATGTCTAAATAGTGATATGAATCTTGTGTGTGTGTGTGTGTGAAAACACATGCACATGCATTAACTTTATCTTCTCCAGAATATCAAGTATGGCAACTGAACTTTCAAAAACAGTGCTCTCAGGGTTCATCTAAACTTGTGCTAGCTCAATATTTGTGTTGCTGTTGTTAATTGTCATCATGTTAAATGGGAGATCTCCAAGTCCCCCTATCAACAATAGTCCCAATAAACTTTTGAACCATGGATCCATTACATAAATAGATAATTGAAACTATCGACCTGCAATGTGATCTTCCTCTTTCTTGCTGCCTTGCACCTTGCCAAGGATTACCATATTTTCTAATAAGTTGCATCTTCTCATGACATGCCCAAAGCACAACAGGTTCAAAATGCATCCATGTATCTACAAAAGATTTCAGTCTTAGACCCCCACCCCAACCACATTGAAGGGCTACATTTGTCTCAGGTGGTATTTACTTTCAAACATATTCATTCTTATTTTAAAAGATGAGACAAAAAGTAGAATCCTCAGAAAACAGTTGTTCCATGCAATATGATTGTAAACATTTTCCCAATTCTTTAATATTAGAAAGAACCTTATGAAACTAAATTACTTGATTATATACTTTTTTCATTCTCTTTGTTGTTATCTTTACCTTTGTTTTGTTTGGCAATCAACCATTTTTTATTTCTAGGAGAAATAAAAGGATGTAATAACAAAGAGCAACAAGATGCCTGTACCAAAATGCCTTTTTAGGTCATAATGTCATAAACAGAGACAACAACTTTCTTATGTTTAATATACCACATGGTACTCTGCATTGGAAGCATTATTTCAGTGTGCACTGGAAACAACTTTTGATGTGTGGGCAATTTTTCCCTCCAACCAAAGCATGATTTTCTTCAGATGTCTTTCCAATGTGATCATTTTTTTCACCTTAACACTACTACAGTTGTATGTCAATACTAGGAAGTCACTACTGTTCTGACTTCCATTTTCCTTCCATTAACCATCATCTTGTAATTTCTGTTGCACAAAATCATGCTCAATGTGACTCATAAAAGGGGATATAAAGAGTAGTCACCCAAATTCTCATGATGAATGAAACAGGATGGCTCAAAATGTTAAAACAACATGTTGAAAAAACATCAGCTTCAATGAGAGCTGTTGCTTCCATAATAAGAGTGAGAAGAAGTATGTTATTTATAAAGATGTAAGTAAGATGCATGTAATTTCTGCAGAAACGGTTCTTTTAAAAAGATGCTTTCTTCCCTTTTTACAGATAAAGTAAGAAGAGTTATGTCTACATTATTATGTAAGAGGATAAGACCAGCAAGTATTTGCTTTTTACCCACACTGCATTCAAATAAAAAGAAATAAATATAAAAACATTATACAGTAGTGAGCCTAGAGTTTTGGTCCTGAGATAGCATGACAAACAATTCTGCAAGTTGAAATGCATTTTGATGGTGTAGGGCAGATTTAACTATTAGGACTATATAGTTGTTTGTATCTCATATGTTGGATCTAGTTTGTAAGATCCATACATACAACACAATATTAAGGGTAGCATCCACACACAAAAACTTAAGATTAAAAACACTAACCTATGGCTTTTCAGAAAAGGTATGTAAATCTCATAAGTGGCTCCAGGTTTCCGTTGTGAGCGCCGCTTCTCCCTAAAGGGCTGGGTTTGGTTCCCCCAAAAGGCCCTGAGGCTCTTTCCTCAAAGCGGGCTGGTGAGGGGGCACTGGGAGGGTTGCCTTGCTGAATGCCCAGGCAAGGAAGAAGCCTCTCAGGCACATGACCAGCCCAGAGAGAGACAGGCAGAGACCATCACATTGAGGGTTTAAGGAGAGCAGACCCAGTATTCTAAAGTGAGAGGAATTCTGGGAAATGTTGTTTAGGGCAGGGCCTTTTGAATTCTCTGCCACAGGGGTCCTCACCACTCCAAGCTATCTTTCCCAGTTTGCCCATGCCTGGTGTATGTAAACCTATTCTCCAATTTTGCACTGAGGATCTTGACTAGTTGGCCATGTAAATGAGAAGAAATAACTAAGTCAGTAAAGGGCAATTTTTCTGTTTGTGCACCACCCTGAGCTCTTCATGTAGAAGGGAAAATACAAATATTTAAATCTTATTGATGTTCATGAAATGATTAATGTTGGATTTAGTCAGTTAGCTGTGTGAAGTTTTAATGGTGAAAAATAGAAAATACATCTCCATCTACTTTAAAGAAAAAAAACAATGGGAATGAATGTGATAGTTCATCTGTATTTTTTATTGGAAAAAATCAATCTTGCTCTTTATTCAAAAAAGGCTCATGGTACTGCTTACAAATTTGACAGTCCCTCATTCAAGCTTTCAATCTAAATAAGGCATAATACAAAAGGAAAAGAGGATGGGGAGGGAAGAAGGAAAAGTTATTTCAACTAGCTTTGTTAGAAAAAGAAAAAAGAAACCTTTCCAGATCTCCCTTGACAGAGCACAGTGTACAAGATGGCAGAACCATATATATAAAGTGGCAAAAGTGACAATAAGAAACCCAGATAGTTCCCAGAAAGGAAAAAAAAAGTGATGTCTGTCAGCTTTTGTCCTTAACATATTATTCATTCAAGTAAGTGCCTCTTTAAACACAATTACAATGCATCCCTACACATATCTACTCAGAAGTAAATCCTATTGAGCTCAATGAGTTCTAATCCCAGGAAAGTGTATTCAGGATTGCTGTGTTGGTTGTTTTATGTATTTTGCCTTTTTCAAACCACCAGACAGTTTTAATTAATAGAATGAATTCCAATTAGACTTAGACTGAAACAAAACTATATCATATGAATATATAATTGTCTAAGTCACATACCTGCTTTAAAAAAATTGCCAAAAAGTAATGAAAACTGAAAGCTTTTAAAGACCAAATTACAGTATACTATGAAGGAAAGTTAGTTGTTATAGTAATGTATACACATTTTAGCAGTATTGTTCTAGGTGCACTGCCTTCTGAAATGCAGCACATCAAATTTACTCTCCCTGGATTTTTATTCCTCCGTCTCAAGGAATACAAATTCAGATTCCATTACTAATTTCTTCCTTGTAATCATGAAACCAGCATCAGGGGAATCTGCAATCCTCCAACTGCATTAAATAGAAAGATGGCTGTAATTCACTATACTGAAAGAGTAAGCTAACATATCCCAATGTACACCTCAGGCTCAGGGGGGAATTCTCTGGTATTGTCAGACCTTTCCCACACAGTCATGTTATTATCATATAATATCTGAATTAGATCTTACTGTTGGGCTGGAAAGAAACTCTCCAAAGTAATTACAGGAGATCTGACAGGTTTGATGATAACCCTTAAGTTCTGAAGCAAATAAAAAACAAACACATTTAACTAGTTCAGCAATTTTCCCCTTAAGTAACTCAAAGAAATAGGAAGCTACCATTTTTCTAGAATAAGTGTAAGATTTCATAACCTCTTCAAGTATTGATTGTATACATTGACTAGCAGATGCTCTTCAAAAATGCTTTCATGCTACACAGTTGAATTATTATTATTATTATTATTATTATCTATTTTATTTCTCCTGAAGGAAACTCAAAGTGGCTTAACATAAAAACATTAGCATACAATTTAAAATATACAAATATCTAAACATTAAAACAGAATATATATAATATAAACGGTATTAAAAATTCACAGTTAAAAACCATTAAAGCATATTCAAAGATAAAACCACAGCATCTCCTGAATTGGTCTTAAAATCGTTGGGTTGTTCTAGGTTTTTTCGGGCTATATGGCCATGGTCTAGAGGCATTCTCTCCTGACGTTTCGCCTGAATCTATGGCAAGCATCCTCAGAGGTAGTGAGGTCTGTTGGAACTAGGAAAAGGGGTTTATATATCTGTGGAATGACCAGGGTGAGACAAAGGACTCTTGTCTGCTGGAGCTAGGTGTGAATGTTTCAACTGATCACCTTGATTAGCATTTGATTGCCTGGCAGTGCCTGGAGCAAACGTTTGTTGAGAGGTGATTAGATGTCCTTGCTTGTTTCCTCTCTGTTATTGTGCTGTTGTAATTTTAGAGTTTTTTTAATACTGGTAGCCAGATTTTGTTCATTTTCATGGTTTCCTCCTTTCTGTTGAAATTGTCCACATGCTTGTGTATTTCAATGGCTTCTCTGTGTAGTCTGACATGGTGGCTGTGAGAGTGGTCCAGCATTTCTGTGTTCTCAAATAACACCTCTATATCCCAAAATATCAAGGGAGAAAATCCCACATTATCCGAGTGTGGACTCAGCATCTGTCCAGACAGGGCCTTTATTGTAGGAACTCCTGCAATAAAGGAGGAGCTGTCCAAACAACGTTCTGGACAGTCCTGCATTAATTCACTACAAACTAGGAAAACCCAGGAAAATCCTGGTTTGTAGCAAATTAATTTGATAGTGCATTTATTCCCACCCATCCCCCAGATCTCATAGAACACTAAGAAAAACTTATGTGATCTCCATTAGAAGCCCTGGTGAACTCTCCTGGCACGTAGAAATCATGTGCAAGGAGAGCAGCGAGGAGGGGGGGGGGGAGGACAGAGCAAAATGCCCCCCCCCCCGTTCTCCTGGTGTGTCATTTCTACTCACCAGGAGAGCTCGCTGGGGCTTCTAGTGGAGACCACGTATGTCTCTCTTAGTTTTCTAATGGGCCTGGGGGCTTGGGGGAGGGAGGTAGAGCCTCCACACATTATCTCAGGCTAGTCGTGAATGAACGTGTGGACAACCAGGTATGGACAGGCCCCCCATTTTTTCAACCCAGGTGCTTCTGGGACAAAGGCCTGTCTGGATTTGGCCTCAAATAACCCAAGAAGATATTGTGGGATTTTCTGCCTTGATATTCTGGGATATAGGGCATATATGGAATATGTGCCATATAATCCAAATTATCATTCACATTGTCTGTTTTGAACTGGATTATCTGAGTCTACACTGACATATAATCCAGTTCAAAACAGATCATCTGGATTTTACATGGCAGTGTAGAGGTGCTATCCCTGCAGCCTTTTTCTTCCTGCCTCCATTGCCTATGGCATCATAGCTAGACTGATCTGGCATTCCAACTGAACTCCAGATAGTCTTTGTTTTATCTTGCTATTTTGTCTCTTTATATGAAAAACTAGAGATTGAACCAATCTGTGCAAAATACATACTTTTAATTGGGCTGGGGTTATAGCGAAATATTTTTTTCGTGAGAACAACTTTTAGAATTTCTCAGCTTCCATGTTTTTGAGAGTTGTAGACCAGAAGTTTTCTTTTCTGAACCCTTCCACTTAGCTAATCTTGTGGCTGACCTTACATGTTGACAGGATCCTGTGAACAAATGTCAAGCCTCATAAAACTGTAGGAAGTGTAACAAGGCTTAGCATTAAAAAGTCAAGAAAGTCTCCAAGCAGGCAGTACTAATAGGGTTTGATAGTTTGAGTGACCCAGTGTCTTCCCCTCTTATCTACCTATCCTGACCTCTCTGTGATGTAAACTGATACTCTTAGGGACATTTCTCCACTTCTTCTTTCCCTGGCAGACTTCTCTTCCATAGAATGAGGCCAGTTTAAATAAACACCCCGAGTAAATTTCCAGTCTTAGAATGGAGTTCCTAAAATAAAACCTTTAGTTTGTTTCTCCAAACCATTGGTATATTTGTTCCTTAATCTGCCAACAACCTCATATAAAACTCAATGATGATTGCAGATGTTCATTTATTTTATGGCAGTGAATGAGCTCATCCACAAGAGTCAGGAATAGCAATACTGTGAACCAGGAGTGATGTGGCTGGCTACACTGTCTGTCTTCATCCCATTGCAGCAGTGGAACAGTCTAGATCATTCAATGCTGCCAAAATCAGTTCGGCCTCACTGAACTGCCACCTCGGCCACTGCCAGACTGCTATAGAGCTCCAGAAATCTCTAGTTATTGATGGGTGCCTTTACTGAGTCCTTTCCTTTCCTCTGGTTGCATGGACCCCTTTTCTGATGTTAGCAACAATGCTCAGTGATGGCCAGAAGTTTTCCAAAGCTCCATGGCTATCTGTCATGGTAACAGGAGGGTGATCTGAACCAGATTTGTCCTAATTTCCTTGGGCTGAGGAGTTCAAGAAAAAGATGATGATGGTGCAGACCAGGGAAATTTCAAGAAAAATGTGGTGATGGTGTGGGCCTGTGGACAGGGAGCTGGTTCTGGTAAGAGCTGGTTCAGCTGTCCACACTGACCCTAAAGTGCCATGCTGCTCCAGGATATTGCCAAATTTCAGAGGATTCCTCAACTTCTCATGTTATGGACTAGAAATTCCTGATTATCATCTGGATATCTTGGCATGACTTCTGGTTGAACTCTGGGTTTGGAGCCAATGTGGAGAGGCCTTAGGGCCTTTCCAGACAGGTCCAAAATGTGGGACCTGTCCTGCATTTACCTGAGGCATCCAAATGATGCCTCGGATAAAAGCAAATTAATTTGGAACAAACTGGGTTTTCCCCACTTTGACCAGGGCCCACTTAACCAGGGCCCAATTTGACTAGGGTCCACTCTCCGACATCAGTATCAAAAGGGGCGGGTCTGGTTAGCTCTGTAGAAAGAAACAGTAATAAAATGAATACAATAAATAAATAAATAAATAAATAGGAAGGAGGCTCGTGGACAGGATTTTCGTTCTTGCAGCCCACTGCTGGGCCATGGCACACAGGTAGAGAACTGGTTTAAATAATACAAATATACAAATATAAATTGGGAAAAGAGGATTTAAATTCTCAATAATTGGCTCCTTCAGAGAAAATATGTATAAAATGTTTTATAGAAATTATATAATGCCAGAGATAACAGTTAAAATGATAAATCTCATTGAGGGGGATGCTGGAGGTGAAGATGTTGAAAGGCACTCTTTTCACATTTGATGGACCTGTTGGATGGTACAATGTTTTTGAAAAAATGTTATTAAGGAAAGAAACAAAATGATTACTAATAAGGTTAAGAAAAATCCAGAAAAGTGTCATTTTGGAATATTTAGGGAAAGAATTAGTAAAGGGGATGAGGAAATTTGTCAATATAGCTTTGTGCAAACAGTTTGACAAGGTGAAAAAGAACTATCTACAACAACTGGAGAGAAAAGTTATTAGTCTATATTAAAATGGCCAAGCTATCTAATGGTATTCAGGGACAAAATACTGAAGAGTTCGCTAAAAAATGGAGGCTGGCATTTGAATATTTAGAAAGAAAGACAAATGTTGATTTTAAAGTAGCTGCAAGGGGAATTCACTAAAGTAGTATAAGGGTAGATTTTATTAGATATGGGATTCACAGT
The DNA here is from genome assembly GCF_037176765.1 of Anolis sagrei. NCBI lineage: Eukaryota > Metazoa > Chordata > Lepidosauria > Squamata > Anolidae > Anolis > Anolis sagrei. Next base: position 56,501,214 of record NC_090023.1, on the reverse strand, counting down.
GAGTAATGATGGAAGGCATAGTTGGTGGGTTCAAGGGTGAGAGGTAGGAGGGAAAAGATTTAGAATGTTGCAACATACCTGTTTTGCTAGTTAATGTAATTTTTGTTTATAGACGTCACTTTTATATAATAACATAAACAAACTGAACACATGCACACAAACCTTTAGTTGACCCCGGGGTGCTATCTAGCCATCCCTCAAGGGAAAACCAGGGGTTTGGATTAGGGGTGAGGACAGAAACCCGAGGAGAAGTGGATTATTTTAACCCACTTCCTCCCAAGTTTTGCCCTGCCTGGAATGGCTCTTAGTGTTCTTCATCTACTTAAAACTGTAGGAACAATGTAGTTATCTGTGAATGCATCCCTTTTGTTTTTATCAATCCAAATTCAAGGAAGGCATTTCTTAATTCCATTTATAGTCAACTTTCTACCAAAAGCCATACATGTCAGGGGCTCATTGACTATCTTTCTTTTTATAATCGATAATGGGAATTTTATCCCCCCTCCTTTTTTTTAAAAAAAAGTGTATCCAATCAACAAATTCATATTGGTTGTGTTAGGCTCTCATCCCATATTACCATGATGTGAAGATTACTGGATTACATAACTCTGCACATTAATTTGGGAGCACTCCAACTAACTATTCTTGATTTTAAATAACATGCATAGCATGACTTCTATCTGTAAAGGATTAATTTAATTAGTGATTACATTAGTACTGGCAAATTTTGTTTCACACAGAAATTGAATATTTCTTTGCTGCATAATGATTGTTTGGGTAATGAGGGGAATGTATTTGAGATTTAATATTTTCCCAGAAAACAAGATGGATTCATTGAGATGTGGGAATGAGAAAAGAATTAAAGCCTGAATATTATGCATTTATAAGTATATGTTATTTCCAATGCATATTTATTTGCTCGCCATTCAGCTTTAGGGGTACTGAATGCTATATGTATTTAGAAACATCATGAAACATCCAATTTGTCAGAGTGTGAATATCAGATCAAAATAAAGAGCTTCAGTAAACATTGGTTTCCCCCTCCCCCATTGAAATGCTTACTTAGAATACATTTATTGTTAGTTTTTAAAAAGTTTTCTTTGTCTTGTGGCACCATCCACCATCTCAGGCTACTGCTGAGATCCAGGATTTTAGGGTGTATCTACATTGTAGAATTAGTGCAGTTAGACATCGCTTGGACTGCCATGCCTCGATGCTATGGAATCATGGGAGCTGTAGTTCAGTGAAGCACTAGCAGACAAGCCTTTTAAAACAATAGTCCCCATAAGTCTATGGTTTTGAGCCAGGTCAGTTACAGTTAAAGTTGTATCAAACTGCATTAATCATACAATGTGTACCCAATATTGGTAATATCTACCTGCTCTGCACTCTGGGTGTGTCTAGTTAGTCTTTTAGTTCCCCACAAAAATGTCATCATGGGGTCTTTTGGGGAAATTAGACTTAGCTATTTGGATCTATTTGCCAGTGGGATCTATCTCTCCCACTGGCAAAGTAATTCAGCAATGGACTTACCTTGGATTCAGGAGTGGGTTTCACACTTGGAGTAGTTCTTCCCAAATATTGCATGTAATTAAGCTACTTTTGTCTCATGTGCATTAGTGGGATTTAAGAAGCCTACCGTTGTTCAGGTTACAGTTTATTAGCATGAACGTATTTGTGACTTTATTGGGAAATGTATTTAACTCAGTTTAATGAGATATTTCCAGGGAAATCTGCATAGTAGCTTCCGGTATGATGGTGGTGTGGTAACAGTGGACTCCTGCAGCGGATCAGAGGTAAAATCTGAATCTGACTTAAATCTCTCCCATCCAGACCTTCATAAATTGATAGCATGCTGTTGATCGCCCAGTGGTCTTGTAGGAGGCCTTGGGGGATTGATTTAGCATGATTCTCTTAGGGGAAGGGAAGAAGAAGCCTGGGAGAAAAGAGAGGTAGAGCGCCGGGGCCGCCACCATTAATGGCCATTTGAACGTGCTCCCTCTCTGCTTCTTCCTGCTGCCGCCGCTGGCTACAAAACTAGAAATCATCTGCTGTGGTGAATTGACCAGCCAATTGCCATCTTCTCCTGCTTCGAGACCTTGGAGTGTGGCCTGACCACCTTGCCACCATTCCTTGTTTGGTTTTTGGAGATTGGAGCCTGACTGACTGCCACTGCCACCCATTTTGGGAATTTTGAGAATTCAGTTGGATTGCTGGATTGCTGTGATTCTTCTCGGCAACGTTGTTTCATCGCAACGTTGTGCTATCTTGATTATAGCCGACTTTGGCAGCAGAGACAGCTGGGATCGATCTCTTGGCTGCCTCCTTCATCTCGGTGCCTTCGGTGCTGATTGCAGCTTCCATCTTGATATCTCTCACCAATTGGCAGAGCCGGCGCTGGCGCCTTTAGAGAGTGCACTAACAATCTTAGCATTAGCTCTGGACGGCTGGGGAGTCTAGCGGCTGTGTTGACTACTGCAATCAGCAGCTGAGTCATCTATGTTTTCCGGTTGCCGAGGTGATAGGGATTGAGCAGGGAGACGGATGTGTGTGTGTTCTCTCTTTTGATCTTGCTCCCCCCCCCCCCCACAAACTGACTTGTTGCCGCTTTGTTCTCTCTCTGATCCCAGGCTGCAGTGGTGGCAGGTCGCAGCTCCACCGCGATCCTTGGAGGTTGGCAGAGGCTCTCATTTAATCTGCCTCCACTACCTCTCCTCGGCTGCTGGGCTGAGAGGTGGGTATTCTCAGCCTCACAGTGCGCTGCTTGGCTGCTTGGAGGCCTTGCTGGTTCCGGCGCACAGCACATTCCATAAAGAGTTAGATCTTGCTGTTCGCCTGTTTCCAGCCTGTCTCCATCTGCTGTGGAATCTGCTGCTGCTGTTGTTGGCTTTCAATTGTTTAGTGGCCCATCTGGTCTGGGGAGCAACCTTGGCCAACATGGAAGTGATCATTGATGCCATCTTAGAGGCCTCTCAACATCCAATCTTGTTTACAGAATCATCCATCTCTCCCTGGCTTAATCAAGGATCACAATTTATTTGTAATTGCTCACTGGGAATTGCATTGGAGAGGGGGGGGGGCTGAAACACTGGGATGGGATATAGACTACTGTAGCCTATTGATGCTGGCTGGTACTCTACAGGTCTCTTGGGAAGCAGTGGTTTGGTGCCTGGCCCAGGGAAACTGCTTCCTCACCATTACAGCTATGCTGTAAGTTTACATCAACCAACATGACCACTATGAAGGATTTGTTGCTATTAACGATCTTGCTGCTATTATTATTTCATATAGCTGAAAGCATTCCCATTTAACTTGGTGCAAGTTCTAAAGAAATAAGCAGGGAGCTGCATTGATAAGTCTTAATCAAATTGTTAGTCTCCACTTGAGTAAGCTGTTTGAACCAATAGTAAGTCATCTTGGCTTGATGAGTCTGTTCTGTCCGAGACTAGGAACTAGACTGAGGCCATAGTTCAATATTTGGTATAGAGCAATGCTAAATAAACAAGGCACCTAAAAAAAGACAAGAAATAATAGTGATTTGAGTTAAGAGTTCAGTCACAGAATGAATTAAACTCTTAAGTGTTTAATTCTTAAACTGTACTCTTAAGCTCTGCTGAACCAACTTCTGGAAAGGACCATGGTCTTCTTTCTCTTTTAATAATACCGTTTCTATTTCTTTTGTACTTCCTCAAAACTAATATTTTTCATCTAATTTCAGTTTGAATGGAAAATGAAGCTCCAGCTACTGTTTGCACTGAGAGACAAGAAAATAAATAATAGTAAACTAGTTCATGAGGTCATGAAGGATTGGAAGCAACTGAACAAATAAACAACAAAACATGTTTTATAAAACTAAACTACTATTAGTTATACTTCCATGGCTCCAAATATCAAGCTTTTAGAACTAAGAAGGAAAAGCCATATTTATTTATTAACTTTATTTATACCCCGCAAAATCTACCGAAGGATTCGATGTGGCTTACAAAGGCCAAGGTCGCTGACAATCAACAACATACAATACACAATAAACTCATGAGCAAATAATAAAACATCAAGCAAACAATAGAACAGTAAGACAATGACATCGTGACGCAATTAAAACCTAAAGGCCGGGCCAAGTGTAATGGACAAAATTTAAAAGTGCTGAACTTGACAGGTAATATGTAGAGGTATTTGGAGGTAGGTGCAATGTGCAGATAATCTATAACATCACATAATCTGAGATTTGATACATCAGTTTCAAATTAATTCCCAGAAAATGTCATATCAGAATATACTGTGTATTGAATCTGATACCAGATTCAGTCCCTGGCAACTTCAGTAGAATTATGAAGCCGCATTGTGAACTGATACAGGTCCACTGTCAGACAGAGTTGATGATATAGGGCCAATGATATCATGATATATTTGGACTGCTAGAAAACACTTTCCTATGTTCCAAGATGTGAAGACAATATTTTTATCTTTGAACATTACTGGTGTGGTCTTTAACATGGAAAATTGATTTTAGCCATATCTGCATATTGTATTCTCATGTGAAAGTGTGAGATTTGGAGACTTTTAATTTAATCAATGTTTATTAGACCATGTTATTTGCTGTAGCATTTTTGAATATTTAGCATATGAATTAAATTATATTACCATCTAACACAGGGGTCCAGAAACTTTTTAAACAGAGGGCCAGGTCACAGTCCCTCAAACTGTTGGAGGGCCAGATTATAATTTCAAGAAAAAAAAACATGAATGAATTCTATGCACACTTCACATACCTTATTTGTAGTGCAAAAAACACTTAATTGCAATACAATAATTAAAATGAAGAACAATTTTAACAAATATAAACGTATTAGTATTTCAATGGGAAGTGTGGGCCTGCTTTCGGCTGATGAGATAGGATTGTTGTTGTTGTTGTTGTTTGCTTTCAAGTTGTTTCAGACTTAAATTGACCCTGAGCGATGGCCGGGTAAATGACCTTGGAGAGCCGTATCCGGCCCCTGGGCCTTAGTTTTGAGGACCTCTGGTCTAACACATAGTGGTCTGAGAAGATACAGAAAAATAGTCATTGATAAGGCAGCTTCAAAGTTCTGCTAGAAAATACAGAAGTGATCTAAACAAATTAGTAGGGAAAAGTATAGAAAAACTATACAGTGTTCCCTCACTTATTGCAGGTGTTCCATTCCAGGACCACCTGCGATAAGTAAAAATCCGCAAAATAGGGATGCTATATACGTAGATCAGGTCCTTCTCCGTGAGCCAGAAATTGTCCATGCACATGGCCAGGGGTCCGTGTTGCTTGGTGAAGTCAATAAGGCTCTCTGCATTGAAGCGCATCTCATCTGCACAGGGGGCCTCAATCTGCTCATGCCACACCAGCCCCATGACCACTGCACCCGCCCTTGGGAGATCAGCACCACCACCGAGAGGTGCATCCTGCCGGGCCTGCAGGGAAGGACACTTCCTGCCTGTTGCACCCCTGGTCAGGAAAAAGCCCTCTGACTTTAAAACACACCACACGATGAGTGAAGAAACAAATCCTCTTTTATTGAAGCTTAGTAAATAGCCAGTAAAAATAAATGCTTGTAAGGAAATAAGAAGGTTCCAAAAAGTAGTAAGTCAGTAAAATGCAGTAACACAAAGCAATGTCCACACAAGATATAAAAGCAGTTCCAAGGCAGGAATCAACAGGAAGCAAAGACAATCCAAAAGGCTAAAATTCTCCACATGAACAAAACCCTATGAACAGGATTTCCATAGCACATGAACTTGATTTCCAAATGATGCCTGATCTAACAGGTTTTCCCTTGAAGTAAACCTTATATCCCCAAACCCAGAAACTGGTTTCACTTTCCCCTACACTTGCCCCTTATCTGATGAAGTCTTTCGGAGCAACGTAAACACTGAGTTTGTTGTCGATCCTGGCTGATCTCCAGCTGCCTATCCTTCAACTCCCTATCTGGCTGCTCATTAAAATTTCCAGGTGTCAGATTGTTTTCCAAACCCAAATCTTGATAGCCCAGAGAAAGAGGGAGTAAACCATCATCCCTAGGCTCAGCAGGAATATTCTCATGAGAAACCGCCCTTTGCACTGGGGCCTCTCTGTCATTGTCTGTATGAAAATAATTGACCGAACCATCTCCATCTTGCACCTCAGCCTCAGCCTCAGCACCATCATTACTCACATCATAAGCATCATGATCCTGGAACACAAACACAGGCTGATTCCCAACACTGCCAGGCACCAAAAGCCCTACCCCAATGTGTGCCTGGCTCTCCCTCTCTTCCCCCTCCTCCTTCTCCACTCACGTGCACCTGCATGGGAAGGATGTTTTCTGCTGGGCACCAGAAGCCCGCCCCACTGTGCGCCTAGCTCCCCTCCCCTCCTCCTCCTCTTCCCCCTTCTCCTTCCCCACTTGCGTGTACCTTCTTCCTCCTCCTCTTCCTCCTTGCTGTAACCTACTTGCTAATACAGGAGAAGGAAAAGGCTGTCAGGGAAAGAAAGAAAGAAAGAAATAAAGGAAGGAAGCAAGCCCTCCTCAGTGAAGGAATAGCTGAGAGGAAAACCGCGAAACAGCTTTTCTGAAAGCCATCCAAAGACCTTTGCATCTGAACAGAATAGGGATTTGAACATGGATTTTTACATAAAGTCCAAAGCTGTTTCCAGGACACCATGCTGATGACCTTTTCTTCAGTAGTCCTGGTAACATTTTTGCTCATTCTAAAGCTAATCAAGACATCTTACTGGTTGTTTTATGTTTGTCTGTTGTCCCATGTAACAAGTCTTCCAAAGCTCAAACTTTGGTGAAGATGATATTGACTATATTGTGGTGCCTTTTAAAAAACTGCAGCTATTTGATAGCAAGTGAACCACATCAATTGATTAAGTAAATGGGAATGATGTTGCACAATTAACTAAAATGTGTGGTGACAGCTCTGTCATTCATAGCTCGGAGCCTTTTGGAATAAATCTGAAGTTTGGCATCAATACTTTGGAAGTCTGGAAGAAAGACGAGACTTCAATCACTGCTCTTGTCAATTGGCAGAGCGTAGACTAAATTCTCAGAAGCATAGCCTATAGGACTTTGTTATTTTGAGATACCTTTGGCTATCATAACAGCATACCTGCATGTCAAATTACCATGAAAAACAATGTTTTGCAAATTTTGAATTTTAAAAGATGATTGATTTAACAAACAAATCAATCGTTCTTCTCATGTCAGTGCTCAGATAAAGTAGAAGGTTTTGGCCTTCAAAGTGACTAATTAGCAGGATTCTCTTTGAGCTACAGTTTCCAGAGCACTCCTTTCCTGTACGACCAAAATAGATTTGAGCTAACACCTTTGTTGCCAACCACTTTCTTGACCAATTAGCAATTTGCATGTATCATCTATTCAGTCCTAGAAAATAATTCTTAATTATCACCATTATAAAAACAGATTTAAAAAGGAATGATGATTATGCACCATCTGGAAATGTGCTCAAGCTGTCAAAAAAAATCTGTGGATGCTTCCTATATACAGTATTCAAATGTCTGCAGGAAGCATTTGGTCAAGGGGGAAGAATTCATTCAAGCTCGTGCTTCCTTTAAAAAAATGAGCTTGGAATATCAAGTAAAGTTCAAAGTAAGTGCAAGAGTTTTACTTTGAAGGATTTAATAGGATGCATATTAATTAGACGTGCTGCATAAATTAATGCAGGACAATAGGAAGGAAAGAATCAGTTCTAAACATGCTCAACAGAGCAATATAAATGCTTCATGTGGCTGAAAGAATAATGAAGAGGGGGGGAGGGATGCAGCAAGCAACTGCTGCATAGATGAGAATAGATAAACACATGATCACCAACTTCTCTGAGCAATTAAAGACCTGGAGAGTTCTACTGAATGCAACCATACCCTGTTAGTGCCTGTTGAGGTACCTTTGGCTCTGTGTTTCCTGGCAACGATATCTTTAGAGACCCCAGTTGGGGACAAAACTGGTATTAAGCAGTCTTCCATGTCTAACAACCTGGCACAGTTTCTCATAGCTCAGATAAAAACACAATTAAGCAAATTTGCTTGCCCACTAATGTGCAGTCAGGAAAGGGATGGGAGAGAGGCATGAAGGTTTTCTTAGTGCTGGTTTTTGGTATAGGCAAGTTATAAATAATATGAGTAATTGAAAAAAAACCCTTGCCTTCCACACAAAAAAATCTACTCGAGTGTATAATAAGAGTACATTGTGTACAAAATTGCTTTTGCTAACAAAGGGATGGAGCTGAAATAGAAATGCATGAGATTCTGCAGTGGGTATGGGTAAGTAGGAGGTTGAACACCAGCCAACTGCATCAAAGAAGCACTGCAGTAAAGCAGGCCAATTGTGTTGCTTTTGCTGTCTCAAAATCAAAGTTAGCTTACCAGTGTCATTCTTTAATAATTCTACAGTAGGTGTGCTACCCTTGATGCAACTCTATGCTGATATGTATAGCTGAAAACTAGAAGCTATAGCTCCTGTTTTGGAATTTAGAGTCTCCCACTGAATTGGTCTATAGGACGCAGGCCTTCATCTAACTTTCACAAACTGGAAATTTCAAACTGAGAAATGAAGAAGTAGAAACTGTTTTTCTCCCATTTTAAACAAACAAACAAACAAACCAACCAACCATAGGCAATATTATGCTATCCTAATTGGAATTCTTTTATATATTTTACCATTGTGCATCCTGGCTCTGATAACTCACATACTCAGTTGCATTACTCCAACAGAAATGTGTACTTTCCAAGCAATAGCTCTGTCATCCTCTTCTAATCTGTAAAAACGAATGATAAAAGTACAAAGAAGGAAAGGACAATGAGATGCATTCCAGAATAAGCAGCAAAGTAGGACATGTACCATGCTATTCATAAAACATACTGAATATATTGAGGATGTTTCAGTCATTTCATGCCAAGATCTTTTTAGATGGTTAACATCCCCACTGAAATTAGATAACTCAGTCCTAAAATTTCATAAACAAGCAAAAAGATGACTTGCACCAATTGTTACTCTATCAAAATACCACTATACATATAGAATACCTGGTATTCATTGGTTTTCTCCTATACAAGATGGGAGAAAGTGGAGAGAACCATCTTACCCCATTCCCTCCCATTTCCCCCCATCTTGAGGGATGAACAGTCTGACTTTAATATTAAAAATGAAAAAGACAAAATGATTTCTTAAAAAAAAATTAAATAGAATAACAACAACAACGTCATTTCATCAATACTTCAGAAGGAGAGTTGTGAACATTTTCTATATTTCAAAGGTTTTTTTAAACTGAAAAACATATTTCTACCATATATGGTCAACTTTATATTTTTTAACTTTAGAGGGTAACACCATTGCTCAGAAACAGGTGAAGCTTAAGGCGAAGAAAAAAAGCAGTGAGAATTGCTGTAAAATCATAACCTTTAAGCATTTCACCACAAAAGAGTTATTTGAGTCAGCTTAACTGGGTGATGAATAAAAACCTTTAATAGCAGTATTTTCCTTTTTTGTTATATGGAAATATATTTTCTATAAATACAGATCAGCAATCATTGTACTATTTATGTTTCAAATTTTTGGGAGGGGTTGAAAATTTCAGGGGGGGTTGAAACCTGCCTCCTAGCTCACGCTGAAGCAAAAAGCACAGCAGGGGGCAGAGCAGCCTTCAATAGCCTGCAGCTCCGCCCCTGTCAACCACCTCCACCAAGTCTGGCCTCCTTAATGAGAGCATTCAACACTCCCCCCCCCTCCCCAAATTGGTTGCTTCACTACATCAGCTATTGCTGCAAGTAATGACAGTGTGAATAAATTGTCAATATTTGCTTGAGATAGTGCTTGCAGTTTTGTAGGGACTCTTAATTTTTTGCGTCTCATAGACTTAGCATGGGGATTTGGTTATCCGGTTAAAATTCATGAGTTAGCCAGTTTTTTTAACCTGAAAAATTTGGGGGGGGGGGGTTGAACCCCTAACCCTACCCCCCCCCCCCCCGGCTACAGGCCTGGATCTAATATGGATATAGGTATTGCATACAAGGTATACATTTCTGATAGACAGTTGAGAGGCATTCTTGTTTCTAGGGTTTCTACTTTGGTAGTGAAGTTGATACAAACCTAATTTCAATTTATGATTTAAAACTGCTGTTAAGTATGGTTACTGCATGAAAGAGAGACCTACAAGTCACCCTGTTATCAACAATCAAAGATCACATCTACACTGAATATTTAGTTCAGTGTGTGATGTGATTACCCCATGATAACTAAAAGTCAAGAAGACTGATCCAGCTTAATCCAGCTTTGTCCCAGGTTAACCACTTTACCAAATATTTTTGTCTTTTCTAGGGGAGCCATGTCTTCATGATACAACTAATGTACAACAGTGTGAGTTTAGTCTTCATAGCTTCTAGGGAGAGTTGAGACTTGGTTTGCTCTTTTTAGCGGTGCAAGGTACTTGTAGAACCTTTCTCCAGTATCAAATGATTTCAAATGATTTAATTTTCTTCCTTTCAGCATTCTTCACTGCCAAGCTTTCACAACCAAACAAAAAATTGTGAATACTATGGCATGAACAACCCTGAATTTGGTTTTTAATATCTACACTTTTTTCATAGCTGCTATTCCAATTAGCCATGGGAAGAAAGGTTGGTTATAAATAAAGTAAGTAAGTTAAGTAAATACCACTGTTCTGATTTCTTGACTCTAGTCTCCATTGTGACTAGTGAATGAGTCTTCGTATAGAAAATATTCCAATGTCTTCATCCTCTATCCTAATCTTATGTAAATAACTGGTGATCATTATTTTTATTTTCTTAATTTTCCACTGTAGATCTGCCTTAGCACTTGTTTTCTTGGTTTTCTTTGGTAATGAATCCAAGTATTTACCATTTTTTGCACCATGTAATAAAATTTGAAAAATATCCTGTTCCTAATTTGAAAGTGTTATTTCCTGTTTAATTGTGTGATACTTACTTTGAAAGTCATTGCTGTACTTCAGAAACTTCATTTTTGTGGCTGCCACAAACTGTGTTGAATTGGTTGAATCTCTGTGAGATATTCATTGAAAAACAATAGCAAAATGTGCTGCAGGATGTCTCACAAAAACAAAGTTTATGCAGTTTAGTAAACTTTTCCTATTTTTTATGATAGAACCAATTAGGAGGCGACATTTATAACCCAGAAACAAAAACCATGTTATATCATGTAATAGTATAATGTCATCTGCATATCTTCAATCATTGCTGTTGCTTTTTTCACTTTTCACACCTCCTTTCTCCAAGTCTAATCATGTGTTATGTATAATATGGTCAATGTATAAATTAAACAGATAAAACTCAGCCTTGCTTTCTCCCTTGCCAGTTAGAAACTATTTCTGTTTCTCCACATTCAACCCCTTTTCCTGAGTACAAGTTATGAATAACAACAATCAAATGTTGTGACACACCAATTTCTTTAAGAGGAATGCAGTGTTGGTTATGCCATCAATGTCATTTTCTCTGAGAGATCTTCTGTCAGTTTCACACACACACACACACACACACACACACACACACACACACACACCCTATTGCTTCTGCCCAGTAGCAGTATGGCACTTTAAAGACCTCATCAGATGGATGATGTCCAGCATCATGATTCACCAGTCTCTTTGGAGAATTATGGCAATAGAAGTGTGGCAGCAGGGCAATCCTGGTGCCCCATCTGCCAGCTGACACTTCCCATTCCATAAGGGTGCCGCTCCGACAACATCCTGTTGTTCCTTATGGAACACAGGGAGGCTTTACTGTTGGCAAGTAGCAGCATCTCATCATGCTGCCATCTCAATTCACCACAGAGCCCCACCACAAGTCACCGTGATTTGTTTGATTGGTGGTGTTGGGCTCTTGGAACAGGAGTGTCCCAGGGCACTTCAATTGCCCCATGTGATAAGGTCATTACACGAGCTCTTCAGGAAGAGCCTGTCAGAAATGGCTGGCCCTCCTAGCAGAACTGCTACCATTAGCATAATTTCTTGCCCCATAGTAGGGGGAATCCAATCACCACTGAAATGCTTTGATGATTTTTTTTTACTTAAACAGAAAGTTAGTTTTGAAACAACTAGTTGATTAGTTTGTCAGGTTATTGACTGATTAGAATCATAGAATCATAGAATCATAGAATCAAAGAGTTGGAAGAGACCTCATGGGCCATCCAGTCCAACCCCCTACCAAGAAGCAGGAATATTGCATTCAATTAGGTTTTTTCACTAGATTTCCTGACTGACACTGAACTTAATCTTATCTTTAATGAATTAATTATTTTTTAACCATTTGAATTTATTAGGGTTGACAATATGTCCATTGGTAGGTTTATAAAAACAGAATGGCTTAAAAGGAAACAAGAGTAGGACTGGATAAAACATGTTACTAGGAAGGTTAATTTTTGTACTTTTTTGTTGCTTCTTTGGGAATATATAATGTAGTGGGTAGGTTCTAGAAAGTTAGCAGAAGCCTAACATTATTCTAGGGGCAGGGAGAAAGTGCAATTTCAGCTCTCATGTATTCCTTGGTTTGCCCTCTCCACCCCTCTCCTAATTTTTCCCCCCACTCACACCCTGCTTCAGTAGATCACATTTTTTTATTGTGGTAACACTGGGGCTATCATCTTGGAGTCTTGATGTTCTAGCTAAAAGTACAATAACTTCAATTTAGTAATTTTGACTTCTAGTGGAAGCTCAAGCTTCATTTACTCATGGACACATTTGTTTTCTTTATTTTGATTACTAAGAAGTAAATTCAAATGAACTCCATTATGATCCTTTAGTGTGTTTATTATTGTTCACACAGTGAATTGCAAAATTAGGTTGAAAGTTTTCCTGCAAAACCTCTCCCCTATTTCCTTTCTTATCTTCTTGTTTTCTCAACATTTCTGCTCTGTTTTCAACCTTTACTTTTACCTTTCAACCAACATCGATCCAATTCCGAGCACAATTCAAAGTGCTGGTTTGACCTACAAAACCCTATACGGTTCCGGCCCAGTGTATTTGTCTGAACGGATCTCCCTCTACATCCCATCTCGAATTTTAAGATCTTCTGGGGAGGCCCTGCTCTCGACCCCGCCACTATCACAAGTGAGGTTGGCGGGGACGAGGAGCAGGGCCTTCTCAGTGGTGGCCCCCCACCTGTGGAACTCACTCCCCGGGGAGATCAGGTCGGCGACTTCCCTTCTGGCGTTTAGGAAAAAAAATTGAAGACATGGGTGTGGGACCAAGCCTTTGGTCATTCTGACAACTAACCTAAGGATCTGACGATGGACAAGGATAAATGGAATGGAATGGATATATGGACTCTGAACTCTGAGCATGAGATTGTCTTATTTATTTATGAGATTGTTTTATTGTTTATTATGCATTGATGTTTTAATTTAATTGTTGAACTGTTTGTATTTTATTGCTTGTCAATTGATTTGGGCATCTAATTGTGCCTCCTCTGTAAGCCGCCCTGAGTCCCCCCCGGGGTGAGAAGGGTGGGGTATAAGTAAGTGAAATAAATAAATAAATAAATAAATAAACATTCCTTTTTTTAAAGTGGATCAAACTGTATAAAAGGTTTGATAAAATTGAAGTTAGAAGCATAAATATAAATATAGCCAAATTCACACCCTTATCGTATCTATCTTTTTTTAAAAAAAATGCTCAAAATTAGGGCTCAGTGAGTTCCATGATAAAAGGTCCATGGCAGTATTCACCATTGGCTGATCTGACTAGGGCTGTTGTAATTTGCAGAGACTCATTTATGGTCTAAACAGAATTGCTAATCCTAACTAAAATAGACATATAAAATCTATTGGATTTGCATGAGTTTTGGCTCATCATTCAGCAACTAAATCAGTAGATCTACTTGAATATGTATTTCCAATTGGATTCAGGATTAAATAGGGAAACATCTCAGGGGAAAAGGTGGCTGAATGCAAAGAGTTTCTAATCCTTTATTATAATTTTTAAAGGTGAAGTTAAGTGGTCCAAACCCTCAATTTTAATGGATGCATCTGCCAATTTTAGTTTATATTACATTTATATTTTTAAAATCTCATGGGAATACTGAGGATGTCATTTAGGATAGATACCTGGCCTCAGATGAACTCACGTCAGGTTGCACTTCGCCGCTTACTTCTTTCAGGTTGAATAAATTTAATCAGGAAATAGGTCAAATAAAGTGGCCTTTATTCAACCTAGCTCTCTGTATCTGGTATCGCTGGTGATCAACATCAGCCTCAGAGCTATATGACAAAGAGCTATATTCAGCATGAGATAAAGGTGTCTGGCCTCTACCTCTTTGTAGGGCACTGTTGTCTAAGGGCTATGTACTTAAAGAATATATGCAGCATGAAGAAATGTATCCAATCTGAGGACTGGACCTTTCCAACTTCAGTTTAAGGCTCTGTTGCTAAAAAAAATGACTACATCTTAATGCAAAAAAGCATATTAAAATTACTGCAACAAAAGTGGTTTCTTATTTGTAATGGAGATAAAGGCACCAGACGCAATCTTACCTTAGATCAGTGGTTCTCAACCTGTGGGTCCTCAGGTGTTTTGGCCTATAATTCCCAGAAATCTCAGCCAGTTTACCAGCTCTTAGGATTTCTGGGAGTTGAAGGCCAAAACATCTGGGGACCCACAGGTTGAAAACCACTGCCTTAGATCAAGCTTACACTGCTTAGTACTAGGATGGTAGGCTGCTAACGAATATCAAAAGGTATAGACTATATATTTCAGAGGAAGGAACTGGCAAAACATCCTCTGAGTATTGTTTGCCTAAGAATCTAACATAAGCCAACACACAATTTGAAGGCACATACACACTCTAACACAGAAATACACACAAAGAAAGGGGAATGTCAAGTACATTTCAATTTAAAAATATGCATTCACAAAATTTCTTCTTAACTCAGTTTTTTCTTCTTAAGATAATTTTTGAGAGAGTCACAGAGATTTTTCCTTTAAAACGTTTTAAGAGAGGTTCACACGTTTGTATCTTACTGCAGCCATTTGTCTTCAAAATGATTCTAAACTAATATCTAGTCATAAATTCCCTCTTACACTCATGTGTTTTGTCATCTTGTGCATTCCAATTTAGATGATGCATAACATGCTTTGAAAACTTTAGCCTCAACACAAAAGTGAGGGATGTAAAAGTACATTTGATTAAAAGTCAGCCACAAAGGCTGTAGCAATCCTGCACACATCTAAGATGAAGAACAGTAAATAGTAAACTGAAAAACCTCAATAATGGGCAGTAGTTGTAATCAAAGTTGATATTGAGTTTAGGTTTAAAGGGCAATAAGAACCCTCTATTACATAGAAGAAACATAGACTTTCCCTAAATTTATAGTAGTTTATACCATGAATGTTAGGGTAATAAAGAACAATAACTGAATGTAATACAACATAATGGTTTAAAGCGGTGGTTCTCAACCTGTGGGTCTCCAGGTGTTTTGGCCAACAACTCCTAGAAATTCCAGCCAGTTTACCATCTCATGGGATTTCTGGAAGCTGAAGGTCAAAACATCTGGGGATCCACAGGTTGAGAACCACTGGTTTAAAAGGTTCCTTACCTGCTCTCTTCACCACCCTCCTTTTTTGATGACTTGTAAGACATCTGCTAAAAACTATTAAACTAATATATTAAATTACTAACAATGACATAAATAAATCCTACCTTCCATCCCCTATCTCCCTACTATACATTGTGAAAACAAATAATAAAAATAAAGAAAGAAAGAAAAAAGATTTTGCTATGGATTGTCTCCTAGTGTCTCTTAATATACCTGCTTTAATTCTGTTCATAAACATGATTTCAGTGTGTCAGAGAAAAGCAACAGATTATATTTAGCCTTAAATGAAGTAATTGCATTAAATTTCTAGTTGAACAATTAGAAATTCTCTACAATAGTTCTGATCTGATCTTTTCCCCACATTTCTATTTAGGAAAATTTGAGTTTCTAACAATATAAGGCAGTTTAATTCCTATAATGTACAGCACATGAAGGATTAAAAATTCCACCAAGAAGTGTTTTCTTAATTTATGCAGAATGAAGAAAACAAAATTGATTTCATGATATTGGACAGATGGTTTGCTAAAGTAGAGGACTGTTCCTTTAGAAGAAATTGGGAATCCAAATTGAGTTACACAAATTTATTCACACAGTAGGTACTTCAAAACTTTTCCTCAGAGTTATTAAGCAATTGCTGACTGAAATCTCTGGAACTTATTTTCCTCAAAAAGTGTTTGTACCATAGCTCGATGGATCTGGATCAAACTTGGCACATATATACTTTATTATTCAGCTAAAAATAATTATGGGGTTTTGATTAAAGAAAAAAATTCTTTTGGGAATGGTCCCCCCAAAATGAGTAAAAAGGTGTTTGAAACCCCACCATGAAATAAAGAGACCAGACACAAGATATATGAAGAAATAAAGGACCATTCATTGGCCTATTAAAATTGGAAATAACTAAGTAACTAGTTGTGGGGAGACCACTGCTACATGGGCAATGGTGCGAGGCTACCTGCCAAGCCAACCTCTGGATGAGGCACCTGACCCTGAGGACACTCCACAGTGATTGTTTGCTATGATGGCCAGTCATTTTTAGAAGGCCATTCCTGGGACTCTCTCTCCTGAGCCGCATACCCAGTAGGAAATAGGTAACCCCCCCCCCCCCGGTAAGCCCCAAAGGAGATAATTTGGGGGACCCCATAAGCCTCAGAACCTATAGAGGTTGACCCAAAATTCTCCTTTCACCCCAAAAGAGAGGGGTGCCAAGGTCCACACTTCCTGCCACAAAAAGACTCAGGCATCTGCCTAGTGTCTTTTACCCATCAAAATCTCTAATGCCACCTCTAAACCTTTTTTAAAAAATCTGCAAATATTATGTTATTCCCTTTTACAGATAAATGCACCCTATCTGATCTATAAAGCTCTGGCTTTTGGAAAACAATATCTGGATGGAAGAAGTATTGGTCCCATAACTTCTCCACACCCTTTGCATGCAGCACTTGGATGCAACCACAAGCGCATAGGAAGGATTACCTACTGATCTATAGTTATTCTAGAATCCTTTATGTAGAATCATTTTCATGCAAATCAGAGTCTCATTTTCTTATCTGAAATGAACAATGTCTTGGGCTTCCAGCCAAAGCATACCATAGACTTGTACAAAAGGACTTAGCAATGTCTAGAGAAGTCCAGAACTCTAGATGTCCAGTGCTTTTCTATGGTTAATATCTGGTAGAACTTCCAGCAGAAGCTGACCATAAAACCATTCCTAGAGAGAATACTTATCTAGCCACCAGTGAAATAGAGCAAGTAGGCTGCGGATAGCAAAACCTGAAATGAGACTCGATAAGCAGATTTCGGTACCAGCAGTGGGTCATCTGTGGATCTGTGCACCTGATGAGGTGAAGAAGCTACAACCGAATATTTCCCAATCAATAAATCTCACCAAGTTGAAGAAGAAGCCACTGAGGTATTTTATTCAAGTCATCTGAAGTGGTGCCAGCTCGCAGTAATCTGCCAAAGTAAGATGAGATGCCATATAGTACAAAACATGCATTTTATAACCAAAAATCCTTTGAATTCCCCACGCCCGCCTCAGTTGGAGTTGACTTCACTGTGATTGGCCAGGCTCTGTTGATGTCAGGAACAGCTGAGGGAGGATTCCCTGTAGAGGCAGGACTGGGGTGCCTGCTGGGCAATAAGAGAACATTCTCCACTTCTAATGCAGATTAACTGTAATGGCAATAGGATATCCACTTTATACTGGCACATGAATTAAACATTATCCACTAGATCACACTGCTGTGATGCATAATATGACAGCATTAGTCTGTAGCTAGCCATATTTTCAACATGGTATATACTGAGATAGATACATGGGCTTTTCTTCTCCCTCTTTACTAATAAGTAATATAGCTCACCAGTGTCCCCAATATGTGCCAAGACGGACTATCTCATGACTAACTAAAACTTTGCACTTTAGAGGATTATTTCCAAATATTTATTTATTTATTTATTTATTTATTTCATACATTTCTATCTCGCCCTTCTCCCCACAAGGGGACTAAGATATGTTGACCATATTTATTTATCAAAGATTTTTTCCCTGGTGTATATAGGTAATCTGAGATATAATACTCAAATGCTGCAATATTTTCAGCAATGAAAACTACTTATATTGTTACAAGAAATTTTTTTCATCTGATGCTAAATAGTGAGACTAAACTTTTTCTACTCCTGTAAAGCAAAACATTTCTCATAACATAAATTGTTACTATTACTTCTGTCTACTGGAAGAAAAATGGGAGGGTAAAGAGTTGAGCTTGCAGAATCCCCTGGTTTTTTCCTTCACAATAGCATAAAATGTGTATGCGAGTGTGTTTGTGTTTTCTTTCTCACAAATAAGAACCATTTTCCATGACCTAGTTATAGAAAAGATGCATAATAAGCCAAGATGGACTGATAAAACAGGAACTTCTGAGATTTTCAGCACTCTGGAACCAAGCTGGATTTGAACCTGGGGAAATTTATGAATTATGCAGTAATCCCATCATTATCAGTGTGTAGAAAGCTGGAAGAAGTACCATAATCTCTTCCCTGCCATTCCTGCCTGTTATATTTAGCAACAACTCAGACCAAAACCTGTTACAACAGAATCCCCTTAATATCTGTATTATAACTGAGTTTTCCTCATTCTGCATCTAACCTCACATACTTCTGTGTCTATTATTTTGATATACAGCTTTTCACTCTGAACATCCAAAATGGAATATTGAATAATTCCAAAATGTTTTTTAATAAAACAAATTGGTAGAATTCATAAAACCGATTAAACAATACCTAATTATTTAATTCAATTCTTTCTTTAAAATACTTAACAATTCAAGGCTTTGGCTCAGCATGGCTACCACTACTTTTGTGTTAAAACAATGTATTCAAAAGTAAAGTGGCTGTTGGTATGAACAATAAATTGTAATTATTATAATTGATCATATAATCAATAAAACAATGTTAATTTACAATAATCAATAATGTGATGTTAGATGACTGGAACAACTAGATACCTGTAGTCAATGGCTGATGTAACTCCTTCCTTCTGGGAACCTGTGACACATAATCATTATGTATGATTGTGTTTATTCCCATTTTTGTTATCTGATATATTTCTCACTTGCCCTTTTCATAGTTCAGCTCTCTAATTTCAATGATAAATCAAAATATGTTCCATTGTCAAACAACAGTAACACTATGTAACAAAATTTGAAAAAAAATCTGTTCCTGGTCTTAATTTTTTCCTGTTTAATTGCATAGTACCTACTTTGAAAGTCATTGTCATACTCCAAAAACTCCATTTTTGTGGCTGTCACAAACTGTGTTGAGTTGGTTGAGACTCTGTGAGATATTCAGTGAAAATGTGCTGCAGAATGACCCATTAAAAAGTTTTTGCAGTTTAATAAACCCTTTCAATATTTTTGTGATAGAACCTAATTTATAACCCAGGAACAAAAATTGTGTTACAGACTAATGGGGAGAATCCTGGACAAATGAGAAAAATCAATCCCCCTCCACCCCTGCTCCTCACTCTATCCCCAGAAAATGCCGTTTGTGCAGAAGTCCCTGGTTATTTTCTGCAGAGAAAATGGTGGACAAGAAAGCACAATGAGTGAGCTCCAACACTATAGCTTTGTGTCTCTCCCAAAAGTAATGAAATAATTAAAAATATTGAACAAACATGCAATTGCACTTTATCCCCTTCAAAATAGGATTGTGAATGAATACAGCAATTCCAGCATTGCTGTAATTCTTAATATGAGTGGAAGACATCTTTACTTGCAATTGTTGTTCAAAACCCTCATGGCAACTGCTTGAATGTTTGAACTCTTTCAAAAGAATGTCCTTTGAGTTTATAGAAATAAAAAAAAATGTCTCAGAGAACCAAGTCAGGTGGGGAAGCATTCAGAATAGCCTTCACATGAGCCACATTGTTCCAATTTCTTGAAGCTGAAGGAGACTGGTCCAGACTATTCTGCATTCTTGCTCGTGACAAGACATTAAACCTACTCCACATTTTACTAATGTACTGGTTGTTATAAAAAGTATTAAGTTACCATGTTCCTATTGAATTAATGGATCTACTCTAGCAGGGCCTATGGGATTAATAGCGTACAGGACGACTTTCTAAACCAGAAAAATGTGGTTTTCTGTGCCCACCGGGTTTCGGGGTGCATCAGCAGGCCAGACAAGGGGGGCGGGGAGGAGGGGTCGCAGTGATCTTTCGGCAATCCATCGCCGTGGCCAGATGCGCTGTACCGCAAGCACCTGGGTTTGAGTGCGTCCACCTGAGGGTGGGGAACCGTGACAGTGTGGGGCTTCTGCTGGTGTACCGTCCACCCCGCGACCCAGTAGTTTCCCTGTCTGAGCTAGCGGAGGTAGTCTCGAATTCGGCCCTGATCTCCCAGCACTTGGTGGTGTTGGGAGATTTTAACATTCATGCTGAGACCTCCTTGTCTGGCGCAGCTCAGGACTTTATGGCCGCCATGACGACCATGGGACTGTCACAAATTATATCAGGACCCACCCATCAGGCTGGACACACTCTTGACCTAGTCTTTGTAGCGGACAGTGGAATGATCAGAGTGGAAGAACAAAATATCCTTCCAGTGTCATGGTCTGATCACTATCTGGTCAGCTTTAAGCTTGCTGCGACCCACAACCTTCGCAGGGGTGGAGGACAAATTAAGATGGTCCGCCCCAGGAGACTGATGGATCCGGATGGATTCCTGAGGAATCTTGGGGTTCTTCCTGCCATGGAACCTGGCGATCCTGTCGACGCCCTGGTCGACCTTTACAACAGGGAGATGTCCAGGGCGATAGACACGATCGCTCCCGAACGCCCCGTCTCATTGCGTCATGATAGGCCGTCCCCTTGGTTTACCGAGGAGTTGGCTGCGATGAAGCATACGAGAAGGGGGCTGGAGCGCAAGTGGAGGAAATCTCGGGACGCATCTGATCAAGCACGGGCTAAGGCCTCTCTTAAGGCATATTCCGTGGCTATTCAGGCGGCCAGGAAATCTTTCACGACCGCCCGGATAGCGTCTGCAGCAAATAGGTCATCAGAGCTGTTTCGGGTGGTCGGGGAGCTCCTTCACCCACCTGTGGTGGAGGGGACCCCTGACGACCCAACAGCTCGGTGTTGCGATTTCGCACACCACTTTGCAGGCAAGGTTGCCCAGATACGTCTTGAGCTCGACTCCAATCTTACTGCAGTGCCAAGAGAGGTGACCGAGGCATCTGCTTGTCCAATTTTGTGGGATTCTTTTCGGCTTGTTCTCCCTGAGACAGTGGAGGAGGTTCTTGGGGCTGTGAGGGCGACCACTTCGGCTCTTGACCCTTGCCCATCCTGGCTTATCAAATCTGCCAAGGAGGGGTTGGTTGATTGGTTTGTGTTGATCATTAACGCATCGTTGGAGCAAGGGACTTTTCCATCTAGTTTGAAACAGGCTGTGGTTCGTCCACTCCTAAAGAAGTCATCCCTTGACTCTACGGTGCTGAACAACTACAGACCGATTTCCAACCTCCCTTTTTTGGGTAAGGTGCTGGAGCGGGTGGTTGCCCTCCAGCTCCAGAGCTTCCTGGATGACATCAATTACCTGGATCGGGCACAGTCCGGTTTCAGGCCTGGTCATGGCACCGAGACAGCCTTGGTCGCCTTGGTGGATGACCTCCGTAGAGGACTAGACCGGGGGAGTGTAACCCTGCTGGTCCTCTTGGACATCTCAGCGGCTTTCGATACCATCGATCATGGTATCCTTCTGGGTCGGCTATCTGGGATGGGTCTTGGGGGCACGGTTCTGTCGTGGCTCCAGTCCTTCCTGGAGGGACGTACCCAGATGGTGAAGCTGGGTGATGCCTGCTCGGACCCCTGGCCTTTGACCTGTGGGGTCCCGCAAGGCTCCATTCTATCTCCCATGCTTTTTAACATCTACATGAAACCGCTGGGAGAGGTCATCCGGAGTTTTGGAGTTGGGTGCCATCTCTATGCAGATGACACACAACTCTACTACTCTTTTCCACCTAATTCCAAGGAGGCCTCTCGGGTGCTGGACGAGTGCCTGGCCGCTGTGTCTATCTGGATGAGGACGAACAAGCTGAAGATCAATCCTGACAAGACAGAGGTCCTCCTGGTTGATCGCAAACCAGACCGGGGTATAGGGTGGCAACCTGTGTTGGACGGGGTTACACTCCCCCTGAAGCCACAGGTCCGCAGCTTGGGAGTCCTCCTGGATTCATCGCTCACGCTTGAGGCTCAGGCGTCGGCGGTGTCCGGGGGGGCTTTTGCACAACTGAGACTTGTGCGCCAGCTGCGCCCGTACCTCGCGAAGGCTGATCTGGCCGGGGTGGTCCATGCCTTAGTCACCTCTAGACTGGACTACTGCAATGCGCTCTACGTAGGGCTGCCCTTAAAAACGGCTCGGAAATTCCAACTGGTCCAACGGGCAGCAGCCAGGATGCTAACGGGGGCCCCCTACAGAGAGAGGTCAACCCCCCTGTTTAGGGAGCTCCACTGGCTGCCATTTATCTTCCGAGCCCAATTTAAGGTGCAGGTGCTTACCTACAAAGCCCTGAACGGTTTGGGACCATCCTACCTACGAGACCGCATCACAGTCTACGAACCCACACGCTCGCTCCGGTCATCAGGAGAGGCCCTGCTCGTGATCCCACCCGCCTCACAGGCGCGTTTGGTGGGGACGCGGGACAGGGCCTTTTCTGTGGTGGCCCCCCGCCTCTGGAATGCCCTCCCGAAAGATCTCAGACAGGCCCCCACCCTGGCGGTCTTTAGAAAAAACCTGAAAACCTGGCTATTCCAACGTGCCTTCTCAGATTAGGAATCCCCACTACCAAAGCCCAGAAGCACTTTAGTAGAGCCAAGATCAATCTCAACGCACACCGCACTTATATCTTAATCTTATATCCCTCCGACACTTTTTCAGCACTTTTAACCCTGTACCCCACCTCAGCCGGCTCAGTTTTTTAAATAATGTCCTGTTGTATTGTTATTGCCTTTGTTTTCTGCTTTAACTGTTTTATTTTGCTATGTATTGTATTGTTGTATTGTGTTGTGCTGGGCTTTGGCCTGTTGTGAGCCGCATCGAATCCCTTGGGAGATGCTAGCGGGGTACAAATAAAGTTTAATAATAATAATAAAAAAAAAATCATCTTGTCTTGTACCCCGGTATAAAGTCCGTTGGATCATTGTTCCCTCGTCTCCCTTGCCCTTGGCATCCCCGAGTGGTGGGGCCTGAGGAGGAGGAAGGCGGAGGGAGGGAGGAGTGGCAGGCTGCACTACCAGGCTGGCAGGGTGGTAGCCTACTGGGCTGTCTTCACCATCGCCGGCATGGAGTTGATTCTGCCTCTGCCCTCAAGCCCAGAACAAGTGCCACAGGAGCCAAAGCCAGAGCGGCAGGGGTGGGTGTGGAAGAGGTCGCCTCTGACTGCTCCAGCCCTGCCTCCCACAGAGGGCCCCGCCCCTCCCATTACTGCCCCCCCCCCCGCTCTGGCTTCGATGCCTGCCACATTACCAGGCCGACTGGGGGTGTTTCCCTACTGGGCTGCCCCCACCACCACTAGTCTGCTGCTGGCTCCGCCTCCAGCCTCAAACCCAGAGCAACTCCCGAGGGAGTCAAAGCTGGAGTGCATGAGGGGTGGGGTCCTCTTCTCCCACTGCCCCCCCCCCACTCCAGTTTCGGCTCCCACAGCAGCTGCTCTGGTCTTGGGGCTGGAGGCAGAGCCAGCAGCACACCAGTGGCGGCGGGGCTGGAGCAGCCAGAGGCGACCTCTCCCACTCCCCCCCCCCCCCCCAGCACTGTGGCTTTGGCTCCTGCTGCAGCTTTGGACTTGAGGGCAGAGGTGGAGCCAACTCCATGCCGGTGACAGTGAAGAGAACCCAGTAGGCTACCACCCTGCCGGCCTGGTAGCACAGCCTGCCACTCCTCCTCCCTCCCTCCTCCTCAGGTGTATCAGGTATGTGTGCCGAGTTTGATCAGATCCATCAATGTTTGGATTCACAGTGCTTTCTGGATGTAGGTGAACTACAACTCCCCTAATCAAGGTGAATTTTTCTCCAAAGACCTCCAGTATTTTTTGCTGGCCATGGGGGCTTTGTGTGCCAAATTAGTTCCAAATCCTTCATTGGTGGAGTTCAGGGTGCTCATTGACTGCAGGTGAACCATTAATCTCCAAAATGCCCAGGCCAATTCCCCTCAAAATGCACCAGTATTCACATCTGGGTATATTGGGGATGTATACCAAGTTTGGTCCAGATCCATCATTGTTTGGGTGCATACAATGCTCTGGATGTAGGTGAACTACAACTCCTATAAATCCCTCCGAAGACCTCCAGAATGTTTGTTGGTCATGGGGGTTTTGTGTGCCAAGTTAGTTCCAGGTCCATAAGTGGTGGAGTTTAAAGTGCTCTTAGATTGCAGGTGAACTATACATCCCAGTACCTACAACTCCTATAAATTATGGTGACTTCTAGATTTGTTTTCTAGATAATTAAATAAATATTTTCTTCTATGGCTGATTGAATCCATGAATACAGAAAGCTGGCTGTAATGGGAAAGGCTTAAAATAACCACGTGTGCAAGCCAGTTAATGCTTGCGTAAACAAAGCTTTCATAATAACAGCCAACATGGCACTGCCATTCCATGGTGGTGAGACTGGGACAATAGACTTTATTTGTAATGTCAGAAGCGGTGCAGTTATAATGTATTTAAAAAGACACAAACAGAGCTAAAAACTTGGCATTACACTAAATGTACTTTGAGCAGAAGCTGGCCACTTGGAGTGCCTTTGGTGTTTTTGTCGGAAGGTCCTCCATTGTGCATGTGGCAGGGCTCAGACTGTATTGTAGTAGGTGGTCTGTGGTTTGCTGTTCTCCACACTCGCATGTCGTGGTCTCCAATTTGTGGCCCCATTTCTTAAGATTGGCTCTGCATCTCATGGTGCCAGAGCGCAGCCTGTTCAGTGCCTTCCAGGTCGCCCAGTCTTCCTTGTGCCCAGGAGGGAGTTCCTCATTCGGTATCAGCCATGGATCGAGGCTCTGGGTTTTAGCCTGCCAATTTTGGACTCTTGCTTGCTGAGGTATCCTTCTGAGTATCTCTGTAGATCTTAGTAAGCTATTTCATGATTTAAGGCATTTCCTTGCTGGCTGATATCCGATGAGCCGGAGATGTCCCTGCTTTGAATCATAGAATCATAGAGTTGGAAGAGACTCATGGGCCATCCAGTCCAACCCCATTCTGCCAAGAAGCAGGAAAATTTCATTCAAAGCACCCTCGACAGATGGCCATCCAGCCTCTGTTTAAAAGCTTCCAAAGAAGGTGCTTCTACCACTCTCCAAGACAGAAAGTTCCACTGCTGAACGTCTCTCACAGTCAGGAAGTTCTTCCTAATGTTCAGATGGAATCTCCTTTCTTGTAGTTTGAAGCCATTGTTCCTTGTCCTAGTCTCCATGGAAGCAGAAAACAAGCTTGCTCCCTCCTCCCTGTGGCTTCTTCTCACATATTTATACATGGCTATCATATCTCCTCTCGGCCTTCTGTTCTTCAGGCTAAACATACCCAGTTCCTTAAGTCTCTCCTTATAGGGCTTGTTCTCCAGATCTTTGATCATTTTAGTCGATCTCCTCTGAACACATTCCGGCTTGTCAATATCTCTCTTCAATTGTGGTACCCAGAATTGGACACAATATTCCTGTAGTTGTTATTATGGTTGCTATTAAGCAAAGCAGGATGGCTACCTATCATCCCGATGTGTGTTTCTGCCTGACAGAATTAGGGTTAGACTGGCTGGCCATTGGAGTCCCGTCCAACTCTATGGTTCTATTATTGTTGTTGCTGTTGGGGAAAGGATGTTGGACCTGGCCCTGGGCTCACTCTAGGTAAGGTAAATGTTTTTCCCTGACATTAAGTGCAGTCTTGTCCAACTCTGGTGGTTGGTGCTCATCTCCATTTCTAAGCCTAAGAGCCGGCTATGGAAGAGAGGTAGTCTTCTACGGTGAGTATATCCCAAACTCTATATTTTAACTGGGAACTGTGGGGGTCGTCTTATATGCCCAGTTGTCTTATATGCTGGAATATACAGTAATTCCATTTAAGTATGAGGAGGCAAGACAGTATGATAGAGTGGTCTGAGGACTTGGATTCTGGGAGACATGGCCCACTGGATCACCTTTGTCAGTCTTCTGTCACACACCCTCCCCTCTACCTCTCTGCCTAAAAGGAAAATTATATAAAAACTACTCTAAATAAGATAGGATCACCATAGATTGGAGGCAATTAGAAGGTACATGATACCACCACCATTCACATAGCACATATAGAAGCAAAGCAAGGGAGACACACATCTCACATATACCTCTACATAAGTAGTATTTTTTATTCATTTGTAGGTTTCTTTTAATTGCTTTTAAAAAAAACCCACATCATCTGTACCTAAAACTTCTGTCATTGGTTGACAGCCTTTTAAAAATCTCTTCTGCATTTTTTCTTCTTCAAATAAATGGCAGGTTGAAGAGGAACTGCTTTTAGGGATTTTTTCCCATGGAATTATTAAAGGGCGAATGTTTAGGCCTACCAACTCATGGCCCCAAATTAAATGATCTTGGTGTACAAATTGCCATTAACAGGCCCTAGCAAAGAAGGAAAACATAATTAGAAAAGCAGACAGCACAACCTGTGTCATATTCAGAGAAAAGCTTTTGTATAACATGCAGTAGTTTAGCCTAAACATGTTCAATTCTCAGTCCCAGTTAAATCAGAATGACTGGATTGCTATTTTCCATCCAAATATTGCAAGCATTCATCTAAAACTTCATCCTGCAGGGAAGTTATGACCCTAGGCAAGCTACCCATTTAAGGGGAGTCATTCATAGCCATTAAAAGAACATTAACTTTTCTCAAATTCTAGTCACAACTAGGGTGATAATTTCAGGCAACACTATAGTTTTAGAACCATTCACAGTAATAAAATAGTGAGGTCAGAATAATAACACCCCTCTTACATTAGCAATAGCTTTTCTCATGGATTTCATTATTAAAAGTATGTGTAATGGCGGTGCATTTGACAATGGTTTAAATAATAAAATGTGACTTTTTAATAAAAAGCACAGTAGTTGAGCTGGCTGTTCTGAAAAAAAGACCAAATATTGACTGGTAATGTCACTTTGTACCTTGCCTGGAAACCAACCAGCAAACAAATATAATGATAATGTTGTTATTCGGGAAGTCAAATTCCGTTAAATAATAACTTATATAGACTTCAGCTTTGACATCAGTTGAGCTGTTATAATCCTCATTTGTAGTCCCAAAGAGTTAAAGCCAGTGGTGACTGTCATTATCAGAGAAGTGATTTTAGTCTTCACCCTCACTGGGCTAAAGGTTCTGATTCCTGGGCCTAAGAGAGGCTCAGCACCATGGATGGTTCCTGGAAGCCACATGCTGACTAAAGCATTTTCCTGCGCACAGTTATTTTCAAAACGTTTTGTGTACATTTGAGGTCTATATATGGAATATAATTCTTTCAAGAACCTAAAATCAATTTACTTGTGAATAATAACCCAGATGATGTTCCAACTGGATTATCAATCTCTGGATATTTGCAGATATGTGTCTCAATGCATTCTGTTTCAACTGACAAGTGTTCCCCATCTTCTCTTACTTGTAAGAGGCTTGGCCAAGGGAAATATTTCATCTTTGACTCAGAAGGCTTTCAATTACCCTAATGATCCATATAAATATTGATCTCAAGTGAAATTCATTACTTCCCCATGTAAATACAGGCTATGTTTAAAGATGACACAAATTTCATGTTGTTGACAATAATGCTTTGCTGATATAAATGAAGTGATGATGATGATGATGATGATGATGATTGAACAAGAAGTATATTTACTTGCACCCATGAATATGTCGTTATTTGAACAACCTCCTCTCAAAATCATTCTTTCTGCATCTAGATTTGTCCAACATCTTTTTCAGTAAATGATGAAAACAATTCATTTGCTTCTTCCACAGCCTCTCCAGTTTTCTTCATTGATAAATACAAAGAACCTATCCTAGAAAGGTGAAATCAAGAGAAGGGTCGCACATAATATTGATGGAGCTGGTTTTCCTATCCAGATGAAATAAAGAGATGCTTGATACCAAATGTTAGTTAATTAAATACAGCTTGCTTCAATGTTCTCAAAAGGTTTTTTGGCAACATTTGCCATCTTTTGGGGTATTCCCATTCATTTCTGACAGAAATGCTCATTTGTCTTGTAGTCACTACAGATCTTGGCCCTTGATATGCTTCTTTCTTGCTTATCTTTATCTATTCCAGTTTTAAATGGATGAGACAACCTGTAGCACAACCATGGCTGCTAATAAAAGAGCTTTGCTGTGTCATTGTGATTTTAATATATCTCCATAAATTAGGAAGAATGTCATATGACTTAATTAGAAAAT
This sequence comes from Anolis sagrei, assembly GCF_037176765.1. NCBI lineage: Eukaryota > Metazoa > Chordata > Lepidosauria > Squamata > Anolidae > Anolis > Anolis sagrei. Next base: position 56,472,673 of record NC_090023.1, on the reverse strand, counting down.
AACTCGCACATCTTCCACACAGCATTATTTGGCAGGAATATGAGGTAAAACTAGGTCAGATTGAATTTATCATGATTACCACTGGTTCCCTCTCTACCCACATATTTAGTTTCTCCCCCCCTCTTTCTCTGCTGCTTACAGCCTTCAGTGACCAGGTGAACATGCAGAGTTTAGATGCTTCTTTTGTACTCCATTTAGAGGATGGGTTTCCCCCCCACCTTTCCCAGAGCTTCCTTGTCAATCAGAACATTTTATAAAATCAGCTTTTTAAACTTGTTAACACAGCATTTATGCAAACCGCTACTATAATCACAATGGGTTATATTTCAACCATTATTATTGCTATGCCGATTGGAAATAATAAAAAGGACATCTTTGTGCTCCATGCCTTTTGACTATTTGCTAAAAGAAATGCTAAGATCTCAGTAGTCACACTTCCTCAGAGAGGAAAAATGAAAGAACCGCCTACATTTTAGAAGTCAGTAATAATATTCAAGGGACCAGAGAATAATGTGTGTCTTTTAAACAAAATAATACCTTGTGGGCAAAGCCAGGTATGTTTCCAATTACTTATCTGCTTGTCCATCTACCTTTTGTTGCATGAATATTTTTTACAGGATGAAAGTCTTAACACCCATGTAGCTTTTTGCTACAGTGGATCACCAAACAGCTGTTTCTGTAAAGAGGGGGAAAAGACAGATAAGAGCTGATAATAGGGCCATTGCACTCTTAACCACTCTGCAGCAACAATAGTAGAAAGGCAGATACCCACAGCAATTATTTCAACTTTGCTGATAATAAACTGTAGGGCAATTTGGTCCATGCATTTTCTGGTAAATTTGTTTGAACCTAGTCTGTTTGCTGGCTGAGCTTCTGTGACAGACCCTGTGTTGTAAAGAATGAGAAGGTATTTAGTAAGACTGTGAGAGGGAGGGAAATCGTGCCCTCGTTTCTTTGGCAATCTGTATTTCTTTTGTTAAAGTGAGGCATTTTTATCACATGAAGTCACATCCTTTTTCTCCATCAGCTTTAATGCCTTTATAGAGAAGCTCTCCCATGTGAAGAACTAGCTAAGTGGCTATGTTGCACTTGGCAATTCCAGCTGTCCAGCTTCCTTGAAATGTGTAAGTGGGCCTTTGCTCATGCTTAATCAACCCTTTTGATAAATGAATCTACTGCTTAAGCAGTCTAATTGGAATGCTCTGTCCCTTATGTCCTGATCTGTGTGACTTCAGTCTTCTGTTGGTTGCTATTCAAAGGCTCACCCAGATGGTTTACAGCCCTTGTTGCTTCTTTGAAACACAGTGAATGGTTTCCGCTGGATTTAAATTCTGCCATGCGAACTAGTTGAATTAACTAGCAACCAATCATATTTTTTGGCCAGTCTTCAAAACAGAACTTTACCTGATGATAATTTGGGGGAGGGAGAGTTGTCCAGATTTATATCTTGAGATACACCTTCCTGGTTTTTGCTGATTGTTGTTACATTTGCATCCACTTGTTCCCTTATTTTTAAGGTCTGTTTCTAGCGATTTTTGAAATTTTCATTAGGGTTCTTCCAAAGTTAATTAAAAATGAGAAGAAAAATTGTGGTCATATTTCATTGATGTAATTTTATATTTTGAAGGGGAATACCTTTTGTCTCTTTTTAAAAAAAAACTGTTATGCAAAAGTGTCCCCTCACTGATTTACATATGCATTATAAAATATCAAAAATCAAGAAGCAGAGAGATTTTTGTTGCTGTTCTGATATGTTTTGGATTTAGTAATAAAATGCTAATTGAGGCTGGGAATAAAACATTGCAGTGAGTGATAGAAATTGACAAAAAATAGTCAAGACCAGCAGAAATGTCATGCATGTTGAGTCTCCAAAATGTTTGAAACCAGAGGTTTTGGGTAAATTTCATTTTTGCTTTGTTTTTATTTGTGGGGAAGGGTTTAGATTTTGGAATATCTATATGTGCAAATGTATAGTGAATGTGTGTGTGTGTGTGGGGGGGGGTATCCAATGCCTGTGGTGGATGGGATGGAGAAGTATTTTCCTTAAACAATGGCCCTATAAAAAACAAATGTTCCAGATGCTTCACTGGTTGTCTGCATAGTTTTAATACTTCTAGTAAAGTAGCCACCTCCCACATGAGTTCCTTTTCATTTTCTTTGGCTTTGATACAGATGTGGCCAATGGATTCACTCCAAGCTCACACCAAGGTCATGTGTCACAATTGACTGGGCGAAAAGAAAACATGGAAGTATATGGGTCAACTGCTTTTTTACAGGAACCTTATATAAGCAGAGTCCTTCTCCCTTTTCTATTTCTCCATCAAGGCTCCATGAGGGAACACTCAGTGAGCATGGATGTGTTACCAACCCCCTTTCCCCCCCAAAAAAGTGGGAAACTGTTTCCATAAATACTCATTTTTGGAGTCTTCCAGGTTTGTGCATAAGGGAGACCCTCTCTCACACTTTTCCTGTGTATATATATTGATGGGGGTGGGGGGAGAGCATGCTGACATCTGTCCACCTGTCTTCCCAAGAGATTTGTAGCATTTTTCAGAGGCAATGCTCATGCAATTGTTCCAGAAGTTGAGAGTGACTTTTGTCGATGATCCACATTTTGCAGGCATATGACAGAAGTGGGAGGACAATAGCTTTATAAACATGCATCTTGGTATGCCTACAAATGTTCCAATCCAATGAGATAAAAATACAATAGTTTATTCCACAGAAGAACTAAGGAGTGGTTTTCAATCAAATCAAGCCAAGAAAGCATTAAGAAAAGTGCCACGTTCAACTGTTTCTGAATCATGGGTTTTATAGTGTTAAATGGATGCACACACACACACATACACATGAAATCAAACCTCCTTTTTCCTCTGTAATTTTCTTCTCTCAGCTTATTCTTCTGCTCCAGCGTCTCTGTGTCTCTTCCCTGAAAACAATTCCTGTGCATTTCCCCCTTATCTCTGTCATGTCAGCTCAAACTCTCTCTACCTCTCACCATGATGTCTTGTCCTAGCAATGCTTGTCTATCCAAAATTCCTTCACTCTTTCTCCTTTTTGCTCCTTCTTGCTCCCTGCTCCTTTTCCTTTAACCCATTCTAACTTCTTCCTTCTGAAATTTACATTTCCTGGTTCCAACATTATTGATTAATTATTAGATTTCATTATCATTTTCATCAAACCAGTTTGGATGTCTTTTAGTTTGGTATCCAATGGTTTCTTCACAGGCTGGAATGACAGACATTTTTAATTTATTCCAATCTTCCTCAACATTTTCAGGGTGTTCCATGGGTAGATGATCCTTGAGTGTTGTTTTGAGAAGGGCTCATTTAACGGGCTATAGAAGCCCTTGGGTCTTCATTTTACATTTTATATTTCTTTCTTGGAGTCTGTGTTTGGAAGCAATCTTAATAGCCATCATGGATCAAATTAACCTCTAGTCTGACTAGCAGTCATCAACACCTGTCATGGCTCTTGTGAGAAGCACATTGCAGTGACTTTAACACAGTGGTTCCCAGCCTTTTTTTTTTTTTTGACCAGGGATGATTTTGACCATGGACCACTCTCTAACATTAGTACCAAAAGGGTTTTTGTACCAAATCAGTTTTGGTCAGCTTTAGATTTGGTTTGATTATTTGGAGCACTTATTCAAAAAATTGCATTGGATAGACCACATCAGCTCTAGTTTCTGATACAGAACATGTGGCATCCAGGAATCACCTTCTTCTTGGCCACAGAAAGCCATATTTAATAATCTTGAGCAGATGTGGTCTATCCAATGCAATTTTATGAATAAGCACCCCAAATAACCCCAGGAACAGGCCTAGAAACGGTCACCAAGGCGCCCCCACTTCCAGGTGCCACATGGAACAGCTCTACTCAGGGGGAGGGAGGAGGAGCAGAAGTAGTCAAGAGACTTGTTGTCGTGCCTTTCATCGGTACTCAACCTCTCCCCTCCCGACATCCCTATGGCCTCAGCACTATAAGAGGGTTTAGTGAGACCAGTCGCATTCCATGCAACAGTGTAGTAACTGTTAGCCCGCAGACCATATTTTAGTTCTTGGGGACCACTCATGGGAACCACTGCTCTAGCATGTATAATTACATAGTCTAAGAGGTCCTAATGCTTTGACTGTGGGTGCTTCCATCATGTCTTAAACTTGTTTTTCTGGTGGAAGAGTATATTGGTGATGACAAGATTGTGTTCCACATATTTGTTGGGAAGTAGATGCTATTTGGGTTGGTGATTTAAACTGTGTCTTTATAATTCCTGACCACAGGTTGAAATGTCATCCAACTCTTGCATTTAAATCCCTCAGGAGGATGATTTTGTCCTCCTTTGGTATCTCTATTAGGAAGGTGTTCAGCCGACAGTGAAAAAATCCCTTGATATCTTCGTCAGCATCTAGTATTGGTGCATCGGCACTTATGATAGTTGCCTGCTGGTTTTTGGCAAGATTAATTTGGAGAGTTGTGAGTTGTTTGTTAATGCCAATGGGTACTTGAAACAGATGCTTCACCAGGTTGTTTCTGATAGCAAAGCCAACCGTGTATTCTCCCTTCTTGTTCCATCAGTCCCTTCCAGAAGAAGGTGTAGCCTCCTTTTTCTTCCTTCAGCTGTCTCTCTCCTGTTCTCCAAGTCTCTTGGAGCACTGCTGTATCAATGTTAAAGCACCTCAGCTCCTTTGCAATAGCAGTCCTGCATTCAGGGCATTCACTGTCTGTCTTATCCAACAGTGTCTGTATGTCCCACGTTCCAAAGTTCATTTGTCTTCCTGAACCACAAGGTAGTGGCTCCTCTGGACGCAGAAGTCCAGCCAAAGCTGTCTCTGTTCTATGGAACCAGGCCTGAAACCAGATTGAAATGGATCCAGATACAATATATGCAGGGCATCCTTCCTCCCAAGGTTCAGAGAACTTTGGATCCAGAATTGATCTTCACAAACACTTACAGACCCACTGCCAGTACTCTACATTTAGAAGGCAGTCATACTTGGCCATGAGTGATTGCTTGTGATATGATGTTAAATACCAATGGGAGCAGAAGTGAGTTTTTTATGTACTTCACAGGTTAATAATCAAGGACATAATAAAACCTCCAGAAGCACCTTCTGGGTTCCCTCTCTAGAAAGGCACTGTAAAATTGTATGTCTCAGTCTCAGCAAGAAAGGCAGCCCACCAGGTTATCATAGTGAATCAAAAAAGACATTTGATCAAGGAAGAGGCACTAACTTGGCCCAGTTGCTGGCATGGGTTGCTTTTTCTTACAAAATGAAACTGAGGGCAGTTCACATCTTAGGTTAATTAATATTTAAAAGGATACACCAAAATTAAAAACTATTAAATACACTATCGTAATAAAACAGTTCTCATTTTTAAATGTATAAGAGAATTTAAATGTATAAGAGAAAGTAAAAGTGCTGCAAACACAGTCCAATAAAAGACTTGTCTAGAATAACATTTTCATTATTTCTTGTCTTCATCACAACAGTGACAGGGTCAGACACATCAGGAAGGTTACAAGTTGTGTTTAAACCAGATATCATTTAAATAAATTATAAAACTGAAGTAAAGTGGACAACAGTAAGGAATTTGTTGATAACTCTTTGCAATTCCTACAAGCTTCCATTCACTCCTAACTGCTAATCAATCAGACACATTTTCTGAGCTCTGTGCTATTAAACTCTGGACACACAATCCAATATTTAAAATAAAACCAATGGACCTAGCTGCATTTTGTTTTTACAAGTGAAAAAGATTTGGGTTTCTTTGGGCTTTTGGGGTTTTTAAAATATATCCTGAAAAAACATCTTCAATATATTAAAATCTCTTTCACTTTAAAATAAATATAAATAAATAATATAAGTCAATTTGTTGCAAGTTTGTCAGATAATTCAAATAAAGCACTATACACAGTGAGGTAGATGCTGAGATTAATCTGCAGGTCCTGTAGTGTATGATTTGATCAGCACCTTCCTGAAGCAATTTAGTACAAACTTCTTTTCTTAGTTATTTTTGTACATAGAAGAATCCCCCTAAGATTGGTCTAATTTCACTTAAACTAAAAAAAAAAACCCTCATAAACTATTTTTTTGTAAGTTTGATACTCAAGAAAACAAAAAATATTATTTAACCACAGTGAGGGTTTTGAAAATGATTTCTGTTGTCTACATAGGGTGAGACTGCATTGACTAAAATGCTGGAACTCAATCACAATATAGTTGTTATCTGAGCATAAATTAAACTGAGTGTGGATATGGTACATGTGTGCACTATAGCTCCCCAAATTACCCAGCTGGCATGTTCACCAGTGTATCCCAAGAAAGTATTTTTTACAAACTCTGAAAAGGAATATATATATATTCCTTTTCAGACATGCATATATACACACGTGTGTGCGTGCTAGTAGCCCCCATATATAGAATCCACATGATTTATGCAACAAGACTATGGGGAACTAAAATGCCCCATACTAGTTCAAGAAGGCTATACTAAAAGTTGTTGACATGTCAAGGTGTTTATTTTATATATATCACATGTCTTCCCAAGTAGTATTCAAATTGCAAAATAAGAACAACTTAAAAACAGTGTTCTTGCTTATTAGTCAGTTTAAGGGCACATCTGTACTGACCATTTAAGTCAATTTCATATTAGTATTAAAGTAAGTGGTTTCATTGTGCAGATGATTGCATGGGAAATCCTGGAAACAGTTTGAGGCCCAGATGGTGATTACACAAACCACAGAGCACTGATGCACATTAAGTGCTTTCTTATGTGCACTTCTGTGTGCGATCATTGTCTAGCTGCCACAATTTGAATCATCAAACTGCATTAAATGGTCTTTAAAAGAATTAAAAATCCAATCCTCTCTTTAGAAATGAACAACACCAGAAATAAATAGATGGGCTAAACTTCTGATGCACAGCCAATTCATATGATAGTTGCATAATCAACTAATTATCTTTGGTTGTGTTTTAAATTTTTCCATGTGTGCCAATCAAATAGTCCTTTTACTTATTTTAATTCCTATGCATATATTTGATGCAAGTTTGTTCCCATGTACACATAACAGAGTAATCTAATGGCAGTCTGAAAACCTTCAACTCTTAAATATATGGAGAAATGATTTGGCAGCCAATAGAAACTTTCATGTTTTAACATTTGTGGTTGATTGTTTACCACTTTATTTTTAATACAAAATCTACTGTTTCATTCCTGTTACCTTTCTATCAACCATAGTTATCCCTTGTCTATAACCAAATAAGAAGGATATGATCATAAAAACAACTTTTGTTATGATGTATAATAACTGCACAGTGACAGCTTGGCAATTGCTTTCTTCTGATAAGTCCCAAAGTCCTTCATCAGAATTCTACTGGGCATTACAACAATGTAACTCTAGTTCAGGGGTCCTCAAACTAAGGCCCAAGGGCTGGATACGGCCCTCCAAGGTCATTTACCCGGTCCTTGCTAAGTCTGAAACAGCTTGAAAGAACAGCTGAAACAGCACAACAACAACAATCCTATCTCATCAGTCAAAAGCAGGCCCACACTTCCCATTGAAATACTAATAAGTTTATATTTGTTAAAATTGTTCTTCATTTTAATTATTGTATTGTTTTTAAGTGTTTTTTACACTACAAACAAGATATGTGCAGTGAGCATAGGAATTCATTCATGCTTTTTTCAAATTATAATCCAACTCCCCAACAGTTTGAGGGACTGTGACCTGGCCCTCTGTTTAAAATGTTTGAGGACCCCTGTTCTAGTTCATATTAACAGTTGTCTTTTACACATTTGCGGAGAGACACAAGCAGACCCGCATAAAGTCCAATCAGTGGTGCACACACCAGTAACACACACATACTACCTGCAACTATATTGTCCTAGCACAGCCACTAACATATAATGAATGCCTCCATAGAATCATAGAAACAGATGACTATGCAAAAACCTCCAGAAAAGGAGACTCCATCATGGTCTGAGGCAGCATATTCCATAGACGTGGGTAGTCAAATAATCATGTTTGTTGGTATGCTGTTTGAATATGGTACAGAATCTCAATCCCTTGTGTAAAAGGTACTCTTGTTGGTTTTGTTTCCTTCCTGTGGTACAGATATAAAGGTTTTCCATGAAAAGTGAATGATGTACATTTTGCATGTTTGATTTCCTCCCTCTTTTCATGCAGTCAGATTAAGCGAGGGGTGGGGTGGGGCCGTATTCACATAACATTTCTGACATTGTAACATTTCTATACTTGATTTCTACTCAGGCTGTGTTAATTAGGAATGCTTACAAAATTCAAGATGGGGTTAAAATTAAAATTAATGATTTAGACATACTTATCTGTAATATTTATGCCCGAAATGGCGCCAAATCCAACTTTGTAAAACTTCTAAAATAAAAAATAATAGAACATCCACATGACAACTTAATAATAATAGGGGATTTCAATGGGGTGTTGGACAGTAACATGGATAAATCCAAAAAAAGACGAAGGGGAGGAGACCAGAAAGGAGGAAGGCTACCACAAAATTTCTTATACCTACTACAAGAATTCCAACTAGAAGATATATGGAGGATGAAGAATCCTTAAACTAGAGACTTCACTTTCTACTCAAACTGACATGAGACATGGTCTTGAATCGACATGTGTTGGGCATCAAAATCACTGGTAATAAAAACTAAAAAGGTGAAAATCCTACCGAGAACACACACAGACCATTTATTTATTTATTTATTTACCTTACTTATATACCGCTGTTCTCAGCCCGAAGGCGACTCACAGCGGTTCACAACAAATACGAACAGCAAAAATTCAGTGCTACAGTATAGAAACAGTTAACAACCTAACACATTACACAATTAATAAACAGTTACTACAATACCCATTCACTGTCGTCTCGTCATCAAAAACATGTTCCAGATTCATCATCCATTAAAGATTGAGATACAAACTGGCCAATATACTAGAAGATGGAAATTAAATGATTTATTGATAAGATCAGAAGAGGACATAAAAAATAACAATTTTTTTTGAAAGAATACTTTGAAAACAATTTAGGCAAAGGAAAAAGCTCGAAATAGTCTGGAAAGCTAGAAAAGCGGTTATGCGTGGGCATTTTATCCAACAAGGAGGTCTAAGAAATAGGAAAAAAAGAATTAAACAAACTGGAAGAAAAACTTTAAAAAAAAGAAGATTCACTCAAAAGGAGACCAGGAAATAAGAAAATACAATTAGAGATAGAAATAATAAGAAAAGAAATAAGTTCCATAGAGACAGACAGAATGGCCAAAAATTTAAAATATCTTAAAGCACACTATTTTGTCCAGGCCAACAAACCAGGAAAGTATCTGGCCATAAAGCTAGCAAAGAGGAGACAGCAAAGATACAGAACGCAAATAAGAGACAAAGGGAAAAATTACACCAGAGAAAAAGGCATTGCGGTGCAATTCCAAAAATTTTACCAAAAACTTTACAAAAAAGACATGGTGGCAAAAGATGATATAGTTGCATACACATGTGGCCAAAGAATCCCAAAAATTACAGACATGGAAAGGGAATATATAAATACACCCATAGAAGAGGAAGAAGTTATAAGAGCTATAAACAAACTAGCTACTAATAAGACTCCAGGACCAGATGGCCTCACGGCCCAATATTACAAAACATTCAAGGAAGAAGTGGCCAGTCACCTAAAAGAAATAATGAATTACATAATGAGGGGAGGTGAAACACCAAGTAGTTGGCACGAGGCATACATTACACTGATCCATAAAGAGGATACAGAACCAGAAAGACTTAAAAACTACCGACCTATCTCCCTTCTGAACTATGATTATAAAATCTTTACGGGCATACTAGCAGAAAGGTTCAAAAGGCTCCTAAATGAAAGAATCAAAAGATCAAAGAGGATTCTTACCCAACAGACAAATGAGGGATAATGTAAGGATAATCCTAGACATTATAGAATTATATGAAAAGAATCCACAGAAAGAATTGGGGCTATTATTTCTTGACGCCGAAAAGGCCTTCAATCATACAAACTGGGACTTTTTAACAATAACACTAAAAGAAATGGACATTGGATACTCCGTGCTGAACGCCATAAAAGCTATATACACCAACCAATCGGCGAAAGTAATTGTTAATGGCCTACAAACTGAAGAAATAAGGATTCAAAGAGGTGTCAGGCAGGGATGTCCCCTATCCCCCTTATTGTTTATATTAATATTGGAAATCTTGTTAGAAGACCTCAGGACAGATAAAGAAATTAAAGGATTGAAAATCAGAAAAGAGGAATATAAAGTCCTTGCGTTTGCCGATGACATGGTATGTGTCATAGAAAATCCGGCTCAAACCATCACAAAATGGATATCAAAAATCGAAAATTTCAGAAGGATGGCAGGACTTAAAATAAATATAAACAAGACTAAAGTTCTAACCAAAAATGTAAACAAGGAAGGGAAAGAGAAGATCGCAAAAGATTCGGTGATAGAGATGGTAAAAAAAAATCAAATACTTAGGTATTATAATCTCTGCAACGAACAGACACCTGTTTAAGGATAATTATGAAAAGGTATGGGTAAAAATACAAAAGAAATTTAAAAACTGGAAATATCTAAATTTATCATTATTAGGAAAATGAGTGTATTGCCCCGAATAATTTTCTTATTCCAAATGATTCCAATTATAAAAACACGCAAATGCTTTAAAAAATGGAACAGAGAAATATCAAATTTCATTTGGGACGGGAGAAAGCCTAGAATCAAATTTAAAAAATCTTACTGATGCCAAAGAGAGAGGGGGACTGTCATTACCGGATCTGCAAATATACTATGAAGCGTGTACTCTATCATGGGTAAAAACATGGGCCACCTTAGAACAGAAAAAGATCCTAACTCTGGAAGGGCATGATATTAGAAGGGGCTGACATGCCTATCTATGGTATGGAAAGGAGAAAATAGAAAAAGTTTCACTAACCACTACATAAGAGCATCTTTGTTAAGGATTTGGAACAAATATAAGAAAGTCATATATTCCAAAACACCAATATGGATATCGCCCGTGGAGGCACACCATAGAAGGGAAACTCCAAAAAGCAGATGGCTTACTTACAAGCAACTGCTTGTAAAAAAGAATAACGAGTGGTGTCTGAAGTCTTTGGAAGAACTTAGACAGGAAGATAAGGAGATGAATTGGCTCAACTATTTGCAAATAAAGGAATGTTTCAAAATAGACCAGAGGGTAGGGTTTAACGAAAAGGATACGTATTGGGAAACTATAATGAGAAGAGAGAAAAAGCTAATTAGAATATTATACCAAAGCTTACTGGAATGGAACAATGAGAAAGAATATATAAAGGAAAACATGATTAGGTGGGCTAAGGATTTCGGACACTCCATTCTGCTTAAAGAATGGGAGCAAGTCTGGAAAACACAATTAAAACATACAAGGGCCATGAAGATAATTGAGAATTGGCACAAGGTATTCTACAGATGGCATCATACACCACTACAACTCTCTAAATTTAATAAAAGCTATAACGGAACTTGCTGGAAATGTAAGAAAGAAACTGGAACTTACTACCATCAATTTTGGCAACTGGTACACAGACATGCCCAAAACATAATTAGAACAAAATTTGATTTGAAGCCGGAATACTACTTATTAAATATAATAGACTTAAATCTAAAGAAAAATGAAGAAAAGATATTTTTCTATATATCATCAGCGGCAAGAATTTTAATAGCACAAAAGTGGAAGAATGAGGAAGCCCCAACCAACGAAGATTGGATCAAAAAGATAATAGAATTTAGAGACTTGGACAAGCTTTCACAAACATTTGAAGAACATGCAAAGAGCAATCAAACAAATTGGAATCATTTAGGGGACTATATAAAAAAACAAGCTAAATTGGATATATAAGATGCTACGTGGAAGAACAAATACAGACCAAAAGGAAGACAAGAGGAATTGATTAAAAAAACTGTTAAAGATTACCCTGCTGAATGAACGGAAGCCCGACATTTGGACCCCTCCCCTCATACCCCCCCTCACCCCTCTGCTACCCTAATCCTTACCCTCCCTCCCTTCCTTTCAGATCCCTCCCTATCCTTAACCCCTCACTACACACCGCTATCTCTTCTTTTCCCACCCTTTCTATTCCCAGTCGTGTTCTCACTCTTTCACTGTACAACTTAAAAAGAATTAATAAAGATTATCAGGAATGCTTACAAAATTCTCTTGTGATAAACCTCTCCTTAGATGATCATAGAATCATAGAATCAAAAAGTTGGAAGAGACCTCATGGGCCATCCAGTCCAACCCCCTGCCAAGAAGCAGGAATATTGCATTCAAATCACCCCTGACAGATGGCCATCCAGCCTCTGTTTAAAAGCTTCCAAAGAAGGAGCCTCCACCACACTCGGGGGCAGAGAGTTCCACTGCTCTCACAGTCAGGAAGTTCTTCCTCATGTTCAGATGGAATCTCCTCTCTTGTAGTTTGAAGCCATTGTTCCGCGTCCTAGTCTCCAGGGAAGCAGAAAACAAGCTTGCTCCCTCCTCCCTGTGGCTTCCTCTCACATATTTATACATGGCTATCATATCCCCTCTCAGCCTTCTCTTCTTCAGGCTAAACATGCCCAGCTCCTTAAGCCGCTCCTCATAGGGCTTGTTCTCCAGACCCTTTATCATTTTAGTCGCTCTCCTCTGGACACATTCCAGCTTGTCAATATCTCTCTTGAATTGTGGTGCCCAGAATTGGACACAATATTCCAGGTGTGGTCTAACCAAAGCAGAATAGAGGGGTAGCATTACTTCCCTAGATCTAGACACTATGCACCTATTGATGCAGGCCAAAATCCCATTGGCTTTTTTTGCCGCCACATCACATTGTTGGCTCATGTGCAACTTGTTGTCCACGAGGACTCCAAGATCTTTTTCACACGTACTACTCTCGAGCCAGACATCCCCCATTCTGTATCTTTGGATTTTGTTTTTCCTGCCAAAGTGGAGTATCTTGCATTTGTCACTGTTGAACTTCATTTTGTTAATTTTGGCCCATCTCTCTAATCTGTCAAGATCGTTTTGAATCCTGCTCCTGTCCTCTGGAGTATTGGCTATTCCTCCCAATTTGGTGTCGTCTGCAAACTTGATGATCCTGCCTTCTAACCCTTCATTTAAGTCATTAATAAAGATGTTGAACAGGTCCGGGCCCAGGATGGAACCCTGCGGCACTCCGCTCATCACTTCTTTCCAGGATGAAGAGGAAGCCTTGGTGAGCACCCTCTGGGTTTGTCCATTTAAACAATTACAGATCCACTTCACCGTAGTTTTGCCTACATTGGACTAGTTTCCTTGCCAGAAGGTCATGGGGGACCTTGTCGAAGGCCTTACTGAAATCCAGGTACGCTACATCCACGGCATTCCCCGCATCTACCCTGCTTGTAACTCTATCGAAAAAAGAGATCAGATTAGTCTGGCATGACTTGTTTTTGATAAATCCATGTTGACTATTAGCAATGACCGCATTTGTTTCTAAGTGTTTGCAGACCACTTCCTTAACAATCTTTTCCAGAATCTTGCCTAGTATTGACGTGAGGCTGACCGGACGGTAGTTGTTTGGGTCATCCTTTTTTCCCTTCTTGAAGATTGGGACCACATTGACCCTCCTCCAATCAGCTGGAACTTCTCCCGTTCTCCAAGAACTCTCAAAGATGGTTGCCAATGGTTCCGAAATGACTTCCGCTAGTTCCTTCAATACTCTTGGATGTAGTTGATCTGGCCCTGGGGACTTAAACTCATTTAGAGCGGCCAGGTATTCCTGTACGACTTGTTTCCCAATTTGGAGTTGGATGTCCTCAAATCCCTCATCCACTCCGTCTTGCTGAGGTTGAAGATGACTTTCTTTTTGTGAGAAGACCGAGGCAAAGAAGGTATTAAGTAGTTCTGCCTTTTCCCTATCCCCTGTCAGCATTTCCCCATCTTCTCCTCGAAGAGGCCCTATCGCCTCCTTGTTTTTCCTTTTTCTACTGACATAAGAAAAGAATCCCTTTTTATTGTTTTTAATGTCCCTGGCGAGCCTGAGCTTGTTTTGTGCTTTAGCCTTGCGGACCTTTTCCCTACAGGTGTTGGCTATTTGTTTGAATTCTTCTTTGGTGATTTCTCCCTTTTTCCACTTCTTGTGCATGTCTCTTTTGTGTCTCAGCACAGTTAGAAGTTCTTTGGACATCAATTCTGGCTTCTCTGCACTTGTCCTATTTTTTCTTTTTGTTGGCACGGTTTGCAACTGCGCCTTGAGTATTTCACTCTTGAGAAACTCCCATCCATCCGTAACTCCCTTGTCTTTTAGTATCTGTGTCCACGGAATGCTGCTCAGTGTTTCCTTCATTTTTTGGAAATCAGCTCTCCTAAAATCCAAAATGCGGGTTTGACTTGTCTTAGTTTCGGCCTTCCTTTGTACCTCAAATTGCAGGAGCACATGGTCACTTGCCCCTAAGGATCCTACCACTTTAACCGCATCGATCAGGTCCTCCGCATTTGTTAGGATGAGATCAAGAGTAGCCAATCCCCTTGTTGCCTCTTCTACCTTCTGGACCATGAAATTGTCTGCAAGGCAAGCGAGGAATTTGTTGGACTTTGTACTCTGATGATGATGAACATGTTGTTAGGTTTCTTAAAAAGAAAATTACAATTACACATAATGTGTAACGGGACAAAATATTTAACAATGGTTGAGAATCTTTTAACAATAAGGATGAGAACATTTGTAGATGTGTTGTTGTAGATTTTTCGGGCTGTATGGCCATGTTCTAGAAGCATTCTCTCCTAACGTTTTATCTGCATCTATGGCAGGCATCCTCAGAGGTTGTGAGGCCTGTTGGAAACTAGGAAAATTGGGTTTTTTATATCTGTGGAAAGTCCAGGGTGGGAGAAAGAACTCTTGTCTCTTGGAGCTGGGTGTTTCAATTGGTCACCTTGATTAGCATTTGATGGCCTGACAGTTTTTAGGTGTGGCTTGTTACTGCCTGGGGGAATCTTTTGTTGAGAAGTGATTACCTGTTCCTGGTTGTTTTTTGTCTAGATTTTCCCTACAAAGATAAGCCATTGAAATCTACAAGCATGTGGACAATTTCAACAGAAAGGAAGAAACTATGAAAATGAACAAAATCTGGCTACCAGTATTTAAAAACTCTAAAATTAAAACAGTAAATAAAGAACTAAACTCAAACACAGGGAAACTCCAGACAAGAAACAATCAGAAACAGCTAATCACCTCTCAACAAAAGATTCCCCCAGGCAGTAACAAGCCATACCTAAAAACTGTTAGGCTAATCAAGGTGGCCAATTGAAACATTCACACCTAACTCCAACAGATAAGACGTCTTCCTCCCACCCTGGACTTTCCACAGATATATAAACCCAATTTTCCTAGTTTTCGACAGACCTCATAACCTCTGAGGATGCCTGCCATAGATGCAGGCAAAACATCAGGAGAGAATGCTTCTAGAACATGGCCATATAGCCCGAAAAACCTACACCAACCCAGTGATTCCGGCTATGAAAGCCTTTGACAATACATTGAACATTTGTAGAGATTGATTGATTTGATTTATATCCCAACTTTCTCTCAAAGTTGTTCACAATATAAGTTAAATCAAAACTAGTTGAAACAATGTGATAAAATAGTTTTACTTTACTACCCTTATAACATATTTATTTATACTTTAGGCATTATCTTTCATCATATTTGGTATATTTTCACTCTATACAGACTAGGTTTTACAGTGGTTCATTTCACTCTGTTCTCTTTTCTTTGCAACAGCACCTCCTCTGTGAGACAACACAAATAAAAATAATGCAGCGAATGCATTGACTTCTTCAAGTTGACATTAGAAATTTGCCTTAGAGACATTCTGAGATGTTTATAGTTTATAAAAAGAAGGCATGTATTTCAAGGCAAGGAACATCCTGATTTCAGCACAGATGCCTTGAAACCAGAATAAGAGGCATGATCTTTCTCTCAGTCACCTCAGTGTTGATGAGGAGAAAACTGCTTCCATCCAACTGCTCAGAGAGGACAATGGGTACAGCTCCAGCTTCAAACATTGGTGAAAAGAATGGCGAACGAAAAAAATAAGTGAGGCAAACTCAGCAATTAACATGGCAGCAGAAAATTGAGAGACGTGGAGCATAATGAAGGGCACCACAGGAATCGAATTCTGAGTCAGAGTCTGGATGAAAGTAAAACTGTTCAGGGACAAGTCCTCCAATTTGTGGCAAAGTGAAAAGAAATCAAAGTTTTAGTCTTTGACTATGAAGAAGCTCATTAAATATACAAAATGGTCACATGCATTAGCAGCAGGCTTTGGACAGGTGGAAAAGTGTGTCACTATATGCTGCTTCCATAAAATCAGTGTCTCACTTTGATTGTTTCAAGATCCTCTTACTACCCCCATAGCTCAAAATATCCCATTTTAATCATTATGTAGTCTAACTCCGTGTGGTGGCTTGCTTCAAAAAAACATTATAGCCTCCTTCCTGTCTTCTTGTCATACTAAGTCTTTCCCTCTGTTCCATGCTGACCGCTTGGTTTTCAGTTAAATTGTTCAAAATTTGGTCTCTTTGATCTTTTATTACCATTCATCTTGGGCTTTATTGCCCTATCTTTCTTTCACTTCAAATGGGTTTCTTTCTATTGCTTTACTCTTTAAATTCTACCTCCTGCCAATAAATCCGTTTGATTCCATATTGGACATTTTTGGTCATTTTGTTGCATCCCTATTCCCTCAGTAATCTGATGGTTAGGAGCCGCAGAAAAGAAAAGGGAGAAAGGAAGGATGTGAAGAATGGAAAGGAATCAAAGGAAACTGTAATTAGGAAGGAAGACAATAATATCCTACTATGATAAAAGAAAAACTTGGCTGAAAAGTTTAAAATGAAGAATACAAAAGCCATCTTTGCTATGACAAAAGTACAATAAAAGCAAGCAGTGCATAATCTGTAGGTAATATTTAAATTATAACTCCTCTGTCCTACCCTTTGCTCTTCCTTTTCTTTCTCACAGGTTTTTATTGTCACATTCTCCCACTCCTACAAGGTAATTTGGGACTCTTAAGAGTAATTCTATTAAGGATCTTAGAGCTGATTCACATATGGTAATTAAAAACATAAGTAGAAAAGAGACAGATGCCAACCCATCAAGTTCAATTCCAACTCCCACTTTGCAAATAGACGAAAATTCTCAATCCATCTGTGAACCATTTTTGGCCTTGAGGAACTTAGACTAACCTCTGTTTGATTCTATACATGATTTTAATCTCTCTTTCTCTGGTTGGCCAGGAGTGTATGAGCTGGAAAGATGAAAACTCACAATTATTCTGCTTGCTGTGACTTGAGTATAAACAAAACAGTGAGCTCAATTCTCTTCTCTTTACTCAATGACCTTAATAGATGTTTGACACTACAAAGGCAAGAACATTACTGAGTGCAATTTGAAAGCTGCACAAGCAAAATCTTGACCTGCAACTCTCTCTAGATATCTTGCTTGTCCAATAAAATAGAGATATGGTTTCTACGTATATCTATAGATCAGTGTTTCTCAACCTAACTAGTGCCTGATCCCTTAATGCAGTGCCTCATGTTGTGGTGACCCCAACCATAAAAATATTTTTGTTGCTAAGTCATAATTATAATTTTGCTATTATTATGAATCATAATCTAAACATCTGATATTCAGGATGTATTTTCATTTATTGGATCAAATTTGGCACAAATATCTGATATGCCCAAATTTAAATACTGGTGGGGTTGGGGGGGGGGGGATTTATTTTGTCATTTGAGAGTTGTAATTGCTGGGATTAATAGTTCACCTACAATCAAACAGCATTCTGAACTCCACCAATAATGGAGTTGAACCAAGTTTGGCACACAGAACTGCCATGTCCAACAAAAAATACTGGAAGGCTTAGATGGCTATTGATCTTGAGTTTTGGAGTTTTAGTTCACCTACATCCTGAGAGCACTGGGAACTCAAACAATGATGGATCTGGACCAAACGTGGCACAAATACTCAATATGTCCAAATATGAACACTGGTAGAGTTTGGGGGAAAATAAATCTTGACATTTGGGAGTTGTAGTCACTGGGATTTATAGTTCATGCACAATCAAAGAGCATTCTGAACTCCACTAATTCTAGAATTGAAATAATCCCGGCATACAGAACTCCCATGGCCAACAGAAAATACTGAAAGAGTTTGGTGGACATTGACCTTGACTTTTAGAGTTGTAGTTTACCTACATCCAGAGAGCACTGTGTACTCAAACAATGATGGATCTAGACCAAATGAAGACCATCTGAAATATGTGTTTTTCTGATTATCTTTGGTGACCCTTCTGGCACCCCCTCATGATCCCCCAGGGTCTTGACCCCCAGGTTGAGAAACACTGCAATAGATAAATGTGCATGTTTGCTATGTACTTACATAGACATGTTTTGTTATTTTGTGGGGATTTTTTGTTTGTTATTTTCCCTTTAAACATGATTAATTTAACTACGTGGCTACTCATATATACACTTGCATTTGTTGAAAGTGGATAAGCTAGAAATCTTTCACTAATCTTTCAAAATAACAATGGGGAAGAAGTGTCTGTGTTCCTTAATCATAGAACTAGATGAGACTACAAGGGCCATCTGGTCCAATGCCTATCATCCAGTCCTATCCCACACATATAGCATCCAATCAGGTCAATATATTACTTGTGCTTTTATTTGTCATGTGTACTTGGTGGTGTATGCTAAATGCAACTAAGTTTATCTAGTAGTTGACCATTATAACATATAGTTATGTATGAGTTTCACTGCCTTCTGTTAAGACCCTTAGCAGACAGAGGCACTTTAGGCAAGGTGAAAAGATAACCGAATCACAAAACAAAACAAAATGAATAAAGGGTTAACTAAGAATGCATGTTTTGGATTACTTGGCCTAGGATTACCAGACAATGTCCAAACCACTGTTCTCTGTAACTCTGCTGGAGTCCAGCAAATGAGCTCTATACAGGAAATGGAATAAACCAACTAAGGCTGACCTCTAGGAGTTGTAATGCTTCACCCAAAAACTAATACTGCTTCATTTCCCCCCTGTTTTTAGGTCTTTCCAATAGTATAGACCTAAAAACAGGGGGAAATGAAGCAGAGAAGAGAAGGCAGAGCCAAGACTTGACACTTATATTGTGCCTCTGAGACCTCCCAGTAAAAATCTATTTATAGACACCACTCTTCGCCAATCATCAAAGGCCCACAGATACAGTATGGGGTACCTGGAAAAAAAAACACACTGCATTGAGGGGAAGAGAGAGTGACTCACACCAAAATGAAAGGTTCATAAAGGGTTCATAAAGTGACAGACTGGCCTTAAATGGCCTATAACTGCACCTCATGAATATGCTGTGATGTGGTGTGTAGTACCAAGCTTCCATAACTCCATGGAGGACATGAAGTCACACATCCTCTCATCCTCAGAATCCTCAGTATCATTTACTGCATAGTCTCAGGAACATAAATTCCATTTAAAATGATTTGTAGAGCTGGAAAAAGTATAGACTAAAATGACATAGAAGCCCATGCATAGACAGCTTGTTCTGTGAAGCCTTAATACTCGTTCCTGTTACTATTTAAAGTAGCAAGGGACAAGGTCCTTTCCTCCTCCTAGCATACTTTCTGTAGACCTCACTTGAACCATGAGATGTCAAATTGCTTGGTTTATACTTAACCTTGAGAAAATCAGTCAAGATGTTTTCATTTGAAATAGAAAATAAGTTAGTTAAGATTCCTGTTCCCATATGATAATATCACTTCCATAGCTCTCTGTATTATAAAGTGAAAAGAATTCAATTTCCCTTCGAAGCATTTATGATGCATATTACCAGCTTAGCTTCTCAACCCATCAAACAAAAGCATCTGTTACCTTGTTATAATACACTACTCATTAGTACTTAAATGTGTTTAAAGGTCTGCTAAAAAGCCCAAACTATAAATTTATTCTCAAATCCCATGAGTTGTGCTACTCTTTCTTTTCTTAAAATATGAAATGTAATATATCTAAATGTGGGTTGGGGGCAAAACAAAGATGGCAAGGTGTGGATAGTAGTAGCTAGATGCAGAATGTTGGTGGGAGTTTTTTACTTCCTTCCCTCTTTGGTAGATAGCTGTTTAATAGTGATAAATGCAAGATACTCCACTAAGACAGAAGACATTAAATGCAAAGATACGGAATGGGGGATACCTGTTTTGACAGTAATTGGTGTGAAAAAAAGATATTGTAGTCCTCATTGACAACAAGTTAAACATGAACCAACAATGTCATGGGGCAGCCATAAAACCACCTCTCCACAAAAGTCAACGTTCACACTGAAATTGAACACCGCCTGAGCTCTGCGAGTGCAGCATTTTTCTGAATGAAGCAGAGAGTGTTTGAGGACCGGGACATCCGTAGGGATATCAAGGTGCTTGTTTATAAAGCTATTATCCTCCCAACCCTGCTATACGCCTGCGAGACGTGGACTGTCTACAGATGTCACATGCAACTCCTGGAACGATTCCATCAGTGCTGCCTCCAAAAAATCCAGCAAATCTCTTGGGAAGACAAGTGGGCAAATGTCAGCGTGCTGGAAGAAGCAAAGACCACCAGCACTGAAGCAACGGTCCTCCGCCATCAACTCCGCTGGACTGGCCATGTTGTCCGAATGCCCGACCATCATCTCCCAAAGCAGTTGCTCTATTCCGAACTTAAGAACAGAAAACGGAATGTTGGAGGACAGGAAAAGAGATTTAAAGATGGGCTCAAAGCCAACCTTAAAAACTCTGGCATAGACACTGAGAACTGGGAAGCCCTGGCCCTTGAGTGCTCCAGCTGGAGGTCAGCTGTGATCAGCAGTGCTGCAGAATTTGAAGAGGCATGAATGGAGGGCGAAAGAGAAATGTGCCAAGAGGAAGGAGCATCAAGCCAACCCCAACCAGAACTGCCTTCCACCTAGAAATTGATGCCCTCACTGTGGGACAAGATGCAGATCAAGAATAGGGCTCCACGGTCACCTATGGACCCACCAGCAGGATACGACACTTGGAGGACCATCATCCTCAGACTATGAGGGATCGCCTAAGTAAGGGGCAGCAAAAATAAAAGTCAATGAGATTCAGGCTTGCATAAATAGGAATATAGTGTCTTGATCCAGGGAAGCCACGCTACCCCTGTATTCTGCCTTGGTCAGACCATACCTGGAATACTGTGTCCAATTCTTGGCACCACAATTGAAGGGAGATGTTGACAAGCTGCAATGTGTCCAAAGAAGGGCAACTAAAATGATCGAGGGGAGCAATCCCTATGAGGAGTGGCTTAAAGAGCTGGGCATGTTTAGCCCGCAAAAGAGGAGGCTGAGAGGAGACATGATGGCCAATTATAAATATGTGAGGGGAAGTCATAGGGAGGTGGGGTCAAGTTTGTTTTTTACTGCCTTGGAGACTAGGATGTAGAACAATGGCTTCAAATTACAGGAAAGGTGATTCCACCTGAACATGAGGAAGAACTTCCTAACTGTTCAGCAGTGGAATTCTTTGCCCCAGATGTGTTGGAGGCCCTTTCTTTGGAGACTTTTATGGATGGCCATGTGTCAGGGGTGCTTTGAATGTGATTTTCTTTCTTCTTGGCAGGAGGTTGGACTGGATAGTCTCTACCAACTCCATGATTTTAAGTGTGAATGTTTAGTAATGCTTTTGATTAATAATGTAGTGTTCATTTTTGTTGGTGTCATGTTACTGAAGATATTTAAAAGAAAACATTTTTATCATGTGTAAAGGAAAATGTGCACAAATCCGTACATATTTTTGAAATGCACAAAAGAAAATGCATACATTTGAAAAATGTTCAGACACACTTTACACATGAAACAAAGCAAGCACAAAACTGCATACAAACATGTATTATTTTTTATTAATTGCTTCACATTGAAATCCATGCAAATTTTAATGCATGCAGAATGTGAAACGTAGTTTTATCAATTGATACAATTATAAGAATGGAGTCTGAATGCCAATAGAAAACAAAGACAGCAAACAAGAAGAATAGTTTTTGCGGAGGAATATGTAAACATGTTGTTCATTCGTTCAGTCGTCTCCGACTCTTTGTGACCTCATGGACCAGCCTACGCCAGAGCTCCCTGTCGGCCGTTACCACCCCCAGCTCCCTCAAGGTCAGTCCAGTCACTTCAAGGATGCCATCCATCCATCTTGCCCTTGGTCGGCCCCTCTTCCTTTTGCCTTCCACTTTCCCCAGCATAATTGTCTTCTCTACGCTTTGCTGTCTCCTCATGATGTGGCCAAAGTACTTCAACTTTGTCTCTAGTATCCTTCCCTCCAGTGAGCAGTCGGGCTTTATTTCCTGGAGGATGGACTGGTTGGATCTTCTCGCAGTCCAAGGCACTCTCAGAACTTTCCTCCAACACCACAGCTCAAAAGCATCTATCTCCCTTCGCTCAGCCTTCCCTAAGGTCCAGCTCTCACATCCGTAGGTGACTACAGGGAATACCATGGCTTTGACTAGGCGGATCTTTGTTGCCAGTCTGATGTCTCTACTCTTCACTATTTTATCGAGACTGGACATTGCTCTCCTCCCAAGAAGTAAGCGTCTTCTGATTTCCTGGCCACAGTCTGCATCTGCAGTAATCTTTGCACCTAGAAATACAAAGTCTGTCACGGCCTCCACGGTTTCTCCCTCTATTTTCCAGTTGTCAATCATTCTTGTTGCCATAATCTTGGTTTTTTTGACGTTTAGCTGCAACCCGGCTTTTGCGCTTTCTTCTTTCATCTTGATTAGAAGGCTCCTCAGCTCCTCCTCGCTTTCGGCCATCAGAGTGGTGTCATCTGCATATCTGAGGTTGTTAATGTTTCTTCCAGCAATTTTCACCCCAGCTTTGCATTCATCCAGCCCCGCACATCGCATGATGTGTTCTGCATACAAGTTAAAAAGGTTGGGTGAGAGTATGCAGCCTTGCCGTACGCCTTTCCCAATCTTGAACCAGTCTGTTGTTCCGTGGTCAGTTCTGACTGTTGCTACTTGGTCCTTGTACAGATTCCTCAGGAGAGAAACAAGGTGGCTTGGTATGCCCATCCCACCAAGAGCTTGCCACAATTTATTATGATCCACACAGTCAAAGGCTTTAGAATAGTCAATGAAGCAGAAGTAGATGTTTTTCTGAAACTCCCTGCCTTTCTCCATTATCCAGCAGATATTGGCAATCTGGTCTCTCGTTCCTCTGCCTTTTCTAAACCCAGCTTGAACATCTGGCAACTCTCGCTCCATGTATTGCTGGAGTCTTCCTTGCAGGATCTTGAGCATTACCGTACTGGCATGAGAAATAAGGGCCACTGTACGGAAGTTTGAGCAGTCTTTCGCATTTCCCTTTTTTGGTATGGGGATATAAGTTGATTTTTTCCAGTCTGATGGCCATTCTTGTGTTTTCCATATTTGCTGGCAAATGGCATGCATCACCTTGACAGCATCATCTTTTAAGATTTTAAACAGTTCAGCTGGGATCCCGTCGTCTCCTGCTGCCTTGTTGTTAGCAATGCTTCTTAAGGCCCATTCAACCTCACTCCTCAGGATGTCTGGTTCTAATTCATTCACCACACCGTCATAACTTTCCTCAATATTATTATCCTTCCTATACAGATCTTCTGTATAGTCTCGCCACCTACTCTTGATCTCTTCAGCTTCTGTTAGGTCACTGCCATCTTTGTTTCTTATCATGCCAATTTTTGCCTGAAATTTACCTCCAATGTTTCTAATTTTCTGGAAGAGGTCTCTTGTCCTTCCTATTCTGTTGTCTTCTTCCACTTCCATGCATTGCTTATTTAAAAATAGTTCCTTATCTCTTCTGGCTAACCTCTGGAATTGCGCATTTAACTGGGCATATCTCCCCTTTTCACTGTTTCCTTTTGCTTTCCTCCTTTCTTGGGCTACTTCCAGTGTCTCAGCAGACAACCATTTTGCCTTCTTGGTTTTCTTTTTCTTTGGAACGTACTTTGTTGCCGCCTCCTGAACAATGTCGCGGACTTCTGTCCATAGTTCTTCTGGGACTCTGTTTACTAAATCTAGTCCTTCAAATCTGTTCTTCACTTCCACTGTATATTCGCTAGGAATGTTAGTGAGATCATATCTAACTGGTCTGTGTATTTTCCCTGATCTCTTTAGTTTTATTCTAAATTGGGCAATAAGAAGTTCGTGATCTGAGCTACAGTCAGCCCCAGGTCTTGTTTTCACCGACTGGATGGATGTCCGCCACCTTTGGCTGCAAAAGATGTAGTCAATCTGATTTCGGTGTTGACCATCTGGTGAGGTCCATGTATAAAGCCGTCTTTTAGGTTGTTGGAAGAGAGTATTCGTTATACACAGCGAGTTTTCCTGGCAAAATTCTATCAGCCTGCGTCCCGCTTCATTTTGTTCTCCCAGACCATGCTTGCCTGTGATCCCAGTTGTCATTTGACTTCCCACCTTGGCATTCCAGTCTCCTGTAATGAAAATAATGTCTCTTTTTGGTGTATTATCCAGTAGGTCCTGCAGATCCTCATAGAACTGATCTACTTCTGCTTCTTCAGCAGCTGTGGTTGGGGCATATATTTGGATCACTGTAATGTTGAAAGGCTTTCCTTGCACTCGAATTGAGATCATTCTGTCATTTTTTGGGTTGTATCCAAGCACCGCTTTAGCGAATTTCTTATTAATTTTGAAGGCTACTCCATTTCTTCGATGTTCCTCTTGTCCGCAGTAGTAGATCTCGTGGTCATCTGATGTGAAGTGGCCCATTCCAGTCCATTTCAGTTCGCTGACCCCCAGAATGTCTATCTTTAGTCTTGACATCTCACCAATAACAACATCCAATTTGCCCTGGCTCATACATCTTACATTCCAGGTTCCTATGGTGTGTTGATCTTTAGAGCATCGGATTCGTCATTCACCTCCAGTACCGTCGGCCGCTAGCCTTCCTTTCGGCTTTGAGCTAGCTGCGTCATCACATCTGGGGCTAGTTGAACTTATCCTCTGCTCCTCCCCAGTAGCATTTTGGCCATCTTCCATCTTCCAACCATATGTAAACATATGAAGCTATATTATTCTGAACTGTTGTTTCATCTACCTTTTTTTACTGACTATTTACAAAAAAAACTAAATAAAAAGAGTGTGTAATAGTGAGAGTGATGTTATACTCAGATGCTGGATTCAAATTGTGAATTTTCTAATAATGCATAGATCCACAGACAAATTACATAGAGGTGTATTTTTGCTTTGAATTATGAATGTATACATAAAACAGAAGACAATTCAGGAATATATGCAACATGCAATAAGAAGAAAGCTAACCTAGATAATGCATCTCAGGCCCTTTCTACACTGCCATATAATCCAGGTTATCAAAGAAGATAATCCATATTATATGTTTTGAACTGGATTATCTGAATCTATACTGACAAATAAGCCGGTTGAAAGCAGAACATTCTAATTGTATATGGCAGTGTAGAGGGGGGCTTAGTGGACAATAAGTTGAACATGAGCCAGTGTGATGCAGTGGTTTTAAAAGACAATGGGATTTTGGGCTACATCCAAAGGAGTATAGTGTTTAGATCAAGTCAAGTCATGGTGACTTTTATTCTGCTTTGGTCAGACTCACCTGACTACTGTAACAAATTCTGGGCACACAATTTAAAAAGAGATATTGACAAGCTGGAAGGGGGAGGGCGACTAAAATGATCAAAGTTTCAAGGACCATGTCCTATGAGCAGTGGTTTAAAGAGCTGGGGTTGTTTAGCCTACAAAAGGGGATGAGAGGAGACATGATAGCCATGTGAACAGATGTCATAAAAAAGAGGAAGCAGACTTGTTTTCTGCTGCCCTGGAGACCAGGACCTGGAGCAATGGGTTCAAATTTCAGTAAAAGTAGATTCCACCTGAACATTAGGAAGAACTTCCTGACCATACAAGCTGTTCATCAGTAGAACTCTTTGCCCTGGAGCGTGGTGGAGGCTCCTTCTTTGGATGGTTTTAAACAGAGGCTGGATAACCATCTGTCAGAGGTACTTTGAATGTGTTTTTCCTGCATGGCAGGGGATTGGACTGGATGGCCCATGTGGTCTCTTCCAGCTCTATAATTCTATGATTCTATGAAATTGTGAGGCCAAAAGAACAAGGAACTGTTATCAGTTTGATACAATGGACCAAATGGAATCACAGAGCTGACATGGGTCCCATTTACACTGCCTTATAATGCAATTGTAAACTGCATTTGGTGATCAGTGTACACTCATATAATGCAGTTTAACTACAGCACTATATGATTGTACATGGACCATACAATGCAGTTTCAAATTGTATTATATAACAGTGTAGATGGGGCCATGGTTCTAGCATCATGTTCCTCAAGCAGTCTACTAAAACAACTCAGATTAGGCCAGATCTACACTACCATATAATCCAGATAATCAAAGCAGATAATCCACATTATCTGCTTTGAACTCGATTATATGATTCTACATTGCCATATAATACAGTTCAAAGCAGATAATTTGGGTTTTATAATGGCACTGTAGAGCCCACCAAAGTCATTCTCTCACTAATGAGCAGGCCTTTTAAAGATCCCTGAGGCCCCTTTTTCTGCTATATAAAATCCACATTATCTGCTTTGAACTTACATGTCAATGTTGACTCATATAATCCAGTTTAAATCAGATAATGTAGATTAAATGATTTGATAATCTGGATGATATGTCAGTGTGGACTCATATAATCCAGTTCAAATAAGATAATGTAGATCATCTGCTTTAATAATCTGGATTATATGGCAGTGTAAATGGGGCCTCAGAACAAGAGGGGATGTAACTGTTTTCAGATGCTTGTTTCCTTTAAACCCTGAAATCTGAACATGAGAGGATGGTTTGAGATACACACATACACACACACACACACACACACACACTATAACTAAATTAGAAACACTTCCAAATATGGCAATTGTTAAGTGATTGATAATAATTAGAGATGCACTTTTTCATTAGACTTTATCCTTGGCATGATTTCTTCTCAATACATTTTAATTGTGAACATTCACTTTTTCCTCAGCCCCCTTCTATACTGCCAAATACAATCCAGATTATTTATTTTGAATTGGATTATATTACAGTGTAGACTCGTAGAATCTATTTCAAAGCAGAGAATATGCTTTGAAAACCTGGATTGTATGGCAGTGTAGAAGGGGTCTCAATCATCTTTGCTTGTGCTGTTATATTTCTGATGGTGGCTGCTGTAGCGCTATTTCCTCCCTTGCCTTGGCTATATTCTTCTCCTCATTATCTCAGATAAACAACCCAATATATTATACACCACAATATTACAACACAAGCTTGAGTTACCCAGAACTGAAATTAAAGGCTACTGATATTACTCTCATTTTTTGGACTAGTCCCATAGGTCATTCCAGACAATCAAGGGAAATGTAAAAGTTTCAATGAAATGAGATCACTGCATGATCAAATAAAATAGAAATACAATGGAATCATTGTTGCCATGAGCTGACAATATTGTGCAAATGAGCCAGTCAGGGAAGTATAAATGAGTAACAAAATGTGTCTTAAGAAGGATAGAAAACAATGTAAAAATTAAGTATAGATGTAAAACACATGTCAGTCAAGTAGTATTCTGAGTAATTTTGTGCAGCCCTAGTTATAACAGCCCATTGCTTTGTGTAACATTAAGCCATTATCTACTAACTCTAAAAATGAAATCTTATCTAATACCCGAGGGACACTGGCAACATGGAAACTTAAAAAGCCCATAATAGGCACATTTAAATCCAATTAATTAACCCTTCAACTAAAATAGATGAAACTGAACATGGTGAACTTTAACCACTTTGTGTCTCACTAAATCTCAGAATGTAGAGCATTATATCATGAGGAAGGCAAGCTAGCACTGAAGCGAGATGCACATAGCATTGTACAACTCGCTACTGGTCTTCCTCCTTCTGTAATTAACTTGGCTCCCAGTATGAACAGGTAAAACCCTCCAATAACTGCAAATCTTGCAATGTTGCTGTCACTATGGGACTGTTCCACTTCTGTGCCACCATGCCAGCAATGAAGTGAAATCAGAGGGCAGGGGGATTCACCTCCTTTCCTTTGCACCATTCTTGAGCGGATTTTTTTTAAAGTAAGTAGTATTTGGCTTTTAAAAATTAAATATAGCTGCTACTGATGAACAGTTTTAAAATGTTAAGTAAAAATTATGGAGTGACATAATGTGTGGGTAGTGCAGGAAGCAGGTTTTACAAAAGTATTTGGAAGTATGAATGTGGGAGCACAGGTTGGCAAATCAATACAATTCTGCAAACAGAGGTCCAACAACAAGGATGTTCATGTCCGTATGTAGCTGCATACGGTGATTGCATGGCTGCTGTGGAATAGTGGTTGTGGAACCAAGTGTTTGGTCCATCATAGGAATATTTAAAGTGAAAGTGAAAGTTGAAAGTGCAATGACCCAGAACTGTTTACAGACAACAGTTATGTCTTTGTGTGATATGTGATGTTATTTTATGTGATATGTTAATAATGTTTTATCAGGGGAGGGTGAATTTTAATGTTTTATACTGCTTTTTATCAATGGCATTGAATTGTTGCCAACACTGTGAACTGCCCTGTGTCCCTTTCAGGGTTGAGAAGAGTGGTATATAAATACAGCAAATAAATCAATAACAAATCTATATAAATAAAAATGTAAAGTTTGCTTGTGGGATTTACATAACTCAAAAATCAATGGGTGAATTGACACCAAATTTGGACACAAGACACCTTGTGATGGCCAACAAGTGACCATCAGTCATAAAAACACTGAAAACATAGCAGAAGAGACTTAAAAAGCCAAAAACGCAAAAAGACACTACAGCAAATGTGCAAAACCACACATATACGCAAACACACATATATACACAAATATATACACACACACATATATACACACATATATACACACAAAACACATATACACAGACTGGCCCACAGCAACACATGGCAGGGGATGGCTAGTAGTCAAATAAAGTCCATAGTCTGGAAGTGTCAATGAAAATGTATGAATGAGAACAAATGATAAATAACAGCCTTTAATCCTGCTGTACTTTTGTATTGCTCTGAAGATTTGTTTGCAGTTAATATATTAGATTTCACTGGCCATGCAGAGAAATAATTACCATTAAACAACTCTAAAATAGTACGTAAGAATACATCTGACTGCATGTAAAATAATTTAAACTGATTGATTAGTAAAAGTCATAGCCTTGTGGAAATGCTTTCAAATTTGAAGTGTTATAACTTTTTGCACTTAGTTTTGTCCAATAAGACTTGAGGGGTCTACATACTACAGAATTATAGTGCTACAATTCCACTTTAACTGCTATGGCTGCATCCTACAAAAACCTTAGGTTTATAAATTGGTTCAACATCATTATTCTCTAGTTCAAAATTCAAAATGCTATCCAAAAATAGAATTGAATTGTATTCCAGAAAGACGGAACCATGGCAGTTGAAGTTTAACCAGATTGCTATATTATATAGCATGAAGTGGGTATAAGAATATAGTCTTAAAGTTTCATATAAAAATATGATATAAAGTGCAGACTAAGTTAGTATTATTTTAAATTATGTTAGGCATATGTACTCAGTTTAGATTTTCATCTTCCCCTTTCCCACATTATTTAATATTCAGGAAGCAGTTATGTTATCTTTGCCTATCACATGTATTATCTGCCAAGCATTGAGCTGGTTGCAGGAAATCTGAAGCCTGGGATCTTTTAAAGTCACAAGCCATCAGAAAATATGCTTGGACTTTTCTAAAATAATACTTTCCTAAAGCAGGATTTTTTTTCATGATGATAAGTTAAATACATTATGCAAATCCCTGTTCGGAAAAGTTCAAGTAGCACAGACTGTCAAAACTGTCAGCTTTTACAAAGGAAAGGAAGAAAATATGCAGCAACTTCAGCCTTGTGAGCTATATACAACACGATGAAATCTGACCCTAAACATGCACAGGTGTTGACATTTGCACAGTAAATCATAATATGAAAAGATTATATTACCTTAATATTACAAATGCTGCCTTATTGCAACCACCTGGCTGAGTGATAACATTTTATCAATGATGTGCCCTTTTTCAATTGTATTCAAAACTTAGTTCCTGTAGAACTTTTTACTTCAGGATGCATAAATCTAAAAGCTTTCTATTCCATTGCTTTAGCACTGAAGACCTTTACACAAACCAAGCTATGCCGAAATACTGATAGACAGACGTGAAGTGGTGCTTGAAGATTATCTTCCTATTGAGATTCATTTAGTGGCACAACTATACATATATCAAACATAGGCAGTAATTGATAGTTTTTCTAGATCCTCATCAAATAGGTGTCATAAGTGTCCCTCTGCCACTACCTCATTAGGAGTAACATAAATCTCTGTGGATACTATTCATATCTTATCTCTATGCCTCTGGAAACTAGACTCAGGGCTGATTCAACTGTGCATGTCCATCATTCAGTATCTCATCACCTGAAAAATCCACAGCTGAATGTGTAAACTGTTTCCATTGGAAAACATGGTGCCTTGAACTGTGATAGCTGATCAAATAATCACATGTGTGAATCGGACCGTAGCTTCCTTGTAGAATCCAACAATGAACATTTCTTACAAAGGACTGAGAGTTGTCACA
Source organism: Anolis sagrei (assembly GCF_037176765.1). Classification (NCBI taxonomy): domain Eukaryota; kingdom Metazoa; phylum Chordata; class Lepidosauria; order Squamata; family Anolidae; genus Anolis; species Anolis sagrei. The sequence goes on along the minus strand of NC_090023.1, from coordinate 56,441,873 downwards.
TCTGCTGAGATACTGTGGCACAGGATATAAACACGTTGCAAACTTAAAGTCAATATCCTCCATAGGGTGGGAAACAGAAAATAATTCAGTGCAGATTATTTTTTCTGTGCTAAAATGCTTTTACCATAGAAAATAAAAGGGGTGTGAGGAGGAGACAATTTGCAGAGAAAATATCACTCGACAACTTCAGTATTATTTTATTTGACTATGTTAGTGGAAGAAACAATGCTTCCTCCATGATAGCAGCTGGGTGCTCACCATTAAGCAACTGACTATGAGTTCTGTTCCTAAACTCATGGTGCCAGCCCAGCATACTACTGCCTCAAAACAATGCCATTCTGTCTCCTTGACTGGTGTTTGTAGTTTCTTCTCTAAGCATCTGTAGACATGATTAGAGTGAATTAGGAAAGATCCCTTTCTTCGCCCAGCCCATTACCACCTCCAGGCTTTCATTTAAAGGAGACATGCTATCCTTAGCTGTGGCTGTTTTTGAAAGCATGGAGAAATATATTTGAGTATCATCAACATACTGGTAACACCCTGCCCCATGGCTATGAATGATCTCTCCCAACGTTGTCATGTAAATATTAAAAAGCATTGGGGATAGAATGGCACCTTGTGGGATGCCATATAACAGTTCTTTTTTAAAAAGGAGGTATCCCTAAGCACCACCATCTGGGACCTGCATGAGAAGTATGACCAAAACCATTGAAAAACAGTGCCTTCAATTCCCAACCCCTTCAGGTGTTCCAAAAGGATACCATGGTCAATGGTATCAAAAGCTGCTGAGGGAAACACACCCCTTGTCAGTGTTAAGACAGAGATCATCCACTAATTTTTTCATAAATTTCTTTTTTGAATGGTATGCCTTCTGAGTTGTCACTAGTTCTAATCTGGCTTGCCAAGACTTCCACTGCTAAAATAAAAAGTAGTGGTGAGAAATGGCAACCTTGTCTTATGCCTTTTTGAATTTTTATTTCTCTTGTAATATCTTCATTTATTTTGATTTTTGCAGTTTGTTTTGAATAAATTGCCTTAATACAATTTTTAAACTGCTAATCACATTCTATTGATAGCAATTCATCTATGAAAGTCCAAGAGATGTCAAATGCCTTTTTGACATCTAGAAACATTGTTGCTCCTTGTTGTTCTTTGTGCTCTTGCAGATATTTTATAACATTTAGGACTGTTTTCAAATTACCTTTTATTTGTCTACCAGGCAAATATTCTGTTTGGTCTTGTTATTGTTACTACTTCATTCCACATTCTAGTATATATATTTTTGTTTGCATACTGATAATCATTAACTTGTGTAAGTATGGAGATAATTTCTCATCAAATGTTTTGTGAAATGTTCCTGTGTACCTGCCTGGTCCCGGGGCTTTATCTTTTAGATTTCTTCTTGCTGTGGTGACTTCATGCAATGTAATTGTACTGTTCAAAATTTCCTGATTTTCTTTTGTCAAGTTTGGTAATTTTTGACACTGAAAGGATTTTTAATTCTTTGTGTGGAAATTTCTCCTTTCTTATATAGGTCTTGAAAAAATGTGGAATTCTTGTATAATATTATAATTTGGTTTATTTCTTGCCCTTCTTATATACTTTGTCTTTCATTCTTTAATGTACTTGCTAACCATTTACCTGGTTTATTTGTGAATTCAAATTGCTTTTGTCTGCTATATTTCATCCCCCCTCCCCCACAAATTTGGTATGTTAGCAGCATTGCAGCTTGAATTCTTAGTTGTTTCAATCCTTGTAGTATTTTTACATCTGATGGGCATTTTTCTACTTTCCTTTTATTTTTCCTTAATCACTTCTTGATTTTGTTTACTTTTTTGTATATTTAATTGTAACAATTTTCCTCTTAAATATGCTTTTAGTGTGCCCCATATTATATTTAGAAACATTCCTTCTGTTTCATTTCTCTTGAAGAATTCTTTAATTTCTTCTTTTATTTTTTGGAGATTTTCAGGTTTTTAATGTAAATAACCATTAATTTTACAAGTTGAATATCTTTAAAGTATTTTTCTATCACCTCCAAGATCAGCTCCATCAGCTCGGCCTGGGAGTCTGTTAGGCAACAAGGTGGATAATACCCTAACAAAATCCCTAGTCTATCCTTGCTTTTCAAACTCAGGTACACACACTCAATGTGATTCAGCAACCTAGTAGGTAATGTGGTCATGTTAAGATGGTCTTTATAGACCACAGCTACTCTCCAGCTACTCACTTTTCCTTACTTTCTCACTGACACAGTACCCGGCTGAGAGGGCCTGAGCCCAGGTTGGCCCACTATCATCCTCCAGCAACGTTTCAGTGAAGCATGCCAGGTCAGCCGCTTCATCTTTGAAGAGATCAGAGATTATATGTGTCTTATTCTTAACTGATCTGGAATTATTTAAGAGCAAGGTAAAGTTGGGTATGTTGCTTGGCTCACTTTCTAATTTTCAAAGGTTGACAGAGTGACTGGAAGGTGAGATAAGTATTAAATGCCTTTCTCTTCTTCCTCTATTAAGACATGTGATCCTACCATCACCATATTTCCCTGCCCTTTTTTTATTATTTATTTATTTATTATGTCAGAAGCAAGTTAAGGGTACAGTTAAAATGCATTTAGAAACACAAAGTTAAAAAAACTTGGCATTATACTAAATGCTAAGTTTCCTCTGCTCTGCACAACTTGTATTGCCACCCCAGTTTCTGTATACATTGAATTAAAAACAAAAATACAAGAACAAATAACCAAAAGCAAAAAAGCGAAAATTATAAGACATTAATACAACAACACTTAGCTCACAGTCAATGGTGTATTCCGAATCAATCAAACTGATTTGCTAACCCTACTCCCATCAAGGGACTGCCTTGTTGCTAACTCTCACTACTATCCAGTCCTTCAGTTGTCTCTCACCACTAGCTGGTGTAACAGTCCCAGAGTGCCCAGTACCCGCCCAGTGATTAGATTTTCTACAAATATAACATACAACATGTTAAAATAGCAGAAGTCCTCCAAGGCCTTGTAGATTCAGCTTTATAATTGTTCCCTCCCTGGGGATTTCTGAGTCGCACCCAGCTGAAATGGGTCTGGAACTGCAATCTACCCAGAAGAAGCCAAGAAGCAAGCAACAGAAGAGGTGAATGGAGATGCCTCTGACCTCTTCTACAACAGCAGATGACAATGTAGATTCAGGCTTTAAAAATATTAATTTGGTTTAATATTATTTTAATATTTGTGTGTTTGTATATTTTAAGTTGTATCATCATGCTTTTATTGTGAACTGCTTTGAATCTCTGTATGGAGAGAAAAAAATGGGATATAAATAAAGATGATGATGATGGTGGTGGTGGTGGTGGTGATGATGCCCCACCTTAATTTGCAAATCCCAGGTTTCAGTAAAGTGAATAGTTGAAATGTCCTCTACACACTTCCAGTATATTTATCTATCCTATGTTTTGGAAATGGGAAGAACTGAACACAGAAGGAGAAAGCGAGAAAGTGTGTACAATTGCAGAGAAAATTAGAGTAAACTGCTGTATCTACTAGAACAATATAGACACTTTCTCAATAGCATAAAATATAGACACTTTCTCAATCACATACATTGTTAAATTCAACTCTCTCTTTTTTTAAAAAAATATTGAGATCATGCAGATGACAACAAGATGCATGATATTTCACATGAGAAAAGATAATTTTGACTATGTTTATGAAATAATATATTATTACAGTAGCTGTTGCCATCTCACAGAGATCTTAAAATCATGGTTGACATTTAAACCAAATAGCATGTTACAAAAAAAAAATCCAAACGAATACTTCAGGATCATTAGAAGAGGGAACAAAAATAAGAAAGTGCATCACAAATCAAACAGTAATAGCTTGGGGCTTGATACATTTTGGATAACTTATATCTAAAATGATATCTGGAAACACTAAGCTGGAGAGAAGTTAAACATATTAAGATTCTTCAGGGGAAAGGACCAGGAGTCTATAAAAATAAAAAGAAAAAAACAAAGGAGTTATGATTTTTATAAAATGAACAGAGACTGTCTTGTACAGGTTACTAAAGGGGTACATCTACACTTTAAATGTTATGGCTGCATACTGGGAAATCTTGAAATATGTAGTTTAGTGAGGCACAGCACTCTTTGGCAGAGAAGGCTAAAAACTTTGCAAAACTGCAATCCTTTATGATTCCATAAGATTGAGCCAAGCATTTCTAATGCATTAATTCTACAGCATAGGTGTACCCTAGATGTTGATGTGTAATACACTGGATCCAGGGGTGGCTTGTTAACCAAATAGCAGGTGAGATACTCTCCTTGCTCCTGCTCAGTCTTTGAGTTTGATCAATAATGGAAACAGTATATGAATGGAAACAAAACATCCATGTCAGATTTGATCTACAGAAGGGATCCTACTAATAGATGGAAATCTGTTCCAGAGATGCCATCTGGAGTTTTGAAGTTCAGTGCCACCTATAGGCAGATGACATCCAACTCTATTACTCCTTTCTACTTAAGGCCAAGGAAGCTGTCTTGACCCTAAACTATTGTCTGTCAACAGTAATGGACTGGATGAGGGCAAACAAATTTAAACTTAATCCAGACAAGACAGAGGTGCTCCTAGTCAGTCAGGAGGCAGATCAGGAAATAGGGACCCAGGTAGTGCTAGATGGAGTTACACTTCCCCTGAAGACACAGAATTATTGAAGGCATGGTTCCACTGTAGAACTTTGCATGAAAACATGCTTTTATTTATCACTAGCTGTACCTGGCCACGCGTTGCTGTGGCCCATTGTGGAGAAATGGGAAAGAAAGAAAAGAGGAAGAGCTGATTTCTATGCTATCAATACACAACTGTAGTGGCAAAGTGTTAACCTAATATAGGCCCATTTCAGTCTCCTAGAGGCCAAAGGGTTATATGGATGTGTAGAAGGGCCCTGGGTCCACACTGCCATATAACCCAGTTCAAAGATATTATATAGTAGGCTTGGGTAACCACGGAAAAATTTGGTTCTAAACTCGTTTCGCTTTTAGGGGGCCCTTGCATTTTGTTTTTTTAAAGAATTCCGAAATTTTACTTTAAAATTTTTTGAAATATACGAAATATCGTAAAATTATGAATCGATTCATTAATGGTGGACGTAACTGCGCAATATGCTAAAAAAAACCTCCTCACAAGACAGGGGAACTTCTGAAGCTTCCCTCTCCCTCTGTTGTTGACTGTTGGTGTGATAAAACAAACAACTATATTATATTATATTATTATAATATGATTATATTATATTGTTGTATATTATATTATAATATTATTATATTATATTATATATTATTCTATTCTATTATTATATTATATTATTGTATATTATATAATATATATATAATATATATATAATATATTATATTATATATATTACATTATATTATAATATATTACATATATTATATTATAATATATAATTATAATATAATATAATATAATAATATAGTACTATAATATATAATATAATAATACTATAATATAATAGTATTATAATAATATAATGATAATATAATATATAATGTATATTATATTATTATTATATTATTATATTATTATATTATATTATTATATTATATATTATCTTATAATTGTATATTATAAAATATAATTACGAAATTACGAAAATAATTACGAAAATTGGAAAAATTGTTTCGATTCTTAATTACTCCTCACACTATTCCTGCATGGCTCGATATTGGATCGTAATTAATAACGAATTAATAATGAATTACGAAATTAACGAACTGGATCGCCCAAGCCTATTATATAGGTATAAAATGCAATACTTTGTGTGTTGTCTAGATATTATATAGGTATAATTATAATAATAATTATAGATGCATAGATATTATTATAGGCATGTAGATATTATTATTATTATAGACACAGATTTTATTATTAACTTGCTGTCCCCTGCCACACATTGCTGTGGCCCACATGGGAGTTCTGTGTGGGAGGTTTGGCCCAATTCTATCGTTGGTGGGGTTCAGAATGCTCTGTGATTGTAGGTGAACTATAAATCCCAGCAAGTACAACTCACAAATGTCAAGATTCTATTTTCACTAAACTCCACCAATGTTCCCATTTGGGCATATTGAGTATTCTTGTAGAGTTTGGTCCAGATCCATCATTGTTTGAGTCCACAGTGACCTCTGGATGTAGGTGAACTACAACTCCAAAACCAAAGGACACTGCCCACCAAACCCTTCCAGTATTTTTTGTTGGTCATGGGAGAACTGTGTGCCAAGTTTGGTTCAATTCCATCGTTGTTGGGGTTCAAAATGTTCTTTGATTGTAGGTGAACTATAAATCCCAGAAACTACAACTCCCAAATGACAAAATCTTTTTTTTTTTAGCGAAGGACATACATTTGGTTGTTAGGTGTCTTGTGTCCAAATATGGTGTCAATTCATTCAGTGGTTTTTGAGTTCTGTTAATCCCACAAATGAACATTACATTTTTATTTATATAGAAGGCATATAGGTATAATTATTATAGATAGTATTTATTTATTTCGTATCAAAAGCATCGCATAAATTAGTATAAAATTGATAATAAAAATAGAAGGAGCACAAGAGCTAAATATCTTTTGAGCAAAAACAAGCATTAGATGTATGGATATTATTACAGACCTATAGATCTTATTATAGGCATATAGGTATTATTATGGGCATAGATATTATTATTACCATATAGGTATTATTATCATTATAGATGTATAGATATTATTGACATACAGGTATTATTATTATAGATGTATGGATATTATTATTACAATAGATATTATAGGTATCTAGATTTATTATTATTATTATTATTATTATTATTGATATGCATCTAAATTTATTATTGTTATTATTATTATTATTATTGGTATGATATAGCTATTATTATTACAGAGGTGGAGCACCTGTGGCGCAATGGGTTCAATGTTTGTGCCAGGAGGATTGAAGACCAACAGGTTGCAGGTTCGAATCTGGGGAGCGTGCAGATTAACTCCCTCTGTCAGTTCCAGCTCCTCATACGGGGACATAAGAGAAGAGGATGGTAAAACATCAAAACATCCAAACAACGTCCTCGGGGCAACATCCTTGTAAAGAGAGAAGAGAGGGGGTCACTTCGATTTAACTGGGAAGTGTGTTCCATAGACAGGGGGCACCACTGAGAAGGCCCTATTTCTTGTCCCCACCAATCGCACTGTGAAGGTGGTGGGATCGAGAACAGTGCCTCCCCCCATTGATTGTAAGAATCAAGGTGGATCATAGAGGGAGATACGTTTGGAGAAGTAAGCTGGGCCGGAACCATATAGAGCTTTATTGGTCAAAACCAGCCCTTTGAATTGTGCTTGGAAGTGGACCTGCAGCCAGTGGAGCGGACATAATAGGAGGTTGGTATGCTCCCTACATGTCGTTCTGGTGAGTAATCTGGCTGCCGCCCATTGGACTAGTTGGAGTTTCCAAATAGTCTTCAATAGCAACCCCACATAGAGTGTGCTGCAATAATCTATGTGGGATGTAACAAGAGCATGGACCACCATGGCCAGATTGGACTTTGCATGATATGGGTGCAGTTGGCACATGAGTTTTAATTGTGACACAGCTCCCCTGGCCACTGCTGAGACCTGAGGTTCCAGGCTCAGCAATGAATCCATGATAACTCCCAAGCTGTGAACCTGAGTCTTCAGGGGAAGTGTAACCCCATCCAACACAGGCTGTAACCCTATGGCCTGTTTGGCCTTTTGACTGACCAGGAGGACCTCTGTCTTGTCTGTATTCAATTTCAATTGTTAGCCCTCACCCAGTCCGACACAGCTGCCAAGCACCGGTTCAAGGTCTGGACAGACTTCTTAATGACAGGTGGGAAGGAGTGACAGAGTTGGACATCATCTCTGTACAGGTGACACCATACTCTGAAACTCTAGATTATCTCTCCCAGTGGCTTCATGTAGATATTAAACAGCATCGGGGACAGTACTAACCCCTGAGGGACTCCACACAACAATGGTTGATGGGCTGAACAGGTGTCTCCCAATAACACCTTCTGAGACTATCCCTCCAAGGAGGACAGTCTCTCCAAGAATTTCCATATGCTTATAGTCTGAAATGAAGTTGTTGGGGATGATGTTAAGCCCTGAATAAACTGTGACTCGTGGATTCTCTGTCTCTCTATATCTATCTTATAATCTGCCTGTCGGAGGACTGAGATTTATTGAAAGGGTTCTCCTCTTTGTTCCACTATTGGAGGCAATGCACCTTGGAAGGATATTGAAAAAAGACCTTCTTTTATATGGCACCATGGCTATGGAACAATCTCCTCTTGGAGGTCTCATTGAAAGTAATTACTTCATTCCACCCCTGGACTATTTTCTCAATGTAAACATTGGTCACTCTCTACTTGTAGCCAAGTTGATAAAGCAAAAGCTGCCAATAAACTGCATTTCTGAAACATTAAATCAACTTATTGATCCAAGTATAGTTGCTCACGATCTTATTTCTAAAACTGCCTAGAATGCTACACTGTATTAAAATGTATTTCATTTCCTTTTGATAATATCTAGCAAGTATAAAGCTTATTGATTCTAATAATCAATGTTATTTCTGTCTTGTTTTTGAGCCATACAGTCATGCTGAAAGATAATTAACATATTTTCTGCAAATCCCCCCAGAGATCTTTTTTAAATGTGTCAGTAGACATATGGACAAGATAATCTGGTAGATATTGTTGCTTTGGATTTTCAAGGACTTCTGAAGAAATCCTTTCCCAAAGACTCATGAGCAAACTTGGCATGTATGGGATAAGGCGAGACTTTCATTTATGGACTCATGAGTAACTGGTTCAAAAATGCAATGCAGAAAGTAGGTTAGTTCTTACAATGGAGAGATGTAAACACCGGGATCCCCCAAGGATTTGTGAATGATTCCAGACAGAGAGTTCCTACTGCTCACAATTAAAAGATATTGTGCAGCTATTCCATCATTTCTTTTCCTTAATGGATTTTCTGTAGTAAAAAAAGAAGTCTTAAGAAACAATGAGAAAACATGGGAGGGTTGCACACTGAAGACAATGTGGTCTGGACCACCTGCAAACTTCTATGAATGAGGCAGTATGATTGCACAGTAATCCCCTAATCCAGAATCAGTCTGCATTGGAAAGGGTGCTTTTCAATTTATTGTAAAAGAGCTAGAACTAGGGTTGCAACGGTGAAGTGGAAAAGTTTGCTTATGAAACAAAACTATTAAAACAAAATAAGAAAAATAGATCATTAATGATTTCAAAAGTTGGGTTTACAACTGGGAGAATAAACAAATGCAGATCAAGCATAAAGTAATTCAGATTTGGTCAAATGCCCCAGTCTCATGTATATGCTGAAGTGCTGAAGTGATGTGAGCAGATGGTGACTAAGAAGGAAGGAGTTTGATTTCAAAAGGATGACCAATGTGAGGCCATTTTAAAAGAACCAAATTCTTGATTGGACATAATTAGAAAAGGGATTGAAAATCAATTTGCCAATGTCATGCTGCATTTATACAGATTTATAGTGTGACCTGCTTGGAATAATCTGTACAGTTTTGGCCCTTCGACTACAAAAAAAAAAAAAAGAACATTGTAGAGCTAGAAATAGTTCTGTAAAGGCCAGCCAAAATCTTCAAGGGGATGGATTTACTTGTTTCTGAAAAAAGCGCACAACATTTGGGGACCTCTAGGTTTTTGAAAGTGGCAAAGATATAAGACAATATAAATCTGTACAATTACGTATGGTGTGTAGAAAATGGATAAGGAGACCTGCCCCACTCTCTTTTACAATATTTAGCCCCAGAGTCAGCCACTGAAGCTGGATGCTGGAGATTCAGGACAGATAAAATGATTTCTTTATATAGCCTATAGTTAAACTATTGAATGCACTACCACAAGATGTAATGATGGTCCCCAACAGACAGGTTTAAGGGAGGAATAGATAGATGCGTACTTACTAGGACGATAAGCACTTTATATGATTAATATAATATGTTCTAATAGCACTTGTCTTACACATTGAATGCCTATGACTTCCAAGAAATCATATACATTTTGAAACATTTTTCTGCTATGAGCATTAGTATGTGAACAAAAATGTATATCCGAAGTATATTTTTTATTTTACTGGGCTAAAATATATATTGTGTTTTCTTTCCTCTTTATGTCTGCATAAAAGAGAACCTGAGGCATTCCTGGCAATTTTCATTTTATCTTTCCATGACTTATTTACACCTTTTTCTGATAAATTTAGAACAAATTAACATCCTGTCTAAGTGTTACCCTCTCATCCCCTTTTGGGAAAAGCAGTAAAGTTAGAATTTTACTTTTGATTGCATTCATTCATGACTCATTTTTAAAGTGAGTGAAACACAGCCTTTAATTATAGCTGCAATATGTTCCTAAGTGAATATTACATCCTGTCTAAGCACCACATTATGTTCTTCCAACACTTATTACCATCTCCTTGGATTCTGCCGTAAACTAGTATCTTTAAAAAAAAGTTTCAGGGTGTTATAGTTTGTGAATGGTGATTGGTGATCTTTTTTTTTTTTTTGCAAGATTTTGAATTAGTTCAGTGTGAGCAGTCTTGACAGGCATTCAGAGGGGAAACATGTTTTTGACAATTTTATTTGCAGTTTATCATGTTAATGAATGTACACTGGTGATATTGGATATTTTCAAATATGACATTATAAATCTGCAGTCTATACATTCCGATGCATATGTTATGTATTGATTGTAGGTTATGCTTAGTATCCTAAATCTAACCTATTGAAATCATTGGGAGATAAATTAAGCTTAGTTCCTATTGATTTTAATGGGTGTACTCTAAACATGATTTAAGTCTGAATGCAATCCTGCAGCTTAACTATAGGTGCCAAACCTTTGTTGGATATGAGGGATCAATAACATTTGTCATGCCTTCAGACTTTGTTTTATGATGAGGAATTATTTCTCCTAGGCTCCTAAGTTAAGGAAGGTGGATAAATGGCTACCATTTTAAGTTGACATATTTACTCACATAAAACCCAGTGCACGTGCATGTGCATGTTTGTGCATAGGAGGTGATTTGATGCACTTTCCCCAGTACCTCAGTGAATTGGATCACACTAAGAGGTATAATAGATTACTCCATGTAACACAATTTCTGTTCATGAGTTATAAGTATCATTTCTTAATTAGTTATATCATAAAAGCATGGAAAAAAAGTTTACTAGCACATCGTGAAGCACATTTTGCTATAGTTTTTCAGTGAATATCTCATTGAGTCTCTACCAATTCAACATAGATTGTGGAAGTGACAAAAATGATTGTGCCATCGTGGCTCCTACAATTAACCATGAATCTGCCAGATACTGTACCAAACTCTAACAGCACCATCAATACATGAGATCTATGTGATTATGTTTATAAAATATTCACAGTCATTCTCCAAAAGCTTGTTAGAGATTAACTGTTCGAATATCAGGAAAATGCAAATATTTGGTTAGGACATTTGTTGAGTAATAAGGACACATCTTTATGCCTTACAAAACATCCTCATTCAATCTATTTTAATTATCTGGAAGAAAATATGTTCTTTTATTTTAAATGTCAATAGTTAGGTACCCTTTAAGATGCTAGGAAACTGCTTTGCCAGCTAATGACCTGAAAGTTAATTTGATTAAGTTGAATATCGTGATATGTTGGTCATCTTTTTAGACAGTCCAGCCATCAAAATAATAATAATAATAAATGTATTATGATCAACGTATCAGATAAAAACAAACAAAAATAAACAAGTCGAACCAAACAAATATTATTAATAACAATATTATATATTATAGATATTATTAAATACAGGTAAAATTCTCTTAAGTTTATCATGTCATTTTTTGACGACAAATGAACACTGCTGGCCACTTTAATTGTTACCATTGGATTCTGATCTACCAACAAGTAGTGTATGTAAAACTCATTAGTTCTTCCAGGAAAGCTTTGTAGAATTGGGCAGATAAAAATAAGTCAAAAGCTACTGTAGAAGAACAGTATAACAATGCATGTCTTATCGTCTCCACTGAGCCATCACCACAAAGACATATGTCTGCATCATGGGGGACTTTGTTATGCCTCCCCTCTAATAAGGCTGGAGGTAATACATTAAATTTGCTAGGGTGAATGCTTTTCTTTATTTTGGAAGGGTTAAAATATTAAAATGACTTGTTAACATAGAAGACTGACCATGTCTCTAAATTAAATGTTATCTTTAAAATCTGTTCACAATTAAAATGTCAACTTAATTATATCAGTACTTACAAAAATTCATACAAAATCAAAATATGGGAGGGATATTACTGAGGAAAAGAAGGAAAGTGATAGTTTAATCATAAAACTTTATACAATATTGTTTATGGCAGGATTTTTAATAGGATCTCAAATGGCACACAAAGCACAGGAATGGATTGGGTGCCATTTCTTTTTCCTATTTGGTAAGCTTCAGTGGATCATAATACTCTCTTCCATTTTCTTCCAGTGTTTAAATCTGTCTCAGGAATAAGTTACTCAAGAATGTGGAACCTCTCAGCACTACTGCCCATATTTGAACTCTCCTCTTTTCATTGCATGATTACAAGAGCCACTCCATTGCTGAAGTATCTTCTCTGGTTTATTCCTCAAGTGTTTGGTTGAAGGGGGAGGAAACATGCAGAAGGGAAATGTATTGCTAGCTCTTCTAGGCAATAAATCTTACTTCTAGAACAATCTGTAGACTTCTTTCTTTTACTGTGTTATGAGATCATTCCAGTCCAATGATTCTTACAATGTGAACAGTATGCAAAGGAATCTTGTAGCACCTTCAAAACTAACACAGAAGTTGGCAGCTTCTTTAGACTTCAGTTTGCTTCATCAGATTCATGGAGTGAAGTGCCTAAGAAAAGACTTCTATAACTATGAATGGGTTTGTGTATATATATATGGGTTCTGCATTTGATGTAGAAGTCCTCATAAATTGGATCTAATTTGGAAGTTTAGCACTTCCAAATGGAGTTCTGGCTTGCATGACAGTGTCCACCCCAACATTTAGAATTTGAAGCTTTTGGAGCCATTGCTTCTAATGACTTGGATGTCTTCAGATGTATGACTCAGCTCTATTTGTGCAAGTCAATCAAGCCGGCGGACTGGGAGGCAAAGTATAACATGTAGGCTTGCCTCTGAGCCAATCAGGGCTTATGTTGGACAAGGGGTTACAGCGTGCCCGGATGCCATGACCATTTAAAAACTTGATCACATGGCAGCAAGTGTCAGTGCTCCTGGGGAAGGGATGGTGGAGGGTGGTTTGTTGCTGCTAGGTGCTGTTCTGCATGCTTAGCAAGGCAGGATGGGAGGAGAGGGGAGGGAGGATATAGAAAGAGAGAGACATTGGGACAGGATATTGGGAGAGCAAGAGAAAGAGAGTGAAAGAAGAAAAAAGAGAAAGCATTGCAGGAGAGGGAAAAGCAAGGTCCACCTTTGTTTGGGCAGCACAAGTGTGGTTGTTTGGTTAAAGGGTGCTGCTGGTTCTAAAACACTACATCAATTAAAGTTTTGGATAAATCAAAAGTTTGGATAAATTAAAATATTTATTGTGTGTTTGATTTCTCCATATTATTATTATTTTTTTATATTGTCTTAAAACATTTATTCCAGACCTACAGCGTCTGTATGAGCCCACTGATTCATGTTTGTTTGAGTTTCCCTTCCATATTATATCCTATATTGCAGTCAAATAATTCTTTTTTCACCAAAATCCACAACTCGAGTAAGGGGAGAGCAATTACCCAGTTGTTTAAGATCAATATATCAGCTTCTACAAACAGTGTTTGGATAAATTCAAACATCACCTAGCCTGCAAAGCCAAGTCTACTCCTGGAGAAAAATTCCTCTGTTGTATGTTTGTTTTCTCCATATTATTATTACCTTTTCATTTTGTCTAAAAACATCTATTCCAAACCTGCAGCCTCTGTAAGGACCCACTGATTCCTGTTTGTTTGAGTTTCCCTTCCATATTACATTCTATATTGCAGTTAAAGCATACCTTGACTGGGGGGTCCAAGATTTCAGTGCTCAAACTCACTTTATTTCCAGTTCATAACTAAAACTCTGGCTTGAGAGAGACAGCCTTGAGCCCTCTGTTTCAGGGGCTATGCCTATGTTACATCTTGACTCGGGGGGGGAGGGCTCCCGTTCAAAATTTCAGTGCTCAAACACCATTTATTTCCAATTAATAACTAAAACTCTGGCTAAAGACAGTCTCCTTCTCTGGAGGTTTTTAAACAGAGGCTTAATGGCCATCTGTCAGGAGTGCTTTGAATGTGTCTGCCTGCATGGTGGCGAATTGGACTGGATAATGCTTAGGGTCTTTTCCAATTCTATGATTCTATAGTGCTTGAAACAAATAACATCAACAAGATGCCCACGTGATCAGGAAAAAGCAAAAGAGCAACCTTCCCTCTTTTCCTTGGTCACATGGGCACCTTTGCTCAGTGATAGCTAGGAGTTCCCCAGAACTCTATATCTGCTTCTGGCAACAGTACAGATAAGGGTGGGTGTCCAGATGGTCTGAAACAGGTTTAGTCCAATGGGACAATCTGGACTCTGCTCCTGCCCCTGCTGCAGCTGCTCTGGACCAGCCCTAGATGATGAAGTAAGTGTAAAGCTATCTGAGAAATATGAGATAAACTGCAATTTCTTTTTTATTTTAAACTAGCTTGGGGACCCGGCGCTGCCCGGGTTATTTGAGAAAGAAATTGTGTATCAAGGTTGGTCTTTATCAGTTATTGATATGGCTCGCCGTCATCTCAGGAAGTTAGTGAAGGTACTGCAAGTCCCATAATCCGTGATCCATTCCCAGCCAAACCACACCAGGGCGTAAAGTGGGTCATGAGAGGTCTATGTGCCAAGTTTGGTCTAGATCAGTCATTGGATGAAGGTCACAGCAGTCTCAGAAAGTGAGTGATGGTACTGCAAGTCCCATAATCCATAATCTGTTCTCCCCAAACCTCATCAGAATGTTGAGTTGGCCATGGGGGCTCTCTGTACCAAGTTTGGTCTTTATTGGTATTTGGATGAGTGTTGCTGTGGTTTCAGGAAGTGAGTGAAGGTACTGCAATTCCCATCATCCGAGGTCCATCCTCCTCCAAGGAGTACCAGGATGTAGAGTGGGTCATGGATGCTCTGTGTGCCAAGTTTGCTCTTGATCAGTCATTGGATGAGGTTCGCAGCAGTCTTGGGAAGTGAGTGAAGTTACTTCAAATCTCATTATCCGTGGTCCATCCTCTTCAAATCTGCACCAGGATGTAGAGAGCATCATAGGGGCTCTGTGTGTCAACTTTGGTCTTGATCATTCATTGGATGAAGGTTGTAGTGGCCTCGGGAAGTGAGTGGAGGTACTTCAAGTCCCATCATCCATGAGCCATCCTCCTCCAAACTGCAGTAGAATGTAGAATGGGTCATGGGGGCTCTGTGTGCCAAGTTTGGTCTTTACTGGTCTTTGTTGGGGGCTGCAGTGGTCTGTGGGATCCGAAGTGTTGGAAAGTAATACAAATCCCATCATCCATTGTTCACCATTCCCAAAACCTCACCAGGATGTAAAGGGTTTCATGGGGATAATGTGTGCCAAGTTTGGTCTTGTTCAGTCATTGTTGAGGGTCTCAGTGGTCTCGGAAAGCGAGTGGAAGTACTTCAAGTCCCATCATCCATGATGTGCCCTCCTCCAAATTGTAGTAAGATGTAGAGTGGGTCATGGGGGCTCTGTGTGCTAAGTTTGGTCTTTATCGGTCTTTGCTGGGGGCCACAGTGGTCTGTGGGAACCAAACTGTTTGAAAGTACTACAAATCCCATAATCTGTGGTCCACCTCCCCCAAACCACACCAGGACATAAAGGGGAGCTTGGGGGTTATGTGTGCCAAGTTTGGTGCAGGTGCATCACCTGTGTTGGTCACAGTGGCATGTGAAAGTGGCAGCCAATCAGAAAGCTGCTACATACACCTCCCTATGTCCGCCCTCCACATACAAACATTGACTTTTATTATATATATAGATATAGATATAGATATAGGTTCCATAGTTGTACTCCACTCTCCTTGTGAAAAAAAATCACAGCATCTTTGTGTATTGTTTATACATGTCTATATCTGCTAATTTGCAGTTATTGTTATCATGTGGTGAAATAAAGGCATGAATCCATTACCAGGCCTGCATAGGTACATCCAAATAGATGCATGCAGGATATATTGCTAATTCACACAATAAGGTGTTATGGATAGGGTTCATACAGTTATGTAAAAGTATTGTATAATTAACTATAAGAAGTAGGGAGCAAGGAATTCAGATCTTGCAGTGGTGGTTGCTATTGGCAGATTATGTATATATAATTCTTGTGATGTTCATGCAGTATTTTTGTATTTGCACTTATTCATTAGAGGCCTGTTTATGTTCGCTATAAGTCACAAAATTATGTATTTCATTATAATTTAAGGATGTGAGCTACAACATCAAAGAGTGATATATGGGTAGTTATATATTTAATTACTTCCTTAAATCACAGTTAGAGCAATGTTGCAGAAGTGGAGTCAAGAAAGTATTATACTGAAGTAAAGTGATTATCAAAGATAAAGTTTCTCTAGTGCAATCATTTTCTCCCAGTCTTCCTTTGTCAAAAATAAACTAAAATAACGATCAAATCCAGCTTTTGGATCATTTAGATTTCTTCATAGAGATTATTTCATCATCATATTGTCACTGTTGTTGTTGTTGTTGTTGTTGTTGTTGTTGTTGTTGTTGTTGTTATAACATATTGTAAGCTGCCTTTGGTCTAATTTTTGGAGAAAAATGGAAAGCAAATTAAATGTAAATTAAATTAAATTGATTAGTTACTTTGTACACAAGCAGTTGTAGATCCCATGCCATTAGGCTGATGAATCAATTGGTTTTGGCTAGCTTTTGAAGAAATATTGAAGATGGCATACTAATTTAGGAACAAAGACCAGTATGCTGGCTATCTTCTGTAGCTTAAAATCCAATTCACCAATTCTACATAGCAACTTAAACTGAATTAGAAAGTAGATTTAGGGGAAATGGTTCTGCTGTGGAGCACCTATACATTTGTCCTGGGAGCTGCTTGGGAGCTGGGATGTTGGCCACAAATCCTCTGATTTTGGCTTGATCCGAATTCAGAAATTGTTTTCTT
Organism: Anolis sagrei; assembly: GCF_037176765.1. NCBI lineage: Eukaryota > Metazoa > Chordata > Lepidosauria > Squamata > Anolidae > Anolis > Anolis sagrei. The sequence continues at coordinate 56,424,609 of NC_090023.1, read as the reverse complement.
ACTTAGTCTGCTAGGTTGTGCTGATGGACATTGCTACAGCTGTTAGTGATCATCCCTAGACCAACGTAGGGCACAGGAGGTGGAAACTGTTGTAAACACCCGCCTTATCAGATGCTCAGTCCAAACAAATGAGTAAACCATCCATAGTCAGTAGTAGTCAAGAATATGATACCAATAAAGTTAGATATAAGAGATCTTGGAAGTTGAACTGAAATGTTCACAAATCAGGTCCAAAGTCAGAACAAACAGAGATGCACGAACTAATGCCAAGATCTAAAATCCAAGAATCTGAAGTCAGAATTCCTTTGAAGTCAACCCAGAAAAGCAAGGTCCAAAGTCAGGAACAAACCGGCATTAGACTCAAGTCAGATAACAATGTTTTCTGCAGTATAGGGGTGCTGGTACTTATTAGATTTATAGTTCTGGGTCAGGATATCAGCTGCTGCATTTTTCAGATAAGCTCCGAGACCTGCAACACTCCACTCTCTGTAACTGACTCTAAGAGTTTGGGTATGTTTAATACTTCTGAAGCTTGCCAAGAAAAGCTTACTTCAGCTTCACCCATTGGGAATTGCACAGACTGCTGTGAAGTACTTGCATCAGCCGAGGGCTCATCTTCAGCAGAGGTAACCATGACAGACGGCTTGGAACTGCTGGCCTCCATCTCCTTTGCTGGACTTCTAGCAACTCTTCATCTTCACTATCCAAGTTGGGTATGACAGACAAAGATGCAGAAAGTGAGTGTTCCCATAGGAATTCCAAGGTTCCCTCTCTGAGAAGGAGGAAGTGTTTGTTCACTTTCTGGCCAGCTCTGCATTCTGGGTTTGCAAAATGTGTTTGTACTAGCCCTGTTCTAATGAACACTCCACATCACATCTCTGATTCTAACCCTGCATGTGATATACACTGATTTTCTGTAGCAAGTTTTGTGGTCTGTTATGAACTTTCCAGTGAGGTTGTCTAACACATGTTTTAGGCTTAATACACGCTGTAGGCTGCATTGGGAGTGTACATTTTGTAGACACCCTGACCTTGAGCCACTTTCAGGGTGCACTGTAGTGCCTATGTGGAAGTACCCTATGCTTTGCTCTCTTCCACTTCCCATTAGTAGCAATAGGAGCAATGGCAAAAGCAGTTAGAGTTACATAGAGCCCTGATAATGCACTTGTCAAATATCAGGTTCTTGGAGATCAGATTCTAAAGTGCCTTTTAAAAAAATGGAATTTGGAATCTGATTTGGGTTTCAGTAGACTGTCATTGGGGAACAGGATATTCTTACCAATAGTAGTGATTGTTTGGTATTTATTAGGGCTGGGTAACAACGGAAAAAATTGTTTCTAAACTCGTTTCGTTTTTAGGGGGTCCATTGCGTTTCGTTTTTTAAAAGAATTCTGAATTTTTTCTTTTAAAAAGTTCGAAATTTACGAAATTTCGGAAATTACAAATTGATTCGTTAATGGCAGACGCGATTGCGCAATACGCTAAAAAAACCTCCAAATGAGACAGGGGGAACTTCTGAAGCTTCCCTCTCCCTCTGTTGTTGACCTTTGGTGTGATAATTTATTATCACTGATAAAACAAACAACAACTATAAAACTTGCACCAGATATACGGAAATAATAACGATTTCGAAACGATTTCGAAACGATTTCGAAACGATTTCGAAACGATTTCGAAACGATTTCGAACCAATTATGAAACAATTACGAAATAAATTGAAAAATTCATTTCGATTTTTAGTTGCTCCTGCATGGCTCAATATCGGATCGTAAGCTAATTTAAATACGAATCAATAATGAATTACGAAATTAACGAATGAAACCGCCCAGCCCTAGTATTTATTAGTCCCAAAGTAGAAAAGCTAAGGGCCCTTCCACATTACCATATAACCCAGAATATCAATGCAGATAATCCACAATATCTCCTTTGAACTGGATTAACTGAGTCTACACTGCCATTTAACCTAATTCAATGTGAATTTTATACGGCTGTGTGGAAGGGGCTTAAGAAGGTAGTACAGGAGGTTTTTCTGGCAGTCATGAAAACTTTGGATCAAATTGCCTGTATAATGATGGAAATTTTCAGAGTATAGAGGCCACAAGTAGCACATGGGCTGTTGGTTGTACATTGCTGTTTTAGAAGTTTTTCTCAACTGTCCACAAAATCTCTGTAATATTTTTCTCACAATATGGATAAAAACTTCCAATATTTTTTTAAAGCCGTAGAGGTAATAACATTGAAGAACTGTGATATCGAGGTGTTTCAGAAAACAAGTTGTTTCAGAGAGCAAATATCTAAAATAATTATTACCATAGGAAATATTTTTAGTGTTGCCAGCAAGTATAGATTTTTCTATGTTTGTCCCGATAGCCTGCCCATCTGAGATTGCACTTCTGTCATGCAAAAGCTCCTATGAATTTTAAGAGAGGGGATTTGTTATGGCAATCAAAGCTGGTTGTCTTGATTTGTGCACTCCATGCTTTCTTTTATATTTGGTGTCATATGCTTACATTTGTTTGTAATTTATGCAAAGAAGTTGCTTTCCATAGTGAATTTGAATATAAAACATTTTATAGAGGACAAAAGTGGAGCAGGCAAAGGAAGAAGGGGAAAAAGCTGAAAAGCTACAATTGCATGCCAAAATGATGCAGCAGCAGGATCTCAGAAGGCAAATTGCAGCACTTATATCTCCCCATCGTAGCAAATTTGACAGAATTGCAGAAGACACACAGATGTTATCAAGTGATGATTGTACTATTAAACAAAGGGCAGAAAATATTGAGAATGAGTCAGAGTGAGAAAAGGGGAGAGAGAAGTTGAGGTAAGAAATTAGAACTTTAAAGCTGAACCAAAAGATAAATATAAAAGAAAATGAAATAATCATGTTGAATGATTTCCAGTGCTAATAACAATTATCTTGCATTGAAATGAGAATATAGAAACAAATAATTTACAAATTATATTTGATTTACAGAATATGTGGATATTTTGTAAATCAACTGGCATTATTTACTTTGCCAGTTGCAATTTTGGAGATTTCCTTCAACATTAGAAAGGACTTAAAAGTTATTGATAGTCCGTACATGGTTGCATCTTTTACTATAATATCAAATTATGAAGTATGTGTCCTTGATCTCTATTATATCAAACCAGAATGGCTCCTCTGAGCAAAGACAGCTATGCTAATTCATTGCATCAGCGAATATTTCTTTATTGCTTTCCACAAGTATAAGGAAACAATCTATTTAAGGCTTTTCCTGTGCAATTGAAACAAATGGGGTATGTCCAGAGAGAACACTTAGTGAAGTGCTTTTTTATTATTTTAACATAATAGTATAGAATTTTTATATGGAGGTTGTATTGACTATCAGGAGTAATATTGTTTATTTGTTTGATTCCTGCCTTCTGTCTAATCACAAAATCCAAGGTTGCTTTGTTGTTGTTAACCCACACCAAGTGGATTTATGCAACCCTATCAATAGAGCCCTTTCTGACAGGCCCTATGTTCCAGAATCTGATCCCAGGTTTTCTGCTTTAAACTAGATTATATGAGTCTGCACCTCTAGATAATCTGGGATAAACATAATACCTGGGATCTGATCCTGGGATATAGGGCCTGTTTGGAAGAGGCCCCAGTTCTAGTCTTGAAGATTGCTTATTTGATTTAATCTATCCATTTGTAATGCAGCCTTCTCTTATCCTACTGCCTTCTACCTTAAAAGCAATATTGTATTTTCTAGCGAGTGATCTCTTATTGTGATATGTCCAAAATACAAGAGTTTCAATTCAGTTATCTTGGATTCTAGGAAACGTTCTGACTTGATTTGCTCTAGGGCCCATTGATTTGTGTTTTCAGCAGTCCATGTTTCTGGAGTACTCTTCTCCAGTGCCAACTCTCAAATGAGTTGCTTTTCTTCCTATTAACTTCCTTCCTGCTTTCATAATTATAATTATAACTGCAGTAAATAGAATGGTATTCTATAAGTGTGTGTGTGTATTCAATTATATATCTTTACACTTTAGAATCTTGTCTATTTCCTTCATAATTGTCCAAGTACTAGCTAATTTCAATCAGTTGTTCTTCTAAATAATTTCTTGATCTTAGGACATCTTTTCCTAAAATCTTTTATTTGCTCCTGGTTCCTACTTTTGGATTTGAATCATCTCTGATGATAAGTCCCATTCTGATGTGTGATCAATTTGTTCCTGAATTCCAGCATCAAATCTTTCGATATCTTATTCTGCTCACTCTGTAATTCATGCTTCTCACATTCCATATTCTTCTAATACATGTTCTGCAACTTTAGTCATTCTTTTCACTTTGAGCTCATTAACAGCTGAATATCCTTTCAGCTTGATTCCAGTTGTTTCATTACCCACAATGACCCTCGTTGTTCTCTGCTGCACCACAGTAGTTAGTGGAGTGCCTTCAACATAGAAATCTCATTTTTGGCACTAACTTCTGTTTGATTTTGGATTTTCTCATCATAGAGATTTTGTGGTAAAATACATACATTTAAAGGGTGTTTATTGCACATCCTTCTGTGCAGTACTAACAGATGTGAACTATGCCATTGTCTCTGAGAGATCTTCTGCCAATTCAACCAGCTCATGCCCAATGCTGCTCCTTAGTAGCTGTTTGAAACACTTAGACTGGCTCCTGAGCAAAACCCTGTCTGACATGGCAAACCCTACCAGCCGACCTACTACAGTCAGCATAGCTTCTTGCCTCACAGGAGCATGAAGTCGCACTTCTGTGGAAACTTTGTGTCATGTTGAGCAAGGCAGTTTACAAATTATTGCAAAGCATATGATTAAAAATATATTAAAAGATATAAATGTATGCATGATAATTTTAAAAGCCAATTAAACAATCATATATATATATATATATATATATATATATATATCCATCATCACAAGGCAAACCAGCATAGATTAAAAACCTATCATAGTCAGTTGTTTAAAGACTGACAGAATAGGAAAGTTTTCAGCAGTTGACAGAAGGAGACCAAAAATAAAGCTGTGGTGGCTTCTCTAGATTGTGACTTCCAGACTCTGGGAACATCCACCAAGGAGTTCCTCCTTAGTTCACACTAAATGACCCTAACAAGGGAGAAGGATTTTTCTTAGAGTTTGAGAAAACTCTACAAAAAATACATCTACTTTTATTATGAAACATTAATGGTTTTTTGCTGTTTATTTATATTCCACCTTTTCTACAACTCAAAGTAGCTTACAAAACTTAAGACATCAAAAACATAGCTATGTTAGCTTGGCATATCAGTATGCAAAAGTTTACTTTAACACCTTGGAGATTAACTAATAGAATAATGTTAGTAGCATAAGCTTTTCTAGACTTGGCATCTCAAGAATAAATTTGCTCTATAAAATGTATGATACAAACCTATTTCTCTCAGTTACTTTCCAAGGTGGTAGAAAATCCCTTTGCAAAAAGTTAAGACACACAGCACTAAAAAGGAAAGAAAAATGAGTAGATGTCCTTGCTCTCCACTGGATAATTGTTAGGCTGTTTTATTCATTAGCATAATACTAAATGCAATCAAATATAATCCTACCTATATTTATTTGTGTTTGCTTGGTTATGATTGGTAACCTGATTAACATTTTCTGTGAAAGCTTTGGATATAAGGTCAGGTATTTGAAGGCAGATTCAATCATTCTTTAAATACACTGCTTCTATGCTTGAATTTGTTTAAACCCTGACATCACATAGTTTATTAAAAGAGCTAAACCCCAAGGTTCTGGGATGTTAATTATTTCATATGGAGCATAAAGGACATTTTTAGCTTTTATCTTTTTTATCAGGAACAGTAAGTTACTATCAAGCATTAGCCAACAATAATCAGAATCCATCTGGAAAGGAAAATTGTCTTTGCAAGCAAGGGGAACTATACATTAAATAACATGCATGCTAAAGATACCATCATACTAATTAAACATGGAGCTGCTCATATGTGTTTATGTATATGTTGTTATGTTATATTGTTATGTTATATTGTTATGTTATGCTACATTAATGTGTGTGTGTTTTGTGAAAATGAAAGCATATCTAGTCAATTACATATATATGAGTAATTGTTCAGATATGAAGATGTCTAGATTTGACCCAAAACTAATAGATTTAACTTTCTGAATGATGTGTTACTCTTGTTATTTTCTGTCTTATGATTATATTTATTAGCTGTTTCTCAATACTTCAATTGCAAAATGAAATGGCATAAGAATCACAAAGCTACTGAAATCAAGCCCATTTAAAAACTAGCTGGTTATAACACAATGCAGTAAAATCCAATACAAGACTATACAACCTCCCTCCATGGAGGTTGAGAAGATCAGTATATAAAAGTTTTAAATAAATAAATACCATATTACCACAAAGGCACAATCTAGTTCAAATATTCAGTTGATGTTTATTCGTTCATTCGCTTCCAAGTCTTCATTACCTCATGGACCAGCCCATGCCAGAGCTCCCTGTTGGCCATTACCACCCCTAGCACCTTCAGAGTCAAGCCAGTTACTTCAAGGATACCATCCATCCATCTTGTCCTTGGTCGTCCCCTCTTTTTCCTTCCATTTTCCCCAGCATCCCTGTCTTCTCTAAATTTTCCTGTCTTCTCATTATGTGGCAAAAGTACTTTGTCTCTAATATCCTTCCCTCCAATGAGCAGTCGGGTTTTATTTCCTGAAGTATGGACTGGTTGGATCTTCTTGCGGTCCAAGGCACTCTCAGAATTTTCCTCCAACACCACAGTTAAAAAGTATCTATCTTCCTTTGCTCAGCCTTCCTTATGGTCCAGCTCTCACATCCGTAGGTTACTATGGGGAATACCATTGCTTTAACTATGCAGATCTTCATTGCCAGTGTGATGTCTCTATACTTCACTATTTTATTGAGATTGATCATTGCTCTCCTCCCAAGAAGTAAACGTCTTCCGATTTCCTGGCTGCAGTCTGCATCTACAGTAATCTTTGCACCTAAGAATACGAAGTCTTCCACTGCCTCTAAGTTTTCTCCCTCTATTTGCCAGTTATCTTAGTCCAGTTGCCATAATCTTGTTTTTTTATATTTAACTGCAACCCAGCTGTTGCACTTTCTTTTTTTCACCTTGATTAGAAGGCTCCTCCGCTCCTCTTTGCTTTCGGCCATCAAAGTAGCATCATCTGCATATATAAAGTTATTAATGTATCTTCCAGCAATTTTAACCCCAGTCTTGCATTTGTCAAGCCCCACACATTGCATGATGTGTTCTGCATACAAGTTTTATAGGTTGCGTGAGCATATACAGCCCTGTCGTACGGCTTTCCCAATCTTGAACCAGTCTGTTGTTCCATGGTCAGTTCTTACAGTTGGTACTTGTAAATATAATAAAGCCTTCTCAGTTAAATCAGTTTCTAAAGATATGATTTCTATTCTTTTTCAATGTATTAGCAAATAATTGAAGATATATCACAAAAATTGTTAGCCATCTGTAGAGCACTCAAAACAGTCATGTGGCAGGATGGATCTTATTTTTCTTATTCCACCACTGCCACCATTATAAATGAAGCAAACACCTCAGATTAATACATAGCGCTGCCACCACTATATATGAAGTGGACAACCCAGGAAATACAGGCAGCAATCTTCAAGCAGGGGGGACCTTTATTTTATTATCCCACCAATGTAAACAATAAGCAGTCATATAAACAGACCAAAACACATTAAGTAATGTAGCAAGTTAAAACAGCTTAAATACTATACATGTACACAGTTGAAGACAATTACAGTACTAGGTCCAAAATCCACTTAGTACCAGAATGAAGCTGGTTTTAGCACAGATCATCATTTATTTATTTATTTATTTCGAGGTTTTATATACCGACCCTCTCACCTTCAAAGAGGGATTCGGACCGGTTCACAACATGTGTTAACATACAAAAAATATACAATAACAACACAATGCCACTTCATCATCATCTCATCATCTTTAATTACTTATTAATCGCCCTCCATCTGAGATGCTCCAGGCGATTTACATTGCATAAATTATACAGGATAAAACACATACATACAAATATTAAAATTAACATGGGTCAAATGCTCTAGTAAAAAGCCAGGTCTTAAGTGCTAGGATAAAATGCCCTAAGTCACGCATGGCTCTCAAATAGGGAGGCAAGCAATTCCATAAGGCAGGGGCAGAAATAGAGAAGCACCTGCGTCTGGTGCTTTCCAAGTGCACTTCCCTAGGACCCGGTATATAGAGCAAATCGCGTTGGGATGGTCGTGGCGACATTTGATGATGGTAGAAGGAGAGACAGTCTCTAAGATACAATGAACCCTAGCCATATAAAGTTTTAAAGGTCAGGACCAGCATTTTATACAAACCATGATACTCAATTGGGAGCCAGTGTAGATGCCGCAGCACTGGTGTTATATGGTATTTCATGGGTGTTTTTGTGAGTAACCTGGCTGCAGCATTCTGGACAAGATGGAGCTTTCAGGTCGTAGACATCGGAAAGCCAACATACAGGGCGTTGCAATAGTCCAGCCTAGATGTGACCGTGGCATGGATGACTGTTGCCAGAGCCTCATCCGACAAGTAAGGTGCCAGTTGCCTCGCTTGTCGTAGATGGAAAAAGGCCTGTTTGCTGGCAGCAGCGACCTAAGCCTCCATCATCAGCTGCAAATCCAAAACGACACCAAGGCTCTTAACGGTAGGCGATGGAGATAGAGCAACACCATCAAAGGTAGATAACGGATGGGTCGGACCTATCGGGTGGCCATGCCACAGGATCTCAGTCTTTGCCAGATTCACCTTCAGCCTGCTAGCACGTAGCCAGTTCGACAGAGCCTCCAGGCATACGGTGAAATTGTCAGGTATTGACATTACTCCAGGCTCCAAGCGCAACAGGAGTTGGGTATCGTCCGCATATTGATAGCAGTCCAGGCCGAATCTCCGAGCCAAACTGGCAAGGGGTCTAACGTAGATGTTGAAAAGAAGAGGGGAGAGAATTGCACCTTGGGGTACCCTGCATAGGAGGGGGGAACTTTCAGAGACTTGGTCCATATATTCCACGCACTGACTCCGATTTTGGAGGAATTTATTTATTTGTTTTTATTTATTTATTTGTTGTGTCAGGACATCCAGTCAAATTATATTACATTTCTAACAGAACAAAGCAAACAAACAAACAAACAGACAAAATACAAAATGTGTGAGTTTGGTAGTTGATTAAATGTCCTTTGACCAGTATCTGGCCACTTGGAGTGCTTCTGGTGTTGCTACAAGAAGGTCCTCCATTGTGCATGTGGCAGGGCTCAGGTTGCATTGCAGCAGGTGGTCAGTGGTTTGCTCCTCTCCACACTCGCATGTCGAGGATTCCACTTTGTAGCCCCATTTCTGAAGGTTGGCTCTGCATCTCGTGGTGCCAGAGTGCAGTCTGTTCAGCACCTTCCAAATCGCCCAGTCCTCTGTGTGCCCGGGGGGGGGGGGGGGGTCTCTCATTTGGTATCACCCATTGGTTGAGGTTCTGGGTTTGAGCCTGCCACTTTTGGACTCTCGCTTGCTGAGGTGTTCCAGCAAGTGTCTCCATAGATCTTAGAAAACTTTATCTAGATTTAAGTCGTTGATGTGCTGGCTGATACACAAACAGGGGATGAGCTGGAGGAATGAATTGAACCAATTGAGGGCCTGACCGCGAACTCCAGACATGGCGAGACGGTAGATCATTAAATCGTAGTCAACGGTGTCAAACGCTGCAGTAAGATCGAGAAGTACCAGAAGCACGGATCCGCCACTATCAGACTGATGATGAAGTTCATCTGTAATAGCAACCAGGACTGTCTCCGTCCCATGACCCAGGCGAAAACCTGACTGGAAAGGATCCAGACCGGCTGTGTCATCCAAAAATTGCTGCAATTGTCCCAATACAGCTCGCTCTATCACCTTACCTAAGAATGGAAGATTAGAGATGGAACAATAATTGGCAAGGGTCGTAGGGTCCAGGTTGGACTTCAACAAGGGACGGACCCTTGCCTCTTTTAGGTTATCCGGGAAAACCCCTTGTTCAAGAGAGCCATTGATTATATTGCTCAAAGGATCGAATAGTCCTTCCAGGCAGCTCTTAACCAGCCAAGGGGGGCACAGATCAAGGGAACAGGTGGTTGGCTTTGCAGCAGCCAGGATTCTGGTGACATCTTCTGCATCTAGCGGGATGAATCGATCGAAAATAGGCCCACTAAGCGGCCACAGAGTCTCCAGCTCACTCAAAGTGTCGGGTGTAGGGGGCAGTTTCTGCCGGAGCAAAGTGATTTTGTCAGTAAAAAACTTCTGGAATTCCGCAGCTGGAGGAGCCATGGCTGCTGGGTTCTGGACTGGGGGAGCCAGACTAATCAAAGCACAAGCAATTTTGAACAACTGTGCTGGGCGCGATCTGGCAAAGGGTATTAAGAAGGAATTATATGATTTTTTTTTGCATCCTTGAAGGCTGACTCATAGGACTTGCGAAAAGCCTTAAAAATGGACATTGGCACCTCTTCGGGTTTCCGGCACCATTGGTGTTCTAGCCACTTTCGTGCTTGTTTCATCAGCCGTAGCTCATTAGTATACCAAGGGGAATGAAAGGGGAATTATTCCGGTGAGGCGAAGGTGGCGTTTGGGAGCAATCTCATCCAAGGCAGACAACAGACTGGCATTCCAGTTGTTAACTTGCTCATTGAGAGTGACACACACAGGTCCCAGGCCCTTAAGGGCATTACAAAACCTAGCAGGTTCCATGAGTCTCCTAGGCCGAGCAAGGGTTGATTTAACAACTGGGGGAGGAGGAGATGGGATCTCAATCTGGGCCTTCAGGGAAGCGTGGTCGGACCAAGGGACATCAATTACTGCAGATAGGGATGTTTGCACCCCGATATTGAAAATCAGGTCTAAAGTGTGATCGGCCCGATGTGTGGGGCGAGTCTTAGTTAATGAGAGCCCCAGAGCTTCCAAGTTTGGTACTAGGTCCTTGGTTATTGATGAAGATGGCGGTGCCTCAACATGTACATTGAAGTCACCCAGAACAATACATCTGGGGTGTCAAAGTGAGCCCCTCCGGGCTGCGCAGCATACAAAAACACATAGATGCAATTAACACACAGCAGTCCTCTCCGGTTTCAAAATAATAAGATTTTACTGGAAGCATCTTCTATATGCAACTACATGATGGAGAGGAAAGATGGCGACTGACAAAGCAATAGCATGAAACACACAGACAAAGAAACATCCTGCTCTCCTGACTTATCTGTCTACTATCCGGTTAACTCCCTTTTCTTCTCACGAAAAGTCTTATCTAACTTTAGCCAAGGTCTTAATTCTCTATAACAATAATAATCTACTACATGAATGAACAAAAATGAACATGACTGAAACCATCTTGAATTACATTATTAACACATTGAAAAACATACATATAATATTTGCAATTATCCTGACATGGGGCACCTCAGGACCCAGTCCGCCACAAGATCTAACAAGTTAAGGAGACTCTCTCCCGGAGACCCAGGTGCACGGTATGCTACAAGAATGGCTAAAGATTCCCTGCTAGCCAGAACCGCACCAACACACTCAATACCGGCTATCTTTGGAGTTGGGATAATTTTGATGGTAAAATAGTCACAGGAGAGTATTGCTACCCCTCCACCCCGAGGCTGTTGAAATATCTGGAAGCCTGGAGGTGTCAGTTCATGTGAGGGGATGTTATCACCCTCACGAATCCAGGTCTCTGTAATGCAAACCAGGTCCACTGCTTGATCGAGAATAAAGTCATGGAGAGTAGCAGTTTTATTGACAATAGACCTAGCATTGATTAGTAGCAGGGACAGGGGGGACATTGATACCACCTTCTCGGCGATATGCCTGGCGATAGAGCGCAAGTTGGAGAGGGAACGAGTTTCCAGATGACTCGACCTCACCCTGGCACTTGGCCTAGGACCACTACAATATATCCCTTTACTACTGATGACCGGAATCCCCCTCCCAGATTTACATCCTACACTAAGGCCTGCTAAGTGTCCAGTGTTCGGCCTGCTATTTGAAAAAGGGACGGAACAAGGTCAGACAAAGGGAGTTTTTGAGTGGAGTTTTCTAAACAGATTGGAGCAGGCGTAAAAGCCAGGTGTCCCGGTTGTCGATTGTGGCCTAAAAGAGATCTGGTAGGAAGAAACCAGAATTCTAGAGGGGGAACCAGGGGATTTCCTGTCCCTGGGAGGTGGAGGGAATAAATTCTCCCCCATCTTAGACAGGTTCACAGTCCTTTTAGTAGTTGAGTTGGAATTCTGAGTGGAAACTGATGCTGTTGGACTTGCCCGGTTCCTGAATCCAGCCCCCCAGAAAGTCCAGGATGTATAGACTGAGGGAACTCTATGCTTCGGAGGCTGCTGCATTCCAACCTTACCCTGCTGGCCCTTTGGTGTTTCTTTCCTCGGCTGAGCACTGGAGGTACTTCCAACTGTTATAGCTCTGGCCAATGAAGTGTGTCCCTCGGGAATAGCTATACTAGGGGCAGAGCATAAGGCAGGAGATTGTTGCCTTGTTCTTCTTGGGTGGCACCTGCGCGCTCGCTTGCAGGGATTCGGTGGAGGGGAAGACAATCCCACCTCAGCGTCTGCAGAGCTGGGCACCATCTTTGAGCTGCAGCCCAGGGCTTGCCTCGCTGACAAGGAGAGGCAGCTGCGCCGATGGCTCTGGGGCCGCTCAAGCCACTTCGATCCCCAGTCCAAAGTCTCAGTGACATTCAAGAACTCCGCTGCTTCCACCCTGTCCACTCGGCTGGACCATGGACAAAAACCATCCGAGCTCCGACCAAAAGGGCAGGAGTCGCCAAACAAACACTCCTGGGGCCTGGCCATACAGGGGATCGACTTTTTTGTTGGGGAGGGGGGCTCTCCGACAAGGCCACGAGTCCGGTCACAGGTCCACTCCCCTCTTCCCCATGAAGCTGGATCCACAGGTTTCCTGATGACCAATCTGGACGAGAAGACTGACGGCACGATTGACGGGGAATAGAGGCGATTTAAAAGTTCTCCAAGGCGATTCAAGCCATTGACAAGGCAGACGTATTCTGCGAACAACAGGCTCACCAGGTCCCTTTCTGCCTTGGTGCAGGCTTCAGAGCTGCCACTCAGGTCTTCCAACAAAGACCGGGGAAGGCCCACTGCAGCAGTAGGCACACTCCCGCCGGCCATCTTTGCATTAATTTCTTGAGTGCTGTTTAAAATCATATCTTTGATCCCTTGAGTCTGCTGTAGTAATTCTTTGTTTGTGATTTCCTCTGGTTCGTCTCTTCCTCCATCTCGTGCTGTTGCCATTGTGTCTTTAAATTTATGGTTCCTTCCCTGGCTTCTTCCCTGGGATGAGCAATCAGTGAAATTCTGAACAGATCCTGTCTCCTGTGCTCTTTCTCAGCTTCTGTCGGAGGGCCAGGGACATAGGCAAGGATTAATTTGATTTTTGCATGGCTCTTCCTCTCTGTTTGGGCTGGTTTTTACTCCCTTGTTTCTTTCTTTCCCCTTCATGGGAGCTCTGGGCTTAGCTTCCACTCATCAAGCTGAGACTCCTCCCCATGTTCCCCAGATCAACCCCTGAGGATGACTGCTGATGACCAGCCATGAAATAATGAATTTAAGAGAATTGTGCTTGAGGATGAACAAAAAATGGGGAACACTTGATGCCAGTCCATCATCACCTCCTCCTCCTCCTCCTCCTCCTCCTCCTCCTCCTCCTCCTCCTCCTCCTCCTTCTCCTCCTCCTCCTCCTTTCCTCCTTTTCCTTTTCCTTCTCCTTCTTCTTGGTATTGTTGTTGCTGTTGTTATTATTATATTTATTTATATAGCACTTTATCTCCCAAAAGGGGACTCAGAGCAGCTTGACATAAAAGCATTGGTATCCAATGTAAATATATAAATATACAAATATTAAAACAGAATTAAACACAAACAGCATTAAAATTTTCAGTTAAAAATCAACAAAACATATTCAAAGTTAAAAACCATAGCATTCCCTTGGCTGAAACACCTGTCTCTGAGAGCAATCCAATGCTATAAATTCCTTATTCTGGCAGTCATTAACTGGAAGTGGAGGACCAAGCAAAAACAATATCTCCCAAATCCCAACATGTTATAAGAGAATAGAAATCCCCAGGTTAGCCCCAAGGCCTTCATAGCCTTCTGATTCTAATGACCTAAAAAGCCTGCTCCATAATTATTTATGCCATGTTTTGTAAAATACCCCCAGATTATGATCAGAACATAATATGTATAGATAACTATGTATTTCAGTTCTTTGCTTATTAAACTGAAAAGGACAAAATCAATACCAAAAAAATTGCATTTTTGAGCTTCAAAGTACTGCAGACAATAAAAAGACAAGAATTGTGTAACAATTGTCAAAAGAACAGGCAAATGACATTGATTTCTTGATATGCAAATTGGTATTTATAAAGAAAATGATATTGTTAGAATTCATTTCTCAAGCATGGCCAAAAAGAAATCACATTTGCATGACATTTTAAGAATACACAATGTGGGGACAGATGCAGCAGTATCTCTACTGTGCCCACCACAAAGTCCACATATAGATTGTGTCTGAATAGAGTTAGAATCATAGAATGATGACTTGGGAGAGACCACCTGAGCCATCTAGTCCAACCCCCTCCCATGTAGGAAAAACACAATGTACCCCTGACAGAGGGCCATCTAGCCTCTGTTTAAAAGCCTTCCACACTCCTTCTTTATTTATTTATTTATTTATTTATTTATTTATTTATAGTATTCATATTCCATTTTTCTCACCCCTGGGGGGACTCAAAGTGGTTTACACAGAAATAATGGCAAAATTCAATGCTTTACAAATGTACACAAAATTACATTTAATATCATAACAAAGTACTGTATAAGATCAATGGGACAATTCATCATAAGATACAATTAAAGGACATTTAAAATATGAAATATAAGAATTAAAACACCATATAAAATTAAAATTATGTGATTAAAGACTTTTAAACAGAGGCTGGATGGCCATATGACAGGGGTATTTTGATTGTGTTTTTCCTGCATGGCAGGAGGATGGACTAGATGATCCAGGTTGTCTCTTCCAACTCTATGATTCTATGAATCTAGGGATCCCGCCCACTCCTTTTTTATCTTGGAGATGTACAGCCAAGAAATATTGTGCCTTCTATGAATTATTTCTCCTTGGAATTTAAAATGCTTAACTTTCACTAAAACTTCCTCTGCATTCCCTCCTCCTTAAGTTTGTTTCTTCTTCACAATATGTAGCATGTTACTATCATTTTGTGCATGTGGAACAAGAGATGTCATTTTAATGATGCCATTGAACTTCTATAAGTGCTGATTTATTGCAAGCATAAAAGTAACTTGTTTTATTTGTTTTACAAATGATGTGAGTTTCCATGATGTTATAAGGTTGTGTTTGTTTTACAGATCCATTCTGTCATCTTTTGTTGCTACATTTTCATCTTACAATAACTGATATTACCTGATGTTCTAAGACATTTAACTGAAATATTTAAACACTGCTCATCAAGAGGGGGGAATGCTCTCCTGTAAAGAGAACAGAAAAGAATATTGAATGAATGATGATTCTGCTATCATTTTATGAGCAGGTCTTGTTTGAACTATTAAGCCTTTGATTTTTTTCTTTCTTGTTTCTTAGATTGAAAGTTTGCAGCCTTTTACAGTTTTATTCCTGGATGACAGGGACAACTTGCTGAGGGTAATTTTGCAAGAGTATTTTAGTGGGATGAACAAGTATTCACAATAAAATAAAATATGGGCCTTCTACAAATCTTTATTTTAATTTTCTATTTCTGTTTTTCTAGTCCCTCTCCTAAATATCACTGAACTAAGTGTATCACTTATAAATTTTACCTTAAAAGTTTTATTGTGTTCTGATGACAGATCAACTACTCAATTGTAGGAATGAAAGAAATATTTGAAGATATTTAAAAGTTTTTAAAAAATTGATTTGCTGAATGTCAAGAAACTTTGGTGTGTATAATCTTAGACAGATGAGAACCTTTGCAGTTAGAAATATAGGTGTGTGAGTAGGGGTTTTGGTAGAGCTAATAGCATCTCCTTTGCAGATATTTTTTCCTGATCAGAAGGCCATATTTACCCATGGATAGGTTGACCTCACATATATGTTGTGGGCAGATTTTAAGGACAGACTTCTGGATTTTGTCATGACCCGTGGATTGACTGGAATTGTAACTTTGGGGCTCATAGTTAGGCATAATATGAGAAATCATAAGCCTCCTGAGTCTGACTGCCCCAGATCAACTTTACACACACACAACCAGTTGCTTGACTTTCCCCACCTTCTCCTCCTCACGTTTTCTGAGGAAGCAAGTAGGCCAGTGGTGACCAGGGAAAGATATGATTTCAGCACATTTGGAACAACAGACTTCTTAGCATTGCTGGTATTTGTACACTCGTCACTCAGACTGACAGACTCCCCCCAGCACACCCTTGCTCAAGAGGTTTCTTTTGCCTGGCTTGGCTCCACCACAGGCAGGCAGCCTGCTGGCCTTCTCAGATAAATTGGGAAAAAGGATGAGACAAGCAGGATGGCTTCAGACAACCATTTATCTTACCAAGATCTGTATGTTTTGTGGTAAAAACACAACCAACATTTGCCCAATTCAAACTTTATCATTGTACTACTTATGCTGTGATGTTGGTGTAAATGCTCATAAAAATTAGGTATATTTTAGTTCCCAAGCTTCATTTGGAGATATTTGCATGTTAGTATTCATAAAGATCATTTCTCTTTCTGAATAACAGTTGTTGACTCTCCATTTACATTCCCTTCCCCACTCCACACCTTTAACTTGTTTTTGCATCTCTTTGTCTCATCTAGCTATCACTGGATGTCTGAATACCTAGTAGCATCCAAAATGCCTGGGCAGGCACAAATATCTGTGTAAAAGGAATACATAATTTGTAGCTATACTATTATTTAAAAGTAAGATTGAGGATTTCATTAATAATATAACCACTGCTTGCAAACAAAATATCTTTTTCGATAGAGTTACAAGCTGGGTAGATACGGGGAATGCCGTGGATGTAGCGTACCTGGATTTCAGTAAGGCCTTCGACAAGGTCCCCCATGACCTTCTGGCAAACAAACTAGTCCAATGTGGGCTAGGCAAAACTACGGTGAGGTGGATCTGTAATTGGTTAAATGGACGAACCCAGAGGGTGCTCACCAATGCTTCCTCTTCATCCTGGAAAGAAGTGACGAGAGGAGTGCCGCAGGGTTCCGTCCTGGGCCCGGTCCTGTTCAACATCTTTATTAATGACTTAGATGAAGGGCTAGAAGGCAGGATCATCAAGTTTGCAGACGACACCAAATTGGGAGGGATAGCCAATACTCCAGAGGACAGGAGCAGGATTCAAAATGATCTTGACAGATTAGAGAGATGGGCCAAAATTAACAAAATGAAGTTCAACAGTGACAAATGCAAGATACTCCACTTTGGCAGGAAAAACGAAATGCAAAGATACAGAATGGGGGATGCCTGGCTCGAGAGCAGTACGTGTGAAAAAGATCTTGGAGTCCTCGTGGACAACAAGTTAAACATGAGCCAACAATGTGATGTGGCGGCAAAAAAAGCCAATGGGATTTTGGCCTGCATCAATAGGAGCATAGTGTCTAGATCTAGGGAAGTCATGCTACTCCTCTATTCTGCTTTGGTTAGACCACACCTGGAATATTGTGTCCAATTCTGGGCACCACAATTCAAGAGAGATATTAACAAGCTGGAATGTGTCCAGAGGAGAGCGACTAAAATGATAAAAGGTCTGGAGAACAAGCCCTATGAGGAGCGACTAAAGGAGCTGGGCATGTTTAGCCTGAAGAAGAGAAGGCTGAGAGGAGATATGATGTATAAATATGTGAGAAGAAGCCACAGGGAGGAGGGAGCAAGCTTGTTTTCTGCTTCCCTGGAGACTAGGACGCGGAACAATGGCTTCAAACTACAAGAGAGGAGATTCCATCTGAACATGAGGAAGAACTTCCTGACTGTGAGAGCCGTTCAGCAGTGGAACTCTCTGCCCCGGAGTGTGGTGGAGGCTCCTTCTTTGGAAGCTTTTAAACAGAGGCTGGATGGCCATCTGTCAGGGGTGATTTGAACGCAATATTCCTGCTTCTGGCAGGGGGTTGGACTGGATGGCCCATGAGGTCTCTTCCAACTCTTTGATTCTATGATTCTATTCTATGATTCTATCTTCACTTAGAAAGACTTCCCATGAGCACAATGCAATAAAGGAGAGGTATTTCATGAATTCATCTATGATTCATTTCAGAATCAAATGCATAGTGATCAATACTATTTTGTTTCACAGCCTTAATTATACTGTAAGTTGCTGCCCTGCATCCTGTAGCACCATTATTAGGAAAGCAATTTCTCACTAATTTTGTTCTGAAAAGCAATAAGTAATTTTAGCAATTTTTTTCCTGCTATAAGGAAGTCTTCATAAAGGATGGCCAATTTTCAGAGTTTGTTGATGCAGAAAACAGCATTTTCTGCACAGAAAAGAATATTTCAAACTATAAGTATTTTATGCAGAAAATGCTGAGTCTTGTTCAAAAGATTCAGCATTTTTATTATTTTAATGCACAATGTATTTTTTGTTTTGTATGTTTTTATGTCTTAATCCAGCATTGAATTATTTCCAGCTTGGAAACCGCTCTGAGTCCCCTTCGGGGTTGAGATAGAATAAGGTAAAAATACAGTAAATAAATAAATAATTCTTTATTGTAAGCCTTAATCTGTGCAAACCTTATAGGGTTTCTTCTGTGCAGAAAGCATTTTCTACAGAGAAAAGAATATTTCTGCATATAATATGCTGTTCCTACACACAATATGTTGGTTTCTGTCTAAAGGATCATGAGCATATTTTGCACAGAATACAACCTGAGTTGCAAGGTTTTTCATCAGTTCAGGATTTTCATCTTAGTTTCATGACATTAAACATTTCAAATCCTTTTTTAAAAAAAAATCTTTCAATTACTGTTAGTAGTCATAGTTAGTGAGATATAAAAATGTAGGCAAATAAACATCCTTTGAATAATAGATATAAAATGTTCCCAGGAGGTCATCATTAGAATCTACATATAAATTAGAAACAAAAAAACCCCATATTACAGCCAGTAAGACCGGATTTTACTTATTTGGTTTCTATTATCAGTTTCAAATTGCTGAGTTTGATCTTTAAAGCACTTTGTGAGATAAGACTTCCATTTATTAATGAGAGACTCTGCATATATTTCATCACACATACACAAACAAAATACCACTATTATAGCAAACCATGTTTCATAAGATAAAAGAGGTTCAGAACCTTTTCTGTTGTCTCAAATGTTGAGAATAAAAAGTATAACAGTCACATTTTAAATTTGTTTTTGGTGAACTTGTATAACTGTTACTTGGCTTGCACTGCTAATAGCCTATCTGAGCCTGTCTAACTGTTGTGAGTCAGCATTCTGACACCATTTCTACTACTAGTAGTAGGAGAAGAAGAAGGAGTGATGCAGAAACAGAGGAGAATCAGCAGCAGCTGAAACGCATCCGTGACATCTTTCTGGCTCCCAGCGATGAAGAAGACTTTGCAGGATTCAGGCCAGAGGAGGCTCTGGAAGCAGATTACAGGGGAGTAAAGAGAGTAGCTAGTGATTCTGGCAGTGAGAGTGACACTATGTCTAAGAGGCTTAGAGACACAGCAGATAACTCCAGTGATAGTGAGGATGAGATGGAGGAGGCTGTTGACTGGACTCTGGTTCAGAACATTAGAGACATTTGCAATCAAGCAACATCAAGTGATGATTTTGAAGGTTTTAGGGATAATGGGAATGAGAGTACTGATTGGCAGGATCAGGCACTAGAGCAAAGGTGGCAGGATTGGCGTGGTGTTAATGCTTCAGCTGCATCAGATGAAAGTAATGAAGCTCACTCCTCTGATAGTGAATAAAATGAGCACTCTGGGACCTATTCCTTTGCAGACGACAAAGTGTTGTTTCGTGTTGTTTTCTGCCTAAATCTTGTTTTGGAGTCCCAGCATCCTGTTTTCCCTGCCGTGCTTCGGACCTTGGAACCCTTGCTCGTGAGTGAATATCTGGCTTCTTGACCTTGGAACTGACGGACTATGTGTTTGCCTACTGGATTTTGCCTCATGCCTTGCAACTCCTAAAGACTGTTTGTTTTGTATTTTCTGCTAATTCAAGCCTGCTTATCTTGTGTTTTGTGTTCCTGTTTGATAACATCCTTGAACTGTTTGCACTGACTTTCAAGTGCCTTACTACGTTTGTTTTGCATTAAAAGACTATTACTTTGCACCTCAACTACTGTTTAAGACATTCTGTGCTCTGTGGGTCACGACAGATTGTCGTCTGCCCAACAAACACAGCAGTGAGATGGCGTCATTGGAGGAACTAGCAAACCAAGTGGCTCATTTACAAGCTCAACTCACTGCTTTGCAAGGAGTTCCTGGTGCTGGAGTTCCTGCAGTTGCTTCAAAGAAGAGTGTCATTCTTCCTGAGCGTTACAAGGGAGAAAAGGAATTACTCCCTCTGTTTTTTACTCAAGTGGAATTATATTTTGGCCAGATAGCAGCCTCAGAGTATCCTACTGATGCAGCCAAAATTTCTTTTATGTTAAGTCTGCTTACTGAACGTGCAGGAAAATGGGCTGTGATGATGGTAACCAACAACAGTCCCATATTAAGTAACCTGGCTGAGTTTAAAAAGGCAATGACTGATTCTTTTGGAGACCCGTTGAGTGTGGAGATTGCCAGCAGGGAGATATAAAGCATTAAACAAGGCAAAGACTGTGTGCTGGACTATGTAAACAGGTTCAACCAGTTAAAGCAACAGTTGGATTGGGGAGAGAAGGCTTTTATTGCTCTGTTTATGGGAGGCTTGACTCCAACTCTCCAATTTGAACTAGCCCGGTTTGAAACCCCAACCTCTTGGGATGAGTTGGTGAAATCTGCTTTGCGTTTGGAAGCCCGTCAGGAGCTGCAACGGAGGTGTGGGTTCTCTCAGCCTTGGAGTCGGATGTCCAACGGCAGCAGCAGTGGCAGCAGTGGCAGCAGCACCAGAGGACAACGAGTGGATGAGAAGGAACCAATGCAGCTTGGTAACCAACGCCGGCTGACTGTGGCTGAGAAGGAGAGGAGACGGCGGCTGCACCTGTGCTTATATTGCGGTGGCGAAGGGCATTTCGCCAGGAATTGCCCTGCCAAGGCTTCTCAGGTGCAGGGAAACGGGCAGCTCTAGTGTGCCATGGGTCAAGCACACTAGGGCCTGTTGTTCGTTGGCCCAGGTGCAAAGAGCATGTCTTTTTGCAGATTGCTTTCTTTACCAGCAATGGTAATAAGGTTTCCACTTGGGCGCTGGTGGATTCTGGTTCCACAGGGTCCTATATGGACAGAGACTTTGCTCTTGAACATCAAGTGACTCTTAGGAAAAAGAAACAAGCCGTATGGGTAGAAGGAGCCGATGGTACCTTAGTAGGGCGTAAATCTGTAACCATGGAAACTGGCCCTATGAATTGGGAGGCACAAGGGGTGCAGGGCAGATTCATTTGGGATGTCATACGATTGCCGAGGTACACCATCATTCTAGGCATGGACTGGCTATCCAAGGTTAACCCTACAATAGACTGGGAAGCAAAGGCCATCTGGTTAAGACCAGTTCACTGTAATACTTTGACAGTTAATTCTGCACATCTGGAAGGTGTGCCTGCCTGTTACAGGGACTTCAGTGATGTGTTCAGCAAGCAGTCCGCTGATAAATTGCCACCTCACCGACCTTATGATTGTCAGGTTAAGTTGGAGGAGGGGGTCAAACTTCCATCTGGTAGGCTGTATGCATTGTCTGTTCCAGAGAGACAAGCTTTAAAGGAGTTTATCGATGAGAACCTGGCTAAGGGTTTCATTCGCCCTTCCAATTCTCCTACGGCGGCCCCAGTATTTTTTGTGGCCAAAAAGACTGGCGATTTACGTTTAGTTTGTGACTACCGTATTTTGAACAAGCACACTGTTCGTGACTGTTATCCTTTGCCCCTAATTCCTGAATTGATTTCCAGAGTGCAAGGGGCGTCTGTATTTTCTAAGTTAGATCTGAGGGGGGCTTATAATTTATTCCGCATGAAGGAAGGTGACGAATGGAAGACCGCATTCAACACCTTTTTTGGTTGTTTTGAATTTTTAGTTATGCCGTTTGGCTTGTCAGGGGCTCCAGCAGTGTTCCAGCGGCTCATGAACGACATATTCCGGGACCTCCTGGACTGTTACGTTGTAGTGTACCTTGATGATATTCTTGTGTTTTCTCATGATATGCAGGCTCACAGACGTCACGTGCGGACTGTCCTGCAGAGACTCAGGGAGAACGGTTTGTTCGCCAAGGCTTCCAAGTGTTTATTCCACGTCACGGAGGTGGAGTTTCTGGGTCACATTATTTCTGGGCGGGAGGTGAAGATGGATCCACACAAGTTGGATGCTGTGGCATCTTGGAAGGCACTCACATCCAAGAAGGATGTGCAGCGATTCTTAGGATTTGCTAATTACTATCGAGAATTTATTCCTTATTATGCCCAGATTACAGTCCCGTTGACCAGACTCCTGAAGAAGGATCAGCCCTTTGTTTGGAACCTGGATGCTCAGAGGGCATTTGAGACCTTGAAGTGCAGCTTTGCCAATGGAAGAGTCCTTGCCCACCCGGAGATTGACAAGCCTTTCATTGTGGAGGCGGATGCTTCTAATTATGCCTTAGGAGCTGTGTTGTCTCAGAAGGACCAGTCTGGTAAACTGCGTCCCTGTGGGTTTTACTCACGGCAGCTATCTCCCAGTGAACGCAATTACACCATCTGGGAGAAAGAACTCTTAGCCATTAAGGTGGCTTTTGAAGTTTGGAGGCATTGGCTGGAAGGGGCTAAACACCGGGTGGTGGTGCGCTCTGACCACCGTAACTTAGAGCACTTATTGACCGCACGGAAGCTTAACCAACGACAGATTCGTTGGGCTTTATTTTTTAGTAGATTTAATTTTCAGGTAGAATTTGTGGAAGGTAAAACCAACGTTAGAGCGGATGCTCTGTCTCGCAAATCTGAGTATAAAACGGACACTGATCCTGTAATGCAAACTGTGTTGCCGCCCAGGGCACTTAATGTTTTGGACTGTGCTGCCGATTTGAGTGACCAAGTTAAGGACAGTCAAAAGAATGATCGCTGGGTGCAGGAGCAATTAACTCTATTGTCTGGTGGGTTAAAGACTGTAATACCTAATTTGAAGGACTTGGACGGGGTCTTGATGCGTCGGGAACAGTTATATGTGCCCATGGGGAAGTTACGTTTGGAGATAATTCGTGCCCACCATGACGAACCAGCAGCAGGGCATTTTGGGAGATTTAAAACAGTTCAGCTCATTACTAGGAATTTTTGGTGGCCTAAAATGCGTCAGGACATCTTGCAATACTGTGACACTTGTGCCATTTGTCAGCAGTGTAAGTCTGCATCTGGGAGACCTCGGGGTTTGCTATCACCGTTACCTGTACCAGAGAGACCGTGGCAAATAGTCTCTATGGATTTCATTTCAGATTTGCCCAGGGCACAAGGTTATACCTGTATTTGGGTAGTGGTGGATCTGTTTACGAAAATGTCCCATTTTATTCCTTGTTCAAAGGTTCCGTCTGCCGTGACTTTGGCTCGGCTGTTTATGCGTCACATTTTCCGTTTACATGGAGCTCCTGAGGTTATAATTTCGGACCGTGCTCCTCAATTTGTCTCACGCTTTTGGCAGCAGTTTCAGTCACAACTAGGGACGAAACTGAACATTTCATCAGCATTTCACCCCCAGACGGATGGGCAGACGGAAAGGGTGAATGGTTTTCTGGAGCAGTATTTAAGATGCTTTTGTCTCCAACAAAGTGGGGACTGGGTCCAATGGCTCCCAGTTGCTGAGTTTGCCTATAACAATGCGACGCACTCTGTTAGCCAGCATTCGCCGTTTGAACTAACCTATGGTATGCACCCTCGTTGGGGCCTAGCTCCGGCCCGTAATGTGGTAGCGGCCGACCCTGTGTACCGTTCTAATGAGTTCCTAGCTTTGCACGACGTGGCTCGTAGAATCTTGCAAGAAGCCAAAGAAACTCAAAAGGTACAGGCAGATAAGCATCGCCAGGAAGGGGAGCAGCTTCGTGAAGGGGATTTGGTTTGGCTTTCATCTAAGCATCTTAAGACTCCTGGGGGAAAGTTGGGAGCAAGGTTTTTGGGACCCTATCCCATTGTCAAACAGATCTCTCCCGTTGCGTTCCGTTTGTGTCTTCCCCCGTCTCTCAAAGTGCACCCCGTTTTCCACCGTTCCTTGTTGAAACTTGCGACTTCGGAATCGCGCCCGCGTCTTGTTGACCGTATTTCCCTTCCCGTGGCTTCGCCGGTGGGGGCCTTTGTGGGGGGGGGGATAGTGTTGTGAGTCAGCATTCTGACACCATTTCTACTACTAGTAGTAGGAGAAGAAGAAGGAGTGATGCAGAAACAGAGGAGAATCAGCAGCAGCTGAAACGCATCCGTGACATCTTTCTGGCTCCCAGCGATGAAGAAGACTTTGCAGGATTCAGGCCAGAGGAGGCTCTGGAAGCAGATTACAGGGGAGTAAAGAGAGTAGCTAGTGATTCTGGCAGTGAGAGTGACACTATGTCTAAGAGGCTTAGAGACACAGCAGATAACTCCAGTGATAGTGAGGATGAGATGGAGGAGGCTGTTGACTGGACTCTGGTTCAGAACATTAGAGACATTTGCAATCAAGCAACATCAAGTGATGATTTTGAAGGTTTTAGGGATAATGGGAATGAGAGTACTGATTGGCAGGATCAGGCACTAGAGCAAAGGTGGCAGGATTGGCGTGGTGTTAATGCTTCAGCTGCATCAGATGAAAGTAATGAAGCTCACTCCTCTGATAGTGAATAAAATGAGCACTCTGGGACCTATTCCTTTGCAGACGACAAAGTGTTGTTTCGTGTTGTTTTCTGCCTAAATCTTGTTTTGGATTCCCAGCATCCTGTTTTCCCTGCCGTGCTTCGGACCTTGGAACCCTTGCTCGTGAGTGAATATCTGGCTTCTTGACCTTGGAACTGACGGACTACGTGTTTGCCTACTGGATTTTGCCTCATGCCTTGCAACTCCTAAAGACTGTTTGTTTTGTATTTTCTGCTAATTCAAGCCTGCTTATCTTGTGTTTTGTGTTCCTGTTTGATAACATCCTTGAACTGTTTGCACTGACTTTCAAGTGCCTTACTACGTTTGTTTTGCATTAAAAGACTATTACTTTGCACCTCAACTACTGTTTAAGACATTCTGTGCTCTGTGGGTCACGACACTAACAAAAAGGGAGAGAAGAGAGCACAGTCATGCCTATAAATTCATAGGCATGACTGATGGGAATGAGAGACAGGGTCTTCTCAGTGGTAGCCTCTCAGCTCTGGAACTTCTTCCCCAGTGAAATTAGTGCCCTCCCTCTTGATGTTCAAAAAAATGTAAAGACATGGCTATGGGACAAAGCCTTTGGTCAGTAAAGTAATGCAGTACAAGAAATGGGTAGGACATAAGTACAATTGACAATAGGAACAGCGTCGGATTGCAGTTCTGGATTTTGTGAGTTTAGTGCTGTATTAAGATGTTTTTAATTCTATATTTTAATTTTAAATGTCTGTTTATGTTTTATGTTGAATATGATTTAAAGCTTTAATTTATAGTTACATGTTATCATTTTAGTTATTATTCTTTGGTTTCTATATATGTTGGCATTGAATTCTGCCATTACTTGTTCACTACTTTGAGTCCCTCCAGGGTAAGAAAAGTGGTATATACATGCAGTAAATAAATAAATAACATTCTCTAATTTAATTTCCATAGCGTCCCCCTCATGGTGCAACATACCATGACATAGGAGCCATCTACACTGTGAGGGCCAAATGCCCACTAATGTGCATTAAAGAAAGCTCTTAATATGCATCAGTGCTCTGTGGTTTGTATAGTCACTATCCAAACCTCAAACTGGTTCCAGGATTTTACATGTAATCATCTACATAGTGAAACCACTTTCTTCAATACTGGTTTGAAATTGCTTTAAATTGTCAGTGTAAATTGGGCCTTATGTTACTGAACTTTTTTCTACAAAGACTAGCAAGTTATCTGTTCAGTTATATCACTATGCAATGTGGGATGGAGGCTGGTTCACATTGGACATGCACTACCGACTGAATTCGAAAAAGCTACTTGTAAATAAACACCCCCTAGACACATGGCAAAAATAATTTTATTTCTCCAAGAATATTTTTTGTGGTAGGCAGCAGAAGTAGTTATTTGAGAGTTTGTACCACTAACTGCTGAAAAAATTATTCTTCCCTGCCTCCCCCCCAACCAAGACCAAACTAAGTCAACAAACAAAAGCTAAAAGGAATCTATACATTTATTAGCAGAATTATAAAACACAATTTATAATAAAACTGGGATATGGTTTATGTGAATGAAGTCATACATGCATGTATGCACAAACAAACACACCTTAGAATACTGCTTTTAATTATCAGACTCTATAGAATTGCAAAGTACATGGCACTATATCTCTGCAACCACAGATGATCCATGAATGACACTCTTACTACTTGAAAGGATGTGTCAGAGTTTCAAATGATGCCTCTCCAAGTACAAAAGACCAAAGTCTCAGTAATTCAATTCACAAGAATATAACAGAAAACACCTTATGTTGTTGGGCTGCCATCCTGTGAATGACTGAGGCTAGGGTCTGTTTGTGTGTTAGGACAGACATTTATCAGTAATCATTTGAAAGTCTATGCCCCACTCTTTCAAGGGTTAAGAATTTTATACATGGGCAGTGTTTGGTTGCAGAGATATAGTGATTTCAAATTGGGTCCGTCAGTTTGAAACACCTTGTACTTCCTTTACATAGGCTTGACAATGTAATACATATTGTATAGCAAGGCCATTCTACCCTTCTGTGGAAAAATTCCAAGTGTCTGTCATCTTATGGTTGTTACATTTACAAATGAGATAAAATCTCCATGTCTCCTGTGGTAGATATTAGTTGTCATGCTGTGATGAATAGTTTTTGGCTGTTGTCACCCCATGTGGTGAGTAATGGATTCCTAAAATCTTTCTGAGACTAACATTGGCAAGGAGTAAAAATGTGATTTCCACAGACAAGAAAAATCTATGTGTTTGTCCTTGTTAGATGCATCATATATTTACAACTGCAAAATAATAGCATGTTCCACATATGTCCTCTACAAATAAAATAATAAAAACACATACATCTTCCTTTAAATTGCTGTTTTCACTTCATTTGTGTTGACTGTAATTTTTATTTCAATTACTTATACCCCGCCATTCTCACCCCCGAGGGGGGACTCAGGGCGGTAAGAGGATTTTATGAGGTTATTTCTTCCTCCCTAGCTGCCTCTGTGAAATGTTATATAAAACCCACAAATTGGAATCAATTGTCATATTTAAGCAAATTAGAGTTCATATTGGGTTTTTTCGTTTTGTTTTTAAAAAGTGGGAATGTAACGGACACCCCACTCTCAAAAATCATGTAATTTTAGGGTATTTTCTCAATAAATTTTGTGGGGAAATCATTTTCGTTTGCTCCACTTAATCTCACAACTCATTATAGAGCAAAAAATTTCCAGTGAGGCATGCAAGTAAAGGAAAAAGAAAAATTGAAAATTATATGAAGAGGTGGAGACACCACAATCATACACTTCTGAGAAAGAAAACATCTGATGTGAAGCAACATCTGAAGGTAAGTATTACCATCTTGCTAGGTTTTCTTTTGCATATTCCAAATAATTTTGCAGATGTTTTGAATGTAATGTTTGGAATGCATCTTTCCTTCCAATTTTCCTTTCCTTTTCTTCTTCCTTTATCTTTCAAAAAACACTCTGAAAAATTAAAAATGATGCCAGAAGAAGGGAAAAGATGTGAGCACATGGAGATCAGTAGTGTATGAGGACTCTTTCTTACTAGGGTTTATTTGCTAATTTCCTTCTTGAATGAAGCATTGAGTTATTGGAAAATTTCAAAAAAACTGCACAGTTTCAAGATCTCTGATGTGAGGAGGAATTATAACAGAGATCCTCCACAAGAAAATTGAGTTTTCTGCAGCCCAATTGACAGAAGAATAGATCCCTGCCCCTCACATTGGCTGCTAGCCAGTAAATTAGGGTTGGAGAGGGGATCAAGTCAGGAGACACCATTTTGCTACCTAACTAAAGTAGCTAAATAGCTGATCTAGAATCTCAGCCCAATATTTCTGTGCAAGTAAGTCATGAACTATGAAGATTCTCACAAGTCCAGAATTGCGAAATGAATTTTCTACTATTTCTAGAATATATTTCCAAATTTCTCCTCATTCCTATCTTTTTAGGATGTAATCATTGAAAAGCAGGTCAAAATTGACATAGGAATTGTTAATTCTGTTGTCACAAGAACACAGTAGCTTCAAATTGTGTGAAAGGATACTTAAATGTTTTTTATATATCTTGTCCCCAAAAAGATGTGTTTCAAAACTCTGTGAAATACAGCTGAACAGAGCACTGTCAGCATGCATCAAAAGCTAACAGATCAGAGATATGATGCACTGTGTGTAGCAAAAAGTTCATATAGATAGGCCAAGGGCAAGAAGAGTTTACTAAAAGCAAGCGCTCATTGACTCATGCTGGCAAATCTTATGCTGAGTGTTGTGTATTGCTTGCAATCTTCTTAAAAGCCACTATGGTCTTTTGAAGATACTGCATGGTGTCTATGTTCACTTCAACATTTATCACAAAGTAATATGCACTAAAGTTAACCAGTGGCACATCGTTTGTAAAAGTATTTCAAGATTTCAAAATGCGGGTGAGAACAATGAAGACAATTTTGTGCCTGTGTCTCAGTACCTATATAAAGACAACAAGGGGAGAAGCAAAAGCATAAATGGCACACTCCTCTTTTCTACAACATCACAGATATTCCAGCCACATTATCAGCTTCATGGCAGGGCAGGGCAGGGCAAACAAGGCAAGGCAATACTAGAAACCCACATAATATAGTTGTAAGAAACATTGTTCACATAAAATGCACAAAGATACAAGAATCATAGACCTTGCTATTAACATAGTCTGCTTGAACTCCTTGATTTGAGTATATAAATCTTTACATCTCTTGTCAATTTCTTGTAAGAAATTCTGATTCTCTTCATTCTTATTGATGTCCTTTCTTTATGACTGACAATATCCCTTTGTTGGAACATTAGGATTGGGATTGAACTTTTTCCACAGACGTTTAAAGAATATACTGTACCTTATAAAATAACTTCATAGGATTTACCCATTTTTCGAGTCTGCCCAGATAATGGGAGAGTACAAAAAAAAAAAACCTGACCGATATTTGTAATCAAACAATCTAAAGGTAAAGTCCCAAATGCTTTGGAAAGTAAGAAAGCTTTTGACTGAGATTTTAAAATTACAAGGAAAGGAGCTGTCCAGAAATGTTCATGGAGTCCATCTGGAGTAAAAAAGGATGAAGATGAGCCAAAGAAGAGAGACGGCTTGGTTGGACAATTAGTCTAGAATTCCCATGATGTAAACCTTGAGAGAATAGGGCTGAAGCATAGGGTATATACATTCTGATTTCAGGCTCTGAGAATACTATAAGAGACAACTTTCCCTCTAGCATGAGTGTGTATATGATGTGGCTTACCTGATATTGTTGAATTGCAAATCCCTCATCAGTGGCTATTTATGGTCATTTTGGCAATTAAACACCAATAGTATTTGCAGGGCTACAACTTTCCCACTCCTGCTCTAGCAGCACCCTGTTTGTGCAATTCCCTGCCAAAAGATGTTAAACTGGCTATGTTCTTGTGGAGCTTCTGGCAAGCAGTCAAATCTGTAATCTTTGAGTTTTTTAATGGCTTTCCAATTGCCTTTAATCTTTTGAAAAGCATTTTAATACATTTTACTGTATATCATAGAGGCCCTTGTGGGCATAAAAGTGATGAATAAATATTTTTATTTTTTAATCAAGAAATAAAATGCAGATGGAAAAATAAATGGTACGTTCCTATTGTTTTCCCCTGAATGTGACCTTCTTGAACCTTGCATTCAGCACATCAACTTGTTCTGAAAAAACTGTGTTCTGTCAGGCACCATGAAAACTCTGTTATAACCAGTAAAGCTCTCTATTAGCAACTACACATTAGTGCCTTACACCCCAGCACAAATGTGTGAGTGTGCATTTACATTGTAGAATTAATGCAGTTTGTTACCACTTTATCTGCCATAGCTCAATGCTATGGGATTGTGGGAGGCATAGTTTCACAAGGCCTTTAGCCTTCTCTGCCAAAGAGTGTCAGTGCCTCACCAAACTACAACTTCCATAATTCCATAGCATTAAAGCCATGATGAACTGCATTAGTTCTACAGTAGAGATGCACCATGAGCTACCTAAAGTCAGCGTGTATTCATAAATATTCTAGCCACCGAAAACAAAGCCTCCTGAATCTTTATAAGCAGTGTCTAAAACATATTATAGATGTGAATGGTCTCGATTAAAAACTAATATCACTCATGGTCTTAGGACAGGATGAGTTCTTTGTTGTTAGCAGGGGAACAGACATTTTTTTTAAAAAAAAAAAGATTAGCCATTTTAGGAAACAAGATGGTCAAGTAATGGGGCAGAGCAGTTGGCTACAAAATAGCAGAGACCCAATAGAAAGGAAAATGGGAAAGAAGAGGGAGCTTTTAAAGGGACTGAGCATTAAAAATAAAAAAATCCCACAAGAAAGAGAAAGGATGCAACTAGTGTATTTTGGTAGAAAAAAATCATAGAGGTATGGAAGCTCAGTATATACAAGTAAAGAGGTGAAAAGAAATAATGAGATGAAGGAAGCTTATATATATTTGGAGATATAAAATACCCAGCCACGTCTACATGCATGTATAACTTGTTGTTTTGTGCTTTTCAAGTTGTTCGCAACATATCATGACTCTACTGCAGAGTTTTCTTGAAAATATTGGTTCAGAACAGGTTTGCCTTTGTCGTCCACTGAGGCTGAGAGAGAGTGACTTCCCCAAGGCTAGTCAGCAAATAGATATTGTTGAGTGGGGATTTGAACACTGCTCGCCAAAGCTGTAGTCCAATGCTCAGATACTACAACACATTGGCATACCCATTAAAGACATCTAACCCTATTGACTCAGTGGTGTTGCTTTAAAGCATAAGTGTGTAACATCTCACTGTCCAGAAAGCATAGGGTATATACATTCCTCTTCCCTCCTCCCCATTTGAGACATCTATAACCCACAAAAGTCCTTTTAGGCAATCAAGGCAAAATGTGGCATGTGTGACTATTGAGAGGCAGTGGGAATCAGAACTTTTCTTTTGAGAATTTTGTGGACCATGGTGGGAATCATGCAACCCTCCAAATTATTGACTGTGCTGACTAGAACTGCTAAAAGTTACAGTCCAACAGCATTCAAAGTCTTCATGTTCCACCATTATTCTAGGCAGTGCAAACTTCTGGCAGTAAGGAAATATTAAAGAACTGAAGTTCTGGAAGAGTAGATATGAGGACACATATCTTTCCCTGCTGAATAACCCACAACATTTACCCAGTTTGCTCAATGTGTCCTCAGGGTCAGAGTTCTAATTGAATCATTGACAAAAAATATTGTGTAAAACACCATGAAGAAAGAATATAACAGGAAGGAAAGCAAATCCCAGCTTCTCTTGTCTTTCCCTCTTTTTTCCCTGCTGGCAAGAACCAACTTGGAAATTTAGATATCTCACACTCTGTGCCTTTAAATCTGCTGTTCATGCTCCACTGGATTGCTCTGTAAATTGACTTATCTTCGGATCCAAATCCAAAGTTGGGTGATTTCCAATATATATGGCAAGATATACTTTTCTGTACAAGCCAAGAAAATTTTTCCCTGTTATACTGTCAGCATATTAACAGCAATCTCTTTTGTTTTTCTGAGGATTAATTGTTATTGGTTTTTAAAATCCTGGTTGGCACAACTATTTGCTGATATTTTGCAGCGTTGGCAAAAGTAACAGAAAAGTATGACTTTCAAGAGCTGGTTACTATCTTTTTTAAAAAATGAACTATTATTCTTCACATAGGTTTTTCAGACATTATACACACACACACACACACACACATGTATGTGTGTGTATATATATCCCAATATTCACCTTTTAAACAACATAAATTAAATTTCTTGTTATATCCTGTGTGGTTTAATATATTTTTTTATTGATTCAACATTACAAAATCTTGCTTACACTTAGTTTCCATTGGTGTGCATGCACACTTCATTTTCATGTAACATTTCTTTTGTCTGCACCTTCTCTTTTTGTACATCTTTTTCTTCAATTATATTTTTATTGTTAACCCCTCCTCATCCCTACCCCATCACCTTCCCCCTGACCACATATTTGCCCTATATCTTTAACCATGCACACAGTTTCCTTGATTTCTGTACAATATTTGCATTGGCTCCACCTCTTTCTGCCCATTCTATATATTTCTTACATTTATTTTTAATTTCTTCTGTTTTATCCTCCTGTGTATCTTCCCAAATTACATATGCTATGATTTTGGATGGGACATTATCATAAAGATGGTAATTACAATTTTCTATAATCCCCTTTTCCCTTCATTTCTCCATCTCCAGGCTACTACAACATGCCCTGCTAGCTAGAATCATTATTTTGAACAGTTTGTGTTCCTTTGTATTAATCTAATACTCCCATTAAGATAAGTTCTACATCCATTTTAAAGGTTATTTCAAATATTTTTCTAAAATTTCTTTCCAGTTTTTTTTTTTACTTTTGAACAGTTCACCACATATGGGTATAGCAACCTTTACTTATACTACAATGTCACTACATTGGACTTATCTCTTCTATCATATTGGAGAACGGGAGAAGTTCCAGCAGATTGGAGGAGGGCCAATTTGATCCCAGTCTTCAAGAAGGGAAAAAAGGATGACCTAAACAATTACTGTCCGGTCAGCCTCACGTCGATACCAGGCAAGATTCTGGAAAATATTGTTAAGGAAGTGGTCTGCAAACACTTAGAAACAACTGCGGTCATCACTAATAGTCAACATGGATTTATCAAAAACAAGTCATGTCAGACTAATCTGATCTCTTTTTTCGATAGTTACAAGCTGGGTAGATGGGGGGAATGCCATGGATGTAGCGTACTGGGATTTCAGTAAGGCCTTTGACAAGGTCCCCCATGACCTTCTGGCAAACAAACTAGTCCAATGTGGGCTAGGCAAAACTACGGTGAGGTGGATCTGTAATTGGTTAAATGGACGAACCCAGAGGGTGCTCACCAATGCTTCCTCTTCATCCTGGAAAGAAGTGATGAGTGGAGTGCCACAGGGTTCCATCCTGTTCAACATCTTTATTAATGACTTAGATGAAGGGCTAGAAGGCATGATCATCAAGTTTGCAGATGACACCAAATTGGGAGGGATAGCCAATACTCCAGAGGACAAGAGCAGAATTCAAAACGATCTTGACAGATTAGAGAGATGGGCCAAAACTAACAAAAATGCAGTTCAACGGGGACAAATGCAAGATACTCCACTTAGGCAGAAAAAACAAAATGCAAAGATACAGAAAGGGAGACGCCGGGCTCGAGAGAAGTACATGTCAAAAAGATCTTGGAGTCCTTGTGGACAACAAGTAAAACATGATCCAACAATGTGATGTGGCGGCAAAAAAAAAGCCAATGGGATTTTGGCCTGCATCAATAGGTGCATAGTGTCTAGATCTAGGGAAGTAATGCTACCCCTCTATTCCGCTTTGGTTAGACCACACATGGAATATTGTGTCCAATTCTGGGCACCACAATTCAAGAGAGATATTGACAAGCTGGAATGTGTCCAGAGAAGGGCAACAAAAATGATAAAAGGTATGAAGAACAAGTCCTATGAGGAGCGGCTTAAGGAGCTGCATATGTTTAGCCTGAAGAAGAGAAGGCTGAAGGGAGATATGATAGCCATGTATAAATATGTGAGAAGAAGCCACAGGGAGGAGTGAGCAAGCTTGTTTTCTGCTTCCTTGGAGACTAGGACGAGGAACAATGGTGTAATATAATTAGCGACTGACCATAGGTTAAATATATCAATGACGGATGTTATTGGTAGAATTAACTGCCACCACCTCAGTTTTATTGGTCTGAGGAACCAAAAGTGTGAATGTGTTGTAGGTAAGGTGTGTTTGCCCTTAGTTCTTCTGTAACTGCTTTACTGGATGACTGGACTCTAAAAGTGTTTGACAGACTGAGGCTGACAATAGTTAAAAGTGAACTAGAAAAGGTTTATTGAACTTTAAAACAAATATCTACTCATAGAATGAGTGGTACAGAAACTTGATTCAGTTGTAGAGACTTAGTTGGGTTAAACAGCTAGTTCTACTAACAATAAAGCTTTTATTAACTTCGAGTTTCCTTAAACACACTGTTCTATTCTTAGAAACAGTATCACTTCGAGAACAGACTCCTATCTGTCTCACACACAGGGCAATAAGCTACCTTAAACTTCTCCTAAGTCTAAGTAGACAAGTCTTTCTGTTACTGATCTTCTCAATAC
The DNA here is from genome assembly GCF_037176765.1 of Anolis sagrei. Classification (NCBI taxonomy): domain Eukaryota; kingdom Metazoa; phylum Chordata; class Lepidosauria; order Squamata; family Anolidae; genus Anolis; species Anolis sagrei. The sequence goes on along the minus strand of NC_090023.1, from coordinate 56,389,873 downwards.
AGTAACCCTAGCCCTTATCTGCGACTTATTCCCTATCCTTAAGGCTCACTTTAAAGCTTTCTTTCCTGTCAGAACTCTATCTAGCTTCCTCTCCTAAAAATCCCTTCCTTCTGTGTCTGATGTCAAGACACTTCTCTCTCTTGTCAAAAGCTGACAGCCTCTTTCCCTCTCTCAACCGACTCCTCCCCTAATTGCTCCAACCAATCAGGAGTCGGCTTGACTCCTCTTCCTGCTTCTGCCTGTCTTCCAAGATGATAGCCGCTGACTTTCAGGCTTCGGCCTGGATGCCTTAAAGGTAGATTTCACTACAAATGGCTTCAAACTACAAGAGAGGAGATTCCATCTGAACATGAGGAATAACTTCCTGACTGTGAGAGTCGTTCATCAGTGGAACTCTCTGCCCCTGAGTGTGGTGGAGGCTCCTTCTTTGGAAGCTTTTAAACAGAGGCTGGATGGCCATCTGTCAGGGGTGATTTGAATGCAATATTCCTGCTTCTTGGCAGGGGGTTGGACTGGCTGGCCCATGAGGTCTCTTCCAACTCTTCGATTCTATGATTCTATATATGAGAGTTGAACTGATGTCCTATATCATTTTAATAAAAACTTTGTTTTTAATTCTTTATAGTTTTCCATTTAATTTTTAAAATCCCCTTCATTAAGCTCTTTATTACTTCACTTGTCAGTGGTCCTTCTTTCTGCCATTGTCTTATTCATATATTCACCATCCTTGACCAACAGTTTGTATATTAGTCCTGCCAATCCTTTCTCTATTTTCTGTGTTTTTTTAAAAAATAACTCATCCATTGTATCTTCTTCCTCTATTTTCCTTCCATATCTTCCTTTTATAAGTTTATTATTTAGTCCTAATACTTCTAGGCAAATGCTATTTCCAATCTTTTCAATCATTCTATCCAAGAGTATTAATTCACACCATACATGTCTTTAATTGTGTAAAAACCTTTATTCCTTATTTCTTTCCACTACTTTTGATCAGTCTCTTTCTTGTAGAGATACTTGAGAGATGTCCATTTGGATTTTGGCTTCCATTTTTTCCTTATCTTTAATGGTACCTTTCTGGGACTGTAAGTTTTTACAAATTTCTTCCATTAAATTATGTGTAAATACCTCGTGGTTCCCTTGGTCTTAAAGAGTGGTTGACAATGAATTATGCCTGAAGTTCCTCTTGAGGTCAACTTTCTAACATCTCTTATATAAAGTTAATAGATTTAGGATAAGTCTGTCAACATTTCCCATTTGTGTTTCATCACTAACTGGTTGCCAGAGTCTGTCTACATTAAAAGTTTAGGTAAACTTGTAAGCTGATGCTTTGAGAGACAAGTGTAAAAGTGAAGAGATCAAAGAGGGAATTTTTTGCAATTGTCTTTAGAAAACCATAAATGCCACTAAAAGATTAGCAGTGCTGTTATCTCTGCATATAATAAACACTGCAAAAACACTGCAAATTCGAATGTATAATTGCAACCATAATTCAACTGCTCCAAAAATGTCTCATTATACTGACACATACAATCTAAACATTTTTTTTTTTAGTTTTGGGAAGGAAATATATGGTGCTATGTATTAGGATGCTAATTCCAAGCATTAAAGTTGCTGCTGTATTTCAGTGGTAAAATCCCAACAAAAATGTTATATTCAATACTAGTAGCCCAAATTGCTCAAGCTCCACAGAATAGCAGCAATTGAAGTTAGTAAGAACATTTTTCACTAAGTTTCATCTTAAATGAAAGAATTAAGAAATTTAAGCAATTTTCTTCCTGTGCAAGAAAATCTTAGAGAACTACAGTTTTTGAAGCCTATTTGTAATTCAGGACTAGTTATTCACACAAAAAAAACCAACAACAATATTTTCTATGAAGAAAGTAGAAATGTCCTTGACATAATCTTGAAACTCCGGCTTTTCAATCTGGTAAACTTCAATGATAAACATACAAACTTAAGGTTCTAATAAATATGCTACATAAATCTATGGGGTCTGGGACTTAGTTCCATTTTAATTCATTTGGAATGATAACAATTGTGGATTAGAATGTTTTTCTTTGGCTCCAGTCCTAAACACATTCACTCTAAATGCTATTGTTCAAGAACTTATTAATGGATAAGTATGTTTAGTAGTAGGGATTATATTTTTGAACTACAGTTTTCCCTTGAGATGTCTGTGGTTGGTACTGTTCAAATGCCATTTTCTGTTGTTATTTTCCTTCTCCATTTACAGCTCTCTCTCTCTTTTTAGAATAAGAAGAAATATTGAGGATACCAGATATTTATTTTATTTATTTATTTGCTTTATTTCTATACCGCATTTTTCAGCCCAAACAGGCAACTCAATATTGAACAGTTCTTCATCATTAGATTCAAAATCATAGGAAAAGTAAAGACCAAATAATTATTTTTGAGACATAACAATATTTATGAAAGTATCATCACAGTCAACAGTTATCCTCCATAACCAGAAATATAGTTCAGGAGAGTCTTTGAAATGTTGTTCAGGAAATTCTGCCAGTACATTCTTTTGTCAAACAGCGATTTCATTAGTTTATGGATCCCCTTAAATGTTGTACTATTTGCAAACTCAACTACAACAGTGCATCTTTTGTTCCCAATTTAGTTTGGTTTCAATAATTTCTCTAGCCAGTCAATACAAATAATTTCTTTGACAGAGCTTATAGACTTTTCATAAGCACTGCATTGTCAAGCGTTATCTGTTTGCCTTTCATAAGATTACTTAGGTTAGCATATTTGCTTGAGAAAAATAAACTGAAGGAGACAGTGTTATAAAAAACACTGAGCTCATAAAATGTCGTGGGGAAGAATATAAAAGAGCACTCCTCAGTCTGCCTCTTGAATACATCATTCTGTGTATATGTATATGGAAAGATTGCTGTTTGTATTTTTGTGGAAAATATTTTTATTTGATTTTTGACATAATACTTCATAGATAGGATATATAGGAAAAAAATGACATGTTAACCTTTCCGGAGGGAGAGGTCCAAATATGGAAACCCACCACAAAGAAGACCATGCAAGGCCTTTGTCCTATGCTATTTTACAGGTCAATACCAGTATAGCTGTCTGAAAACTGAAATGACATGTTTTATTTATCTTGTCCACATCAATAACCAAGTTGCTACTTTTTAAAACCTATTGTGGCTTTCCACACAAATGTCTTCATTCAGTAAAATACAACAATCCAAAGGTATCGCATTGGCAGCATTTGCTGTTTAAATATATACCAAGTGATAGGACTGCTTTTGTGAAAAATAAAAAAAAAATTGTTTGAATCAATTTTAGAAGCATGCTTTGTTCAACCAGAACTCCCACCGTTGTGCAGGAAGGAGCTACTAACTTTTTTGACCACTTGTCGGCAAGGGGTCACAATATTTGATTGTAGTGGTCTCCCTTGCCTTTAAAATCTAAGGAACTCAGAACAGTACTTCTCTCTTAGAGTATCCAACACCTCTTACACTAAGGTTAGGGTTAACTTAAAGCTCCTGCCACAGTGACCCAGGACCAATTATCTTGCCTCTTTATGCAGGATATGAGCACCTGACATGAAGATGACCTTACTAAAAAGGCAGTAGCCTCAATCTGCCACTCAGAACTACTTGAGACTCCCTCCTGCGCCACCATTCCCTAGAAACAGCGGGTGCATTTGATCAAGTTTCCCATTAGAGTCTAATCTTTAGGCTAGATCAGGTAAATGTCAGAATGTTATTCTTGTGCTTATGAATTATTCAAACAATATTTTAACTTAATGCTATTATTGGCATCACAGTGACCTAAAAGCAGTTTAATTTTTATAGTGCTATGAATGAATTTCCAATGTGTGAAAATGAGGAAACATTCTGTTTTTTAATCAATATTTTGCATCTTACAGCTTGAGTATTTAATAGCTTTATCAACCAAGCCCTATATTTCAGTCTATGCACACAAGGGTTATCAATGCAAATTTGCTTATAAATCCCAACTTTTTTTTTTAAAAAATGACAAATCTGGATTTCTAAAATTGTTTAACAAAGTATTTTGTAATCTGACCATATAATTGAAAATATATGGACAAAAAAATTACTCCATTTTGACTAGCTTCAGAATTTTGTTTTGTTTTCATTTGTTGATAACACATTATGTATATAATATTTTCACCTGTTTTGGCAAATCATTGTATGATATTGTTAAATATTTCAGTTATTTATTTGCATTCCACTTTACTCCCAAAAAGTATTTATAATATACATAAAGACAATACATCTAAAACAACCCAAAGTACAAAAATTAAAAGTCAGTAATAACTTAATAATAATAATGATAATAATAATAATAATAATAATAATAATAATAATAATCACAACTTTATTCAGTTCTTGTGGGTTTTTTCGGGCTATATGGCCATGTTCTAGAGGCATTTCTCCTGACGTTTCGCCTGCATCTATGGCAAGCATCCTCAGAGGTGGACAATGCAGCTGTGGACAAGTCTACATAGGGACCACCAAACACAGCGCCCAAACAAGAATCCAGGAACATGAAAGGCACTGCAGACTACTCCAACCAGAGAAATCAGCCATAGCAGAGCACCTGATGAACCAACCTGGACACAGCATTTTATTTGAGAACACAAAAATGCTGGACCACTCTCACAACCACCATGTCAGACTACACAGAGAAGCCATTGAAATCCACAAACATGTGGACAATTTCAACAGAAAGGAAGAAACCATGAAAATGAACAAAATCTGACTACCAGTATTAAAAAATTCTAAAATTGCAACAGCAAAAACAGCAGAGAGAAAAACAGGGAGGGACATCTAATCACCTTTCAAGAAGAGTTTGCTCCAGGCACAGTCAGCCCATTGTATGCTAATCAAGGTGGTCAGTTGAAAGATTCACACCTAGCCCAACTTACAAAAACCCTTTGTCTCACCCTGGTCATTCCACAGATATATAAACCCCTTTTTCCCAGTTCCAGCAGACCTCACCTCTGAGGATGCTTGCCACAGATGCAGGCGAAACGTCAGGAGAAATGCCTCTAGAACATGGCCATATAGCCCGAAAAAACCCACAAGAACTGAGTGATTCCAGCCATGAAAGCCTTCGACAATAACTTTATTCTTATATCCTGCCTCCATCTCCCCGAAGGGACTCAGGGCAGCTTACATGGGAACCAAGCCCAATATAAATAAAGGTTACAAAGTAACACAATTAAAAACATATAACAATCAACTATGTTAAATCAATAAAACCAATAAAATATAAGACATCCTAAAACATAAGCCAAGCAACAAACAACCAATTGGTAAGAAAAGTGGTCTTGGCAAATTTGAGACTAAAAGGGCAAGACAAGGGCTAGTGTAAATGCAAACTGTAGAGCCAGGCTGGGAATAAAGCGCTGGAGATCCTACCAAAAGATGAGGGCTAGGCAGACTTGATCAGTAACTGAGCCATTATTTGAAGGCACATTGGAACATCCAGTTAACACAATAGACTTAAAAACATTGATTCAAAACATTTAAAAGCATATGAAGAGCTCTTTCACAGTAAAATGCAGCACACCAATTTTACTATTCCAGCCAGTTAAGAGCTAAAGACTAGGATTGGATAGGTTTGCTTGGATGTGGCATAATTCGGGGGGAAATTGGATGTTTTTGCCTTCCGAAGGGACTTCTGCCACATTTCCGCGAGGCTGTAGTCCCTTATAGTTTTGACTCTCCTTGCATGATTGATTTCAGGGATGTGGAAGTGAGTCGGAACTATGATGAAGCATTTAATGCAACTAAGCCTGCTGGGAGGTGAAGCCTAAGTGCTTGCCTCCCAGCCAATCAGGGGTTACGTTTTGTGGAGGGATTTGTAGCATCTGGCAGCCATTGCTGTATATAAGCCCAAGCACATGGCTGGAAGGCTCATTGGTAGCCAGGGAAGGGAGAGGGGAGGTTAGGCCATTGTTGCTGCTGCTGCTTGTTGCTGTTGGGTGTGTGGTTAGGGTTATTAATCAAAAAAGGTATTTGTGTGCTTGCAAAAAGAGTGCACTGAAGGAACCAACCAAACCAACCAAGACAACCAAGAAGGCTCTATTACAGTGTTTCTTAACCTTCCTAATGCTGTGACCCTTAAATACAGTTCCTCATGTTGTGGTGACCCCCAAATATAAAATTATTTTTGTTTCTATTTCATAACTGTAATTTTGCTACTGTTATGAATCATAATGTAAATATCTGATATGGAGGATGTATTTGCATTCATTGGACCAAGTTTGGCACAAATACCCGATATACCCAGATTTCAATGCTGGTGGGGTGGGGGGGGGGTGATTTTGTCATTTGGGAGTTGTGGTTGCTGGGATTTATAGTACACCTACAATCAAAAAGCCTTCTGTTCTCCACCAACAGTGGAATTGAGCCAAACTTGGCACATAAAACTCCCATGACTAACAGAAAATACTGGGTTTGGTTGGCATTGACCTTGAGTTGTAGTTCACCTACATCCAGAGAGCACAGCGGACTCAAATGACTATGGATCTGGACCAAACTTGGCACAAATACTTAATATGCCCAGATGTGAATACTGATGGGAGTCTGGGGAAAATAGACCTTGATATTTGAGAGTTGTAGTGGCTGGGATTTATAGTTCACCTACAATCAAAGAGAATTCTGAACCTCACCAACACTAGAATTAGGCCAAACTTCCCACACAGAACCCCCATGACCACAGAAAATACTGTGTTTTCTGATGATCTTTGGTGACCCCTCTGACACTCCCCGTGACCCCTCCAGGGGTCCCAACCCCCAGGATATACTCTATTATATCCTCACCAGCCATAGTATAACAGTGATGGAACAAAGAAAACTTCCCTTAAAGTTTTAAAATCTTGAATGGGCCTTTATTGGGAGAAAACCTTTAATATAGCCTGGATCAAAGCTTTATAAGTAATAAGCAGTACTTTAAATTCTGCCTGTAAATAAACTGTGGAAAATACTTCCCATGATGAATAGAGTCAGCATTATTTTTGTTGTTTATTCATTCAGTAGCTTCCGACTCTTCGTGAACTCACGGAGCAGGCCACGCCACAGTTCCCTGTCGGCCGTCAACACCCCCAGCTTCTTCAAAGTCAAATAAGTCACTTCAAGGATACCATCCATCCATCTTGTCCTTGGTTGGCCCCTCTTCCCTTTTCCTTCCATTTTCCCCAGCATAATTGTCTTCTCTGAGCTTTCCTTTCTTCTCATAATGTGGCCAAATTACTTCATCTTTGCCTCTACTATCCTTCCCTCCAATGAGCAGTCATCTTTGTCTTCCTTCCTGTGAGCAGCTGGGCATTATTTCCTGGATTATGGACTGCTTTGATCTTCTGGATTTGTTAAATAAGAATTAAAAATATTGAAATGCAATTTCATTTTTCCTAATTTCCACACATTTTATGAAAACATAATGAATCTTTTCCCTGAACATTTTGATCCCAATTTGAAGTCCCTAGAATGTTCATTTTCTGAACTATGTACAAATCTCAATGCTCTGTCTCAGCAGAAGCTATTATTTATTGGCTGACTTCCACCATATGCCATAAATTGGTCAAAGTTCACAAGAATCTATGAACCTTTCCATGAACTTAGTTGTGGAGGGTTTTTTTTACCTTTGATACTCTTAACACCTGTGCTGAAAGCTTATTTTTCCCCACATAACAAAGAAAACTTTGAACACACCCTGAAGAACAGCAATAACAATTTTCACAAGGTTGACTCTTTGGGCCCTAAAGGCTTACACAGAGATGGAAAAAGTTGTTTCCAATCTATTGATCTTATTACAAAAAGAGAGAAGGAGGAAGGAAAAAAACAGGATGAATTTGTGCTACACATATCAAAAAAGTGTAAAGGTGACCAAAATTAGAAACAACTTTTCTTTTGCAAGGAAAAATAGAAGACTTTTCTCCTGTCTTGTGAGAAATGTCTCAGAAATGGAATTTCAAATAAAATATCTGAGGGACATTTTCCATCTTCTTGTAAGATTCAGTGGATATAGCAGCATGCAGCTTATCACAGGTCACAAATTGTCAAGTCTTTATTCACAGCACCATTACAGTCTGTTTTTTTAGCTTGAATATTATGTCTCTCCTGTACTAAGAGACTCATAGATTATCCCAGGTCTGAAAAATTGTGGAGTGTTGGATAGTTATTTTCTTTTTCCACCTGCAGACCACACCTAGATTTTGGTAAAAATTACAAATCCACCAATTTTGTAAACCTTCAAAGTCTCCCAAAGCCAGTTTTATTTTCAACACAAGCAAAGCAAAGCCAAAAAATGATGCCATTCCTCTTGAAATTCATGGCCTCTCACCATTAGGAGAGGGAAACAGCAGGACAAGAAAAGCTGAGTGAGCTGGGAAACGCGACAGAGAGCACAGAGTTATGGGAAATCTAGTTTGGGAAGGTGAGGAGTCATATGACAGAGAATTCAAAAGGCCCTGCCTTAAACTACATTTCCCAGAATTCTGCTCAGCATCAGAAAGCCCCAATTAGGATAGGGGAGAGATTTGTCCTTCCACAGCAGTGGACAGCCAGAGTTCCAATAAATTGTTGAATCTGCAAAGAGGAGGACTGACTGATACTTCTAGTAAGTAAACTTTGTGTTGGGCTGGGAAGAAATTCCTAAATGGAAGTTCTATTGCTTAATATAAGAGACATTCAATGAGATAGCTGTTGTGACTTTTAAAAAAACAATTTGTCATTTTTTTTAAAAAAAACTCCCCAATATCAGTTGATATATGAATATTTTTGAAACTTGGGAGGAATGATCCCTTGTTATCTTGTGTAATTGTATTGAAAAGTCAATGAGATAGCTCTTGTAGTTTTTATTTTTAAAAAATGTTGTTTATAAAAACAAATCTGTGGATATGTTAAACATTCCGAACCTTGATGGGCTAACTGTGGTAAATACGTTCACCATTGTAGCAAGTTTTGTCCCAATAGCTGTAAAAATGAGGGAGAAAGGAGCCTCTGAAGTTTCCTCACTTATGCAATTACTATAATGAAAAAGTAACAAAATTTTGTTACTTCCGTTATAGCAACCAAATTTTCACTAAGGATACTTTAGAACCACTTTAGAAATTGAACTCTGGCACCCTCTATAGAGAGGCATCATGACTTCCCTGAATCTAAATACTAGGCTTGGGTAACCACGGAAAAATTTGGTTCTAAACTCGTTTTGTTTTTAGGGGGTCCTTGCGTTTCATTTTTTTTAATAATTCCGAAATTTTCCTTTAAAAAATTTCAAAATTTACGAAATTTTGTAAAATTACGAATCAATTCATTAATGTTGGATGAGATTGCGCAATATGCTAAAAAAACCTCCAAATGGGACAGGAGGAACTTCTGAAGCTTCCCTCTCCCTCTGTTGTTGACTGTTGGTGTGATAAAACAAACAACAACTATAAAACTTGCACCAGACATGCGAAAATATTTACGAAATAATTACGAATTAATTACAAAATAATTACGAAATAATTACGAATTAATTACGAATTAATTATGAAATAATTTCAAAATAATTACGAAATAAATTGAAAAAATTGTTTTGAATCTTAATTACTCCTCACACTATTCCAGCATGGCTCAATATTGGATCGTAAGCTAATTTAAATACAAATTACGAAATTAACGAACGAAACCGCCCAAGCCTACTAAATACTATACTGCTTTTGGTGCAGCCAAAAATCCCATTGGCCTTTTTAACTGCTGCATCACACTGTTGGCTCAAGTTCAATTTGTCCATGAAGACTCCAAGATCTTTCTCACATGGACTGTTGTTGAGCTAGGCATCACTCATTCTGTATCTTTGTATTTCATTTTTTTTCTGCCTAAGTGTAGTATATTACATTTGTCCCTGTTAAAATTCATTTTGTTAGTTTTGACCCAGCTCTCTCATCTGTTAATGTCATTTTGAATTCTGATCCTGTCCTCTGGAGTATTAACTATCCCTCCTAATTTAATGTCATCTGCAAACTTGATCAGATGCCCTCTAAACCTTCATCGAAGTCATTAATAAAGATGTTGAACAGTACTGGGCCCAGGACCAAACCCTGCGGTACTGCACTAGTCTCTTTTCCAGGATGAAGAAGAACCATTGTTCACTTAACCAATTCCTGATCCATCTAATAGTAGTATTGCCTAGCCCACATTTGATTAGTTTGCTTGCAAGGAGGTCATGAGGGACCTTGTTGAAGACCTTACTGAAATCAAGATATGCTACATCCACAACATTCCATGCATCTACCAAGCTTGTAACTCTATCGAAAAAAGAAATAAGATTGTGTCTGGTATGACTTGTTTTTGATGATGGTAATAATAACACATTTTGTTTATACATTGCTTCCTCTCCCCAAAGGATCCTGGGGCAGCTTACCACAGTCAATCAATACACAAAAAATATATAAAAGAAAACATATCCATGTTGACTTTTGATAATCACAGCATTCCTTTCTAAGTGATTGCAAACTGTCTCCTTAACATTCAGCTCCAAAATCTTTCCTGATATTGATGTCAGGTGGACTGGAAGGTAATTGCTTGGGTCCTATTTTTCCCTTCTTGAAGATAAGGACAACATTTGTCCTCCTCCAGTCTTCTGGGACTTCTCTTATTCTTCAAGAATTCTCAAAGCTTATTGCCAGTGGTTCTGAAATTACTTCTGCTACTTCCTTCAATATTCTTGCATGAGAGGAGATTCCATCTGAACACGAGGAAGAACTTCCTGACTGTGAGAGCTGTTCAGCAGTGGAACTCTCTGCCCCGGGGTGTGGTAGAGGCTCCTTCTTTGGAAGCTTTTAAACAGAGGCTGGATGGCCATCTGTCAGGGGTGATTTGAATGCAATATTCCTGCTTCTTGGCAGGGGGTTGGACTGGATGGCCCATGAGTCTCTTCCAACTCTTTGATTCTATGATTCTATGTAGTCCATCTGGCCATGGAGTAGCCAGGTATTCCTGAACTACTTCTTCACCTATTTTAGGTTGCATTTCCCTTATTACATCGTTCACTCCATATTGCTACAGTTGAACACCAATCTCATTCTGGGAGAAGACTGAGCCAAACAAGGTGTTGAGAAGCTCTGCCTTTTCTCAATCCCCTGCTAGCATTTCACCACCTTCTCCATGCAGAGGCCCTACTGTTTCCCTTTTCTTCCTTTTTCTATTGACATAACCAAAGAACCCCTTTTTACTGTTTTTAATGTCTCTGGCAAGGCTGAGCTCATTTTGCACATTAGCCTTATGAACCTTTCCCCTGCATATGTTGGTTATTTATTTGAATTCCTCTTTTTTATTTCCCTACTTTTTCCATTCTTGTTCGTGTCTCTTTTAAATCTTAACTCAGTTAAAAGTTCTTTGGACATCCATTCTGGCTGTTTTACACTTTTACACTTCTAATTTTTCTTCTTGCTGGCACTGTTTGCAATTGTGCCTTTAGTATCTCACTTTTAAGAAACCCCCATTCATCATTAACTCCATTCTTTTCTCTCTTTTTTTTTGTATTTTTGTCCATAAAATCCTGTTCAGTGTTTCCTTAAATTTCCTGAAGTCAGCTTTCCTAAAGTCTAGAATGTATAGTTGACCTCTCTTAGGACACATCTAGACAGCCACTTTATTGTGGAAACTTCCGCAATAAAAAGGGGGCTCTCTAGATGATGTCCTGGACAAAAGTGAATTAATCCACTACAAACCAGGAAAACCCTGGTTTGTGGTGAATTAATTTGATAGAGGTTTTATTAAACGCCTTCTTGGAAGGGACTGAATAAACCCACTTACTTCCGGTGTCTGGACTGTAGTCCAGACAGTATTCCCACAATTTTCCAGGCTAAATTAGCTTGGAAACAAAAGAACTCACCAAGCCTCCATAAGACAGCTGCCGGAGTTCTCCTGGTACGTACAAATGGTGCCCTAGGAGAAAGGGGGATCACTCCTGTCCCCCCTTTCTCCTGGAGAGTAATCTGTACATGCCAGAACTCTGGCAGCCATCACATGGAGGCTGGGTGAGTTCTTTTGTTTTTTACTCTGTTTGGGGGGGGCTTCTGTGGAGGGGGTGACAGTATACCACATTTTTTAACATGGATGCTCCTGGGATAATGCTCTGTCTGGAAAGACCCTTAGTTTCACTCTTCCTTTGTATAACAAACTCCAACAGGACATGGTCACTCCCACTTTGTACTCTTGGGAAGTTTGTTTTCAAAAAAAATCATAGTAGTTGAAATCCTGCATTATAGTACTATATCTCTTCTTTCTGTGTGTTTGGTCATCTGGTCAAGGAAGGCTTCACTGGGTTCTTCAGTTTCGCTTGGAGAATTGTAGTAGACCCCCACAACTAAATATTCTTCAGTCCTTGTTCCCTTAATTCTTATTGAGATACTCTCAAGCTGATTTCCATGATTGAAGTCTTGCCTCTCTTCACATGTGTAAACATTTTGACATATAATGCTACTCCATCCTCTCCTGTTTGGTCTATGCTTCTGATATAGGTTATACCCCTCCATTGCTACATTTCATTGATAGAATTCATCTCACCAGATTTCAGTTATGCCTATTATATCCTAACTGTTTTGTCATGCTATGAATTCCAGCTCATTTTGTTTATTTTCCATGTTCTGGGCATTAGTATAAAGATATCTAATGCCCTGTTTTGCCCCAGAAACAGCCTTCCAACAAGGGTTAAAGCAACTAAAAAGCTTTACTTCCACAAAATTATAATAATGCAACATCCCAAAAGTAAAGCAAAAGTCTTACTTCAGACACAAAACAAGAGTCTTTGGCAAAAAGTCTTTCCAAGGTGCTTCGCAGATGCTGGAGCTGCAAGGAAACCAAAGCACAGAAGCACTAAGTAGAGCTGTTGCTGCCAGCATTGACCACTTGCTTTGCTGCTTATTTATAACCTTCAGCTCCTAGCACAAGCGTTCTTAGGGTGAGGTCAGATTGCTCAGCATCCTTGCAGCAATTCTAGCTGACCTCCTTTTTTCATTCACCCTTTGGCATTCCTGAAACATTGGGATTGGCAGTATGTTTTCCTCTCCATCTTCTTCCTCCTCAACACTTGGCCCCAAATTCCCAATTCCTACATCTTCAGCCTCCTGTTCTTCCTCCTCCTCCTCCTCCTCAGAAGAGTACACAACATTTAACCCGTGGGACATTCCCCTGAGCTGTTTATTTTAGATTATTGCTCTCTGACTTCTTGGTACTTGTGTTTGTTCAAATCTCTCTTTAGCTTTTTGTCTGTTCACTTTGGGCCTTCATAAAATACTGTTCCCAAGGATAATGTCTCCCTCCCCAACACAGCCTAGTTTAAAGTCTGCTTGATTAGGATTGCCAGTCTCTGAGTACAAATATCCCTTCCTACTTCTGTGAGGTGCAACCCATCCCATGCTAGTAGCCCAGCTTCCTAAGAAAACAGACCATAGTCCAAGAAGCCAAATTGTTCTCCCTGACACCAGCTGTGGAGCCAGTTATTAACCTCTGCTATATTTTTCGCTGCTTCCAGGGGTCTCTGGAGGCAGCAATCATATAGGAATGAAAATATGTGGGTACACAGGGATATATAAGGATAATAAAATACATATAAAATAAAAAATAAAACTGCCAATATTTACAAAACCTTCATGGAAGGGAAGGGAAAAATCCAGATATTTTTATGGAAGCATGAGGAAGAAAAGAGAAAAATGAAATGATTGCCCATCTCTACCTTAAACATGTTCTGAATCTGGTTGGGTATATAGTTTCCTGGTTTGTGTACAACGGACACAATGTTTGGTAGACATTTTATCACACTCTAGAAAGGAACAAGCTATATTTGTTATTACAGGTGAATAACAAACAGCTCAATCTACTGTCAAGGCAGGCACACATAATGTACTAGCTTCTAGAGTACCATGAATGTGATGACTACAAGTGTTTTGTGGCTTTTCGACCTCCTATAATGCTTCTCTTCTAAAAAAAAAAATATCCAGGTCAATAGAAAACCCCACTGAGTCTCTCATAAAGGCATCTTTCTTTGGCTTTTCATATCCTTCCCTTTATATGTGAAATCTAGGGAAGTCAAAATACCAGAGTAAAGTGATGCTACCTTTGACATAAAAGTATGTTTTGAATAAAATGTATGTTTTTTCCCTGAGATTTTAAATATAAATATCAGAACAAATTATCTTTCCCTTTATGTCAAAGGTAAAATCACTTTAGTAGTTTGACTTCCTTGAATTTCACACGTCTTTCACATTGTTGATCAGACACTGTTCCTTGACTGTTTAATGATGCTTCTGTTTAATAAATGTTGTAGTTATCATTCTTATTCTCTACATAAAAAGTCTAAGGATTGTTCTATACTCATTCTTCAATGGCTTTGCAACCGTTTTTCCTTCCAAAAAAGTCAATTGGGAGATACATGCAGCATATTCAAGTGTTTGAAATTTTATTCACAGAAGTAATTTATTGCTTCCTTTGTAAAGGGATATAAGGAATATTCTTCTTTCTTTCTTGATTGCTTCTTTTTCTTTTTCATATTATTCCCATGTTGTACTTTCTTTGTGCAGCTATGAAATATAAATCTATTTTTACCACAGAAGAATATGCATAATGACATAAAACATATTTCAATTTATTTAGTCTTTTCTGGGATAAAGTCCAATAATGGCCTTTAAAATATCCCCAGTTGATTTTTTTTCTTTCACTGAACTTTCCAGCTATGATTTATGATAAAGATGCAGTTAAATACTGTATCTTGTTGCCTTGCTTATTTTTAAAGTACCATCCTGAAAACATACTTTTGGCAGTTATTGCTGTTTTCTTATATAAGCTCTGAAGCAAAAGAACAATATCTTTCTATTTATACCCTGGATGCTTAGGGATGGACACAGATAACTTTTATAAAAGGAAACATACATTTTCTTTCTGAATTAAAAACAAATGTTTCTGGAAAGTTTATTGTGGATACCAGAACAATAAAGTTAATTACTTATATGTGCGTGGTTAACAAATATAACTTAATAAGCAAATTAGAAAAAAAAACATTATAATTATATATTCCATTATATAATTAAATCATTGGAAGCAGCTTTGGACAAAGATACACCAATCTGTAGATTCTTTCATGGTTCATTTACTAGTGCATGGCTGATTATAAAGATAATTGTTTTTTTCCCAGTAGCTTCTCTACATTCAAGATCCCACGAATCCTTTTCATGAATTTTGGTTGGATTATATTGATGCTCATAGACCAACAAATGTCTTGGAAGACAATTTCTGGTAATAATAATAAATTCATTACAATCAACAAATCAGATAAAAAGAATTTCTGAAAGTACTAGACAGTAGCTGTGCCAGTAGCTTATGTCTTCTGATAAAGCTACCTTACGTAATGTGAACATAATGACCACCATTCACTTAGTTGAGTCACTTCTAACTTTTTGTTTGCAGGGAGGAGGGGGGGATGCTAGATCATATTATTTGAGTCAAACAATAATGATTTATTTCACATCTAATGCCAACTTCCTGCAGAGTAAAAGGAAGGATAAAACTGCCATATAATCAATAGTGTTGGCATCCTGAATTACTTAAATATGCATACATTCCCACAGATCTATCATCTCTGGTTACATGAAGGCAATTCAGTTGATGCAACACTGAAAGTTAAAAAAAAAAACCCTCAAAGGTAGATTGGTTGCAATTTATATCATAGTCTGTATTACCACCCAGCTTTTCATGTTTTCTTCTGACAGGCCTCATCATATTCTTCAATTAAAGTCTTTCCTTTACAGCTATAAAGAATACTCAAAGTTTTGTCAGCCTCAGTGAGACATGGTGGTTCAGCTAAGAATGAAAATCTATGAATAGGTCATGTTTGTATGCAAGGACAAATTAGTTATGTAGCTCTCCCCACTGTGAAAAAATAGTTACATAGTTATCTAAGTAAACAGTATTGAATTACTAGAGTGCAACTAATAGAAAGGAAGATAGTTTTGAACAATTTCTGTGATTTTGGATAAAACATAAAAAGAAGGCGCTTCTCCAGAGAAAAATGCAGGGTTTCTTCCTTTGTAACTGCCTCATTGTGCAGGTCATTAGTGTACGCAAGGGTTTAACATAACTTTCGATATGTACTTTGGAGGATCTTAATGATTCTTTTACTATTTCTTACCTGTAAGAAGAGATGCATTCCAAACCTTCCTGGGACATTAAGGGAGAATTAATACATTCACTGGGCCCTCTAAATGGTACTGCTGGATGCCCTTAAAGGGTACCTTAGAGCCTAATCAAGTATGGAAGCTGAAACTTCAAATGAATATTTTTTAACTAGAATTCCCATTGACTAGAATGTGAAAGAAAGAAAGAAAGAAAGAGGAAATAAGCTATGTAAACTTTGAGCATTTCAAACTATTATATAAATTAGCTTCCAGAGTTTCCATTTGTGTGTTTGCCTAGGCCCCAGTGAAATAAAAGGGGAATAAAATGAAGAAAATAATAGACAAGTAGTAAAGATCTGCAATTTAAACTGAAAGCCAATCAACATATGTTGCATGAAGACACATAATCAACCTTATATGTTTGGGTTTTATTTTTTTTTACTTTGATCTCCTTAAACATTTCTCCAAATAGTTAACATTCAAGGTTAAGTTAGATACAATTTATTTAGCTGCCAATAGAACCTTGTCATATCATTAATTGTCAAAACACTAATAACAAAAGGGCAGTAAGATTTCTGTGGAATAAATCTGACTCAGAAAAATGTTTAACCATACTAAGCTCAGATTACACTGGAATTCTTCATTACTAATATTGCCTATTTTCTTGAAGATTTCATCCCATAACATGGGCACTTTTTATTCACAATTTATTCACAATTTATTCGGTACCAATTACCGAATAAATTACAATCTTTCTAATATTCTGGAGAGCTATGATGAATAATTTGTCATTAGTTCGAAATATCACCTATAGATTAGTTTATGTGAGTTTCCCTACATTGGGAAACTTTGGGAATTAGCTGTCTGAGCAGAAATATATTTTGTGGATGCGAGAGGAAAGATCCAATTGACATAAAAATATCTCTGTGATTTCAGTTTCCCAAATAATATGCCTTCATTTGAGTCATGCCTTTAACAAATAGGAAGGAGAAATATATTTCAATACCAGTCCTGTTCAACATCTTTATTAATGACTTAGATGAAGGGTTAGAAGGCATGATCATCAAGTTTGCAGATGACACTAATTTGGGAGGGATAGCTAATACCCCAGAGGACAGGAGCAGAATTCAAAATGATCTGAACAGCTTAGAGAGATGGGCCAAAACTAACAAAATGAAGTTCAACCGCAATTGAAGGGAGATGGTGACAAATTGGAATGTGTCCAGAGTGGGGTGACTAAAATGATGAAGGATCTGGAGAACAAGGTCTATGAGAAACACTTAAAGAGCTGGGCATATTTAGCCTGCAGAATAGAAGGCTGAGAGGAGGCATGATGACCATGTATAAAATATATGAGGGGAAGTCATATGAAGAAATAAGCTTGTTTTCTGCTTCCCTGGAGACTAGGATGTGGAACAATGGCTTCAAACTACTGGAAAGGAGATTCCACCCGAACATGAGGAAGACTGTGAGAGCTGTTCAGCGGTAGAACTTTTTGCCCCAGAGTGTGATGAAGGCTCATTTTTAGAGGCTTTTAAACAGAGGTGGGATGGCCATCTGTCAAGGGTGTTTTGAATGCAATTTTCCTGCTTCTTGACAGGGGGTTGGACTGGATGGCCCATGAGGCCTCTTCCAACTCTATGATTCTATGAAATTAGGGGGTGGGGGAGAATCGTTTCGAAAGTGTTTCCAAAACTGGATGGGGTCTGTATAGTGACTATGAGTTAACTACTTGTGCATTACTTTTTGTTAAGTAATTAATTGCGTGAATGGAGGAAATTCAGAGGCTCATTTCTCCCTCACTGTAAGAGCTATTGGCATGAAACTTACTACAGTGATAGAATGCATTCACCACTGTTAGCCCTTCAGGTTTCAGAATGTTTCACTGATCCGTAGCTTTTGAGGAATTTTCAAAGTTTTTACAAACAACATTTTTTTGTTAAAAAAAAAAACCTACAAGAGCTATCTCCCTGAATTTTCTATACAATGACACAAGATAACGGGATCACCCCCCCCCCCCCCAAAGTTTTAGGAATATCCATGCATCTACTGATTTTTGGGATTTTTTAAAAGTATCAACAAAAGCATTTTAAAAAGCCACAACAGCTTGCTCACTGAATGTTTTTCATACTAAACAATAGAACTTCAATTTTAGAGATTTCTTCCCAATCCAGTACTGATTTACTTATTTGTATTGAAATATCAGTCAGTCCTCCTCTTAGCAGATTCAACAATTTCTTGGAACTGTGGCTTCTGCTAAGAGGGAAAAATCTCTCCCCTATACTTTCTGGTACTGAGCAGAATTCTGGGAAATGTAGTTGGGGGGGGGGGGGCTTTTGAATTCTCTGCCATAGGGCCCCTCACCTTCCCAAACTACATTTTCCACATGCTCTCTGTATCTTTTCCAGCTCACTCAGCTTTTCTTGCCCTGCCGCTTTCCTCTCCTCATGGTGAGAGTTCATTAATTTAAAGAGGAATGACAGCCTTTTTGGCTTTGCCTTGCTTGCGTGGAAGATAAACAGACTTTGGCATTACAGAATGCAAAGAAAAGAATATTGGGCAAGTTTTAATGCTTAAGTTTTTCTGTGGGTGTCCCCCTTGTGTTTCTTATATATCTGTTCATATATACAAAACATACTAATTAGATATGACTTACTATAAAAAACAAGATTTTATAACCTCTAGTGAAGATACAAACAAGGCTCTGTTGTGCTAAATTGTGTAGAGGATGGGGAAGATTTTGAGGTGAAACTTCATGGGGCAATAATATTACCCTGCCCCCCCCCCCCCCAGATAAGAGTTTTGCCTCTCAATGATATTTTCCAACAACCCCCATATGTTTAGCATTGTTGATGATGTATGTTTTCCAGTCATTTTTAGTTTATTGTGCCCCTAAGTCAGTAGTTTCCACATGGCTTTGACCCCTGGTTTCCCACAATACTTGTGCAACACTTGAACCACATGCCCTACTTAATTTCTAGCTCTACAGTTACTTAAAACTTCAATGAAACATTTAGAAATGCAGTTTACACAAAGAAAAAGAGAAGACCAAATTTTAAAAGGAATGCAAACACCGCAAATATAAGAGTACTAGATGTGGAAAATGTTCATTTTCATTCTCTACAATGATACAAATCTGAGAATTGAAAGAAAATTTCAGTAGGGGGGATAGAATTTTTATTAGGAGATAAGCCTTCATCTTGTTCTCCCTCCAGCTATACCCCTAGGAAGATTTAATCATAAAAGAAGAGGCTAGAAAGTGAGTTGGGTTAATGCATTTAGTAAATAATTAGTAAGTTAAAAGGTCTAACATCATTACATGTGTGGCAAGGGAGAAAATTAACTATTAGGGTTATGTTAAATTGCAATTTAAACTTTATTTACATCTTTACACCAGAAATCTTACCAGTATGAAGCTGAAACAAGCCATCAGAGATTGCTCTCTCTTTTTGCCTGCTTGTCTTTGTTTTGAGCATGGGAGAAGGAAATAGCTGTATTAATCTTTCAGGGGGGAGGGGGAATCCGTTTTTTTTTCATATTCTGTACCAGAAATAGTTCTTTTGCCTTCCCTTTCCCTCCTTTATAATGGAGAAGTGACCACAGATAACATTACTCCAGAATGCTTCAAATGTGCCTTTTACAATCCCCTCCTCTTTTAAAAAATGTTTCCTTTCTTTGCATCATTTAAGAATGCAGTCCAAGAATACATTAAGACTTCAAGATTATTTGTTCCCCTTCCTTGAGATAATGGGTCAAGTGTAGATTTTCCTTTGAGATAGGTTTGTCTTAAGATTGCCATAGGTGGAGGTGACTTGAAGCCATACAACAGTTCATAGCAGGAAAAAAAAGTTGCTATTCTCAGGTTATAGAATTCTAGAATTTCCTCCTCACGGGAGCTTTCCTTGACTCTTTTCTTTTTCAGTGAGGCAAAGACTCTTTTTAAAAAAAAATTCAAGAAGGACCTTATCTATAATTTATATGGCAAAAAAAGTTTTAATGGAGAGGTATCCTTTCTGTTATTCTGTTTTACCCATCATTATCTTTTTTTTTACTGTCTGAATTGTTTATTATCTGAACCTTCTTTTTTACTGAATTGCCATTTAATTTTTGACTTAAATATGAATAATGTTTTATATTAGGCCTGGGTAACAACAGAAAAATTTGTTTCTAAAATCGATTTGTATTTGGTTTTTTTTTTGTTTCGATATTTAAAATAATTACAAAATTTTCCTTTTAAAAAGTTCGATATTTACGAAATTTCGTAAATGGTAAAAAATTAACGAATCGATTTCCGAAACAATAACGAATCGATTCGTTAATGGCGGACGCGACTGCGAAATACGCTAAAAAACCTCCAAAACCTTCTGAAGCTTCCCTCTCCCTCTGTTGTTGACTGTTGGTGTGATATTATAATTTTTTTTCACTAATTAAACCATAAAACTGGCCCAGACATGCGGAAATAATAACGAAACGACCTCAAAACAATAACGAAACGAATACAATATCGAAATACGAAGCATTTACAAAACGTTTTTGAAAATTCGTTTTTTTAAATAATTGCTCCAGAATGGTTCGTTATCATTTTGTAATTGAAAAAATTAATGAATTATTAACGAATTACGAATTAACGAAACGAAACCGCCCAGCCCTATTTTATATGGTTTCAAGCCACCTTGCATCCTATATAATTAAAATAATATCAAATAACAACTTCAAGTAGTTCAAGACAAGACTTTTGTAAGATATCAGACATTCAACCATATGCTTGAAGAAATCAGTCAACTCTCATTCATAATGCTGTATAGGCTCTGGTTACATCTCGTATAGACTACTGCAACACATTCTACATGGGGTTGCTTTTGAAGACTGTTCGGAAGCTTCAAATGGTCCAACGGGTGGCAGCCAGGTTGCTCACCGGAGCAGTGTTCAAGGAACATACAGCTCCTTTGTTACACGCACTCCACTGGCTGCTGGTTTGCTACCAAGCACAATTCAAATACTGGCTTTAGCCTACAAAGCCCTAAACAGTTCCAGCCCAGCTCACCTGTCCAAACCTATCTCTCCCTATGAACCATCTAGGAGTTTAAAATAATCTGGGAAGGCCCTGCTTTTGGTCTCACTTTCTTCACAGGTGCAACTGATGGGGACGAGAGACAAGGCTTTATCAGTGAAGGCCCCTCGACTGTGGAACTACCTCCCTAGGATCAGCCCCTTCTCTCCTGACCTTCCACAGAAAAGTGAAAACATGGCTTTTTGAACAAGACTTTGGGAACCTAGTGTAATAGATAAACATGGAAATATGTGAAATTGAATACTGGAACGACTTAGACGATGTTTTTGAACACCAAGTCTAATAGTGAAGGTAGTGGTTTATGTTTATAAAGGTTTTAATGTATGGATGTTATAATTCTGTTTAAAATGTTTATTGTAATTTTTACATTGTTTTAATGGAATTCAAATAGCTGCCTATGTTGTAAAGGTGCCTTGAGTCACCTTCAAGTTCGAGAAATAACTAAAATATTTCACCAATACTTTCTCAGATCTTTCTCCTGCAAAAAAAAAAAACCCCATCAATTTTCTCTTCTTAACTTGGCTATGGCAGGTAGAAGTGAGGTTACTCATTGTTTCTCCATCATGAAATGTTACAGTGCAATAAAGCATACAGAATTATGAGAGCTACAATACTTTCAATTTTGTAATTATAGTTGGCTTGATAAAACCCTTTGCTCTTGCTCTCGCTGTTAAATTGGATGCTAGTGTGACAGAGAGTCAGTAGGAGTAGTGCAACTCTACTTTGGAGTGTTATTTGGTTTCTGAGCCTTATGGCCATGTTCTAGCAGGATTTTCACCTGACATTTCACTTCACTTCACTTTATTTCTTAATTAGTCGCTCTCCTCCATGGTGCTCCGAGTGACTTACAATCTAAAATAGCATTTACACAATATAAAAACATTCAACATAAAAACATTCAACAGTGACTATTTGGCAAATTAGATCTGATTACTTAAATGCACAACCAATAACCTTTCCCTTACCTGCATGCTGGGAGGGGAGGGGAGTTTGTTCCCTTCCACTGAAAAGAAGAAAGTAGTTCCGGCCGGAACTACTTATTGGGGGCAGAGCCAGCCAGTTGGCTGGCCCGCCTCCAAAAATTCATTCTGAAGCCGACCTTCGACCCACCATGCCCGCCCTATAAAAACAGTATAACGTGGTTGCCATTAGGTGGCTGGGTAGGAATTTCTTCCCTCCTATGTTCTAGGAGGGTTTTTCGCCTACCCTATACTGTTAGTGGCAAATTGGGATGGTGTGGTTTTAAATAGGTTTCCACAGAAAATAGTTTAATAAGTTAAATAGTTAATATAGTGCCAAGGCATCCCCCTTCAGGTTTGACAGGCCATTAAATAATACACTCACCTGAAGTTCTCTGTGGTCAGGTGAGGGGAAGAAAATGGCCCAAAAATGGGTTGGGGGGGGGGGGAAGAGTCTGGGCTTGGTTATCTTAATAAAGTTGCAAAATATATTGCTTTAAGAGGCTACCCGTATTAAGGTTACGCGGGATACATTGTTCGCCCCACATAGCTAAAGATTAGGCTGGGTAAAGCCAATAAGCTGTGGTTACTTCTAAACAGTAAAATACAAATAGGTAACGAACAATAAAGTTGCCCTTATTTAAACCCAGCTATCTTGTGTGGTCTAATTATTCCAGGGATTAGGGGACAAACAGCCAAGTCTTGAGTGCCTTTACAAAAGGTCGCAACTCCGACATTGCTCTAATGTATGGAGGCAATGAGTTCCACAAAATTGGAGCATAGGTCGAAAACGCTCTACATTTCACCTGCATCTGTGGCTAGTATATTCATAAGATATTTTGGTAGTCAAGCAAGTGGAGCATATATACTTGTGGAATGTCCAGGGTGCAGAAAAGAACAATTGTCTGTTGTGCAAGTGTAAATGGTGCAATTAGCAAGCTTGCAAGTAGCCTGGCCTTGGTTTTCTTTAAATTGTTTGCTGTTTCTAGTATTTTTTAATACTAGTAGCCAAATTTTGTTCATTTTCATGTTTTTTTTTCTTTTCTGTTGAAATTGTCCATGTGTTTATGAATTTCAAGGGCTTCTCTGTGTAGTCTGACATAATGGTTGTCAGAGTGGTCCAGAATTTCCTTGTTCTCAAATAATATTCTGTGCCCAGGTTGGTTTATCATGTGTTCTATTGCTCATTTTCTTGGTTGAATGAGTCTGCAATGCCTTTCGTGTTCATGGGCACTACCTTTCCTATGTCCACAGCTGCATGATACATGGTAGACTCCTGCAATGGTTAAAGGATCCCTCTTATTCTTTGCTGAACATAGCATTTGTTGAATTTTCTTAATGGGTCTGTAGATTTGTTTTATGTTGTAAAACCACTGAATCAAATAAAGGGGCAGGGGCAACAGAATGGTGGTTAGGAAGCCAATTCAGATTTTGATATAAGCCAGGGAGGATCCAGACAGGCCTTTATCCCAGGAGAATCCACGTTTTAAAAACACAGATTTTCCTGGGGACCTGTCCACACCCACCCCAGAAAGCACGTGGTTTCTGGGGTGGGTATCCAAACATATTCCCGGGACTAGCCCAAGAGAACTCTGGGGGCCCTACCCCCTACCCCGAAGCCCCCAGACCCCTTAGAAAAGTAATGAAAACTTACCTCCATTACAGGCTTTGGCCAGCTCTCCTGGTGCATAGAAATGATCTGCCAGGAAAGCGCGCGGGGGGGGGGGGGGGGGGGGGTTAGAGTTTCTAATCTAGGGTTTCTAACCCTAACCCAACTCTCTCTCTATGTGCCAGCTGGCTGAAGCCTGTAATGGAGGCCGGGTAAGTTTTCATTACTTTTCTAAGGGGTCTGAGGGCTTCGAGGGAGGGGAGTGCGTATTCCCACAGTTTACGGGGCTTATTTAGCCCAGTAAACTGTGGGAATAGTATCTGGACTGCAGAACCAGAAATAGTGGGTTTATCCTGCACCTTCCAATGAGTCGTGGAATAAGCCCACTATCTAATTAATTCACTACAAACAGGGTTTTTCTGGTTTGTAGCAAATTAATTCAGGACTGGCCAGAACGTTGTCTGGACAGCCCCTTCTTTATTGCAGTAGATACCACAATAAAGGTACTGTCTGGATGGACCCTCAGAGAATTATTTTAGGACTCTACATCCTTCCATTTTGTTTACATTTTAGGATGCTTATTTATTATTTACTAGCTGTCCCCTGCCGTGCATTGCTGTGGCCCACATGGGGGTTCTGTGTGGGAGGTTTGGCCCAATTCTATCGTTGGTGGGGTTCAGAATGCTCTGTGATTGTAGGTGAACTATAAATCCCAGCAACTATAACTCCCAAATGACAAAATCAATTTTTTTGAGTGAAGGACATACATTGGGTTGCTAGGGGTCTTGTATCCAAATTTGGTGTCAATTCCCCCAGTGGTTTTTGACTTCTGTTAATATCACAAACGAACATTACATTTTTATTTATATAGACTTCATTTATATATTGCTTTTTTTTCCCACAGGGGGACTTGCATCTTTCCTTCAAGTTTCATGGTAGATTATAAAAGCTACTGAGAAAGAACAATCTTACTGGCCAGAAATCACATATTTGCAATGCATTTTTGCAGTATGTGCTCACTCTCATTACTGAACTCTGGTTTTTTCATTGTTAATGAGAAAAAAACTGCTTGGCATGATATGTCCTGTAATAGAAGAATTATTCTTTTAAATGCCTGGAGTGGTCTGGTATGATATTTTTATGCAAAAATGTAAAATACAGGAACTAATTTAAACATGAAAGAGGGGAAAGGTTGATCACATGCCGGTATCCAAATAATTCCCACCTTGTTGTTAAGATCCTTTTTAAAGCTTCACACTGATTCTGATGTAAATTTAATATGCAAATCTGAGGCCACCTATTTTCCCCTAGATGTTAATAAACTGACAGTTAGTAATCCTACTTCTCTCAAAGCTAACCAGTAGAAAGAAAATGTCACTCTAACACTACAGTCATTTTTAAGTGCAATCAAAAGCTCATTCAGTTTGGTTTGATGACCTCCCCAGTATAGTGAGAGCTTCCAAATGATTGCCTTCTAGACAATTCTTATAGAGAACTGCTGACATATTGTCCTCATGGAAAAGAACCCTGCAGTTGGTCCTTGTAGCTAACAAAACCTTTTAAGCTCCTACCAGCAATTCCATGCAGAAGAAATGATTAAGAAAATGCCACCTCTGGGCATGAGAAAAAAGTTGCACAATAAACCAGATGGATAAAATTAGGCTGTGTTATCAAGTCTGAAAAAGCTAAACGTTAATTCTGTAATTGCAGCCTAGAAGGCAGCTATATGGAGCTTGGACGAAGTTGCTTTGAATGAGAGATGGTTATGGATTAAAATACAAATTGCTATCTTGCATATGGAAGTACAAAATGTTAGCATTCTTTTCCCCCTGGAAAGCGCAGTTTTGCTAAAATTGTTCTGGTAAAAAATCTCCTCTAATATTGCTGGACAAAATACTCATACTAAAATAACAGCTACCATGTGACTTTGCAGTGTGTGCTGTGTTTTTTCCATGCTGGGTTAAATTTGAGATGTTAGAACACTTCTCTAAGAAGATGTTATAGCACTGAAGCGATTTAGTGGTTGGGAAAAAAAACAGATGTAGAAGTAAGTGTCAAAATCACTGTTGCTTAGAGGAAATCGAGCATTTAGTCTAAGAATGATATTCAGTTGCATTAAGACAGCAGTGAATTATCCCTGATCAGTATTTTTGTTTGTTTGTTTGTTTGGGGGGGGGGGGTGACTATATGGCTGGCCTTATAATTTGCATTTTTGATTCCTAATGTGCCATTGGAGTAAGCAGATTGTAGACTTTTTAAGCGAGATATATCTCAGTTCTCACCTTCCTGTGCCCTGTGTCTTTGGAGTAGTCCATTTTATCACCCATCCCCTTCTGCTCTAGTATTTGGGTACTTTTAAAATTTAATTTGGTTCATTGGCTTCCCTCCTTGATCAGTAAGAAAGTAAGAGATGGGTGTTGGCTAGACAAGTAGCCTAAGAGTAGAAGATGGGTGGGTATGTATGTGTATCACAAACAGAAAATATAAGCATACTGTGAAATAAAAGAGGATGAATCACAGGGCAGAAACAAAAATAGTTTGACGCTGGTTACAATTTCCAGCATGTGATATATCTCAGGATTCATTCACAGACCATATTTTTCTTGTCAAGGGGATTGTTCTTTTGGTTTTAATCCATGTTGTATGAATGCTATGAATATATAGCCTATGCAATCACATTCTTATGAAAAGAACTATAGCTTCAATAAGTTTCTATTTCCATTCCAAGCTTAATTTTTATTCATGAGAATGTAGGTGAAGATGGAGCATTTTATTATATGAAACACATCCTGGGGGAAAATGTACAGTGACTATACTGTTTATTTCATAAGACTTAGTTATACATAATGTGGAGTTGCACTAGATGTTCAAAACCAAATATTTTCAACATGGGAAATAGAAATGGCATTTTCAGGTGGTAAGAATTGCTCATCTACACCTTATCAACTACTCATATTTGTGTTCATCTGTTCCATTGCTAGTTGGAATGACAGTCTACAGTGCCAAAGGAAGATTTCCCACAGAAACATAATGTCTTACTTTGGTCAACAGAGGGCAGGCCAAAATGGGCAAAGCAATTCCACATAGCCAGCTTTGATTTCTCCACAATGTGATTAATTGAACTTTGAGGGGAGGAAGCACTGTCAAGGAAGATTCTTCACTTTTTCCAACTCTGAAAAATACTGTCATTTTAGGCTGGATCTCAACTGCCATATAATCCAGTTTCAGAATGAAGATTAACTGCTTTGAACTGAATTATAGGATTCTACACTGCCATATAATCCAGTTCAATATAGTTAATCTACATTGCATTTGAGATGGAGCCTTAGATGTGCTTTTCACAGGGATTCCCCCCCTCCCCAAGACAAAGCATAATTTTAATCATTATAATTACTGTTTCCCCTACAATACCTCCTATTTCAACCTAGCCCAAATTTATATATATATATTTATATTATTTATCTTTTCAAGTTAATATTGACTTTACAGCCAGTTTCATAGTTTCAGTTGGTTTGCCTATATCTAATTATAGGTGTTCCCTTATTCTTTTTTAAAGATTATTATTACTAAAGGGCTATTGTGTCTAGCTATTTAGTTTAAGGGCAGCTAAGTAATCCTGTCTTATATTGTAGAAGCATTGGATTAGGAGTCTATCTAGGTACATAAAAATTGCACTCACTTCTTAATTGCCTTGCTCCTGCCCATGGCGTATGACCCCTTTAACAGTGAAGGCACATATTTTAGGCTTTCATTCTTTATTCAAGGTCTCAAAGAAAATCTAGTCTGTTGCTGTGTTTTGCTATGCGTGTGCAATCTAGATTGTAGTGGCTTGGGGGAAAATGGTTAGGACATGTTGCTAGGATGACAAGCCAAGCACAACTAATTGTGTTTACTTTTCCACTGCTATTTGTATGCTTTGTAAGATTACTGCTTCCTTTAATTTCAATACCACAATGCCTGCTCTGAGCAAGGGGAGTAGGGATACCTTTTAGTAAGTGAGTGGAGGATCACTCCTATCCCTTTTTGCCATAACAGCAGTAGTGGCATTAAAAACTGTGCCAATTTTAAAGTGGGATCTAGACAAAAATACAATTTCTGTGTGGTAAATTGTGGATAGGTGTGGCTCTGACAGGGTGAATTTTGGGCGGTAATCTGAATTACAACTGAGTTGGAGACCATGGTTCAAATCCTGGTTCACCTGCAGAAGCCTACTACATGACCTTGGACATGTCACTTTGACTCAGCCTTAGAGGAAGGTGAGGGAAAGCTTTCTCTGAATAATTTTTGACAGGTCACCCTATCATACAACTATCATATTAGAGATGTCTTGAAGGAACATAACAACTAGTAACAACTGGGGCAGTGTTTCCCAGATAACAAAAGATTATTGTGATGGCTTTAATTTTTACTTTAAATAGCTGAGGGGTGTTTTTGCTGGCAAATAAATTGAGCATTTTCTTGCCATTTGTAAGTGGACATTACTTTTCGAAGTAGAGAGTAAAAACAATGTGTAAATGTCTGAATAGAACAGATTATACACATTTTAAAGAATATGGATTTTCAGCTTCCAGGAACTTTTGCTTTTTACAGTATCTTTGCTGGCATTCTAGAACTAAGAATATGTATAGGAAATATTGAAATAAATAGTAACATTTTAAAACTTTTTTTAAAAAAATGTGTGTGTGTATTGATTAAGTTATATGTTACTTAATCAAAGAAAGGAAATTAGCATTATGTCAGATAAGGCAAACTTTTGAATCTGTAAGTTTGTGGTTACTAACAAGTCACCAGATGCTGAAGATCAATTGATGTTTTGCATATTTTAATTATTCTTCTGGGTTTAGATCTTAATTACTCTTAGGAACTTCAGGTAGTTTTGGCAGGCAGAGTTTACCTTGAAGCTTTGAGCTTCTATGTTGTTTCATCAATTAATACAAGAGGCAAACATGCTGATGTAGTATTTGCCACTACCTTTCTTCCTGACAACTCCTCTTGAATAATAACATTTTAAAATTGGCTGATTTTGCTGCACGGCTTTCTGACTATACAGTTGTATAGTCACATGCTATGATTACAAAGGACATAATGTATATTAAATTATGGACTTCTTTCTAGGAAGTCAAGAAATTAATGTTGCTCAGTGAATTGTATGCAATTACAGATAAAAGATAAGGTGCAGGTAATGTGAATAACTCAAAGTGCTGACAATTCAAAGTGCTGGCTTTAGCCTATAAAGCCCTAAACGGTTCTGGCCCGACTTACCTGTCCGAACGCATCTCCTCCTATGAACCAGCTAGGACATTAAGATCATCTGGGGAGGTCCTGCTCTCGGTCCCGCCAGCATCATAGGCATGCCTGACGGGGATGAGAGACAGGGCCTTCTCAGTGGTGGCCACTCAGCTGTGGAACGCCCTTCTTACAGATATCAGATCGACCCCCTCCTTATTGGCATTTCAGAGGAAAGTGAAGACCTGGTTGTTCGAACAGGCATTCGATTAGGCAGTGTAATTGATTATAGGAACATGGAATAACGGATGATGAGATTGGATTCTGATTCTATTGATGAGATGTGAATGATTTGTCATATTGATGTTTAATTGTTGTTATGCTATTATTTTTAAATGCTCCAATGGTTTTGTAATGTGTGTTTTGAAATTGCTGTTTCTTAACCACTTTGAGTCACCTAAGGGCTGAGAAAAGCGGTATATAAATGAAGCAAATAAATAAATAAATAAATAAACAACCCCTGGGAGACCCTAATACTCAAAACAGACTATACTGAATTACACAGGTTAGACAGGCCGATGTTTCAGAATAAGGCAGCTTGTTATTACCTCTAAAAAAAGTTTCCTCTGGAACCTGTGGAAACAGAGAAATTTACTGAGTACTAGAGTAAAGCTGTTTACTTTAATTTGGACCTCATATTTTCAGGAGTGCAGAGGGCCTAATAAGAGGTGCTCTATGCTCCGTTTGGCATTCAGTTCTCGTATGCAATCCCTGGTAGTTATGGGCACCTTGGGCCTGTAGGCCACACACACACTCTCTTAAAAAAAGTATCTTTCCAAATTACTGTGTAGTGAAAAGCTGTTTACTTTTCAATACACCAGGGGGGAGGGGGAGTCTTGCTATCAATTTTAAAAGATAATGGAACCTGAAAAAGAGCTAAGGGCTGCAAAAAACAGTATCAATGAGACACAGACTGCATTTTGCCTATCCAGATTCAGAGATAGGGGTTTTTCCCACCAACCTTAACAACTCATATGAATGAAACAAACAGATAGTGATTCTATACAAAAGCACGAGACTAATAAAATATATTAGCTGATATCTCATAGGTGCACTGTTGATGAAATTACAGCAGTCCAGGTACTAACAGCAGGATGAATAAGGCAACAATAAAGAAGACAGAAGAGCTTTGGAGAATGAGCTACTCAAATCTTGTACATTTATCTGCCTCTCCTCTCTGCCATTGCATGATTCTGGTAAAAGAGCAGCCCCTCATGAAATGCACCTGCAGGATTCTTTAAACACCTGCAAGTGTTTATACCTTATTATTATAACAGAATAGTAGGTTTGAATGGTGCCAAGTCATTTTACTATTGCATACTTTTAGAGAGTATTTTTTCCACCTTTGGTGTCTCAGTTATTAGCACAGAATGAAACAACAAAGGTTATTTCTTTGCCAACAAAGGTATATGAACCAAGTGAAAACTTTAATTCCTAATCTGTTGAAGACCTGTCTTATCTATCAATCAGAAAAGTTCATAGAACAAAGAGACATCTTAGGTTAGTGGCTGAATGCAATTTTTCTGCTTCTTGACAGGGGGGTGGATTGGATTGCCCATGAGGTCTCTCCCAACTCTAGGATTCTATGATTCTATATGCTACAGTGTAGAGGACTAGACCACAGAAAATACATAATATTTGCATTAATGGGTCCAAGAAGAAGCAATGTGAAATTAAGATGTTTCTTCTTAGAATCTCTTCCTCTACTCAGAAATAATAGTTCAGTTAACTAAAAGTTTGGATAATGACTAAACTATTTTGCATTTGGAGCTAATTTGGGTTGAGTCCCAATTTCTGCAAACTAATTCATGAGTAAATTGTTGTAAGTTGTTTCTAGCAGTTCTCTTCCCATCTCCTCTAAAGAAATAAAATTTAATTACTATACAGTGAATCGCTCTGTCTCTCCTGATGTTGATTCACATTCCCACCAGTGTGATAACATACCAAGTGGTTGAATAAACACTCCC
Organism: Anolis sagrei; assembly: GCF_037176765.1. NCBI lineage: Eukaryota > Metazoa > Chordata > Lepidosauria > Squamata > Anolidae > Anolis > Anolis sagrei. The sequence continues at coordinate 56,358,828 of NC_090023.1, read as the reverse complement.
TGAGTTTAATTACACTTGTAGTCTCTGTCTATGTACACAATAGTATTCCCTGAGCCAAACTTGAATACAAATACTGTATGAACTATTTTTAAAAGTTATGACTTATGAGTCTTTAATTTCATTTCAGTGTTCTGCTGACCACATATCTAACCTGGCATATTCTTTATAGATTTATGCTATCTCTAGAACCAGAAGGCAAAAGAATTATAACCCAATAATTTTCAGACAGCGGCTTACTCCATTTAAACACCACAGGTTTCTTTAAATTAATAGCAATTAGCTCACTCATATTTGTGGAGGACACATGGCAGCAGCTTATAATTACCTAGTACCTTCCTAACATTGTTAGATGCTGTGCAGGGTACAGAAAGGGTTGAAAATGGTAAATTATGCATCATTAGCATACTTCAAGTTTTTATTATCTAAAGAGAATCTTTATGACTTATTAATATCATGTCTTTATCATCTGACCTCAACCTGTCCCATTCCTTCAGAGATGAAATTAAGGGGGATGGTGGGGGGTGTGATATTAGCAATGCATCAGATAGTATGAATGAAGACTTTTATGTTAACAACAACATCAAAATTCCCATAACTCAGTATGGTACTCTACTTGAGGCATGCTCCCTTTAGTTCAGAAAGTCTCATGATTACATAATGCAAATAAACTTGTGAAATTTTGAATTTACAAGGAAGACAATTTGCTACAATATATAAATCAGCATGGAGCTGTTTTGCATACGTGGTGGATGTGGGAGTATAAATCGGCTGAGTCACTAGCACACTAAGCAGAGTTTGAAACATATTTTACAGTAGTCTGCATATCTGTGCTCCTCAGAATAAATCCTCTTAAATGATTGATGGGGATGGACATTTTCTCAAGATGTGAATGCTGGAAATGTGTAATAAATCAATCAATCTAGAGTCTGCACAGACATCTCGTGTCTGCTATCTGCATATCAGACTTTTCTTGTTCTCCTTCACTGCTTTGGAAATTTGCCTGGTTTGAAAAAAAGGGAGGGGGCTTTCCGAATCATTCTATTTCTTTATGCTTGTCTTATGTGAAAACAGGCTTACCTCAGGTCTAAACATTCTGTTTAGAGAGATACTGGTCTATAACGTTAACAGAACACAAGGAACAAACTAATGTAGTGTATCCTCACCTTCTAGCATCTGTGCTTCTGTTTAGAACAGCCAGTCTTGCCATATTTTAGGAACTCCATTCTATACCTTCTTTTCTTCCACCACAGTGTTGACACTTGGCATTTTGTGATTAAGTGGACATATTCACAGACTTCTTGTGTTATTCTTATATTCCCTCCCCGACACCATGGGTTTCCACTTCACTTTGCCCTCCAAACATTTGAGGTCTTCTGCAGATCGTGAGCTGTTCCAGAATATGAGAATAGCTACTTTTTCCTTCTTAATCATCTTATTTTGGCTATAGTCCTATCAGCAAGCACCAGGTGACTCTATGATAGAAGTAAGTGCATTTTCTCCAGATAAAGTGAGTGACTATTATCATAAACATTGAGACATGTTTCATCACATTCTTCTGAGGCAATGTGTATTTCTTCTATCAGCTTTATCAGTCACTTCAGCCATACTTCTATGGACTCTTGTATTGGTAGGACTTTCCTAATGCCATGCCCAATCTAGCTGATCAACTCAACCTGACACCAACACCTAATAAATCCTGTCTGTCTCTTTTTTAGTAAAAATCCATAGCCTTGTGACATTTCAAACACAAATATTTGTGTGTGAAGAGGGGAACTATTTTTTTCTGAGCTAAGGGAGAACAGATCTGCCAGGTTTTTTTTGTCCTCATTAGGTTAGAAAAATATGTTCTTCTATTACTATTGACAATAAAAATGTTTAAAATCTGGTGAGTTTTTAATTGAACTAAGGCTTTAGTAAAATTGTGAACTATCCTCACTGGTCCAAACTATATAACTATTCTCATTATGGTAAGGGACATTTTGTACTTACTTGCCATGTAGCTGTTAAAGATCAGGAGACTGTAAAAGAAAAAAAGTGACAAATCTCATTTAATGCTACAAGTATGATTGAATACACAGGGATTCAAAGCCAGGCTCTTATGACCTAAGCACTCAAAGCTATGTGCTTGGATGGGTTAATATTTCAGTTTCACTTTTTCTCACATTCAACATTTTCAAATCTCAGGCTCTTTCCATCAGTAAACAAGAAAGGAATACATTCTTACCCACAGACAAACTGAAAGGCATTCTTGCCAATAGTTACTCCTATTTATTCCTTTGATAAATTGTTATCTTTGGAGGTGCCACAAGACATTGTTACCATTGTTCTCTTTCCCTTCCTCCTCATGAACTGCAAAATATGAACATAATTGCTCCATCGGGACATTGTAGCAGATCATAATTTTGTTATGTAGAATATCTCAATTGTGGATGAAATAGCATTTTTGATAAGACAGTTCTAGAATTTTAATTCTAGTTCTTGAATTTACTATTTGTACAATTGTCACATAATAAATGTCATGTAGTAGTGACCTCATATACAGTTAGGGTATACTTACTTGATAGGCAGTTTACTGAAAAAATCACTGAAATTCACCTTGACCTGATGTACTGAGAGCAATTTTATCTAATTTGAAATAACTATCTATAGGTAATCACTCTTGGGTAGTGTCTTCCAAGGGTAGTCTTTGATATATTCATTTTTAGTAGTCTTTAAGGGTTGTTGTTGTTCATTCATTCAGTCATTTCCGACTCGTGACTTCATGGACCAGCCCATGCCACAGCTCCCTGTCGGCCATCACCACCCCCAGCTCCTTTAAAGTCAATCCAGTCACTTCAAGGATGCCATCCATCCATCTTGCCCTTGGTCGGCCCCTCTTTCTTTTTCCTTCCATTTTCCCCAGCATAATTGTCTTCTCTGAGCTTTCCTTTCTTCTCATGATGTGGCCAAATTACTTCATCTTTGCTTCTACTATCCTTCCCTCCAATGAGCAGTCAGGCTTTATTTCCTGAAGTATGGACTGGTTGGATCTTCTGGTGGTCCAAGGCATTCTCAGAACTTTCCTCCAACACCACAATTCAAAAGCATCTATCTTCCTTTGGTCAGCCTTCCCTAAGGTCTTTAAGGGTACTAACATGATAAAAAAAACCCTTTATTATGGTCATAGACCAGCATATAGATAGTGAGGTACAATCTCATAATATCATTGTACATTAAAATGTAAAAGGCTAGAAAACAAAGGTTTACCATTTGCTTACATGGCCAGATTTAGAAACTGCTAATTCTCTCTTTTCAGTTGGTATCTATATATCTGGCAGAAAATGTGAGATGGTTTATAGGGGCAGGTAGCCTGAGGACTAAGTTATGTCGAACCCATTTGAGTGGGGGATGGGGGGGGGAGGAGGACTAACAGCTTATCTTCTTCTGTAGGTCTGTGAAGCTGCTGAGATGTTTTGGTTAAGAATGAATTTAAATCTGTTATAGAGGAAAAAATACTAATATATTGTTACTAATGAAAAAATGATTTCTTTAAAGTAACTATTGCCAATTGTAAGAAAAACTATAATCAGTTCTGGTAAAAAGGAGAATATTTACAAAATAATGTATAATCTGTTATGTATAAATCATCTTCCATTCTCTATTGACCAGTTTTTCTCATAATGTAAGCTTTCCAGAGTTTACATGGTTGTAGACTTATTTTCTCTGGATCCTCTTTAAAGGAGAACAAATACCATGCTTCCTTTCCAACATGGTATTAGTTTGCCACCTCTAGATTTCAAAATACCATGCATTATGGAATCGCAGACCAGGATCAATGTGGTTTGTTGATAGAACCGGTAGCATATGTTATTTTACTTTGAACATGTTTATTTCTGTCTTTGACTTCAAGTTGTTCATATTGATTGGGATTTTGCTTTCTGATTTATAAATCCTGTATTTCCATTGGGATTCAGGTCACACATACCTCAGCATCATATATATATATATATATATATATATATATATATATATATATATATATATATATCGCCATAGGTTCTCAAACTATGTCAGAGAGAGCTTCCCTATTAAAAGGAAAGCATACAAACACTCCCACCAGTTTCTTTAGTGGTGGTTTGACATTGCCCAATTATAGCATTATGATTCCAATTTATGTGCCCCAATTGCATCTTAAGAAATCCTGAGGTCAGCAGTTTAGTGAAGAAATAGAGTTTTCTGCAGAGAATTATGAGTACTGGTATCTAAATAGCAAATCCCGGGATTCTATAGGATTGAACTGTGGCGGCTCAAGTATAGTCATAGTGAAATAATTGTGTAGTGTGAAAGGAACTCAGATAAAATATCAAATATATTTTTTCTTTAGTTTATAGTATTGAGTATTGTGTCTTGTTCTCATCAGAGATGGATGACAGGTAGAAGTAAATGGGGAAAACATGAGTTTTATGAAATTGGAGACATAATATGCTTTAACCTAGTAATATAGGAAGTTTTGGGAAGAGATACCACAGTTCCACTAATCTTTACTGGCAATCATCTGTCTGCTTATTTCTAAGATATTTTCCCGATGGAGGGGTTAGCATTGTGACTGTCATTTCCAGAGGGCTTTGTTTTGGGCATTGTCAGGTCTCAGGTTCACAGCATGCATTGGGCTTGTGCATTTTGGCTGAACCTTGATTTGTTTCTGCTAGCTGGATACCGGTAGAACCCCTTATCCATTTTCACATGTCTGGATAGGAGTTTTAGTACTGCAGCCAGAAAATACGGCTAGATCCAACCCATTGGCAGCAATGGGGGGGGGGGGGGCTCCCTGGGCTCTCCTTCCCATCATTTTAGGCAATTACATTGTTTTTCCTTATAGTCTTCATTAAGACCTGGATTAGAAAGCATCAGAGATAATACTACTCTTTCTGTGATCTTATCCCTTTGGTCTGTAGAGGAGACCTGGGTTTAATGCTTCCTTAAAGCTGTTTCTCTTCTAGAGACAGGTGCTATAGGTGCTGCAGGTGTGTGTGCTCTCTCCCTGCACACAGCTTTCCAAAGCATTTTAAGGAGACTTTTCACTTTCCAGAGAAGGAAGAGCGATTACCTGGAGCTATCCTACCCTGGACTTCCTTTAAAAGGCCCTGTCTTTTCTCTTGATTTGCACTGCAGGCCCTGCCTAGAATGGTGCCTCCTCCCCCCCCCCCCCAAGCCTTTATGCTTTGAATTTAATGCTTCCTTAAAGCTGTTTCTACTCTAGAGGAGAGGTAACTAGGGGATAGTAGTTTTCTGAAAATGAGGCTTTTCTATGTGTTTGCTGGGATTACCGCTACTATTATTAATAATAATCTTTGAGAAGTATTTTTTAAGGAGAACATTATTTTATCAAGAAAATAAAGGAAAATCAAAAAGATTCAAGAGAGAGGCCAAGCCAAAAAAGACACCAAAGCTGAATAGGAGAAAAGGAGCCATGATTGGCTGCTATGTGGTCCCATTACAGATGGGAAAACGTGATGGCTGGCCCCTTGCCATTAGAGCCACCTAGCCAAGCAAAACAAGCCAGATTGGTCATAGAGAATTGACCACTTCAAATCCGTGCACAAACTTAGGACACATGTCTTTGTTGATAATGTCCCTCCATCTTTTCTTTGTCCGTCCACATGGTCCTCATCCTGTAATCTGAACATGTAGAGCCATTTGTACTACCGATGTTGGTTCTCTTCACATGACATGGCTGTACCGTAGTAGACTTGCTTCCTGCATTTTCTGATTGATTGCTTTTGTTCCTAGTTTTTGACAGATGACATCATTTGGCACATAGTCAAGAAGTCTGAAGCCAAGTATCCACCTCAGCATTTTCATTCCCATTGTGTTACAGACTTCTTCATATTTGTTTGTTGCTGGCCAGCATCCTGGGTTATATGGATGTGTGGAAAGACTCTGAGAGTGAATAACTGTAGTGTAGATCTTAGCCTTGAGTTGTTCAGGCATTTCTGAGTCACACAGAATGCCAGTAGTTTGCCACCATTTTAATCAGGCTGCATTTATTCATGACCATACATCTGGCATTGTGTCACCATCTATGGAGACTAGTGACCCTAGATATTTGAATTGGGTGGCCTTCTTTAGTGTTTGTCCATTAATTTGAATTGTTTTTCCAGTTTGAAGGCCACATTCCAGATACTCTTTTTTGAGTATGTGCAGTTGTATTTTTCACTGAGTCTATCACTGCAAGTCTATCAAGTCCATTTTCACAGAGTCTATCACCGCAGCTGTTGTTGGAGAGTTGCACATTTGGGGTGGCTGAATGCTATATCATCTGCATATAGGAGTATCCAGGAATGCGTAATCTGCAACTCTGCTGTAGCAGGGTCCATTCAGAGAATAAATAGTAATGGTAAGATTGCTGATTGATGATTCATGCCAAAAGTGATGTTAAAGGGTGATGAAATTTATGCAGGGCAGTGAACCATACTTCTTGTATTATTGTACAGTAGCTTTATCCATGTTACATAGTCTTCTGGTATTCCATGTGACCGTAATGCTTGCCAGATCAGATCACAAGGAACCTGATCAAGTGCTTTTTAGAGATCAAGGAATGCAAATGCTTTTTTTTTTTCGTGAGTAACCAGACAACATGTATTGCATCTATTGTGCTTCACCCCCTGACAAAGACACACTGATTTAGTGTAATGGCTGTGTTGCTTCTTAGCCTTTCATCCAGTGTTCTTTCAAATATTTTAATTGCATGACACAAGAAGCATATTGGGTGGTATGTTGAACAATTTCTGATGTCTCTGTTGCCCTTCCAAATTGGTATACTGCTAGTCCAGTCCTTGGGGGGGGGGGGGGGGGATTCTGTTATGTTTTTGTTAAATAGTGATGCTAGAAAGGTAGCCCTGCAGTCTTTGAGCATTTTCCCCATTTCAGCTGGTATGTAATCTGGGCTGGTGGCCTTTCCAATAATCATTTTTGTATGGCTGCCTTTACTTCAGTGGCTGTGATAACTGATACTGATCCAAAGATTGGAGCAGGGCTTATTATTGATGGGAGGGGAAATTCTATATTACTAATGTTGGAAAAATAGTCAGACCATCTTTGTAGGATGGATTATTACTAACATTGTACTATCTTTATCCTTGATGGCAATCAACAGTGGACACTCTAATTCCAATCTCAGTCAAGAGATATTTCTGGAGAGTTACCTTACATTCTTTAAAATTTCCAATCAGCTTCACCATTACGATCTCTACAATCAACTGAAAGCAACTTACACCACTCCTCTGCTATATCTGAATGGTAAAAACATTCCCAGTTCTATGTATTGTTGAAGGTTTTCATGGCCGAAATCACTGAGTTGTTGTAAGTTTTTCGGGCTGTATGGCCATGTTCTAGAAACTTACAACAACCCATTTGCAGTTCTTGCTGAACCCCCCCCCCCCCCCCCCCCCGCCCCCAGTGAGCATAAAAGTTTGATCATCTTTCTGTAAGAGCTCATATTGGGTTCAGGATCAGATCTGAGCTGACTAGAAAGACATAAGGTTAATTTATTGCAGCATCATGCACTTTTCAGAATGCATGTAAGTGAATTCAAACTGGGAAAGTAATGCACCTTTCAATATAATGGTAAGAGTAAATAATAATTACAGTATTTTCAAGTGTTGCCTAGTATTATGAAGATGTTTTACATCACCTGTCCTGTGGTGTGATTTGTTCTTTTAAAATTCTTTGTTCTGTAACTTGCATATGATTTAGACCAGGAACCAATTCTAGACTAATTATAAGAATTAGAGCAGGAATGGTAACTTAAGCATATTACTCAATACATCTTAGATTTGGGGGCTAAATCTACTAAACATAGTCCTTATTAAGTTCATAAAAACATGTTGAACAGGCTAGCCAAGATTAAATGAAGTCCCATTGATTAATGGAATATAATATTAATGAATTTTAGTGTAATAGAGATCAAGTTTTTCCAGTGGATAGTTCTCCTTTTCAACTAATTTCAACTGTAGTTATTCATTTTTTCACCTGGCACATTTATATTCCAACGGTGTTTACTTGTACTCATTCCAACACATTTAAAATTATAAATGTCTAATGCAGTGGCTCTCAACCTTCATAATGTCACAACCCTTTAATATAGTTCCTCATGTTGTTGTGACCTCCAACCATAAAATTATTATTGTTGCTACTTGATAACTTTAATTTTGCTACTGTTGTGAATTGTAATGTAAATATCTGATATGCAGGATGTATTTGTATTGCTGCCTTCATCTCAGGCTGAGAAAGAAAGATAGGGTAGAAGAGGAGAGGTGGAGAGAAAGAGGCGACAAGAGGGGGGGAAAGAGAGAGAATGAGAGGCAGCATGAGGGAGGGAGAAAGAAAGAAGGAAAGAGAGAGGTTCCCAAGAGAAAGAGGAAAAAGAGAGGAAGAAAGAAGGAAAGATAAAAAGTAAAGGGAAAGAAGGAGAGTGGGGGAAGAAAGGGAGAGAGGTACAAGAGAGAGAAAGGGAGAGGAGGAAAGAGGATGAAAGAAATAAAGGGAAGGGAGAAAGGGGCAAAAGAGAGAGAAAAAAGGGAAGGAGAGGAAGAAAGGTAAAAAGCAAGAGAGAAGGAGAGAGGAGAGAGAGAAAGAGAAAAAGAAAAGAGAAGGAGACGAAGTAAGAAGGAGAGAGATAAGGAGAGAGGGAAAGAAAATGAGGGATGAATAGAAAAAAAGGAAAAGGGAGGATGTCAGAAAAAAAAGAGAAAAGGGGATGATAGAAAGAAATGGAGGTAAGAAAGGAAAAGAGAAGGAGTAGGAAAAAGTCAGAATTATCCATAGAAAAGGAAGGGATAGAGAGAAAAAGAGATGAGAAAGAAGGGAGAGAATTGGTAGAAAGAAGGGAAGAGAAAGGAGGGGGAGGAAGATGGAAAGAAAGAAAGGATAGAAAAGAGAAGGAGAAAGTTAGGGAAAGATAAGAGAAATTAAAAGGGAAAGAGAGAAGGAAAGAGGGAGAAAGAAGGAAAGAGAAAGAAGGGAAAGAAGAAAAGAAAGAAGTATAAAAAGGAGAGGAGGAGAAAGGGAGAGAAAAAAGAGGGAGAAAGAAGGAGGAGGAGAGAAAGAAAAAGAAAAGGATAGAACAAGCGAGAAGGAGATGGAAGAAAGGGTGAGAAAGAAAAAGAGAGGAAAAAAAGGAGAGAAGGAAAGGGGCAGAATGAGAAGGCCCATCTCCTCGCCTTCTCCCATTGTGCGTCTGCCTCAAAGTGCCTCCCCATGACTCCTCTCCATCCCGTGTTGCCAGAGGTAGAGGAGGAAGAAGAGATCCTTTTCGGACCCAAAGGATCCTGTGAATGGTCATTCAACCCCCAATAGGGTCGCAACCCACAGGATGAGAACTGCTGGTCTAATTGAATGATTTTTTTTTCCTGTGAGCCATATCACAAAGATTGGTACCTTGTCAATGAAGTCAAGTTTTGACTGGTTTACTGTAGGCATATTAGTCATGATTTAGAAGAAATAACAGAAAGATCCTAGTGAAATGTGTAGTTAGTATCAAACCATGAAGAATAGCTAGTCCTTCATGAGACATAAATAAAACTTCAGAAGAAAGAAGATACATCTCAATCTAGAATTAAAGAAGTTTGACACCACTTTAACACTCCCCCTGAAGATGCAGGTTCGCAGCTTGGGTGTGATCTTTGACTCATCGTTGAGCCTGGAACCTCAGGTTTCAGCGGTGACCAGGGGAGCATTTGCACAGTTAAAACTTGTGCGCCAGCTGCGCCAGTACCTTGGGAAGTCTGACTTGGCCACCGTAGTCCACGCTCTGGTTACATTCCATATAGACTACTGCAATGCTCTCTATGTGGGGTTGCCTTTGAAGACTGCTCGGAAGCTTCAAATGGTCCAACGCTCGGCAGCCAGGATGCTAACAGGAGCAGCACTCAGGGAGCATACTACTCCTCTGTTGCGCCAGCTCCACTGGCTGCCAGTTTGCTACCAAGCACAATTCAAAGTGCTGGCATTAGCCTATAAAGCCCTAAATAGTTGTGGCCCAACTTACCTGTCCGAATGCATCTCCTCCTATGAACCAGCTACGATATTAAGATCATCCGGGGAGGCCCTGCTCTCAGTCCCACCTGCATCACAGGCATGCCTGGCGGGGACAAGAGACAGGAACTTCTCAGTGGTGGCCCCTCGGCTGTGGAGCGCCCTTCCTACAGATATTAGATCGGCCCCCTCCCTACTGGCATTTCGGAGGAAAGTGAAGACCTGGTTGTTCGAGCAGGCATTTGATTAGGCAGTGTAATGAATATAGGAACACAGGTGATGAGACTGGATTTTGATTCTACTGATGAGACGCGAATGATTTGTTATACTGATGCTTAATTGTTTATTATGCTACTGTTTTAACTGTCCCTTAATTGTTTTTATGATGTTTAGCATTGAGGTTTTGCTGTTGTTAACTGCTTTGAGTCACCTAAGGGCTGAGAAAAGCGGTATATAAATGAAGTAAATAAATAAACTGTCATAGATAAATGCTATGGAATCATGGAAATTGTAATCTGGTGAGGTACCAACATCCTTTGGCAGAGGATGTTATAGATCTTATAATACTACAACTTCCTCAGTTCCATAGCATTGAATTAACTGTATATTTTTACATTATGAATGGGTAGCATCCTGATGGTGAATTATGATATACCATCACAACTTGTTTGTTGGGCTGTTGCAGAGTCTAATATTCTCTCCGGACTGTAAAATGAACAAAATACCCAGTAACCCATCCTTTCCACCTATAATTCCATAAACCTGGCCATTACCTAATTGATGGAAAGTAGATGAATGTCTATTTTTCTGTAAGTCAGAGCAATGGCATTACTCTTAAGGGGCCCCAGATATTAACTGTGATCTATGTTAATAGTTAGTAGTATGTCAATCTACAGGACAATTGATAGATAATGTCTGCTGTTCCCTACATTCTCACCAGCTAGAGAAATGGCCAGGTTCGGGTGACTGCAACTGATAAATAATGGGTAAGGTGCAGGGTTGGGAGTTAAACAGGAGACAACAACAACAACAACAACACTTACCATCCAAACAGGAAACTATTGTAAGTACATCTTGTAGCTATGTCCAGGTCTACATCAGCCATTTAATTGGGGCTAGTCTGCAGCATTATGTAGAGCAGGGGTCCTCAAACTAAGGCCCGAGGGCCGGATACGGCCCTCCAAGGTCATTTAACCGACCCTTGCACAGGGTCAACCTAACTATGAAATTATTTGAAAGCACAAAACAACAACAACAACAACAACAACAATCTTATCTCATCAGTCAAAAGCAGGCCCACAGTTCCCATTGAAATACTAATTAGTTTATATTTGTTTAAATTGTTCTTCATTTTAATTATTGTATTGTTTTTATATGTTTTTTGCAGTACAAATAAGGTATTTGCAGTGTGCAGAGAATTCATTCATGTTTTTTCACATTATAATCCGTCCCTCCAACAGTTTGAGGGACTGTGACCTGGCCCTCAGTTTAAAAAGTCTGATGACTCCCGATGTAGAGCAATCCCTCCTTTTTGCTGATCATGCGACTGCCCTGTTCTGATCTCTGCATGAATGAGTTCAAGGACAAGGCACTTTCAAGGAGCTCCATGAAGATTAGGGATGGAGTAGCTGTGGTGACATGAAGATGGCTGTTTTACTGTGCTGGTTAGAGTAGGGAAAGTATTATGGCAGTGTTGGTAGCAGTGTCTGTGTGGAGAGTGGGTTGGGTTAAATCCAGCTGTCTAGACAGCTACAAAGCCCTAGAATACTCTGGAGTTCCCTGCAAAGTCAGGATACTTACCAGAGGACCACATGCATTGCGAATACTGACAGTGCTTGAATTCCAGATAAATACAGCATTTCTTAAATTTGTGTAGACAAGCTCTATGTCTCCTGATGCCAGATCACAGCCAATATTTGCTTCTAAAAGAGAAGAGTCGGCACATGTTTCTGGAACTAGAGCAATAAACAATATTAGGTATACACAGATTACTTAGTAGCAGTTTATCTTAGTCTTAGTAATTATTTCCATAAAGCCCTTGAACGTTCAGGTTGATGATAGCTGTTCTAAAATTTGACTGCCATGCGGATTTTAATTAAACAATCTTACTATTTACCTAGATTGCAAACAAATTAATCTTTCCAACTTTCTGAAGACCTTCTTGAGTCATCACAGATTTACAAGAAATTTCTTGAAGTATTAATGCTGTGAGAAATAGGAATATCAACAGGAATACTGATGTAGGAAGCATCTGAGAAAAGCAAAAAAGATTTCATAAACACAATTACAATATTAATTGGTACTTATGTGCATAAAATGCTAGATATATTTTTGCAAAATGAACTGTCTAGCTACTCCAGCTTTACTAATAGAATAATCACTCAAGCTTATTATAAATACTGTTGGACAAATCACTTAAGTGGTCTGATCTTTGCCTAGAACATAGAATTCTAAATTTGATATGTGCCTTCCAGAAGTGTTGGACTAACACCCATCATCATTGGTTGTGTGTACCTTGTTAAATTTAGTTATACTTACCAAAAAGTATACAACAACAGTCTTTTTAAAAACAGTTTTGGAATAGTGTGCAATAAAATAATTCCATGCTGCAAAAACACAAGAAACATGTCCAAAACATTTTAAAAAATCATGTTTTGGACAACAACTCCAAGAATCACCCAGGCAAGATGGCTAGTGAATTCAGAGAATTATAACTTTCTCAAGCTTTGGGCAGAACACAAAAGCTGAAATATTTCCTGGAATTCATTCCAGATGATGAGGTAGATATTTTATCAGTTCCTTCCTGTATCTCAGACTTTCTCTGTCAAGATGGGATGGACTTCTATGTCTCACTTTGAGCAAAAAAGGGGGACTATTTCCACAAAGTGCAATGTGTGGGGCTTGATGAATGCAAAGCTGGGGTGAAAATTGCTGGAAGAAACATTAACAACCTCAGATATGCAGATGACACCACTCTGGTGGCCGAAAGTGAGGAGGAGCTGAGGAGCCTTCTAATCAAGGTGAAAGAAGAAAGGGCAAAAGCTGGGTTGCAGCTAAACATAAAAAAAACCAAGATTATGGCAACAAGAATGATTAACAACTGAAAAATAGAGGGGGAAAATGTGGAGGCCGTGACAGACTTTGTATTTCTAGGTGTAAAGATTACTGCAGATGCAGACTGTGGCCAGGAAATCAGAAGACGCTTACTCCTTGGGAGGAGAGCAATGTCCAATCTCGATAAAATAGTAAAGAGTAGAGACATCACACTGGCAACAAAGATCCACATAGTCAAAGCCATGGTGTTCCCTGTAGTAACCTACGGATGTGAGAGCTGGACCTTAGGGAAGGCTGAGCGAAGGAAGATAGATGCTTTTGAGCTGTGGTGTTGGAGGAAAGTTCTGAGAGTGCCTTGGACTGCGAGAAGATCCAACCAGTCCATCCTCCAGGAAATAAAGCCCGACTGCTCACTGGAGGGAAGGATACTAGAGACAAAGTTGAAGTACTTTGGCCACATCATGAGGAGACAGCAAAGCGTAGAGAAAACAATTATGCTGGGGAAAGTAGAAGGTAAAAAGAAGAGGGGCCGACCAAGGGCAAGATTGAGGGATGGCATCCTTGAAGTGACTGGACTGACCTTGAAGGAGCTGGGTGTGGTGACGGCCGACAGGGAGCTCTGGGCTGGTCCATGAGGTCACGAAGAGTCGGCGATGACTGAACGAATGAACAACAACAATTTGCACAAAGAAAGTTTTCTGTATCCAAACCAACCATCTCCCATTTTCAAACTGGTCCCAGCAATTCTCCATAAAGAGATGGTTCACTTTATTTTTGTGTGTCTTCAATTCATTTCTGGCTTGTGGGAACTATAAAGCAAACGTATTGTGGTTTTTCTTGGCAAGATTTGTTCAGAGGATATTTCTTTTTGCTTTGCCCCAGGTCACCTAGTGGGTCTCCATGGTCAAATGAGGATTTGAAGCCTGGTTTCTGGAGTCATCGTACAGTGCTCAAACCATAACACCACACTGACTTGTAGTGGTCTTTCTAGCCCACTTCAAAAACATGTTTGCTTCCATTGAGAGCACTGTTCCTGTCCTTCCTTCAATAGGGGAGAAAAATCTTCTCTGGTGTCAGTCATTTCATAGATAGTTAGATACCAGTCAGTTGGGGCTCCCTCCTCCCAATCCTAGATAAATACATTGTACGCTTCAGAGCAGGTGTTTCCCCCCCCCCCCTTTTCTTCTGAGCTCGCCCCAGGAGAAAGAAAAGACACCTTTGGATAGAACAAGAAAGAAACAAAGAAAAATATCATTTGAAACTGAGAAAAGTAATACATCTATAGATCTATAAAACATTTATATACAGGGGAGAAAGTTTGTATTGTTAAAGGACTTTGAATGCCTGGACAGCTGCAGTTATGATGAATCCAGCCTATTTTTGGAGGCAAGTGGAAATCCAGTGGAACACTGACCTTTACAGATGCATGACCTGCAGGAGGGAGAAACATGAAAGACTCTGTGACCATTTTACTTTTCTGTAACAGCACTGTGGCAAGCAAGCCAAGACAAAAGCAAGAATGATTAGGTAGACAGCAACCTCCAGATACTTTTGTAGCACAGGAAATTGCCAAAGGAGTACAGAAGCCAGCCTAATACTTGGATAAATTTCCTGCAGTCTCCAAGCTGCCTCTGAAATTGGCACATTCAGTAAATGAAAAGGTGAAATAAGTCTTCTGTTGCTGAACTTAATTGTTAATGGTGTAGATTAAAGTTTTTATCAAATGAATGGCTTTACTCCTTTGCTATGCTAGGGATCTAACCCACCTGTTTTTTAAAAAAGGTTTGGATTAAAACAAGACTCAGAAGGAAGACTCATTTTTATGTTTATGGCTAAGGGTTGAAAAGATACTGCTCTTTCCCTGTTTATTCTGTATTGTATTAATGTTTTCATGAATTCTAACTGGGTGTTTTTCAACTGGGCAAGCATTAGTATTTGAATCCAAAAGCACAATTTCCTATAATTCCATTAAGTTTAATTTAACTTTTCTCCCTTTATATTATCAATATGCATTGGTGCAAGATTTGTTGTTGTTTATTCATTCAATTGCTTCTGACTCTTCATGACCTCATGGACCAGCCCAGGCCACAGCTGCCTGTCAGCCGTCACCACCCCAGCTCCTTCAGAGTCAAACCAGTCACTTCAAGAATACCATCCATTCATCTTGCCCTTGATTGGCCCCTCTTTCTTTTTCCTTCCATTTTCCCCAGCATCATTGTCTTCTCTAAGCTTTTCTGACTTCTCATGATGTAGCCAAAGTACTTCATCTTTGCCTCTAATATCCTTCCCTCCAATGAGCACTTGGGTTTTATTTCCTGAAGTACGGACTGGTTGGATCTTCTCGGAGTCCAAGGCACTCTCAGAATTTTCCTCCAACAGTTCCAGAGTGACTATCTTCCTTTGCTCAGCCTTCCTTATGGTCCAGCACATCCATAGGTTACTACGGGGAATACCATTGTTTTGATGATGTGGATCTTCATTACCAGTGTGATGTCTCTACTCTTCACTATTTTATCGAGATTGATTGCTCTCCTCCCAAGAAGTAAATGTCTTCTGAATTCCTGGTTTCAGTCTGCATCTGCAGTAATCTTTGCACCTAGAAATATAATATCCAGCAAAATGAGGGTGGGGGACAAACATTCCACCATAAGGTGTAGCAACAGTTTGCTGTTGTTGCTGGTTATGGTTTTACTTTGCTTTGTACCTGCTGCAGAAAACTGTATCAAAAATAATCCTATTTTCTGCCTGGTCATAATTTTACGTATTTAGAAATTATCTGTGCCTAGATGTGTTTGGGAGCACTGACAGAAATAGCCACTTCATTTTGACCCAAAAAGGAATTGTGACTATTCAAGGAAAAATATCCTTTGTGAAATATCTGGGAAGAAAAATCTTCTCTGAAATCAATTATTTCTCTATAGGTGGAGGGATAATCCAAAGAAGAATGTAAAAATAACAGTAATTATCCTTGATGAATGAATTCTGAAAAAAAAAATTAGCTCTGTTCCAATGATATCTTAAAGATTAATTGCCTGAAAGTTTTTCATAAATGTATGCATTTGCTTCTGTTGTGCACTGGCAACACAATGATACACAAAATAATTATGTCTTGGATTCAATCCATATTACACACACACATACACAGAGTGTATTGCAGTGCAAGTTGGTAAATCAGGGAGCAGGAGAGGGAATTTTTAAAATGCTATATCTGGTACAAAATTCTACAAAAGAATAGAACAAACAAACAATAATGTGGACTTAGTTTCCAAGTGATTTGGTATTCCTGTGAAAATATGAATGCTCTAACTAGGTATCTGCTGTGAATTGTCACCACTAGATAAGAAGTGAGTTTACTAGGTTGAAAGTTTGACTTACTTCAGAAAATAAAACTGCTAAATTTGCACTCACTTAACAGTAGAATATGGAGAAGAAAAGATGAGCAGGAGGTTGTGTGCTTATTACACCCCCAACTAATTTTCATCTCAAAAGTCTCCAGTTTATTATAGAGCCAGAAAGGGTCAAACGTGTAGGGGATAAACAAGAATACTGAGGGAACAAGTTGGCAGGTAATAATTAAACATACATGTCAATTTGATGTGGATGTAGAATATCTACAAACACAGAAAACATAGTTCATTTGCCTCACTTTCTTGACCTACACATATGAGGAACACATGAGTGGAAGAGAGGTGTTCCTGTCAAAATCTTCTGGAAGCTTTGTTAGATTTTGATGCAGTCCATTATAGTAAGCCTCTTGAGCATGAGGTATGAAATAGATGGGGTGATAAGAGCTAGCACTGAATGTAGGGATGTAGCTTTGCTCATTCTTGGAGAACAAGAACCAGAAAATGGATCTGTGAAAACACTGCTCTATAATAAGGGCTCTAGAAATTGCTGTAATGTTCCATCTTGACTTTGAAGCTATTTAACAGTGTATTTCTTATTGGAATCACAAGCATGACCATGACTAACATAAACCACAATCTTAAAGTACAATTATTCTAACACAGTATGGATATACTTGTATAAGACTTTCTTAGGACAAACAGAGTAAGCCTGCTGTATCCTCCATCTTTCTTCATTCTAACAGCCTCTCCTTTATCCCTCCTCCCTCATTGTATATGTGTTTGAATAAAACTCCTGTTCATCTAAACGTACTCCATATAGAATCACAGAATAATAAAGTTGGAAGAGACCACATGGGTCATCTAGTCCAACACCTTGCCATACAGGAAAAGCACTATCAAAATATCCATGACAGATGGCTATCCAGCCTCTGTTTAAAAATTTCCAAGGAAGAAGTTTCCACTACACTCTGAGACAGAGAGTTCCACTGCTGAACAGCTTGTACAGTCAGCTTGTACATGTTCAGGTGGAATCTCCTTTCCTGTAATTTGAACTCATTGCTCCTAGTCCTAGTTTCAAGGGCATCAGAAAACAAGTCTGCTCCCTCTTCCTTGTGACAGTGGCACCCTTTCATGTCTCCTCTCAACTTTCTTTTCTGCAGGCTAAATATATCCAGTTTTTTAAGGTATTCTTCATAGGGCACTGTCTCCAGACCTTTGATCATTTTAGCCGCTCTCCTCTGGACACCTTCCAGATTATCAATATCTCTCTTGAACTGTGGTGCCCAGAACTGGACACAGTATCCAGGTGAGGTCTAACCAAGTTGGAATACAAAGGCACCATGACTTCCCTCAATTTAGACACTTTACTTCTTTTGATGCAGCCCAAAATCCTATTGACTTTTTTAGCTGCTGCATCACACTGTTGGCTCATGTTCAGTGTGTTCTCCATGAAGACCCCAAGATCTTTCTCACATGGACTGTTGTCAAGCCAGCCATCACCCATTTTGTATCATTGCATTTCATTTTTTCTGCCTAAGTGTAGTATCTTATATTTGTCCTTGTTGAAATTAATTTTGTTAGTTTTAGTGAAGCTCTCTAATCTGTTAATATCATTTTGAATTCTGGAGTAGTAGCTATGTTTGCAAGAATGTCATGGATGACCTTGTTGAAGGCCTAACTGAAATCAAGATATGCTACATCCACAGCATTCCCTGCATCTACCAAGCTTGTAACTCTAACGAAAAAAGAGATAAGATTAATCTCTCATGATTTGTTTTTGAGAAATCCATGTTGACTTTTAGTAATCCCAGCAGTTCTTTCTAAGTGATTGCAGACTGTCTTCTTAATGATATGCTCCAGAATTTTTCCTGGCATTGATGTTAGGCTGACTGGATGGTAATTGTTTGAGCCCTCTTTTTTCCCCTTCTTGAATATAGGGGCAACATTTGCCTTCGTCCAGTCTCCTGGGACTTCTGTTCTCCAAGAATTCTCAAAGATTATTGCCAGTGGTTCTGAAATGATTTGTGCTACTTCCTTCAATACTCTTGGATGTAATTCATCTGGCCCTGGAGACTTGAATTATTTTGGAATTGCCAGGTATTCCTGGACTACTTCCTTACATATTTTGGTTTGCATTTCCCCTATTACCTTGCGTGCTTTGTATTGCTCAGATTAAACACCAATATTTCTTGATTTATTTATTTGTCGTGTCAGGGCAACCAGTCAATTGTATTACATTTCTAACAGAACAAAACAGACAAACAGACAAAATACAAAATTTGTGAGTTTGGTAGTTGATTAAATGTCCTTTGACTAGTATCTGGCCACTTGGAGTGCCTCTGGTGTTGCTGGAAGAAGGTCCTCCATTGTGCATGTGGCAGGGCTCAGGGTGCATTGCAGCAGGTGGTCAGTGGTTTGCTCTTCTCCACACTCGCATGTCATGGATGAACTGTGTGGAAGGGTAGCTGATAAGATTCCTGCTATGAAAAGGGTGCGGATGGACTAGGAACTGGCCTCCCAAATACAGTTTGTAAGAATCTTGAAATTAAAAGATTGGGAATGGGCCCTTTTGATATATAAGGTGTGAAACCACATTGCACCAGTATACTTTCTCAAAAAAAAAAAGCAACTAAAATATGTAAGGGAAAAAGATATGTATCAAATATGGCATTTCTTACCACTACTCAAAGATTCCCCAACATGAGAAGGCAGCAAGCTTGTTTTCTGTTGCTCCAGGAGACTAGGGCCCCTTCCACACAGCTGTATAAAATCCATATTGAATTGGATTATATGGCAGTGTGGACTCAGATAACCCAATTTAAAGCAGATATTGTGGATTATCTGCCTTGATATTCTGGGTGTGGAAGAGCCCTAGGACACAGAGCAATGGATTCAAGCAATAAGGAAAAATTCCATCTAAAAATGAGGAGGAACCTTCCGACACTAAAAGCTGTTTAACAGTGATATACATTGCCTTGGAGTGTCATGAGTTTTCCTTTTCTGGAAGTTTTTTTCAAAAAAAAAACACCCTTTGATTATATATTCCTTCATGGGAAGAAACTAGACTGGATGATCTTTGTGCTCTCTTCCAAAACTGTTATTTTATGACTCTATGACCACATCTACATTGCCATGTAATTTAATAGTTTGAAACTGTATTATATGGCCAGTGTAGACTCAGATAATGCATTTCAATGCAGTTAAATTAAAGTATGAGTCTACACTGACCAAATAATGCAATTTGAAACTGCATTATATGACAGTGTAGCTGGGTTTTGTGATGCACCAGAAGAAAAGCTTTACTTGACCAAAATGTGGAATTGTTAGCCACTTTGACTCCCCATGGAGAGAAAGGCAGAGTATAAAAAAAGCAAATAAATAAATAAAACAAGTGTTCCTAGCCACGAGGCTGAGAGGAAGTTATGGATGTTTAATACAAATTTGTATCCTTTCCTCTTTCTTAGTGATGCATTTCTTCTCTTTTGGCAATGCCTAAGTGGCCACTCTAACCTAGTTTGGCCCTGAGTCATTTCCTCTCTAACCTCTCTTATCTACAGGGAGCAATTACAACTATACTGGTGTTGTTTGTGTCTCAATTTAATTAACAGCAACTCATCATCAAGCATCATAAGCTATTTGAACCACCCAAATTTAATTTATGCCTGTAGTTTCTGCCCCTTTTTGACACATCCAGCTGAAACATGTTTTTTAGCCAGTGCTCCAAAGTTGAAAGGTTCTCTCTAGGCTCAGTATTCTGAAAAAGATAATAAACATCCTTCACATCTTTGCTACTCTCAAATGTGTTCTCTAGTGCAACAAGTCATGAATACTAACTTTGGATCAGTGGTGTGCACAGTATGAAAAATGTAAGACCCCACAAGACTTTCCACAAATCATTTTCTTTCTCCTCCCACCATCTCAGACACCTGCCACTCATTCACCATTTCAGTGACATACTAAAAACCTGGTGTCAAAAGATTTCACCTCAGGGCATGCAACTTCATTTTCACAGAAAAAGAGTAACTTCTGAAATGGGATAGACTGAATGGGACTGCAGAATTCCCTCGCTGCTCTCCCTCCCAGTCTGTTCCAAGTCCCTCATACATTTATGTTGGATAAAAGTTCAGTCAGCAATCTATCCAATTTGGCATATCACCTAATATTTTATTATCACTGATATTGCTTCAAATAAATGGGTAATGTACTGTTACTTTGAAAACTTATCAAAGTTTAAAAAAGTTTTAAAATACATTCTGCAGCACAAATTCCTCCAGATTCTAGGAATTATCCTGAGGCTGGATCTATACTGCCCTATATCCCAGGATCTGATCCTAGACTTTCTGCTTTGAACTGGATTATATGAGTCTCCACTGCCAAATCATCTGGGATAAGCAGATAATCTGGAATTAGATCCTGGGATGTAAAGAACTGTAGAAGAGGTCTAATATACAACCCAAATGCTGTCAGGGAAGTTTAGGTAGAACAAACTTCCCCCGCTTGCAAAGCTGAGAGGGGGAAGTGGCTTTACCATCTCCCTCTGTTGTGGAGGTGTGTTTAGGGGCAGGACTCAGCTTGGCTGAGGCTCCGCTCCTCACTTCTTTGAAGCCGTCGACAGAGTAGGACGCCAAAGAAGGTCCATAAGTAAGGCTTTGGGGGCGGCGGGGACTGGGTCTGTGGCTTCACCAGGCGGTCCCTGCCTTCTCTCAAAGCCTCATCAGCATGGGAGAGGCTGGCGAGCACAGCGCTGGGTGGCGGTTGCCACTCGGCCTGCTTTGCCTTCCTCAGGGTGGCTGCTGGGCTTCTCTTCTCCCCCCCCCCCCATGGTCCCCTCTTCAAACGGCGTCCCGGCATTGTTTGCCAGGCTGGGCTGACGCCGCACGCCCACACATGCCGCGCGCCCAGTGAGTCTGCCCAAGCCGGGCGCCAAACCCTTTCCTCTTCCCTCCATGCTGGATTAGAGGTTGTTTCAGCCAACTTGAGAAGTGGGTTTTTTCTCCAAAAAAAATCATTGCCACATTGCGTGGCTCATCCCTGTTTAAGGAGACAGCTTTTGTTAGCCTGGGGTTTTTTCCCCACGCCTTTATGGTTTATAATGTTTTGGCTTAGCAGGACAAGGTCAGCTGGCAAGTTATATACTATGGCTAGTTTATCAAGTCAGAACTCCTACTTGAAATGTGGTTAAAACTATAAAATAACACATAACAACAGATACAAAAAAAAGGAAAATACAAATGGTTACTTGAGAACTTTACAAGGCCATTTTCACTTTCGGTTCCAGCCGCATGGCTGTACTGGGCACCATCTTGGACATATCAATGTTACAACCATTTTAAATAAGGAATCATGGGTGCCTTTAAAATGATGCCATCCTGGCCTCAGGCCACACACACAACAAGGATAGACATACAATAAATTTCAACAACTCAACACTGCTTTAGCAGCTGACAGCTGAGGGCTCTAGCTCATATAGACCCATAAAGTTTCTGTTATTTATTCACTTAGTTATTATAGATACTCACCTGATCTTATACTAATAATATTAATACCACTAATAACAGAGATCTAGGCACAACTTACCTACATCTCTATGTTTTGTTTAAAGCCCAACCAAAAATGCCATTTGATCCCAGAAGCTAAGCTGGGTCAGTCCTAGATCTGTTTATTTTATCCATTCGATGAAATCCGATGAGTCAAGCCGTGCCATTGGCGTGGGGGCTTTTTGTTCTTTAGGTGTGACAAATACTACCAGAGGTTAGGTGATGTACGATTCCTCCATGTGCGACACCAACCAATGTAATGTTATTTCTTGAATTCCTTTTAGAATAACGCCCAGGAAGAATGTTGGTGGAGCCAAGGCCAAGGGCCCAGCAAAGAGAACACCAACAAAACGACCTCCTCCCTTGGCCCTTACCTCATCAGAAGACGACAACCAGACTACAGAACAACTTAATGCACTCATTGCTCGCATGAATGCGCTTGAGAAAGAAAGAGGGGTGGTCATTTCTCCGCCTGCTCAGTGACCCGCGCATACAGTCAGCAGGGCTCTCATGTTTAAATCTTTATCTTCTCGTATCTCCGCTTCAGAGACCAAGAGGCGAACCGGTGGCAGCTTGTCTGAGGCCCAACCAGCCGCTACGACCCCAGCGGAACCAGAATTACAGCTGTCTGGTGAAATAACATCCGAAACACAACCCCAGGACCTCAATCAAACCAGTTTGGCTGTTCCAGCAGGTAATCAAGAGCCACCGGCTTGTCCGTGGGGTCAAATTAATACACAAGAGGGAATCCCCGAACAGCACAATTTCACAACCAACAGTGACACCCGATTCCATTACAACTCAACCCCCCCAGGCTGCGGTGCCCAAGGAGACAAGGGCAGCTACTAGTATAGAGAATTCTCATCAATTTGGGGGCACTGTTAATTGGTCCCTGCCAGCCACCAGGCAGCTTGGCAGCGTAGCGCTGAGTTCTCATTTGGCCCAGAATTGACAAAATTCTAAGAAATGAATATGTAGATATATTTTCACTCTTTTTTAGAGAACTAGAAAAAAAAGAAAAGGAGGAACTAGATGATGAGTGGAAAGAAATTATCAAAAAGCCGAAAGTGGACCAAAATTGGGGAAATTGGTTCACTTGCTTTCTCATTTATGGTGGCGTGCTGGTTCAAGCTTTAAGGGCTCACTCTCTTTTTCAATACCTTAATATTGTCTATTATGCTTACATTAACTTCACAGGTAACACCTGGTTATTATATGACAAGAGATTTCACTTAGAGGCGGCCCGATATCCTACTTTGTGGTGGGGCCTCATAGACGATCAGTTATGGATTGAAGTCCTGATGCCTGCCCGCCCCGTTTATGGTAAAAAAGCTGACAGTGGTCACACCATACAAAATTCCAGATCTGGTCAGTCCTTTCTCCAACCTCCCAGAAAACAACAGCAACAACAACAACCAAAGGAAATATGCTGGGAATACACTTCTCAGTGAACATGTTCCCGTAAGGGATGCTGGTTCCAGCATTCATGCTCAATCTGTTATGGCCACATGCAGTTAAGAACTGCAGTAAAGGTAAACCAGCCAGACCCAATCAAAAAGACAATATGTTCCAAAAGCGTAACCCCAGCCCAATTAATGTGGAACAACTAGATAAGTGGCTACAAATTTACCTCGTTGATGCAGCCAGCTACTTACATAGTGGCTTTAGTCAGGGTTTCCAAATTCCAGCATATGGCCCTAGAATACCTTTCACCACACGCAATCTTAAATTGACGATTGGCATGGAAGATGTCGTCCTAGTGAAGACTAATAAAGAAATATCAGAAGTCGGGGTGCCAGGCCCCTTTTTGGCACCACCTACCCCATTTGAGGGTGTCTCTGTTAGGTATTGTACCAAAAAAGCCCCAGGAGAGTTTCACCTCATTCACCACTTGTTTTACCCCAAAGGCAGGTTGGTGAACGATGCCATCCCTGAAGATTACTGTTCAGTATATTATACTTCTTTTGACTCCACTGTCCGAAAGGTTAGGGCCAGAGGCATGGCAGCAGAATTAGCCAAGAGTGACATCAAATCAGCTTTTTGGCTATTGCCTGTTCATCCATTAGACTTTGAGTTATTAGGTTTTCAGTTTAATGGTCTTTACTACATGGACAGAGCACTCCCTATGGGCTGCTCGGTTTCATGTGCAACTTTCGAGACTTTCAGTACATTCCTAGAATGGGCTTTAAAAGAAAAAACAGGACTTGCAGGAGTGGTGCATTACCTGGATGGTTTTCTGTTTGTTGGAAAATACAAAATGGGAGAATGTGAATTCCTACTAAAATCATTCCAAAGTTTGGCTGAACAATTAGGGATTCCGCTAGCCAACGAAAAAATGGAAGGTCCAGCCACCAAATTGACCTTCCTGGGTATCGAGTTAGATACCATAGAACATTTCTCCAGATTGCCCCATGAAAAAAATATGCAACCTAATAATAAAGTTACAATCATTTATGTCCAGAAACAAGGTAACGTTAAGAGAATGCCAAAAGGTTATAGGTCACCTTAACTGTGCATGCAAACAAGGGAGGTCCCAGTTGATTGGCGGAGGGAAAATGTCCCCATTTTCAAGAAGGCCAAAAAAGAGAAAATACGCAACTACTTATCATTCAGCTTCATGTCAAAATTAGGAACAGTTCTAGAAAATATAATCAAGTATTCAGACTGTGCTTTAGTTGTGTTTTTCTACATGACAAGAGGTTGGATTAGATGCCCCTTGCAATCCCTTATTCTATAGATTGTTCTACAAATTTATATATATAACAAAATGCTGTTTTTTAAAAAACAAAAAACAAAACAAACCTAGTACCACTACCAAATATATTGTGGTATTTATACAAATGTTGCTGTTCATGATACTATGTAGTGTGCTTGAACAAGGGGATGTGTCAGATTTTTTCCACTGGTCTCTATTGTATTTCAGTTGCCAAATCTAGAATGTAAATAGGGAATATTGAAAAAAAGTTGCTATGCCTTATGTCCTCCACCAGGACAACTGTGTGCCATTATAACCTCACAACAGTTTTGTACCCTATAATTCTGAGCAGTCCAATCTAACATAGTCAGTTGTGAATTACTGTGGGAGTTGCATTAAAACAATAGAAAATCAACAGTTACTCACCCCTGAGCTAGTACAAAGCCACCATAAGATACTACTCCACAGTATTCCACCACAAGATGATACCTGCATTTAAATAATATTTCAAATATTGTAATATACTCCCTTATTGTTTTATTGTAGGATTCTAGTAACTGCAGATTAATTCCAGCAGCTAAAAGCTTCTAAATCAGTATTCAGTTTTCCCCTGAGAGCTATGGAAAATGAAGAGATGGCCTTAGTTCCCCAGAGATAATAACAACTCTGCAAATCACTCAAGAAATTTCTCCTCCCACACTATATAAGCTGAATGTATCCTTCAATCTTCAAAGATATTCAGGTAAAAAGATTTCTTACTCAAGCTGTCAGATCATTCAGTTGAAAAAAAATCCAGTGCCACTTCACAATTCTACCTTATTTACACAAATTTATATAAATCAATCCCCTAGCTACATATGTAGACTTACATATGCATTACTTTATGCATCTCCCTCTCTAGCGAATAGAATACTGCAATAAACCTAACATATAAAATAAGTAGCTGTATATAGAATTCTCTCTACCAGCTAGAAAATATGCACTTGTTTTCTGCACAATGATTCATCTCAACCAACTCCTTCATTGGCATGGATCCAATTATTTTCTGTTTCTTATTATACAGTAGTGTGACATCTGGTTTCTGAGGAAAGAGAACTCTAAAATAATAGAAGTTCAATCTTTGTTGTGTAGATAAGAGGTAAAAAATCTGGGATTGAACAGAAATAACAAATCCTATTCCGGGATTGTTATTTATGAGATCAAGCACATTGTTATTTTGAGGTCATGACTCAAAACATATGGCTGAAATATCTGTACTCCAGAAACCTTTTTGTTCTGGAAGGCTGATCAAGAAAGGACTCTAAGATCAGTTGTAGCAGGAGAGCTGTCATTTACAGTTGCTGACCTTTAGTCTAATTAAATCACCAGGAAAAGTCTTCATGAGTATAAAAAAGCACGGTAATCCCAGATCTGCAAATGTCTTTCTGGTCCTGAGTCATGACTCTATCTGGGATATTCAAATTCAAGTCTAAATCATCTAGTCCAAAGCTCCGGTAAGGGGGGAAAAAGCTCCCCATTCCTTTCAGCGCTGTAACTGCCAATACACATATTGGTAGAGTTTAACTAAGGATGCTCAAAGACCTCATAAACCAGATATACATGCCCACTACATGAACTACCAGCTCATCATGACCCTTTAAACAAAGACTAGAGGTGAAAAGAATCAATTTAATTTGCAGTTTAATAATTACTTACCAGAATCTGTGAAGGGAAACATAGTTATCCTTCAACATTTGCAGTTCAATTTACATTCAATTTTATGATGCACTTCTTGAAGCAAACAAAACTGCATGTATTTGGGGGGAAGTGAAAAAATGCATACATGAATAAAAAGATCTTCACAATAGTATTCTGAAATTGCTTGTAAAAGAAGTCTGATTTAGGCAAAACTGCATACCAGAATTTCTAAGAAAGAACACATGCAAAACTGCATACAAATTTTCATGTGGCAGTTAGAAAGCCATACAACTAAAGCAGGTCAGACAAAGAGCAAACTTCAGAATAAAAATGTTGGGAAAATAAAGCCACAACTGACAGATTTCCCCACATTTGCTGAGGTTTCCCAGGCCTCTGAAACATGTAATATCAAGTTCAGTGATATAGTCATGTTAGTCTAGAACAGTGGTTCTTAACCTGTGGGTCCCGAGATGTTTTGTCCTTCAATTCAGCTGGTAAACTGTCTGAGATTTCTGGGAGTTATAGGACAAAACACTAGGGGACTCACAGGTTCAGCACCACTGGTCTAGAAAGGGAAAAACATGTCAAGATGAAGGCACATCAAGCCAACCCTTGTAGGGATTGCCTTCCACCTGGAAATCAATATCCTCACTGTGAAGGAACATGCAATAATAGGTCTGCACAGTCACCTATGGACCCATCACCATGACACTTGGAAGGCAATCATATTTGGACACAAGGGATCGCTGATCAATGATGATTCCATTCAAAAACACAACAATAGTTAGTATTTGGATGGGAGACTGGGTGCAGTGTATTGTCTTCTGCCTATATCATCACTTCAGAGGCCCCTCCCCCTTCTGGCACCAACGACTGCTCTGGCCAGAGAGAAGACAGAGGGGAGCAGAAGACACTGCCATCTTGTCTTTACTAATAATATAATATAGTATATTGTATATACGTATAATATTTATAATATTATAATGTAATACAATATAATACTAGTAATAATAATTCAATATTATAATTATAATTATATTTAATTACATGTAATATTACTAATAATATTACAATATAATGGTATAGTGCAATATAGTAATATACACTGATATTGTACTTTGCTAATAATATAATATATTGTATGAAAATATATATTGTAAGCCGCTCTGAGTCCCCTTCGGGGTGAGAAGGGCGGCATATAAGCGCCGTAAATAAATAAATAAATAAATAAATAAATAAAGACCTTGGTCTGCACTTAAACACAATCGGTACTGACAATATTACCATCTGCCAGCTGCAAAAAGCCACCTTTTTTCACCGATACATCACACAGTCCTAGACACTTGGGAAGTGTCCGACGTGTGATACAATAAAACAGCCAGCAGAGTGTCTGCTGTGGACTCATCTTATTGTGTTAATAATAATAATAATAATAATAATAATAATAATAATAATAATCTGTCAACTGCAAAAGGCCACCTTACTTGGATTTGCACGCTTCATTCAAAAATACATCACACAGTCCTAGACACTTGGGAAGTGTTCAACTTGTGATTTTGTGAAACAAAATCAACATATAGATCTCATATGCTGTGACATACTGTGTTTTTGTGTCAGTAAAAAAGAAAAGAAATAATAATAATAATAATAATAATAATAATAACAACAACAACTACTACTACTACTACTACTACTACTCTGGCACAAGCAAGTCAAGCCAATGGTGATCGGCACACTGGGTGCAATGCCTCAAGACCTTGGCCTGCACTTAAACACAATTGGCACTGACAAAATCACCACCTGTCAGCTGCAAAAGCCCACCTTACTCAGATATGCACATATTATTTGCTGACACATTACACAGCCCTAGACACTTGGGACATGACCAATGTGGGATCCAATACAACAGCCAGCAGAGTGATCTTGTTTGCTGTGGACTCATCTTGTTGGGTTATAATAATAATATTAATAATAATAATAATAATAATAATAATAATAATAATAATAATAATAATCCTGCATTGCTCAGGGAAATCTGGGGCCTAGCTGGTTTGTGGCATGGGGATGCTTCTAGTACTCTGCTGAGGTAGAGGAAAATAACTGACATTTAGTCTCTATAATTCCTTCTAGTAAGTTAGGGGAGTTTTAAATGAGATTTGCTTCTGATTCCATTTTGCAGCTCTAAGAAGATTTGGGGGCTAAAGTACAGGACACCAGCACTGCCCTTCAAGGATGCATCTACACTGCAGTATTAATGGAGTTTGACACCATTTTTCATTGCCTTGGCTCAGTTCTATACAATCCTGGGAGCTGTAGTTTGGTGAGGCACCAGCATTCTTTGGCAGAAAAGGCTGAAGACCTTGTAAACTACTGTCCCCATGATTCCATAACATTGAACCATAGCAGTGAAAGTGGTGTCAAACTCCATTAATTCCAGTGCAGATTCAACCAGGACTTTGGAATCACTAAGATGCACCTATACTGTAAGCATGTATGCTAATGATATTCTCAATCTGATAAGATTGAGAATATCATTATTCAGTGTATGGAATCCTGCCCCCACAAGCCTTCATTGGCAGATAATGTTAAAGAGCTTGTTGAATGACAACTCCCAGGATTCTATAGCATTCAGCCAGGGCAGTTAAAGTGATGTCTAGCTGCATTCATTCTATAGCATATATTCACCGAAGGAAACTGAGGCAGGATAAACTGGAGAGGCTCCTATTTCTTTGGTTTTCTTTTGGATTGCTGAAATATTTGCTGTCTCAACATATTGGTTTATAAAGAAGCAGCTCTACACAGATAGAAACTGTAATACACATCTTTTCTGGCCAAATTCCAAAGTGTGCACTTTTTGCAGCTGCTTATTACATTTGCCAGCAAGTATGTCTTTTTGTTTTTTTGTTTTGTTTCAGCATCTTGAAAATTGAGGTGTGCATTACATTCAAGTAAATACGGTATTTATTTATTAACATGTAATTTAAAAGTAAAGCAACTTGTACAAAGACGATTACACTTTTTTTCAGTGAGAGCATCATTGTATGTGCTCACATTTCATGACAATTACTTTCTGTGGTCTGGATACTATGCTTTTGACAAATTACCCAGGATTGTGGTAGAAGTTTTTAATGACTATTGATCAAGGTTTCCTTATGCAATCCAGATGTTAGGGGTGGAAATAATATTTGGGAAAATATGTTGAAAACCATGTGTTTTTTTTTTTAGTGAAGAACAAACCCAGAACAGAAGAATCCCAAACAAATACAAATCTTCACCTTAACTTCCCTAATTTTGTGACTGCTTCACACATTTTCTTTCTGGACCAAGAATGTACAATAATGATTACTACTGTTTTATAGTAGCTGATATTTTGGAAAATGTTAAGTGTACACATAATTTGTGAAATGTGTAGCTAAAATATCAGCTACTATAAAACAGTAGTAATCAATAGAAATTATTCAGGCACAGCTAAATATGCCTGTACTATACATAAACATTTTTATTCTTTTCCAGAGAAATAAAATTGGTTAATTAAAATGGAGTTAATTAAGAATGAATGTGTAATTAAATTCCTTGTGGCCATACAAGGCATGGAATAATCTCTGCATTGTGTTTTGGATGTTGATGGTCGTTCTCCCCCTATTTTTTTCAAAAGACAAATTAACAAAAAAGACAAAATATGTGAAGCACATTTAGTTAATAATATGTAAGATACAAATCATGTGAATACAGCTGAAATATTCAATGAAATCTTTTCAACTCTCCAGTTCTTTCACACACACACACACCCCTCTCTCTCCCCTCCCCTCCTCCAATGTGGGATCTTGCAGCTAAAATATGAACTTCAAATCTGAAAATAAGGAGGCTCATGGGGGAACACTTTAGCTGGCATAACTAGATTGTGTGTGGGGGTATTCAAGAAGATATTCTCAGTAAAACATAATTTGACATATTCTAGGGATAGTTTGTGTTTTATATGTAAAACATGTTCTGGAAGATTAAACTAAATTTTAAACATTCTGTTTTTAAGAGTGACTAACAAGAGGCAGCTTCCTAATTCTAAAAAAGGAGCTTTCTCTGTTGATTATTGTCTGATAATGTACTAAACTGGTAAGTGGCAGCATACTAGATCTCGTTATGGAGAATAAGCTAGAGCACAAAAAAATAAATAAAAGAAGAGGGGAAATATAAAAATAAGGATTATGGAGTTAATTAAGTATTTAAGAATAAATATCTCAAAGAGATGAGATAAGTTAGAGGAAAGCAATTTAGCCAAATTAAGAAGTGAGATAAAAGGAAAATTGGTAGAATACGGTAAGTTTAACTATCATGGTTTGGTAGGGTTGCATTAATCAAAATGAAGATACTAACAAAATTAAATTTTTATTTAATAAAATTCAATAAAAAATTCTGTATTAGAGTTTAAAAATTGCCCAAAAGGTTGAATTTGTATTGTAATAGAAAGTAAGAGTTCCAGAATAAAGTAAATAGTATAGATTACAAAAAGGGTGGCTTAGACCTGCCAAATATAAAGCTGTATCATATAGCCGTATCGTGGAACGATTAACAAATTAAGGAGATTTGGAATGGTTAGAAGAAGATAAAGGAACTGATTTGAAGTTGGAATATATTTTTACATAGATAAAAATGAAAGATAAAAAAACTGGCATAATAGGTAATCTTTCTCTAAAAAGTATTAAGAATATATGGATGAAATATAAAATAAATTTGTTTCTAGGAAATTCACCACTAATACCAGTAGTGATCTTAGAAAAATTCCCAAATAATTTAAAAAGAGAGTTAGAATAAAATAAAATAAAATAAGTTAAGTGAAAATAAAATATTGGGTTATGTCTATAAATAACCTGTGTTTTAAACTGTGATTTCAAACTGCTTTCTAATCTGTTTTTTTTAAAATAATTGCTTCATTGGGGAGCTGTGCTTTGTCTCCCAGAGCTCTTGTGCCCACTTTGTCTAGTCAGTGGCCATAATAAAGTTTTGTATTGTATTGATTGGGTTGTGAAAATGACAGGTAAAGAGAGAATAAAAGATAAAATTGTAGGAAGTGAAACTAGCTTACAATTAAAATAAATAGCTTTATTTATATTCCGCCCTGTCTCCCTGGGGGGTCTCAGGGCAGATTCCAACATACAAAAAGACAACCATTCAATGCCTCAGTAAAAAAAAATCAATGCCTCATCCTCCAGTTCAAAGATAGTTATGTACAAAAGAATTACTTTCCAAGAGAAATGGGAAAATCAGAATCAGGGGGTTTGTTCTTTCCAAATTCACATGTGGTTGAGGACATAATAATAATAATAATAATAATAATAATAATAATAATAATAAGGTTCTTGTGGGTTTTTTCGGGCTATAGAGCCATGTTCTAGAGGCATTTCTCCTGACGTTTCGCCTGCATCTATGGCAAGCATCCTCAGAGGTTGTGTGTGTAATAATAATAATAATAATAATAATATCTTACATGCCTCTCCATGGCTCGAGGCAGGTTACAGAATAATCTGTGTGAGAACATTTCTGTGTAGAAATATTATTTGTTGTACAGAAAATTCCTTCAAGCAGTAACTTCCAGCAGATGGTTTAGACCACATCTGTATGAAAAAGGGTGTTTCACTGAGAAAATAATATTCATACACAGCAAAATACTTCTTTGAGCATATTTTTCCCCAGACAGAAAATGCAGTTTTCTGTGAAAAACAGCTATGTGAGAATTTAGCACAGCATAAATTGTGAAAAGGATTCAAAAGCTGTATGGTTTTGATTTTTTTTTCACAGCAGTAGGTAAATAATTCAAATTACTTGTTTCCAAAAATTGTGCCCAAGTAATGGTGAATGATGGTTTAACAGGGGAAATAGATATAACATGAGGCACGTGACAGGGATGTCATTTTCCCCCAATTTTATTTCACAATTATAATAGAACTATTAGCTAATGTAATTAGAGATGACAGTAGTATAAAAGGAATAGGAATAAAACAGAAATATAAAATAAATTTGTTTGCAGATTACACCCTTTTATCAATGGAACATCCAATAAAACATTGGGAGAAAATTGAGGCTCATTTAACAGAATTTGGATTAATGACAGGGTTACAAATTAATTGGAACAAATCAGAAATGATGATATTTAATTATCGAGAAGAAGAGATAAAAATATAAAACAGGAGGGGAAAATTAAAATCAAAATCAAAGAAACGATTAAATATTTAGGAATAAATATAACTAAAGATTTAAAAATCTTATAAATAAATAATCTAACCAAATTAAGAAAGGAAATTGAAAAGAAATTACTGGAACACAATAAGCTCAAATTATCATGGTTCAGTAGGATAGCATTAATTAAAATGAAGATATTACCCAAACTAAATTTTCTGTTTAGAATGCTACCTGTAAAAATTTCAGACCAAGAAATAAAAAGCTGGCAAAACATGCTAAATCTGTACTGTAATGGGAACAAAAAAGCTAGAATAAATAAAAGTTTATGGTATAAGTCATAGAAAGAGGGAGGTCTTGGATTACCACACCTCAAGTTATATTATCAATCAAATCAAATTAGATATATAGTAGAAAGTTTAGCAAAACAAAAGAGCTTGCAGTGGTTAGAAGAAGATGATAAAAAATAGAACTGAAATTAGAATACATTTTTATAGGGGTAATAGAGGAAAGGGTAAAAAGAAATGGTATAACAATTTAAACAATCCCTTTCTAAAAAATATTTTAGAGATTTGGGGGAGATATAAAAAAAACCCCTAATGCCAGGTATTTCTCCTATCATGCCAGTTTTAATGACAGAAAACTTCCCAGAATTTTTTTAAAAAAAGAACTCGAAGTAGAACTTAAAGGAAGAGGTTTAATGAAAATAAAAGACTGGGTCTGAAAATGGTAAATATGGAAAGAATAAAAGAGGAATTAGGAGACTTAGATTGGTATAAGTATCTACAATTGGGTAAATGGTCAAGTGATATAAGGAAAAAAATATAATGGAGGTAGGGAATATACAAAAATAGAAAAGATGTTAACTTAAAGGGAGACTATAGAAGAGAATATAACATTAAAAGGCACAGTAAGTGATATCTATAAACTGTTATTAATGAATGAACAGGAACAAGATTATTTGAAGGAAGTATGGGAAACAGACTTGGGGGGGGGGAATGAATAATCAACAATGGGCAAACATATGGAATATGAGAATACTAAAAATATGTCTATAAGAATTAAAGAAAATTACTACAAAATGATATGGAGGTGGTATTTAACCCCTATTAGATTAAATCAGACTGATAAAAAAATATTCAAATCAGTGTTGGAGAGGTTGTCAGGAAATAGGGACATATCTTCATATGTGCTGGTCATGTTACATTATACAAAAATTTTGGGACAGCATATTCAAAGAAATAAGAGCAATAATAAAAATAGAGACTGAGATTACACCAAAATTAGCTTTATTACTTATACATGAGAATATAATTCCCGTACAAGAGGAGAAAGAATTGGTTTCTAATTTGATAACAGCAGCTAAATTGTTAATAGCAAAAAATTGGAAGAAAAAAAAGAAATTCAAATAGAAGAATTGTATAGGGAAATTTGGAATATAGCGAATAATGATAAGCTAACTTGCAATATTAAAATTAAAAGGGTAATATGTAAACAAACAGACTTTTGGAAAATATGGGGAAAATTTATCAAATATGTATTTAATGAGGGAAAGGGGTAAAAGCCAGCAAGAGAAACAATGATATTTTGGAATGGTGTAACAACATGAGTTGGTTGGGCCTGGTGGAGGGGGCACAAACTAAGGGTAAGGGGAAGAGGGGGAAAATGGTATAATAATAATTATAAAGAAATACAATATGTATAACTGGATAAAAGGTGTGTGATAGAGTTATATGTAGCACAAGTTGTAATGGAAATTTAAAAATAATGATAAGAAATATGATCAAAGAAGTTTTTGATGTTTATTTGCTGTTAGATTGTATATAATATGAAAAAAATATGAAATCAAATTACATGTTGATTTATTTGTGAAGAAACTTAGTGGACTTCTTGTGAAAAAAAAATGAAAATGTGAGCAGTGACCCAGTGAGCCGGTTAAAGAATTAGGACATCCTTAGGAGTTTTTCAACTGTATGGAGTTGAGAAATATTTTTCAGAAAGAAAAAGGACAGATACAAACCCCACAAGATTCAAAGGATCTCACCTTCCACACTGAAACAGAGGGGGAGAGAGGAGAGGGAGAAATAACATACCCTAGCAATGTTGTCATACAAGCAGACACAGACAGAAACAGCTCCAATTAACTTCTTAAAATACTATATATATATATATATATATATATATATGAAAAAATGAACTAAAAGATCCCCTTAAATTTGCTATAAATTTACTAACTTTGTAGACAAAAACATCTCTGAGAGGTAAACTGTTAGAAAATATGAAAGTGAACTAATTTGTTAGAGATTATGTTGAAACATTCACACCTAGCTCC
Organism: Anolis sagrei; assembly: GCF_037176765.1. Lineage (NCBI taxonomy): Eukaryota > Metazoa > Chordata > Lepidosauria > Squamata > Anolidae > Anolis > Anolis sagrei. The sequence continues at coordinate 56,324,001 of NC_090023.1, read as the reverse complement.
AACAGACAAGAGTTCTTTGTCCCACCCTGGAAAACCCAATTTTCCTAGTTCCAACAGACCTCACAACCTCTGAGGATGTTTGCCATAGATGCAGGCAAAACATCAGGAGAGAATGCTTCTAGGACATGGCCATATAGCCTGAAAACCAACCCATTGATTGCAGCCATGGAAGCCTTCGACAATATATTAATTAGGGTTTTCTATTTTCCATTCTCAACATTTCTGCCCTAACAAACAGGCACAAAGAACAGGCAGGATTATTTTTTAATATATATGTGTGTGTGTTGTGATATTTCATGCTTATGTTGTTTTGCTAATTTTATGCTCATGTTGTTTACTCTGTATGTTTTGGTGTTGCTACTTGGAAACCACTCTGAGTCCCCTCGGTGGTATATAAAGTAGATAATAATAATAATAATAATAATAATAATAATAATAATTATTATTTCTTTTTCTTTTGTTTCCAAACACTGCAAACCCACTTTTCTATTCTTCTGTTTTAGATTAGAAAAGAAATGTTCCTTTTCTTTCTCTTTTCTTTATGTAAGATGTTAAAAATGCCCCTGTTCTGTATCCACTCTTGTTCCCTTCCCCATTCCTCATATATTTGCAATAAAATAATATGGGAAAAAACTTAGTGAAGATTTACATCCCTATTATACATTATCACATCCATGGACCAATCAAAGCCAGTCCCAAATACTTCATGCAGCAGTGTCCCCTTAGGTTTCTAATGATAGTGATGGATCCAGGAACTACCAGTCCGTTGCACTTCTGTCTTATTGGGGTTCAGCTTTCTTTTTCCTTATCTTTTTCCAAAGCTCCCACCTCATCCCTGGATGTGGGTGAAGGTACTGCAACTCTGGATGTGGGTGAACGTACTGCACCTTCCAAAGCTCCCACCTAGTAGCATAAATGATCAAACTTCTTTGGGTATCCAAGCAAAGTATACAGTAGCTCTGAATGGCCTGAATACCAGATATGGGTCTGATAACCCCAGCATTCCTATTGAATTTTTTAACTTGAGCCATTAAAATGGGACTACAGTCCTCCCCTCCCCCCAAAAAAAAAATCACCACCAGGTCTGTGTGCCAAATTTGGTCCAGATCCTTGGCTGATGGGGCTAGCAGTAGTCTCTGGATGTGATAGAAAGGCACTGCAACTCCCATCATCCAACTCCCCACCCCAAACTCCATCAAAATTTAAAGGAGGTCAGGGGGGGGGGGGGTTGTGTACCAAACTTGGTTCAGATCCGTTGTTGGCAAAACGCACAGTATTCTCTTAAATTTGAAGCCATCTTGGAAAATACATACATAAGACTGACTTTTATTATATGTTTAGATATAGCAAAAACATATAAATATGTTATAAAAATAGTGTGCCACTTTAACCAGCAATATGAAATCCCATTCTAAAAGGAATCCAGATGGGTTCCAACAGCATTTGTGGCTGATAAATGGATCTTGAGTCTGCTTGAATAAACTTTTTCCAAGTGTTTGGCACCTTAAAAAATCACCCATAAAGTGTGACAATAGAGTAGCAATTCCCTCTTCCCCCATCCAACTTGCTGGAGACCATTATCTTTCTTGGTATTTTAACAGATGTATAGCTCCTGCAGAGAAATGAACAAACAGAAGAAATGAAACAGGTGCAGTGGTCTGAACTAATATAACAATGTGATAAAATGAGCATGTAACACATAGCAGTGTGACAGTTGGCAGTTTCCAACCTGTTGCCCTAGTGATTTAGCAAAAGCATTCTTTATCTGAAAATCATGACTGTCTTTTTGGAAAACCAGTGCCTTTGTTGCTGGTTACACTGATTAAGAATTTTGCTATTCATTAGCAGAATTTTGTTTCAATTCATTGGAAATCTTTGAACATGATTTAAACCACACATCTTGAGCATTGTTTCAATTCATTGGGAATCTTTGAACATGATTTAAACCACACATCTTGAGCTATATGTTATTACTCCTTTTCTCCCAAGGTGCATTAGCTTACTAAAAATCAAAGAGCTTAGAATGCCAGAAAAAATGTTACATTTGTATTCACACAGCAGGTAATACATGAAATTGTCATTTGCTTTGTAGAGACAAGGTTTATAAATTTGCCTAAATATGAAAAGTAATTAACATTTGTGAAGATTACCTGGAACCAAAGATTATAACATAATTAATTAAATTGTTTTTAATTTACTTTTAGAAATATAGATGAACTTTTACAAGCGACTTTTTAGAACTGAACTTCAATATACCTGTTTACAAAGTGAAAGAAATGTAAAGTTACTTTGGACTCATGAACAGGTTTCATACTGATATTAGTCATCTCCATCAGTCTCAAGTAATAAGTGGGCAATGGGCGTGTATGTTAAAATCTATCCTGCCTCTTTCTAAAGAATCATATATAATTATTCAAAGTAGCTTCATGCCAAGTTCTACAATTTATCCATCTAGCACTGTACTACTATGCCTGAAGTATTTTTTTTGTCTTTTTCCAAGAAGTCTTTGAGCTGAAACTTCTGGGATCATGTGCCTGCAAAGCATGTGTCACCAAACAACAGCAAAACCATCCCATGTCACTGGAGGAAAGGTTGCACATTGCTTTGCCTGGGAAAAAAAGTCTAATCCTTCACGACACAGAAATAAATCACCAAACTACAACAGCTAGGATTCCATGTATTGTGGCATGGCAGTCAAAGTGATGTCAAACTGCATTAAACTGCAGTTTGGATGCACCCTATATCTCTAAGAGTAATTAGTGTCTACATAAGAGTGAATATTCCTGTAATAATGATAACAACAATGATAATAATAATGATAACAACAACAGCAGCAACAACAACAACAACAACAACATTATTTTCACCATCTCCCCAAGGAGACTCGAGGCGACTTACAAGGGGACAAGCCCAAAATTACAGATAAAAAGCAGAGACACATTAAAATCAGTCAAATAAAAACATAACACAATCACAAAACATAATCACAAAACAATATGGCTGAGATAAAAGTCAAAGCTGGGTTCAGGCTCACGTAAGTGCAATGATTCCTAAAAGACACCAATGAAAAGTATGGAAGTAGAGATAAGTTGATTTCTGGAAAATCCTTTCATTTTTTTTTTTGTCGTGTCAGGAGCATTCCTTTCATGATTTTATAGAATGATCACACAATGGGATTGTGTTTCATACCCCCAAATTGGGCCAGATGTCACTCCTGGAGGGCTTCTCCCTGCTAATACAAGGTTAATCTGATTCTATCCCAAGTTACCAGAAATTGAGTGATTGGTGTGCCAGGTTATTTCAAACTGCACCAGTTGTTCACAGGGGCCACTGCCACCATCCTGATTTCCTTGCACTCCGCAGCATAGAGAAATCACTTATCTTTTCTGTCATTTGTTACTATAGGATCAATTTGAATGGACAATTCAGATTCTGTTCCCGCCACTGCCACAATTCGGGAGCAGAAAGGTAAAAAGCCCTCTGAAGAATCCATAGCATATCCAAAGCAGCTACCACGGAGGGTCACCTCATTTTTTTTCTAAGTTTATAGAATGTGAACACTCAAATTTAGTATGAGAAAGAATACGAGTATTTCCAATGGTGATGATGGCACTGCTAACCCATGGCTTTCATATAAAGAAGAGTTAATTTACTCTAGGTTTTAGTTTGAACTTTGAAGGCTCTGTCCAAAGTGCTAATCCTAAATAGTAGCTTTATTGTATTACTAGCTTGGAGACCCGGCGGGTCCCCAAGGCATTGTTTGTTTTTTGAAGTTTTGTAATATCAGTTTGGTAATGTCTAACACTATTTATTAGAAAAAAGCCTGACTTTCTTTTTGGGTTTTTTTTTTATGAATGCTCCCAATAGAAAATGCATCAGGATACAATCTCCAGAATCATGGGTCAATCCTTCCCAAACTCTGCCTTGATTCAAAATTTGCCATGTTGGGTCTGTGTGCCAAGTGTGGTCCACATCCAATAACAGTTGGTTTCAGTGCTCTCTGGATAAGGATGAGCTACAACTCCTAGATTCCCAAGGCAATCACCCCCAAAGCCAGTCAGTAATCACAGTTGCCCATGTTGGGTCTATGTGCCAAGTTTGGTCCAGATCTGTCATTGGTTGAGTTCATAGTGTTCTCTGGATGTGTCTGAATGACAACTCATATAAATCAAGGTCAATTCCCCCAAAGAACTGGTCATGGGAGTTCTTTGTGCCAAATATGGTCCAGGTCCATTATCAAAGGGGGTCAGAGTGCTCTGTCTTGATGCAGGGTGAGCTATAACTTCCATACTGTTGAGTCAGTTCCCTAAATTTCTCCAGTCTGGTCAGCTGCTGATCAATTCCCCTGTATTTGCTGTGTGCCACAGTAAAAGGTAGGAGAGAGTTAAGGGAGTGGCAGTGGTGGGGTCATGCAAATTCCACACAAGGAGCACTGGGATACCTGTCTGTGGTGCAGGAAACATGAAATCTAGGATGAAATTGTCCCTAAATGAAAGCATTCCTTGGGTGGTTAGTGTTTGGGGAGGACATTGGCAGCGTTTGGGCTATATGTTTACGACGCTTGCTATAACCTGCAGTGTCAGTTGAGGGAGTGCCTTTGGAGGCTTCTCAGCACTTGGAACTATAGCCTTCTCAGCACTTAGAACTATAGCACTTGGAACTATAGCCTGTGGGAGGTTGTTTGTGTACGTACACACACATACACATTTTCCCCTTTTATTATGTGTATGGATAGATAGATTACTGACATGGAAAACACCAGTTGATGGTGGTGGAATAGTGTATATGATACAGGGTTAAAACAGACTATGCAACAGAACACTTTTCTGGCAGAATGGGAGAAACTAATGTTCACTATACATGAATTCATAGGACATGGCACGTATGTAGCAAATTTTAAAATGTAGATCTGACATCTCTATACTTCAAATTCTGTTGATGTCTTTTCCCCATTTTGCAGCTTGGGTTCTGAGACAGTTTATTCAGACCAGCTGAGATCTTTTTATCATCAGTATTTTATAGAAAATTTCAGTGCACCAAGATAGGGTGCATTTGTTGCTTTCAGGCTCAATGAAATCCCTGGGATTTTTTTTAGTCAGCTTTACATGAAGCCCTAGGGCAGCCATCAAATCTGTGGTGCCATGTTTTTGAGCTAAACAGCATTCTCTACATCAAGTTTAGATTGTTTTTTCCCCATCTATATATGACAACGCACAACCTCCCTGTAAAATTAAGCATGTCAAATGTGCACTACTTTATGAAGTAAAAAATGAGAACCGGAAATGATTTTCAGATATTTACCTAAAGCTTTGTACAGAAACATTTTTAAAAGTATAGGTTACCTAGCAGTTGCTTAGTAACTCCACTGAGTTAGATGTTGGATACCATTATTGTCTCACTGAATGTGGTTATATTGTTTTTTATGACTTAATAAAGCAGAGTAACATGTAGACAGCATATGCTGCCACATTCTTGCATTACAATGAGTTCTTCCAGAAATATCTCTACCATATTTTTCCTGCAATCCATGTAATTGATTTGCACTGACCATGTCTTTTCAATAAGCAGACTGTATCCTTCAGGAAATTAATCCTTTAATATTTCCCAACTTCAGGAAATACTTGTGACTTATGCCTCCCAACTCTAGTTGCTGCTTCATCTAACTCTGTTTCTTTTCCTGTACAATTTGAGAAGCCAACGTAAATGGAAAATAATCAGTAGCCACAGGGTTAAAATGAAAAAGTAGAGGTGAAGTGGGGCAGAAGAAAATTCACATCTACTGTGAAATTGCAGTTAAATTTGTCTTTTATGAGGTTCTGTGCTATATTAAAAGGAGTTATTTTGCATTTGACTTCTACACCAGCTTTATAAAGGGGGTAAAGGAGTGGTTGTTGGCAAAATGCAGCCAGCTGTTATGAATATGACTGGGAAATTAGCTTTCCCCTAAATATGCACACCAAAGCAAGAAAGGTGCTTTTAAAATGAAATGGATTTTTTATTGCAGCTAGATTTGAGAGTAATATCAGATATCAGCATGCTATCAATGATCAGTGTACAAAATAGAGAATAGGACAATATTTTTATCAGCACCACTAAACAATTTGAATGAGAGCAAAAAGGCATACGAACTTTCAGCCTGTCCCAGAACGCTTCACTAAGCCAATAATAATAATAATAATAATAGTAATAATAATAATAATCATCATCATCATCCCTCATCCCTGTGGCTTCCTCTCACATATTTATACATGGCTATCATATCTCCTCTCAGCCTTCTCTTCTTCAGGCTAAACATGCCCAGCTCTTTAAGCTGCTCTTCATAGGGCTTGTTCTCCAGACCCTTGATCATTTTAGTCGCCCTCCTCTGGACACATCCCAGCTTGTCAATATCTCTCTTGAATTGTGGTGCCCAGAATTGGACACAATATTCCAGGTGTGGTCTAACCAAGGCAGAATAGAGGGGTAGCATTACTTCCCTAGATCTAGACACTATGCTCCTATTGATGCAGGCAAAATCTCATTGGCTTTTTTTTTGCGCCACATCACATTGTTGGCTCATGTTTAACTTCTTGTCCACGAGGACTCCAAGATCTTTTTCACATGTACTGCTCTCGAGCAAGGCGTCCCCCAGTCTGTATCTTTGCATTTCATTTTTCCTGCCAAAGTGGAGTATCTTGCATTTGTCACTGATGAACTGCATTTTGTTAGTTTTGGCCCATCTCTCTAATCTGTCAAGATTGTTTTGAATCCTGCTCCTGTCCTCTGGAGTATTGGCTATCCCTCCCAATTTGTTGTCATCTGCAAACTTGATGATCATGCCTTCTAGCCCTTCATCTAAGTCATTAATAAAGATGTTGAACAGGACCGGGCCCAGGACGGAACCCTGCGGCACTCCGCTTGTCACTTCTTTCCAGGATGAAGAGGAAGCATTGGTGAGCACCCTCTGGGATCATCCATTTAACCAATTACAGATCCACCTCACCGTAGTTTTGCCTAGCCCACATTGGACTAGTTTGTTTCCCAGAAGGTCATGGGGGACCTTGTCGAAGGCCTTACTGAAATCCAGGTATGCTACATCCACGGCATTCCCCGCATCTACCCAGCTTGTATCTCTATCGAAAAAAGAGATCAGATTAGTCTGGCATGACTTGTTTTTGATAAATCCATGTTGACTATTAGCGATGACCGCATTTGTTTCTAAGTGTTTGCAGACCACTTCCTTAACAATCTTTTCCAGAATCTTGCCTGGTATCGACATGAGGCTGACCTGGCTGTAATTTTTTGGATCATCATTTTTTCCCTTCTTGAAGATTGGGACCACATTGGCCCTCCTCCATTCTGCTGGAACTTCTCCTGTTCTCCAAGAACTCTCAAACATTATTGCCAATGGTTCCGAGATGACTTCCGCTAGTTCCTTCAATACTCTTGGGTGTAGTTGATCTGGCCCTGGGGACTTGAACTCATTTAGAGCGGCCAGGTATTCCTGGATGACTTGTTTCCCAGTTTGGAGTTGGATGTCCTCTAATTCCTCATCCACTCAATCTTGCTGAGGTTGAAGATGACTTTCTTTTTGTGAGAAGACCGAGGCAAAGAAGGCATTAAGCAGTTCTGCCTGTTCCCTATCCCCTGTCAGCATTGCCCCATCTTCTCCTCGAAGAGGTCCTATCGCCTCCTTGTTTTTCCTTTTTCTACTGACATAAGAAAAGAAGCCCTTTTATTGTTTTTAATGTCCCTGGCAAGCCTGAGCTCATTTTGTGCTTTAGCCTTGCAGACCTTTTCCCTACAGGAGTTGGCTATTTGTTTGAATTCTTCTTTGGTGATTTCTCCCTTTTCCCACTTTTTGTGCATGTCTCTTTTGTGTCTCAGCACAGTTAGAAGTTCTTTGGACATCCATTCTGGCTTCTTTGCACTTGTCCTATTTTTTTCTCTTTGTTGGTACTGTTTGCAATTGCGCCTTTAGTATTTCACTCTTGAAAAACTCCCATCCATCCGTAACTCCCTTGTTTTTTAGTATCTGTGTCCATGGAATGCTGCTCTGTGTTTCCTTCATTTTTTGGAAATCAAAGTCTAAAATGTGGGTTTGACTTGTCTTAGTTTCGGCCTTCCATTGTACCTCAGGAGGACATGGTCACTTGCCCCTAAGGATCCTACCACTTCAACTGCATTGATCAGGTCCTCCGCATTTGTTAGGATGAGATCAAGAGTAGCCGACCCCCTTGTTGCCTCTTCTACCTTCTGGACCATGAAGTTGTCTGCAAGGCAAGTAAGGAATTTTGTACTATTGGCTGAGTTTGTTTTCCAGCAAATATCGGGATAGTTGAAATCGCCCATGAAATCACCCATGTAAGGTACGTAAGTTTTCATATTCAGGTTACTCAGGGCCCTTCCGCATTGGCCAAAATGTGAACAAGCTCCCTAGCTTCTGTTTGAAATGCCAGGAAGGAAGGGACAGGTATGGAGGCTGGTTCTCATAAGTACAGGGCAAAAGAAAAGTTAGGGAGGGGAGGCTGGCACTGCCAACATTCCTCCCCAGCCTGTCTGAGTCTGCATAGGTGGGATGGCCATGGAGACTGTGTGATGTGTGAATGGAATGAATGAAATGTTATGCTTGGGGTCTGTTAAAAGCCTATTAAGATTTGCCAAGTCTGAAAATACCATCCTAAGAAAACTGGAATCTGGAAAAATGCCCTTATGGAGGAGGTGAAAATTGGATTAATTTGTGACATGAAAAGTGTTGATGGCGGAAATTGCTGTACTGCTGACATAATTCATCTGGGAATTGCTGGGGTAAACAGGACATGTTTACATGACCAGAGACAATAATTCTTTAATTTTTTTGTGTCAGGAGATTGCTGTTGGAAATGTGGAACTCAAACTGGAACCTTCTCCCATATGTAGTGGGGGTGTAAAATTGCAAAAATATTATTGGAAAATGGTTCATGAAAATATCCAGAAAATTTTAAAAATAAAATTTCAACTGAAACCTGAATACTATTTATTACGGGTAACAGATATGAATATGAATAAGAATCAAGATATCCTATTCAACTATATGATAACTGCAGCCAGAATTGTATTTGGAAGATAAGAGAAAACCCATCGGAAGAAGAATGGACATTAAAAATAATGAATATAAAGAATATGGACAGATTAACCTTTTTAAAAAAAGACATGAAGGCAAACCCAAATGCCTTACAGACTGGACTTTACTAGACATTTTTTTTCCAAAAAACTAGTTGGATGGTGCAATTATGAGAAGACGGAGAGACTAATTACAATTGATATGCAAGAGATTAATTCCTGGAAAGGATAAGAATTTGGAAGTCAATAAGAAGATTTTTCTTTTTCTTTTTTCTTTTTTCTTTTTCCTTTTTTATTTTTTTACCATTTTATATATATATATATATATATATATATATATATATATATACTTTTTCTACCATTTCCCCCATTTTTCCCTCTCTCTTTTATATTTTTTATTTTTTGTTTTTTATTTCAATTTTTTGCCTTTCATTCCCTTTTAGCCCTTTTACTCCCACTCCCATTAGTAAGGAAACCTCTGTACCCCTTTTACCACAGTTAGTCTCCTTCCCCTTTTTTCTTTTTACCAATCTAATTTTCCTACTCCTTTTTACCTTCCCCTTCTACTCCCCCTTTTTTCTTCATTCCTTTTTCTTCCCTTTCTTCCCACTTTCTCCCCCCTAAATAATCAATAAAATTACTTTTTTTTTTTAAAAAAAAGTATTTTTCATTTTTTGTTATTAGTGTTCCTTTACTGCACAAATGCAAGCTTGGATGATGGCTCTTATGAAGCAAAAAATGTAACTGAATCTCACTTAGTATCTCACTTTTTATTCCCTTGTTTTCACAACTCCTCAAAAGATAATATGTGAGACATAGTTTACCAAGATTCTCCAGGGGATTGTAGAATACAATTGTAGAGTTATAATTATACAGTACAACTGCCATTATATTCATCCTACTGTTAAGAGTTGCAAGCGATAAATGTTCCTTAATGCCTTCATGGCAATTAATATACAGGTATGACCTAAAGATTTCATTAAATTGTGCAGATAAAATATTGGGATTAATTATACATCTGCTGTATTTTAAATAACAGTATCATAAAAAGGCCTGTTATTCAGCTTATAAACACTGATAAATGCTTGTTGATTAATAGAAAATAAACATAGTTGCTTTTCATAACTTTATATATTTGCATTGGCTTAATGGTTTAATCAATAGTACATTCAATCTGATAATTATTGCAATATATTATACGTGAAGTTGAGTCTTTAAAAAGACCTAGAAACTTCACCCAATCTAAACAAGGCTATTAGTTTGTTAATTGGGTCTGGATGATACACTGGCATTATGTCAGTGGTGCACCATTTTTTTGTGCATTTCGGGTCCAAGTTGCAAGTGCTAAAATAAAATGTCTTCAGATCAGAGTTATTTGAATAGGTATTTCCTCTCAGGTTTCCTTAGACTACACATTTTTATCTGAAGTTATGGTGATTTGCTGAAGAGATGATTATGAGGATCTTCCTTGTTTTTCAGAATAACACCAAAGACTATTAATATCAGTACAAAATTGTGGCTGAGAAAGGCAGAGGGAACTGAAGAATGAGATGCCTCTGGTTACATGTCCAGGGTTTGTTTTCAGATCAAAAGCTCAAATTTGCACACAATACTTCTCTACAAAAATGTGTTTCTCCTTCTTTCCATTTTCTGGATTGTACTAATCTAATGTGTGTGTATTGAGGGGGGGGGTGTCTTTTTTAAATAAAACCATTTATTTCTCTATTGTTTAACCATTAGTAATGAGAAATCCTTCTTGATTTACTGTAAGATCTTGGAGATGTCTAGTAGAGCCTATCTATTAGAGTTAGATAGGTTCAGTATGGAGTCTTTAAAAAAAGTCTTTAAAAAACTTCTAACTTTGGGCTTCCAAAGCAGTTTTGAACCATGCAGAAATATTTTTCGTAAATGTTCCATAATGTTTGGATGTCTCCCAATGTTATTTTAACATTTCACAACCATTAAGCAGCTTTGGTAAAGCCTAAACAGTTTTAAAATCTCATGGTTTCCCTTCCCCAGCAATGCAAAGAGGGATGAGGTGAGCGTGGCTAAGCACAGCCATTAGTTTGTGAAGGCCAGGCATCCAATGGTACTGACTGCAAAAGGCCCTGCTTTAAACTACATATCCCACACTGCCTTGCTGCTCATTAGCCAAAATGTCCAAACTACCCCTATAGTTCAATAAGTGTCTGTAGCAGTCTTTGTCTAAATATAAAATAAACTGAATCTACAAGGGTGTATAAAAAGAAGGCAGCAAAGCAATAAGCAACCCTGACCTTTCTTTTTCTGTCATCCCTGCAATAAAGATACGTGTGTCCACCACAAAAGGGGAGCCTCCATGACTCTCTACACCTTCCTTTTCAGCAAAATGTGTGCCTTGGCTCACCATGCCCTGCGTCTTGCTGTATACCATTATTTACCACCCTTTGCCATGATTTTTCTTTTTGCCATTTTTCCCTGGCAGGGATCAAACTCACAACCTCCCAGTTCTGGGGACGGTGCGCTCCCTCTGAGCCACGACTTCCCTGTAGCAAATACCAATTCGGAACTTATACTTCACTTCCCAGCCGGAAAGAAGGAGGTCAGTCTAGATGTCTCTTGATGGGGTCTGTATATGATTTGTGTTCTCCTCCAATTTAACACTGTTTCTGGAGTATAACAACTACTTTTAAAGTAAAGATTACACAATGAAACAGGAAATAACACTTTCAAACCAGGAACAGATTTTCTTTACTATTTTTTTTTTTTAAAAAAAATCCTCTCATGACCTCCTGGTTCTGGGGGCAGTGCACTCTCTCCAAACAATGACTGCCCTCTAGCAAATAGCAGTTCAGAAGTTACACTTACTTATTCACTTCCCAGTGGGAAGACGGAACAGTCTAAAACTTTCTATTAAAACTTTAAAAATTTGCCAAAAATCCACGGATAAGTCAAAAATTATGAAATTTGGTGAGCTAACAGGGGTCCATGTGTTCTACCACTGTAGCAATTTTAATCACTATTGCTCTAAAAATGAGAATCCCCTGAAGTTTCCCCCTTGCCAGGACTGTTTTTTTCCCTACTGTGCATGTGTGTCTGCCATTAACGAAGCGATTCCAAACTTTTGGAAGTTTTGGAAAGTTTTGAATTTTTTTTTAAAAAAGGAAGTGATTTTAGAATCAAACCACCAGCACCAACTATATCCAAAATGAGTTTTGAACCAATTTTTCTTTATCAACCAAGCGATCCCTAGTTTAACAGCTGACAATAAACAGGCAACAAAATGATGTGAAAACAAACTCTGAAATACCTCAGAGTAACTTTAAAAAATGCAGTTAAATCATATTTTCATATGGGTTTACTGTATTTATGCAAGTTTATGCACCTTTTTTTGGCTAAATGGCCATGCCAAAATTGGAGTGTGCATTACATTCATGTAATACATTAAAGAGAAGGCTCTTTTTGCAGGTTTGTGGGTGCATGCGGGTGTGTGGATCCATGCACAGAAGAGGCAGTAGGAGCACACACCATCCTCCCTGTCTGCCCCAATGTGCCATGGCTTTTGTCTCCTTCTCTGTTCTCTAGGGCTCACCAGAGTGAGGGCCAGCCACACTGGCTCCGCACTGCCTTTGCTAGAGGGGAAAAAGCTGCAGGACCAGGCACACATGCTGGAGAAGCAGAATGAGCAGCTTCACAGCCATGCCTCTTCCTCCCATCCCACTCTGGGCCTAGCCAGCTCCGTGTCACAGCACCTGCTCCTGCAACTGTAATATACACTTTTTTTGGAACAAAATACAAAAAAATGCACTTTTCACCACTGCGTATAATGTTCACCAGCAAATACTTTTTTGGTTTCAGAGTTTTGAAAATTGAAATGTGCATTAGATTTGATTGTGCGCTAGATATGAGTAAATATGGAAGATAGAATTGTTAAAAAAAACATGTAGATTAAATAGGCTATGCCTCCCAATGGGTGTTTCTAAACAGGTTGTGTTCATGTTCCTCCAATAATTTCAATTTGAATTAAAAAAAGCTAACAATTTTACTATGGACAGATGTTTGGTAGATCTGCATAGTTGAAAAAAATCCTCCAGGAATCCTTTAGAAAAATGGTGCTATGTTGGCCAGTATCCAGTCATCTAATAAAAATACATTTTTTGTTTGTTTTTTGCCCTGTTGCTGTTTTGCAGTTTTTATTTGTATTCGTCCAGAACTCTCAGGTTAATGCAATCTGGTGACTTGTTAATGTTTAGTTATTAAATTAGTTTTAAAATCTCATCCCTGCCTCTGCTGTTTCACATAGATCTCTGACTATATTATCTCCAGGTGAAGGTCTCAGTCCAAGCTCACTATGTAGACAGATGCTAAGCCATTATTTCCCTCACAATTTCTTCCATTTCTTGAAATTTATTGTCCATTGCTAGATGTACAAAAAGGTATTTGGACTTTATGCTTTCTGAACAATCAGTTTATCAGGAATGGTATGCTCATAATATGCTTTCGCATTCAGTACCATGATGGATCATCATGTACAGCAGTCAACATTAGTGATACCATCCTGGATGTACTTCCTTGAGGTTACAATGGGACTCAAGAAGTGTGATGTGACCAAAGGTGTGATGGCAATTTTATTCATAGTCTTTAGGAGTAAGGCTTCTCTAACACTGTGGGACTTACTTGTGAACTAGAAAAACTTTGGTCACATTCTCAAAGAAAGATTCATAAGCTGCCGCTCCAAGGTGTGCATATAGCTGAATTGATTTCTTTATAATACACAAAACATTTCACCTCATATTTCATATTATACAATTGAATAACTGCCCTACATATAGGGATTTCTAAATCACACAACCTTTATTTTGTAGAATTTCTATAAACTTACATGCTGTTTTCTTTCCCTCCTTCTTTTTTGTTTTTGTTGTTTAATCATTTAGTCGTTTCCAACTTTTCTTGACCTCATGGACTAGCCCATGCCAGAGCTCCCTGTCGGCCATGGTCACCTCCTTCAAGGTCAAGCCAGTCACTTCAAGGATAATATCTATCCATCTTGCCCTTGTTCGGCCCCTCTTCCTGTTTCCTTCCATTTTCCCCAGCATCATTACCTTCTCCAAGCTTTCCTGTCTTCCCATTATGTGGCCAAAGTACTTCATATTTGCCTCTAATATCCTTTCCTCTAGTGAACTATTGGGCATTATTTCCTGGAGTATGGACTGGTTTGATCTTCTTGCAGTCCAAGAAACTCTCAGAATTTTCTTCCAGCACCACAGTTCAAAAGCGTCTGTCTTCCTTCACTCAGCCTTTGTTATGGTCCAGCTCTTGCATCCATAGATATGGGGAATACCATTGCTTTAACTATGTGGATCTTCGTTGCCAGTATGATGTCTCTACTCTTTTATCAAGATTGGTCATTTCTCTCCTCTCAAGAAGTAAACGTCTTCTGGTTTCCTGGCTGCAGTTCATGTCTGCAGCCATCTTTGCACCTAGAAATATAAAGTCTCTCACTGCCTCCATGTTTTCTCCTTCTGTTTGCCAGTAACCAGTCAGTCTGGTTGTCATAATCTTGTTCTTTTTTATGTTTAACTGCAACCCAGCTTTCACCTTAGTTATAAGGCTCCTCGGCTCCTCCTTGCTTTCAGCCATCAAAGTGATATCATCTGCATATCTAAGGTTGTTTATGTTTATTCCAGCAATTTTAACTCAAGCATTGGATTAATCAAGCTATGCACATCACATGATGTGTTCTGCATACAAATTAAATAGGTAGGGTGAGAGTATTCAGCCCTACCAGACTTCTTTCCCAATCTTGAACCAGTCTGATTGTTCTGTGGTCTGTTCTTACTGTTACTACTAAGTCATTATACAGATTCCTCAGGAGACAGACAAGGTGACTTGGTATTCTCGTAGCACCCAAAACTTGCCACAATTTATTATAATCCACACAGTCAAAAACTTTAAAATAGTCAATAAATCCGCCTATTTGTGGAGAGAGGTAAGAAAGAAAAAAGCTTCAAAAACCACCCAATAAGAGCCACACTAATCTTCACGTGGAACAAATACAAAAATATGTTGTACCAGAAAACCCCAATGTGGTTCTCCCCAAACGAAGCATACCATAAAAAAGAGATTACCAGGAATATTTAGTTAAGTTATAGTCAACTCGTAAAAATTAAGGGACAGGAAGTAATGTTAAAATCAAGGGAAGAATTGATACAGACAGACCCCACTATCTCATGGTTCCACTACCATCAAATAAAAAAAAACTTTAAGATAGACAAAATAATAGGTTTCGAAAACAGGAAAACCCTCTGGGATAAAATATTGATGACAGAAACAAAAATAATAAGGAAAATATACAATCAACTCTTAATATGGGCAACAGAGAAGGACCAAGTTAAAATCAACATTATAAACTGGGCACAAGACATAGGACACCCCATATCTCTGACAGACTGGGAAAAAAATGGAAAAAGAAAATTAAGTACACGTATGCCACAGACCTGAAGGAGAGCTGGTATAAGATCTTCTATAGGTGGTATATAACACCCGAGATACTAGCAAAAATTAGTAAAGACAAAACGAAAAACCAATGCTGGAAGTGTGGAAAGGAAAAAGGCGAATTTCTACATATGTGGTGGAACTGTAGAAAGGTAAAAAGATACTGGACACAGATACATAAAATGTTGGAAAAAATATTAGAAATAAAATTTGAACCTAAGCCAGTAACTCTACTATTAGGTATTCACAATCTGAAACTGGAAATGAACAAGGACAGAATTTTTTTCTACCTGATAGCAGCAGCTAGGATGGTATTAGCAAAATTGTGGAAAACCGAAGAGATACCAACAATGGAACATTGGATCAGTAAAATAATGGACATAATAAGTATGGACATTCTGACGCACAGAATCTCCCCAAACTATAAGAAACCTCAAAGAACAGATTGGAGCTCAGTATTAAAATTTATAAGGGAAAGAAATCAAGAGGTGTACACAATAGACATCTAAAGAAAATCCAAAGATAAGACCAATAAAGAATAGGATGAATTCCTGGAGCGAATAGATAAAATATACGTTAAAGGGCTTTAAGAAACAAGAGTATTGAAATAAAGGGTAACAATGTATTAATGACTTGGAATAACGTATATAAAAGCAATAAGATGTAAAGCTTTCCAGGCGAATCCTGGAAGTACCTATACCCCTCACCCCTTTTCCATCCCTCCCCATACCCAACCCACCCCCCCTTCACCACCACCCCACCCACACCTACGACCCGATAACCCCCTTTGTATCCATTCAGTGTTTTTATTTATAAACGTATGTTTATATTAATAATAATATTTTTTTTCAAAAAAGAGGATGCCAGAACCTTAAAAAAAAGTCAATAAATCAGAAATCAATGTTTTTTTTCTGAAACTCCCTGCCTTCCTCCATTATCCAGCAGATATTGGCAATTTGGTCTCTCATTCCTCTGACATTTCTAAACCCCGCTTGTACATCTGGCAACTCTCACTCTATGTATTGCTGGAGTCTATCTTACAGTGCTGCTGCTGCTTGCCACAAGGGACCTGAAACCTTTCCATCCAGCTCAGCTGTTCTCTGGACTACTTGTGAGTAGCAGAAGCTCCAGGCCCATTCCAACTGGGTGTGACTCAGCAATCCTCCAAGGAGGGAGTGACTATAAAGCTGTGCTGCACCTGGCCTGGCAAAGCCTCAGACGGCTGCTGCTGCTTGCCACAAGGGACCTGAAACCTTTCCATCCAGCTCGGCTGTTCTCTGGACTACTTGTGAGTAGCAGAAGCCCCAGGCCCATTCCAACTGGGCATGACTAAACAACCTCCAAGGAGGGAGTGACTACAAAGCTGCATAGGGACATAGGTGAACTCTGGGGTTGGTGTCATCACTGTTCTGTCCTTCCATCTACGGAACCACTGGCTATCCATCGCCAGAGGCCATAGAGTTTAGGGTTGGGTGGTTGTGAAGAACTGAGGGATCCCTGCTCCGGTGGATGCTGGCTGGTATTCCACAGGTCTTCCGGTAGTTTGAACACCTTGTGCTCAGACCAACTATCCACATCCTACTTGGGCCCCGTGAAGCCGGTCACCTCCATCTTATCAGCGTGCTGCTATCTGAGATCTCATTTTACCAAGGACAATGGCTGACATTCGTACACTGCTGAATGCTGAATTCCCACACATTGGTGACTTGATGGGTTGAACAGTGTGCCTCTTCCTCCAACATATTGAGGAACTCAACAAAAAACTAGACCACCTGTTTACGTATGTTTCTACATTAGCAATAGACCCATTTTGTGTTTGGAAGGGAGAGGAGGGGGTAACCTCCTGTCATGTTAAAGATGGAACTACGGACAGGGGGGAGGGGGAGGATCTGGTAAGGGAAGAGGGAGGGGAGGATTTGAGTGGGGAGAATCATCTAACCACCACTAGGAGGGAAAATGAATCACTCTGCAAGCCAGAAAGTGACATGCAACAAATAATCTTCCAACCAAATGAGTTGGCTTTTGATATCTTAGATACTCATTTGAACAGAGGGAGATGGTGTTCATCTAAAGCTATCAAGGTGTCCCTAAGTCACATTCTTAGGAAGAACTCTAAGGAATTTAAGATCACAGCCATTAAATGGCTTCGTAGAGAGTACAACATCAACTTCGCTCACTTATTAATAACTTTTGGAGACTTTGATACACCCAAAGAGTTATATGCATTTAGGCCCTCCCTACAAGAATGGGGAATTAAAGTAAGGAAGGTGTTTCAAAACCGAGATGTGCATCCCCTCTTAAATAGGTCCCTGGCAATTCTCAAGAAAAATCAAACTTTAAATAGGCCAGAGAATATCTTAGAAGTTGCCCCTCAGAATCAAAATAAGGATTCAGTACAGAAAATGGTACCTGCTACTCTCCAGAGACTAGGTAACAAGGAACATTTCTCCAGCCACTCAAGCCCTAGGGAAAATGCCTCACAACTGACAGCAGAGCCCAGCTTCCTCCAACCTTACTCAATGGTCCCACTAGGTAAATATGAGCAAACAGTCCCACAGCTTCTGAACTTAAGGGAACAATAATTAGAGCTCTTCTCCCATGATATTCATGATTCTCTCCTATTACACTTAAGAGAATCATCAGAAAAACTTGATGTGAACCAAGCAATACAATATTGACTACCTCAGCAAGAACCTCAGTGTAAGATCCCCCTATTTCTTATCCCTCGGCCTAATAGCCCCCAATCCCCCAACCTGTATACAAAAAGCCTCCTGCCCTCTTCCCCCCAGTCTTTTAGCCCCCCACCCCCAACCCCCGCCTAATGACCCCTTTCCCCTTTTCCCCCAAATAAATATTCTTTTGTCCCCCTCCCTCCAGTCAAATAGCCCCCTACGCCTTACCCGCCAACCCTATAGCCCCCTACTTCTCACACCCCAGCCAAATAGCTCTCTCTACCTCTCCCTGAATCCAACAGCCATCCCCCTCCTATTCCCCAGGCCAATAGCTTTCTTCCCCCTACCCTACAACCCAATAGCCCCTCACCCTCTCTCGTAATCCCCCAGATTAATAGCCCCCTACCTTTTACCCCTCAGTCCAAAAGCCCCCCATTTCCTATTCCCCCACCCAACAGCCTTTGTTCCCCCATCCCTCAGTCCAACAGCAAAGCTGGACCACAGCCTAAAGACAGGAAGAGAGATCAGGTAGGGAGTGAGTGGAGTTCCAGTGGTCAGGGGCCCCCCTATAGAAAAAATAATGGGAAGAGGGAGATGCAGGAAAAGGAGACCAAATGTGTTAATCCAGCCTAGGGAATGTGTGAGAAAAATGGTAGTACCAAAACGACTTCCAAAACGGTCTCTTGACATGGTGAACTTGGGTAACCAAGATGGCGGTCCCACCGGGTTAAGGATGGTGCTGTTGAATGCCAGGTCTGTAAATGAAAAAACCGTAATCAATCCAGTACTTGATTCTGGACCAGGGTGCAGACCTGGTGTGCAAAACAGAGACCTGGTTGGATGAGGCTGGGGGTGTTAATCTCACCCAGCTTTGTCTGCCAGGCTGTTCTGTGCAGCACCAGCTGAGATCTGGAGGGCGGGGAGGCAGTGTTTCAGTGGTCTATAGGGATTCCATCTCCTTGACCAGATGCCCCATCCCACAGACACCCTCATTTGAATGCGTCCACCTGAGAGTAGGAGACCGGGACAGAATAGGGATACTTGTCGTGTACCTACCACCTCACAACACTACAACCTCTCTACCTGAGCTAGCTGGGGTGATCTCGGGCCTGGCATTGGAGTTCCAAAGGCTTATAGTGCTGGGGGACTTCAATGTTCATGCAGAGACCTCCCTGTCAGGAGTGGCTCAGGGCTTCATGGTAACCATGGCTACCGTGGGGCTGTCCCAAGTGGTTTCTGGCCCTACTCGCAGTGTTCGACATACATTGGACTTGGTGTTCTGTCAGGAATGGGAGGAAGGTGGTGGAGTGGAGGAACTCTCTTTAGTCCCACTGCCATGGACTGACCACCACCTGGTCAAGTTTAGACTTACTGCAGTCCCTAACCTCTGCAGAGGTGGAGGGCCCATTAAGATGGTCCGCCCCAGGAGGCTTATGGATCCAGAAGGATTCCTGACGGCTCTTGGGGAACTTCCCACCACCGAGGTAGGTGATTCTGTTGATGCTCTGGTCGCTTTCTATAACAGGGAGATGACCAGGGCAATAGACACAATCACTCCGGAGCGACCCCTCTTGAGTAGTAGAGCTAAACCAGCCCCCAGGTTCAACGAGGAGCTGGCAGCGATGAAGCGAACAAAGGAGTCTAGAGGGCGTGTGGCGATCATCTTGCAGTGAGTCAGAAGGAACACGGGCGTGTGCCTATGCATGGGCATACTCCGCGGCAGTGAAGGCTGCAAATAAATCTCACTTTGTGTCCAACATTGCATCCGCGAGGAATCATCCAGCTGAGTTGTTTCGAAGGGTCAGAGGTTTGTTGAACCCCATCAGCTATGATGGGGTCCCTGGCCCTTCAACAGCTCACTGTGAGGCATTTGCTCGGTTCTTCACGGATGAAGTCACTCTGATTCGCTCCAACCTGGACGCCACAGTTACTTCAGTCTCTGAAGATGTAGCAAGAGCACCTGCTTGTCTGGTTTTAATGGATTCATTTCAATTTGTGCAACCCGAGGATGTTGACAAGATTCCTGGAGAGGCGAGGGCAACCACATGCATCCTGGACCCCTGCCCATCCTGGCTGATAAAGGAAGCCAGAGGGGGGTTGGCAGAGTGGGTCAAGGTGGTGGTGAATGCCTCCCTTCGGGAAGGCAAAATTCCAGCCAGCTTAAAACAAGCTGTGATAAAACTGCTGTTGAAAAAAACATCACTGGATCCCACTGATTTGAACAACTTTCGGCCATTTTCCAATCTCCCCTTTTTGGGCAAAGTCTTGGAACGTGTGGTTTCCTCGCAGCTCCAGGGATTCTTGGACGAAACTGATTATCTGGATCCGTCGCAGTCAGATTTCAGACATGGAAATGAGACAGCCATGGTCGCCTTAGTGGATGATCTCCGCAGAGAGCTCAACAGGGGGAGTGTGTCCCTGTTGGTTCTCCTGGACCTCTCAGTGGCCTTCGATACTGTAGACCATGGTATCCTTCTGGGGCACCTTGCGGAGATAGGTCTTGGAGGTACTGTTCTGCAGTGGCCCCAGTCCTTCCTGGAGGGTTGTACTCAGAAGGTGTTGCTGGGGGACTCCTGCTCGGCTCCACAGCCATTGTCCTGTGGGGTCCCGCAGGGCTCAGTATTGTCCCTCATGTTGTTTAACATCTACAAGCAGCCGCTGGGTGAGATCATCCGGAGTTTTAAAGTTCGATGCCATCTGTACGTAGATGACGTCTATGACTCATTTCCACCAGATACTAAGGAGGTTGTCCAAGTCCTGAACCGGTGCCTGGCTGCTGTGATGGTCTGGATGAGGGCGAGCAAATTGAAGTTGAATCCAGACAAGACAGAGGTCCTCCTGGTCAGTTGCAAGGCTGAACAGGGTATAGGGTCACAACTGGAGATCAGAACCGCCCCTTCTATCCTGACATTCAGGAAGCAGGTGAAGACGTGGTTATGGAGACAGGCATTCGATGAGTGAGCCAACACCCTGAGATATGGATGGAAGATGATGAACACTGATTTTAGTGGGACGACTGACCATTGTATTTATTGAATGTAATTGCTGTTTTAATGTTTTAATGTTTTATTGTAATATGAATTATGATGTTTTATTGACTGTATGTGATATTATGGTTGGAAACCGGTCTGAGTCCCTCAAGAGAGGTGAGAAGGTTGGTATACAAAACTTTTAAATAAATAAATAAATAAATAAATAACCTGTGCTGGACGTGGTCACACTCCCCTTGAAGGCACAGGTTCGCAGCTTGGGAGTTCTCCTGGATTCATCACTGAGCCTGGAATCCCAGGTTGCAGTGGTGGCCAGGGGAGCATTCGCACAATTAAAATGTGTGCCAGCTGTGCCAGTACCTTGGGAAGTCAGACTTGGCCACGGCGCTCCATGCTCTCATTACATCTAGAATAGACCACTTCAATGCACTCTAGGTGGGGTTGCCTTTGAAGACTGCTCGGAAGCTTTCAATAGTCCAACTGAGGGGGACATAAGCCATATTTAGGGGTTTCTAGGGTGCTTCAGGCATGTAGGCTGCATAAGGAACATTACAAGGGGCTTGGAGCAAAAGTGCTGTGCTTGGTACCTGGTAAACAGGATGGTTGACCAAGACAGCCTTCCGCCAGTATAGGTACATATTGCGATCACAAAGGTACATATTGCCCCATAGTTGCCTGGAACTGGCTGACCACAAGATAACGGTTACCTTATGGGCCTCTTGGAACAACAACTGACTGCAGGGTCAACCACAGGGGCACAGGGGGTGTATTATGTTACTGGGTTGTTTATGCTAAAGGAAATGTTTGCTTAATGCTATGCCAAATAAGGGAAAAGGGGAACTCTGAAAGTTGTCAACAAGTAGAGTATATAAGTCGGACGTTCGTCCCAGGTCGGGGCAGATAATTGTGTACCGGCATACTGTGTGTTATGCTGATTGTCCATCTTCCTATTGCGCAATATGAATAAACCCCATTTTGCCCTGACTTGTTTGGACTCTGCTTCATCCAAAGCGGCTTAGCCAAGGACCTGGTTGTTGGTAAGATTTGGGTATATCGGCGGGATTCTCCTACACAATGAGAGGCAGCCAGGTTAATAACTGGGGCGGCATACAGGGAGCATACAACTCCCATGTTACGCCAGCTCCACTGGCTGTCAGTTTACTACCGGGCACAATTCAAAGTGCTGGCTTTTGCCTATAAAACCCTAAACAGCCCCGGCCCAAATTACCTGTCCGAATGCATCTCCCCCTATGAACCATCATGGAGATTAAGATCCACCGAGGAGGCCCTGCTTTCCATCCCGCCATTGTCACAGGCGCGATTGGTGGGGATGAGAGGCAGGGCCTTCTCGGTGATTGCTCCCCGGCTATGGAACTCACTTCCTCTTGAGATCAGGTCGGCCCCCTCTCTCCTGTCCTTTAGAAGGATGGTAAAAACTTGGCTGTGGGACCAAGCTTTCGGGACAGGGCAATGAAGTGGCAATCGGAAAGATGACAGGGCCAATTGGATTTGATGCGGATGGCTAGGATGGTTTTAAAGGGTATTATTTTAAATGGTATATTTTAATATTTTGATAAATGTTTTTTAATGTTTATGTATAGTATCCAGGCATTGAATGTTTGCCGTGTATATGCTGTGCGTGTATATGCTCTGAGTCCCCTTTGGGGTGAGAAGGGTGGAATATAAATGTTTTAAATAAATAATAAACAAATAATTACCTTACTGGCATGTGAAATAAGTGCCACTCTATGAAAGTGAGAATTCTTTAGCATTTCCCTTTTTTGATATGGGGATATAAGTTGAGTTTTTTCCAATCTGATTGCCATTCTTGTGTTTTCCATATTTGCTGGCATATGGCATTGCCTTTCAAGATTTTAACAGTTTATCTGAGATCCCGTCATCTCCAGCTGCCTTGTTATTAGCAATGCCTCACTCCTCAGGATGTCTGGTTCTTATTCACTCACCACACTGTCAAAACTATCCTCAATCTTATTATCCTTCCTATACACATCTTCTGTATAGTCTTGCCACCTTGTTTTTTTTATCTTGCCCATTTTTGCCTGAAATTTGCCTCCAATGTTTCTAATTTTCTGGAAGAGGTCTCTTGTCCTTCCTATCTATTGTCTTCTTCCACTTTCATGCATTGCTTGTTTAAAAATAGTTCCTTATCTCTTCTGGCTAACCTCTGGAATTGTGCATTTAATTGGGCATATCTCCCCCTATCAGTTTCCTTTTGCTTTCCTTCTTTCTTGGGTTACTTCCAGTGTCTCAGCAGACAACCATCTTGCCTTCTTGGTTTTCTTTTTCTTTGGGACGTACTTAGTTGCCACCTCCTGAATAATGTTGCAAACTTTTTTTTTACTACACTGTAATGCTTTAGAATATGTTTATACTGGAATTTATGCATTTTGACCCATTTCCCAAGTTTTCATACTTCTTTGAACAATTTATCTAATTTATCCAACTTCTCCTCATTGACAAAAGCATGTTTCCATCCATTTTCTCCAGTTATGCACATTTTTGGTACATACATTGTTTCTAGGAGTGTCCTCATAAGTTAAAAAATTATAAATGCCTAAAGTGGACTGCACATTTTCTTGCAAAAGTTTTGTAAGGTGTTGAAAGCCTACTTTAGCCAAGACTGAGTCTAATAGCATTCTTCACATCTTTATTTATATAAAGAGCAGGTATTATTTGGTACCAGCAGTGTATTATATTATTTCAGTAGAGCCTAGGCATTTAGCCACCACAGAGCTGATCCAGGGCCCATTCAACCTAAGTGGTCAGTGTAGATGTGTATCTCCCCTTTCTAACAAAAACACTAATGCTAAATACTAAAAAAGAAAAGTTGGTTTCAAGGACCATCCGAAGGAATATGTGACCATTTTCATGTTTTAACTGAAATACAAATATATATATTTTTAAAAATTATTTAAAAAAACCCAAAGCATTAACAATGTGTTACTAATTAGTTGCCCACAGGATACTAAATTACATTACCATTTTGAAAGTAAAATATACCATTTATGTCTCTTCCATTCTTATACAGTTTTCAAATCCTGATTAAAAATATTAGAACTAATGATGGAAGCTAAGTGCATTTTAATTTTGTTATTATTTTCCTATTATTTTAGAGAGCTATTATACGTAGGAATATAATATAAGAAAGAAAAACACAACACCAGAAACATCTAATTGTTTAGAACACATTGCATTAGCTCACTTCATTTTTATTTCATTTTCAAATGTCTCTAGTTATCTTGTTGGCAAATGTACTCTATTAATTCAACACACATCAGTATAAATGTATTAGCCATCACAACACAAGTGTAACATAAATTTTGAATGTATCACTTGCAGTTTATGCTCATTAAAACAAATTATTTTCCTGAATTAGAATTTGGTTGTCAAGAAGGTCATTATATTAACCAGTGATCAGTATTCATTGCAAAGTACTGGGGTCATGCTTTTTAAACTTGCTGGTCTAAAGATAATCACCTAAATATGGTGATTGTTATTCTTTCAGAAGTGCTTACATACTGTAGTGCTGAGTGACCCAAGTACAAAGTTCATATTTAAAGCATTAACGTGCATAGAGTAAACTTATTATTTTATTTGACATAATTCAAAAGATTTTTCATTTCTTTCATAGAAGGTTGGATTTTATTAAGCTATTCCAATAACAGTCAGTTCAAAATCAGCTGGATCTGATGCCAATATAATTCGCCCAACCAGGGATAAATTACAAAAATATCAACAGCATCACTGTTCACATAAGTCATAGATTTAATAGAGAATTTGTTTAGAGTTTATGTTTTCAACATAAGACAAAAAGGAGTAAGCATTACAGATTCTTTAGGACTGAAATGATATTAATACAACTAGTATAATCAACAAAAGTACTGGATATACTATATATTCTGAACCATATGCATTTTTAAGCATGTTCAAGGATAAACACATTTAAAAGAGGAAAATTTGTTTCATTTGGTGGTTACCAAAGCATGAATCACTGCAGCTAAGCTGTCCAGGAAAGAAAAAGCAATAGTAACTATAATCCAAAACACAGAAGCTACTGAGAGCTGAGAAAAGCGGTATATAAATGAAGTAAATAAATAAATAAAGGTAATGCTGAAACAAGAAGACAATACCTACACTTTCCAGAGAAGCTCAATACCCTCTAGAAATAGCTTGAGGGATCAGGTCATGCAGTACCTCCTGTTAACATTGACATATACAAACCTGTTGAAGAAAGCATTGCTCTAAAGAGAATGGAAATTTTGAACCAGATGAAAGATTGCATGCTTCTAAGATTTTGTTCTAATGTTCTAAGATTTTGTGGGCTGATGTGGGCTGATGCATTACACACAAGTAACTATGTGACCAACAGAATGTGGGATGAGAGCAGCAATGAGATTCCATTTAGAAAAATGTACAATAGAAGCCAAATTACAAGTATTTGAAGGTTTTTGGGCAGAAAGCAAATGTATTGATTCCTTACAATCAGAAAGTAAGAGGCGAGCCATGTTGGTGCAGAGATTTATTGTTCTTGGGATATCATAAGGATTTCTTACAATTTCTGATGACATGGATGGGGTCCTTGGGGCTGTGAGGGCGACCACTTCAGCTCTAGATCCTTGCCCTTCCTGGCTAATCAAAGCGGCCAGAGGTGGGTTATTAGATTGGTTTGTGCTGATTATTCCTTGAGCATCATTGGCTCAAGGAAAATTTCCATCTGGTCTGAAGCAGGCAGTGGTGAGACCAATCCTAAAGAAGACCTCCCTTGACCCTACGGTTTTGAATAACTACAGGCCAATCTCTAACCTCTCCTTTTTGGGCAAGGTGCTAGAGCTGGTGGTCACCTCGCAGGTCCAGGGATTCCTAGAAGACACTGATTTTTTAGATTGGTCACAGTCTGGGTTTAGGATTGGTCATGGTACCGAGACAGTTTTGGCCGCCTTGGTAGATGACCTCCGCAGCTGGACAGGAGGAGTGTGACCCTGCTGGTTCTCTTGGATATCTCAGCGGCTTTTGATACCATCGACCATGGTATTTTTCTGGTACAGCTCTCCGGGATGGGCCTCGGGGGC
The DNA here is from genome assembly GCF_037176765.1 of Anolis sagrei. Lineage (NCBI taxonomy): Eukaryota > Metazoa > Chordata > Lepidosauria > Squamata > Anolidae > Anolis > Anolis sagrei. Next base: position 56,297,694 of record NC_090023.1, on the reverse strand, counting down.
ACGGCTCTGTCATGGCTCCGGTCCTTCCTGGAGGGTTGTTCCCAGATGGTGAAGCTGGGGGACCCCTGCTCGGACAACTGGCCTTTGACCTGTGGGGTCCCGCAGGGTTCCATTCTATCCCCCATGCTCTTTAATATGTACATGAAACCGCTGGGAGAGGTCATCCAGAGTTTTGGAGTTTGGTGCCATCTCTATGTGCATGACGCCCAACTCTACTACTCTTTTCCACCTAACTAAGGTGCTGGACGAGTGCCTGACCACTGTGACCAACTGGATGAGGACAAATAAGCTGAGGATCAATCCTGACAAGACAGATGTCCTCCAGGTCAATTGTAGGCTGGATCAAGGTATAGGGTGGCAACCTGTGCTTGACGGGGTTGCACTCCCCCTGAAATCACAGGTCAGCAGCTTGGATGTCCTCCTAGGTTTGGAGCTGACACTTGAAGCTCTGGCGTTAGCGGTGGCTGGGAAGGCATTCGCACAATTGAAGCTCGTGTGCTAGCTGCAACCATACCTCGTGAAGTCAGATTTGGCCATGGTGTTCCACGCCTTAGTTACCTCTAGATTGGACTATTGCAATGCCCTCTATGTGGGACTGACCTTGAAGACAGCCTGGATATTCCAATTGGTACAATGGGCGACAACCAGATTATTAACTCGTGTGAATTACAGAGAGCAGTCAACTGTTTAAGGAGCTCCACTGGCTGCCGTTTATTTTCAGGGCCCAATTCAAGGTGCAGGTCTTGACCTACAAAGCCCTGAACGGTTTGGGACCCACCTACCTGCATGACCACATTTCCATGTACGAACCCACATAATCTCTTCGATCTTCCGGAGAGGCTCTTCACTCACTCCCGCCCACATTGTAAGTGCGACTTGCAGGGACGAGAGAGAGGGCTCTGGAACTCATTCCCCAGAGATATTAGGCAAGCATCCACGCTGACCATCTTCAGGAGGAATCTAAAAACCTGGCTATGCCAATGTGCCTTCAGTGATTGAATGTAAGATACTCCCTGACAAAATGTCCTTAGAAGCACTTTATTTTATGGTTCATGCAATTAAATTCTCCTCATTCCCGGATCCTCCTCATTATAACTTATTTTTGTTCTATCTCCCAGTGTTTTAAAATTTTATCCTTCAATTTTGCCTTGCCCAGTGAAGTCTTCTGTGTTTTCAATATTTGATTTTATATTGCTGTGTCATTTATTATGTTAGTTTTGCATTTTATGTAATTTTTTTGTTACTATTATGTTTTTGCGTTATATTGTGTATACTGTATTGGTGGGCGTGGCCTCATGTAAGCCACACCGAGTCCCCCTGGGGGAGATGGAGCGGGGTATAAATAAAGTTTGTTGTTGTTGTTGTTGTTGTTGTTATTTCAAGACACCCCAAAGACTGTGAAACTTGCAAAAGTAGCTTATTTTGATGGTGACGCAGGCTGGGATAGATGGCACTTAAACAAAGAAGTTCTGAATGGTATTGTTAAGTCTACAGAGACTCCTGTGTGTAGTAGGGAGGTTCCTAGTGTTGCAGAGAGTGAGCAATATGCAGTTAAGGTAGAAAAGGATAGCACCCCACAGAAGGAGAAAGTTCAGACACCACCACAAGTGAAGCAGTCAGCCACACCACGCAAAGCTGTAGTGAAGCAAGAACCTATTGCAAATAGCGTAGAGACCACCACACATGCCAAGAGTACACCTCAGAAATCAGCAACGCTAGTTAGAGTTCCACAACAGTCAAAGATTTATAAAGGACCACTGCATTTAGCCAAAGCTAGATAAATGGGTTTTGTGTGTGGAAGAGAGTGGTGCTGAGAGAGAGAGAAGTTGTGTTGTGAAAAAATGTAGTTGCAAGATTGACCGAATGCTGAGAGAGAGTGTTTGATGTGTTTTTGTAATCAAGTAGAAATGTATAAGTTTTAAGAAGTTGAAAATGTATTGTAACTGTGTGTTAGCCAAAGGAACTCTAAGAGACTTGAAGCAGAGTGAACAGTGTGAAATGTATTCTAAGTAAGATTGTTTTGTTTTTGTAACTTTTTTTTTGCAAAATACCTTTGAAATCTAAGGGGGATTGTTAACATAAGTGTGTTTTGAAAAAGTGTATTATAGTTTTCAAACTTAGTGTTTGTGTGCTTAAAATGTAATACAATGTGCCGAATGTATAGTTCCTGTGTGGAAAGAGTTAACTGAATCTTAGTGCGGAGAGCAGTGGACGCTGAGTCGTATGTCATACGTCACTGTGGAATGTGAAGAGGTGTGGACTAATTGGAGATTGCAACGTGGTGAGTGGAACAATGTAGCCACCACTTGAGATGGAAGCTTGTTTTATGTGCTTAGCTTCTAGTGTAAATATTGTGTTTAATAAATTAGCTGTTAGATTGAAGAGACTCTAGAAGATGTGTTTATTTGCCTTGCTGTGCTGAGATATACATTGTCACCTCCATGATGGTTAAATTCTGCTTCATCTTTTAGAAAAGAACAATAGATAAAAGGGATGTAGTTGAAGTTTTCACATTTTACAATTTTATGGAAATAAACATGAGAATTGGAGCTTCATACCATTATTGTTGTTAGTTTGTAATGGATTGGCCTACTTTGCAGGGTTGGTGTAAAGGGGAGTAAACAGGCCTGGCTTGCAAAAGCTGCTATCAGAAGTTCAGACTGATTGGCTGATGGAATTGGAGGGAAATGCTTAGCAACTGGAGATGGGTGTAGCCAGAGGGAAAGAGAAGGAGCAAAGGAAGCCATAGTTTAGTTCAGTTGGAAGTTTGGTGTTTGAAGAAGAGTTAGGAGTTTTAAAGGGAAGGAAGGAAGAGTTTTGGGAACTGTTTGTTAGAAAGATACTTCTTTGAGGAATATAGTTAAAGCCTTCAGGGAGAAGGAGAAGAAATACTGTATAGTAGGCCTCTATAATGATTAGAGTGATGGAGTGGAAGAGAGGATTCTAAATGTTCAAAAGATCCTATTTGTATTCCTCTGTGTGGAACACTGCTTTAAGAAACTCAAGTTATATGACTATTTCTCTGTCCAAGTAAAGCCTGTTAATCTATTGAAACCACTACACTTATTTACTGTTCAAGAACAAAATAAACATCACATTGTTGCTTTATTTCACCTGAAGAGTTTGTGTGGTTTCTTCAGCATTCTTTTGAAGGAGGTGGCCTATGAAATAATAAATTGGTGACAGCAGAAGAAACCTTAATAAATATTCGGTGGCAGCAAAAGAAAAATATAATATACAGTGGAAGCTTCCCACTGTCTGCCCTTGTGTGTGAGGGTGTGTGTGTATTCTTGTTCCTCATGGCCTTGCCTTGGGCCAGACCTTGTCATTTGTCCTCCATTGTTGTTGCATTATTACTCATATTTTCCCCACCCTTTTCTGTTTGGGACTCGTTTAAACAAGAATTAAACAAACATATTGGGAAATTAAGTACATACAAAAATGGATAAAAATATAATTATAACATTTGAAATCAATTAAAACAAATTAAGAACAACAAAAATAAGTCCAGTGCATCAGTGTAAGGGTTGTCTCCCTATACTTCTGCCAGAATAAAAAGGTTTTTACCTGCTTGTGAAATGATAATAAGGAAGGTACTAGCCTAACCTCAGTAGGAAGAGAGTTTCAAAGTCTGGGACCAGCCCCTGAGATGGTTCTTTCCTATTTCCCCCCCAAAATGTATCTGTGAGGGTGGCAGGATAGGGAGGAGGCCCACTATTTGTATGATCCTTCAAAAACCTTGACCTGAGCCATAGAGGGCTTTGCAAGTCATAATCAATAATTTGAATTATGCCTGGGAATTGATGGGCAGTCAGTGGTGCAGTTGACACAGAGGTTCCAGTTAACAATCTGATTGCAGGTAAGTTTTTAAACATTTGTCAAAGGAAATCCTACTTAGTTTGCATTTGTTGTTGTTCATTCGTTCAGTCATTCATCCCACGCCTGAGCTCCCTGTCGGCCGTCACCACCCCCAGCTCCTTCAAGGTAAAGCCAGTCACTTCAAGGATGCCATCCATCCATCTTGCTCTTGGTTGGCCCCTCTTCATTTTTCCTTCTATTTTCCCCAGCATCATTGTCTTCTCTAAGCTTTCCTGTCTTCTCTTGATGTGGCCAAAACACTTCATCTTTGCCTTTAATATCCTTCCTCCAGTGAGCGGTCAGGCTTTATTTTCTGAAGTATGGACTGGTTAGATCTTCTCACGGACCAAGGCACTCTCAGAACTTTCCTCCAACAACAAAATTCAAAAGCATCTATCTTCCTTTGCTCAGCCTTCCCTATGGTCTAGCTCTCACATCCGTAGGTGACTATGGCAAATACCATTGCTTTAACTATGCGGATCTTTGTTGCCAGTGTGATGTCTCTACTCTTCACTGTTTTATCGAAATTGGTAATTGCTCTCCTCCCAAGAAGTAAGTGTCTCCTGATTTCCTAGCTGCAGTCTGCATCTGCAGTAATCTTTGCACTTAGAAATACAAAGTCCGTCACTGCCTCCATGTTTTCTCCCTCTATTTCCCAGTTATCAATCATTCTTATTGCCATGATCTTGGGTTTTTTTATGTTTAACTGCAATCCAGCTTTTGCACTTTCTTCTTTCACCTTGATTAGAAGGCTCCTCAGCTCCTCCTCGCTTTTGGCCATCAAAGTGGTATCATCTGCATATCTAAGGTTGTTAATGTTTGTTCCAGCAATTTTCACCCCAGCCTTGGATTCATCAAGCCCCACACACTGCATGATATGTTCTGCTTACAAGTTGAATGGTTTGGGTGAGAGTATGCCTTTCCCAGTCCTGAACCAGTCTGTTGTTCCATGGTTAGTTCTTACTGTTGCTACTTATACAGATTCCTCAAGAGAGAGACAAGGTGATTTGGTATGCCCATACCACCAAGAACTTGCCACAATTTATTATAATCCACACAGCGGATATTGGCAATTTGGTCTCTCATTCCTCTGCCTTTTCTAAATCCAGCTTGTACATCTGGCAACTCTCTCTCCAGATCCTGCTGGAGTCTTCCTTGCAGGATCTTGAGCATTACCTTACTGGCATGAGAAATAATTACCACTGTATGAAAGTTTGAGCGATCTTTAGCATTTCTCTTTTTTAGTATGGGGATATAAGTTGATTTTTTTCCCAGTCTGATGGCCATTCTTGTGTTTTCCATATTTGCTGGCATGTGGCATGCATCACCTTGACAGCATCATCTTTCAAGATTTTAAACAGTTCAGCTGGGATCCTGTTGCCTCCTGCCGCCTTGTTAGCAATGCTTCTTAAGGCCCATTCAACCTCACTTTTCAGGATGTCTGGTTCTAATTCACTCACCACACCATCAAAACTATCCTCAATATTATTATCCTTCCTGTACAGATCTTCTGTATAATCTAGCCACTTTCTCTTGATCTCTTCAGCTTCTGTTAGGTCCCTGCCATCTTTGTTTCTTATCATGCCAATTTTTGCCTGAAATTTACCTCCAATGTTTCTAATTTTTGGAAGAGTTCTCTTATTCTGTTGTCTTCTTCCACTTCCATTCATTGCTTGATTAAATATAGTTCCTTATCTCTTCTGGTTAACCTCTGGAAATGTGCATTTAATTGGGCATATCTCCCCCGATCACTGTTTCCTTTTGCTTCCCTCCTTTCTTGGGCTACTTCCAGTGTCTCAGCAGAGAACCATTTTGCCTTCTTGGTTTTCTTTTTCTTTGGGACGTACTTTGTTGCCGCCTCCTGAACAATGTCATGGACTTCTGTCCATAGTTCTTCTGGGACTCTATTTATTAAATCTAGTCCCTTAAATCTGTTCTTTCACTTCACTAGGAATGTTAGTGAGATCATATCTAACTGGTCTGTATGTTTTCCCTGATCTTTTTTAGTTTTATTCTAAATTGAGCAATAAGAAGTTCGTGATCTGAACTACAGTCAGCACCAGGTCTTGTTTTCACCGACTGGATGGATGTCCGCCACCTTTAAGTGCAAACGATGTAGTGAATCTGATTTCAGTGTTGCCCACCTGGTAAGTCAATGGATAGAGCCGTCTTTTAGGTTGCTGGAAGAGAGTGTACACAGTGAATTTTCCTGACAAAATTCTATCAGCCTGCATCCCACTTCATTTTGTTGTCCCAGACCATGCTTGCCTGTCATCCCAGTTGTCATTTGACTTCCCACCTTAGCATTCCAGTCTCCTGTAATGAAAATAATGTCTCTTTTTGGTGTATTATCCAGTAGGCGCTGCAGATCTTCATAGAACCGATCTACTTCTGCTTGTTCAGCAGCTGTGGTTGGGGTGTATATTTGGATCACTGTAATCTTAAAAGGCTTTCCTTGCACTCAAATTGAGATCATTCTGTCATGTTTTGGATTGTATCCAAGCACTGCTTTAGCAACTTTCTTGTTAATTATGAAGGCTACTCCATTTCTTCAGTGTTCCTCTTGTCCGCAGTAGTAGATGTGGTGATCATCTGATGTGAAGTGGCCCATTCCAGTCCATTTCAGTTTGCTGACCCCCAGAAAGTCTACCTTTAGTCTTGACGTCTCACCAATAACAACATCCAGTTTTCCCTGGCTCATAGATCTTACATTCCAGGTTCCTATGGTGTGTTGATCTTTAGAGCATTGGATTTGTCATTCACCTCCAGCACCGTCGGTTTCTAACCTTCCTTTCAGCTTTAAGCTAGCTACGTCATCACATCTGAGGCTAGTTGAACTTATCATCTGCTCCTCCCCCATAGCATTTTGACCATCTTCTGACCTGGAAGTTCCATCTTCCGATGGCATACTGACATATCTCTGGTTGTACTGGTCCATTTAGTTTTCTTGGCAAGAATACTGTGGTGGTTTGCCATTGCCTTCCCCAGGGATCGCACTTGGTCTGACCTCCCTGCCACGACCATCCCGTCTTGGGTAGCCCTTCACAGTTTCGCTCGTGGCATCATTGAGGTGCTCAAGCTCCAGTGCCATGACAAGGTGGTGATCCTTTTTCTGGAGTTCACATTTACATTGCATTATATAATGCAGTTTAATTGCATTGAACTACACTATATGAGTCCACATTGACCATTACAGTAATCCAGACATAATGTAAGCTGCCCTGAGTCCCCCTTTGGGTGTGAGAAGGATGGGTTATAAATGCTCAAAATAAACAAATAAATAAATGTAAATGTAAAGTTTCTAAGTTTTTAAAGAACTACCCCATCTTCACAGTATATATGCTCAGATTTAGGGATGCAGACAACCGCAATTCTGAAATCATTAGCTCACATGGTGATATTTTACAAGAAGAGTAATGGGGAAAATGTATGATCTAACTGTCCACTAACAGGTTAATTGCAACTTAAGACAAGATCCTAGTGTAGATCCTGTATTGACTATTTTAATTCTGATTGCATTTTCTTGGTTCATTGTTTTTTCCTTCACTTGCCCTTTTGTGAGGTATTTGAATAGCTCTTCTCTTCCTTCAAACATTTAAAATTAAGTCTATGATATCCAAATATACCAGGAATAAAAACCAAAATCAGCTAACCCAAAGTTCCTCAAAACAGACAGCAATCTTGCAAGCAGACAAGAGGACAGCAGGCAGCAATCTCCCAAAGTGGATAGGATAATGAGGCACGCAGGCACAGGCATGCAAGGAATGGCATGGGAGCACAAGGCACAAAAGCTGCTCCCTTGAAGCCCTGTACTCTCACACTAGTGCACCCTCTCACACTAGCACACCCTCTCACTGCTCATATGTTAAAATGCTGTTTGTATGTAAAAACAAAACCAGGATCAAGTGATGGCTCATAACTTGAAAAGCTCATATATAGAGATGCTCATAAGTCGAGGTTCTCCTGTGTGTGTTTGTGTGTGTGTATAAGCTTTGAATGCCATAAAGAAAGGTAAACATCACTCTGGTATTTGTTTTGCTGTCTGTGCCCCAATTCAGAAGATTTCACTGCATTTTCTGTCCCTGTAATAATTGGATTTTGAAAAAAAAATGCCTGTTGTGGAAACAAAGATTGGTGATAAGGCTTCAGTGGAGACACCTTTTAGACCTGTTCTTATGACAGAATAAATTTTAAACTAGATGATTAAATCCCCTCTTGGAAGCACTTTATTATTATTATTTCTTGGAAGCACTCACTGATTATCAAAATGAGCTATAGAAACAATTGGTGTTTGTGTGTGTGTGTGTGTGTGAGTGTGTGTGTGAGAGAGAATCTGCTGTATATGCTCTCACAGACAGGAATTAGAGAACTTAGCTGACTTCAAGGAAAGTGGAGCACATCTGAAATTAGAGTACTGGCTAGACCAAAGAGTTGTGTTAAAATTAAATTGACCTCTGGAACAGTCACTAAAGTTCACAACTTAACATTATGACCTTTAATGGACAAGACCCCCATGGGGCCCATTAGACAATGTTTTGTGCTAAACTTGGAAAACCTTCCCACTTGCTAAGGAGAACCAGAAATGCTTCATTAACAAGCTGATTCCAGGCATGTTATAGTTCTACATGTGGTAGAAGCACCCCAAACAAATAAATAAATACATGTGCACAATGAGCTACCTCACATTCACTTCTGTTTTACTTTATAAAATGAAAAAGAATAACAGAACATTGTATTTGTTTTTTATACCTGGTATATTTGGCTTCATGAAGAGAGAAAGGGAGAGAAAGCAAGAGAAGGAGGAAGGCTGGAATGATTACTTCTGCCTCTTCACTTTGTCACAAATTTGTGCTTCTACCATTTTAAAGTTGATCTTTCTTTGTTTATTGTTGCATGTGAATGTTCAGACTTTTCCTTGCTGTTACACAGGCCAACACACATTTTGTGGCCTCAAATGTGCTTCCTTAGCACAGTGGCTGGATGGAACGAAGCACTACCTATCTTTGAACATTTATACCATACCAATTTTCATAATAGATCATCTAATGTTTTAAATGTTATTTATAAAATGACATTTCTTATTTTAAAACACATAACCTTGAAAACGGGTGTGTGTGTTCAGGAGCTGGGACAGATTAACAACATTTCAATGTGAAAATTTGCTTTGAGATAAGAGTTATTTGAGTGAAGAGCTCAGTCATGGAATGAACTTAACTCAAGGTATCACTGTATGTGTATGTGTTTCTCTCTGGAATTATACTTAAAAGTATGTGTTCTAACTTGCAAACAAATTCAGCCTAAATACCAACCTATAGAACCAATCTTGTTCATAACTTGGGGACTGCCTATATAGATAGCTGGATAGATAGATAGAGATACACACACACACATCACACAAACACAATAAAAGTGAAAATATGTATGTGTGTATGTGGTTGGGGTGAAGCTTCTCCCTCCACAAATAGCTATAGCTACCACTGCTCAGGAGACACCAAAGGCCCTCCCATTGTTTCTACAACAAGCGACATTGCAGGTTATAGTGAACACCATGAAAATGTACAAAAGGCCTACCAATGTCCTCCACAAACACAGTACTGCTGTTAACCTAAATCTAGAGAGCACTGTGAACCCAAAAGCTGATGGATCTGGACCAAACTTGGCATGCATACCTGATATGCCCACATTTGATTAATAGAGTGGTTTGGGAGAAATTAACCTTGAGTTTGGGAATTGTAGAGAAACTGTGACCCCCACCAATGATGGACCAGAATCAAACTTGGCACACAGTACCCCCATGACCAACTGAACATAATGGGGGGATTTAAAGGGAAGTGACCTTCATTTCTGGGGGTTGTAGGTCACCTACATCTGGAGACACTGTAACCACCAATAACAATAGACTGGGACCAAACTTGGCACACAGAACCCCCATGACCAACTGAACATACTGGAGTGGGTTGAAGGAACTGGCTCACCATAGTGGGTGTCCTGTCGCGCCCTGGGCCTATGACAATGTCTGTTTATAGGACGTGCTTTCTGTATGCCCAACGGGACACCGGGGTGCCTCATCTAAAGGGTCCCATAGGTTTCCCAACACAAAGTTCTGTAGAGGCTCAAAATAGGTTCAACATAGTTCTTTATTAATGCTCAAATCTTTGAACAAATGAATTAAATGCTTTATAATCTTGAAAAACTAGTAGCTTTCTTGATCTGCCAACAAGGAACAGGCAACTGCTTGATAAACTGTCCCTATCTTCATTAGGGAAACCTTCTGATCCCTCCTTGGGCAATCTTTCTTTACCCTGCTGGCATGAGGCCCCAACTCCCGGCTCCAAGCTACATTATGGATAGCCCGAGTGGTCCCTTACCAGGCAATGGTTGCTGTAGATCTGCCAAGCTGGTGTCCTTCAGTTTCTCCACGAAGGCTGTAGGAACTATTTCTTTTGCCCCAGCAAAGGCTGGCTGTATTCCTCCAGCAAAGGCTGTGGAACTGTAACTTTACTCCCCAGCAAAGCTGTAGAGGTTTTCCTTTTTCCCCAGCAAAAGCTGGCTGTAGATCTATATCTTTAACCCCAACAAAGCTGTAAGAAGTGAAGCTTTTTGCAGGTGGGACAGAGAAAGCCCACACATCCTGCTATAAGGCTCCAAACTATGAGACTGAACTAAAGGCTCTAATGATGATTGATAGGTTGTGGGCCCTATGATTGCAACCTGGGGAAAGCTACTCAGTTGAAAAATGCAAGGCCCAAATAAATTCAAAAAAACTAATAGTGCAAGAAAAAGAAATTCAAATCTCCTGGCACAGTCGTGCCAGCACAGTGGTTGCTGTAGTTTATCCTGCAGCCAGAGATCCCACAGATCTCACCAATGATGCATCTGGATGGAGTTTCAGAGGGTTAATTGGCATGATGTGAGTTGTAGTTCACCAAAAACCTTATGCATTTTGTAAAATTTTAAAACATGACATTTTCAAATAACCCGGGCAATGCTGAGCATCCAAGTTGACATAAGTTAAACTGTTCTGAAAATTATATAGTAATAGTTTTATGTATTCTCAAAAGTAAAAGACAGATGTAACAATATTCAAGTGGAACTCAAGTAAAGTACGGTGTAACAAATATGCCTCATGTGCATAAGAATTCATAAATAAACATTTCTTTATTTCAACTAATATAGTAAAGTCTTGAGTCAAGTTACAGGACTGAAGTTACATTTTCTGGAAGTCATCTGGAGATTATATTGATGTAACCTGTGAGGAGTAGTTGGAAGCTACATACTGAATACAGTATTGGGATGCACATTAAAGAGACATATACAGACATTTAAAAATAAAATCCTATAACAAACATATAAAGAAATGGTTTCTGGCATCCCAACATTCATTAAAGCTTTATGCATATCTATTCAGAAATAAGTCCCATTTAGTTCAAGTAGTAGAAAGGCAACAAGCATTTGCATCTTAGAATGGCTAAGTGATCCTTGTCTGCATGATAAGGGATCTTGCCAAAATCTGTAATGATCTGGATGATGAAAATTTGATGTACACATAAAGCACACCAGTATTTCAAGGCAGGGTATTATCTTCCCAATCCAAACTGTGTTTCAAAGAATAAAGAGTTTCCTGTTCACCTTTTGCCTCTGAATGAATCAATCTGTTTCCATTCATGTCAGTTTCACATATGTACTCTGACTCATAAACGCTTTCCATCTCATTTCTGCATTAATACTTAATAATTCAATTAATCTGAAAATTTAAAAATTTGAATGAAAAAATCATTTAAATAATATCTTCCCATAAGTGCCTGCATTGTAATTTTAATGTGTTTCAGCTGAGTTCAAACACATTTTGATAAAAAAGTTGAGCCAAGAATTTTGATACATTATTATTGCCTCCTGGATGAAAAAAAAAATGGTAGGCAGCAGCTGGTAGTATTCTCCAGTCTCTTTTTCCCTGTGTGTGTGTCTGTCTCTTTCTCTCTCTCTCAGAGTGAGTGAGATAGCATTTTAACTGGACTACATTAGTTTGTAATGAATTTTTTATGTATTTTAACCCCACATTTCTATCAAAAATGGGGACCAACAACAAAAAAGTCAAAGAGGTACAAGGGAAAATAAAATAACATGAAACAAGAAAAATGGAAACAAATCATTTAAAAACACCTGGATTAAAACACCTGGATTAAAACAACCTTTTGGATTAACCTAGTTTAACTGTCAAAGGTCTTACTGAAGAACCTAACATGACTGCCAAAAGTCTGCTGTAGGACTAACAGGGAGGTGGCTAGTCTAACCTCCTTTGTGGGAGTACCACAATGTGGGAAAGCCTCAAGAATGCCAGAATAGGATATTGGTATTTCCACTATATTTCTGAACAATTAAGCCTTCCTATACTATTTTATGGCTGCAACTGTGCTGCTGTGAAAAGCAGGGCATGCTATCTTCTCCTTATCCCTATTACTTTTTTCTTAGAATTATAGGATAATCATATCTTACAATTTCAGAGCTGGCTATACTTTCATGGTATACTGTCATGCAAGGATACCCAATTAAAGCACTGCTTCTCTAATCACAGTTTAAAAACCAAAGATGGAGTAGTCCACCACTGTGCAAGCCAGCCTATTACAATTTGAATCCACTGTTCATGTTATATCTTCAAGAGTAGCAGAAAACATACTTGCTTGCTTGAACATGGCATATCTTCAGATATTTAAAGATAGCTATCATGTCAATACTTACTCTTCTCTTCTCCAAGCTAAAAACACCAGGAAAAGCAGTTTATGGGACACAGAAATGTGTTAACACTCCAGGAAAATGATGTCACCTAACATATCAGCTGCCAGTGCCTAAGAAATGTTTCAAGCACTGAAAACAGAAGCTATTTAAAATTAGCATGGAAGTAAAATTAAGAGGGATAGAGTCAAGAACCTGATAGTACGGAGGCTGTCCTCCCTTCTTTGCCATTCTAGATAAAACAACTTGAGTTATTACTGACACTATCTTATCTAGACAAGTTGTCAGGGGTTCATGGGTGGACTAGAGGTCTGAAATTGATTCACAATATTTAATCCCATTTATTAAGGAAAGCAGCTTAATTTACCCAATCCTTTTCCAAAGACAATGCAGTGTATAACTATTTGCAGATCACAGGTATGACCCATCTTAACTAAACATTTCCTCTGTCTCTACCGCTACATGAAGTCTTTCATTACATGTGTTCTCTTTTGGTTCCAGTTTGGTGGCAGTTTCCATTCTTACATCTAATTTCCTGGCATTTCATTCAACCAGTTGCTATTAGCTCCAAAATGTTTCTGAATACAACTGAGAATTGCAGCTGTTATAATTCACCAGATATACCATAATTAGCTGTTAGATAGAAGACAACCTACAAAATGACACAGATTCTGTCTCTATAGGAAGCCAAGCTATTTAACAAAAAGTCTGACCTACACAAAAAAAACCAATGACCTAGTTTGAAATGAGCAGTGCTGTCTGGAAAAGATAAAGAACTAACTGGGATATGGAGAGCTTATATGACAAACTGTTTCCATCTAACAACTTACAGTAACCAAAATCATATCAAAATAATGCCAACTTTCCATATGCCATTACTAGCATCAGCATAAAAGAGCAAAACTTGGGTAACACTAAATATTGATTGTTGTACATTTTTTTCTTCTTTTCCAAATTGGACTGTTTTCCCCTTTTCTTCCAAAAAGAATATAGTCTAAATCGATGTACAAATCGATTTCAAAACATATCTGCAAAGGGAAAATAACTCTTACATATTTTAAGTATACAAAAGTTTCAGAGCTTGATCCCATCTATTTTAAGTACACCAACAAAATAGAAATGGAATTTCAGTACAACTGATAAAACTCTGCTCCCCCTGGTCATTCCTTCAAAGAACAGAACTACAATATTTGTTTATTACAGGGACTAATAGGTCCATGCATGCTTGCAACATCACTGTCCAGGTCTTTGCTTCTTCCCTGGGTAAGGAATTTGATTATCAAACAGATGTGGGAATGTAGATGTAGGTATTTTTAGAAACTACCCATGAGCCACCTATTTTCTCAGAATGCCTTGGCAGTATCCCTTAGGGAAGTCCAAAGTAGCCCCATCATGCCCCTTCTCAGGGAACCTGAATAACTGAAATAGTTTTTTCAGACTAATTTTTTCAGTTACACTTCCATTACAAATGAAAGAACCCAGATATAATATTTTATATATTACTATATTAGGCTTAATCCAGTGTTAGCCCCACCTAGAGTAGATCCATTGAGATCAATGGGAATTTGTTCTAAAAATACTCATTAATTTCAGTACATTTCCTCATTAATAGGACCAATGTTATAATATACCATTATAGTCCAAACCTAAGAGTATTTTCTCTAATGTAAATACCACAATATTCCGTATAACCTACTTTCTAGTAGGTGTACCATGGGAACCTCAGTTCTAGAAAGAGTACGCTACTGTTTTCTTATCTGGAGAAAGAAAGAAAGGAATCATACATTTTGTGTTGAGACAACAAACAGATGTGGCAGTGAGTGAATAGAAACAAATAATGGCCAGAATAATATTGAACAAAAACATGACTAATATAATTTGTGTGTGTGTGTCAGGAGCGACTTGAGAAACTCCAAGTCACTTCTTGTGTGAGAGAATTGGTAATCTGCAAGCACATTGCCAGGGGATGCCCAGATGTGTTACCATCCTGTGGTTACCATCCTGTGTTACCATCCTGTGTCTCTCATGTACCTTTATGAGAAGCTGGAGCTGACAGATGGGAGCTCACCCTGCTCCCCAGATTTGAACTGCCAACCTTTCAGGCTCCAACTGATATCATGCCCAGGTTGAACTGTTCATTTTCCCTTTTCTTTGAGTTGTTTCTGCTACCTACAACATGGTCATTTACTACCTCATCAGACATGCTCCTTTCCCTGTCATATGCCACTTACTCTCCTCTTTCCCAATGGGGCCTATGACATGATGCATATGTATTTCTGGCTGGGCTGCATCAGGAAAGGGGAAAGCAAGCCGAGTACGCCACTATTGTGTCAACATGGAAGCCTTCCTATGTTGCCTTCAGGACAATGAGGGGGAAGCCGGATGGTGCTGCTTCCCCCATGTGATGGGATCCCAGGTAAGTCATGTAATGCATGGAGCAACAGGTTCTTCACACCCCCCACTGGAACTCCATGCATTTGCCATGATATGTGGCAAATCCATGGACCTTTGTGATGAGGTCCAAAGTTGCTGATGGATACTAGGAATGGTAAAGTGGCATCTGGCTATGTGGCAATGACATCCCTCAAGGATGTTCCAGAGGTCCTCTGAGGGTCTAGAAGTCCTCCGAAGAACCTAAGGGATGCCATCACGTATCCAGCTACAATGGCCATGCCATGTTGTGGGATCCTACAGTTACTTAGTCAGTTTTGTCAAGTGGAAGGTCACTGTCTGAAGGAGATGATGGACCAAAAAAATGACAGGACACCAGGCAAAGAAATAAATTCTGAGAGGCACTTGGAGAATTCAAAATCAGCTTTGAATTTCACGGGAAATTTCACGGTCTAGGATGCATGTGGTAGGCATCGTTTCTCCAAGGATCTTGTCCATATCCTCGAGCTGAACCAATTGAAAAGAATCCATTAAAACCGGACAAGCAGGTGGTCGTGTTACATCCTCAGATACTGCTGTTAATGTGACGTCAAAGTTGGAATGGATCAGTGCAACTTTGTCCGCAAAGAACCGAGCAAATGCTTCATAGCGATCTGTCGAATTGTCAGGGATCTCGCTCAGAACAGCTGTTTTTTGTGCAGCCTTTATTGCCACATCATATCTCCTTAAAAAAGAATCTAGACGTGCTTGGACGGACCTGCTGTGAACCAAGGAGCTGGTTTAGCTCGGTTACATGAGAGGGGGCATTGTGAAGCGATCGTGTCTATATCCCTGGTCATCTCCCTATCCCAGAGAGAGACCAGAGCCTCGACAGGATCACTTACCGAGGAAGCAAAAAAATCCCCAAGAACCGTCAGAAAACCATTTGAATCCATAAGTCTCCTGGGGTGGACAATTTTAATGGGTCCACCACCCCTGCGGAGGTAGGAAGGCGCAATAAGTCTAAACCTGATCAGGTGGTGTTTGGTCCATGGCAACGGAGCGATAGTTAGCTCCTCCACCCCACCACCTTCTTCCCATCCCTAACAGAAAACCAGATCCACCGTGTGTCCAGCACTGTGGGTGGGACCTGATACTAATTGGGACAGGTCCATGGTTGCCATGGTGGCCATGAAGTCCTGAGCCGCTCCTGACAGAGTGGTCTTGGCATGAACATTGAAGTCCCCCAGCACAATGAGCCGCTGAGACTCCAACGCCAGGCCTGAGACCACTCTGGCTAGCTCAGGTAGGGAGACTGTAGTGCAGCAGGGTGGTCGGTACGCTAACAGAATCCCTATCCTCTCCCAGTCATCAACCTTCAGGCCGACACTCAAACGTGGCAGACTGCAGGATGGGGCACCTAGTCAGGGAGATGGAATCCTTATAGACAATTGCGACTCCCTCTCCTCATCCTCCAGATCTTGCTTGGTGCTGCATGGAGTAACCTGGTGGAGAGATTAACCCCCTCCCAGCCTCATCCAACCAGGTCTCCGTTATACAAGCCAGGTCAGCCTGTTCTTTGAGGATTAGGTCCTGGATAATTGATGTTTTTCCATTAACTGACCTGGCATTGAGCAGCACCGCTCTCAACCTGGAGGAACTGCCATCTTGGGTACTCAGCTTAACTTTGTAGGGAGCCCAGTTTAAATTTGCATCCTATGTATTACTTTGACCTCTGAAAAGCTTATAACTATTTGGGCTACCATGCATTTTTTTATTGTTCTATAGTGTCACTGTTCTACCTAGTCCTACTATCAATTTAATTTGACTTAACCATATGGCACAGAAATAGAGAACATAGAGGCCCTGTTGAACTGCAGTGTCTATCAGACATAGCAAATATAGCCAAAGGTTAGCAATGAATGGAACTCTTCTAGAACAACTTTTAGAAATCCAACTTCTATACCACGTCAAAATCAAAAAAGCTGTTCATTGAGGACATGAGTCAGCACTCACCTGCAGGGGCAATCAAATGTGTTTGGCTTCTATTCTTTTATTTTCCAAAATCGACTGTTTTGCCCTTGAGTATTCAGCATCCATTTCTGTCTTTTCCTTCCTGCTTGTAAGAAAAGAAGAAACATGTGATGTGAGTGAACATTCAAACCTTGCTTTTTGCCTTTCTAACACTCCAGGACTGACCTTCTAACTTGCTACCCTTTTCATATTGCTACATAATAGGATGATTATGCCACTGAATGAGGTCTCAGAGGCTCATTTGGCATCCTTGGATATTTGTTGCCATGCTACTCCCTTTTTTAAAATAAAAAAAATGGATATTCCAGATATTACATGTGTTATTGGAGTATATTCTTCACCAGCCTAAGTTAAATTCTGTAAAGCAGTTATTTAGAAACCCACTTTATGTTTTCGTTAACAATTGAAAATATTTTTCAGAAAAAAATCTCACGTAAGAACTGACTTAGATACTGTCATCGGAGCAGAAATAAACATTGAGGTTCCAGCAGCTCTGTGGGTGGGAGTACACTAGATTCGTGAGTACTGTTGATGTGAATAAGCTGATGGGGCAAGTAAGGAGGACAACCTACTTTCTTGATCCCTATCCCTCCTGGCTGGTCAGTCAGAGAGGAGATGCAATTAGATTCAACTGGATGAGATGGAAAAAAACATAGCAGAAATGGAAAATGCAGAGGAAGCAGTATCAAAATACACACAACTCACGGATGAATTAATTGTCTCAGGAAAAAATTAGAAGGCAGATTTAGGATCCAAAACCAAGGAGTAGGAGCCACAGACGCACAGAAATAAGAAAGAAGCTAAATCAAATATATCAATCTTATTGAGCAGAAAACTACCGGAATGTTCCCAGAATGTACAGTACTATAAAAAACAATACAAAGCCATGTTAGTGAGAAACAAGAGGGAGAAAATAAATAGAAGGTGGAATGTTCTGGTTGATTTTCTCTAAATAACAACTCCAAGCCATTCTGGGCTCTGGTCACAGGAAGGCTGGGATCTGGGAAAATTATTTCCCAAATGCCATATACCAGCACAGGTGTGGGAAACATACTTCACTTCACTATATGGATCAAATGAAGAAACGGTAAGAAGGGAGGGGGAAGAAAATATAGTCATCTCCATTGGTATCATAGACACACCACAATGGAACCCGGTGACCAGTAATCCTGATATTCAAAAAAAGGGGACAAAAATGATCTAGCAAATTACAGCCCCTTCAGTTTACTCTTGGTGGTGGGCAAACTTTACACTTGCCATTTATATAGCAGCCTCTTAGACTGGCTAGACTCAGGAAAAGTAATAGGTGAGGAACAGGCAGGCTTTAGAAAAGGGAGGTCTACCATAGACCACTGTATCGTGTTCAGCCACCTAGCAGAAAAATACCAACCCCCCCCCCCAAAAAAAGGGCTATTTGCCACTTTTATCAATCTAAAAGTTGCCTTTGAATCAATACCAAGAAATTTGCTATAGCAAAAACTGCAGAAGTCCACAATTGACAAAAGATTGTTCTTGTTGATTAAGAGCCTATATTCAAACACTTTAACACAAGTAAGATGTGGTGTACAAAGAAATCTCTCAAAAGCAATAGCAGTAGGGTTGCGCCAGGGGTGCATCCTGGCCCCTATTCTGTTTAACCTATACCTGAATGACCTGGCCACTCATGTTTCACTACCTAATGGAATATCCCTAAAATCTCATCCACCAATATATCCCTATTGCTGTATGCAGATGATGCTGCCCTCATATCCTACACTAAGATAGGACTCAAGCAAGTGCTGAGTGCATTCTACCAATACTGCGAGAAAAACCAGTGAAAGATAAACGATAGTAAAACTAAAATCATGATGTTCTCAAAAGAGTGAGCCTGGCATAACTGGTACATAGGAAAGAACTTAATAGAAAAAGTTTCCAGTTTTAAATATCTAGGGGTAACCTTTCAGGCCTCAGGTTCCTGGGGAGGCCACCAAAAATGGCTGTACAAAATGCTCTATCCAGTAGTAAAGCAATAATTCACTTTTTCTACACCAAAGGCAGCCAGTATATCCCAGCTGCAACAAAGGTCTTTCCAGCAGAGGTAATAATAATATTATAATTATTTTATACCCCGCCAACCATCTCCCCTAGGGGACTCGGGGTGACTTACAAGGGACAAGCCCAAGATTACAATTAAAACACACAAGTGAAATGCTTTAACCAATTAAAACATCAGATAAAACAAATAACAGCACATTTGAAAGCAATATAAAAACAATATGGTTGAAAGAAATATAGCTGGGGTACAGATTCAATGAGTGCAATAATTTTTTACAGGAGAGCAGGAAAGTGCAATAATACAGTAATCTGGGCAGGAAATACATAACACATGTTGAGTTAGAACATATGCCGGTGTAAAGTGTGGAACTTCAAGTAGGGACAGAAAAGTTACTGGTGAGCTGCTTAATCAAAAGCACACCAGAACATCCAGGTTTTTAGTTGACTTCAAAAGGAGGACAAAGTGGAAGCCTGTCTGATCTCCCTAGGGAGGGGGTTCCAGAGCCGGGGGGGGGGGGAGGGGAACCATTGAGAAGGCTCTCTCCCTCATCCCCACCAAACATGCATGAGATGGCGGGGGAGAGAGAGAGCAGGGTCTCCCCAAAAGATCTCAAGGCACGCACTGGTTCATAGGGGAAGATGTGATCGCGAAGATAAGCAGGTCCTGGACCGTTTAGGGCTTTATAGGTGATGATCTGCACCTTGAATTGGGACCAGAAACTTATTGGAAGCCAGTGGAGCTGTTTAAACAGGAGGGTTGACCGCTTTCTGTAACTAGTTCCCGTGAGTAGTCTGGCTGCAGATCTCTGAACCAACTGTAGTTTCCAGGTCATCTTCAAGGGCAACCCCACATAGGGTGCATTGCAGTTATCCAACCTAGAGGTGACTTGGGCATGGACCACCATGGCCAGATCAGATTTCACGAGGTATGGGTGCAGCTGGTGCATAAGCTTTAACTGTGCAAAGGCCCTCCTAGCCACAACTGGGGACAGCAAACAGTTTTCTGAGAAACCCTGATTGAACTTGTTCTACTTTAGATGTGAAGCCTGTCATCCATATCGGAATTACGTATAATAATTGGGTAACAGCCCAATTATTATATGTAATTCCAGTATGGATCACAGGGTTCACATCTAAAGTAGAATAAGTTCAATCAGGGTTTCGCAGAAAACTGTTTGCTGTCCCCAATTGCGTTCCATCTATTGTTTTAAGATTGGAACCAGGAACAGCCTCACTCGAATCACTATCTTGGAGAAGGGCCCTAAAATATTGGATGGAGAAGGTGTACAAAGGGCCTGAAGCGGGATATACATATTTGATTCAAAAAGACCTCTTTAAATCCTATCAAATCAAAGCGTTAAATCAAAACATAGGCTGATGGGCCTCTCAGAGAACATATTGAGTGGTTATGAGCATAAAAAGACAACACAGATCTTAACGGAATGAATCAGTGACATAGACAAACAGGCCTCAATGACTCGGGCGTGCTCCATATGCTCTCCATTGAGTTTAGGCCTAATATTTAATTCTTTGGAAGGTGCCAAATATTTAGAAAATTTAAATATCCCAAAATTTTGCCTTGCTTTCAGTTGGGCCAGATTTAATGCCCTTAAATCAGCCATAATAGAGGGTATATACAAAGGGACTGATTACGAACACAGAGTCACCCCTTGCGGGGAAGATAAAATCAAAACTGTAATACTTGTTCTTTTTATTTGCACAATTTACAAGGATGATAGACGGTTAATATCCCCTCTACTCACCAAGTGGACAGGAAGAACCCTAAATTGGTACTGCACTTATTTACTGTCTGATCTTGACAAAAGGGTAATGGAACAGGTGGCCAAATTTCTCTTTGCAGTGGCAAAAAGCCGCAAGTGCTTCATGAATGACCTGTAAATGCTAAGTGTGTAACAAAGAGTACTCAGGAGACTCATTATAATTTGGTAATCAGTTCCTGCTTTAGATTATAAAGACAGTCATTTAACCGATAGCGAATAGTGATACTTGTTTTCATTGATCATAAGCCAAATTTGATGTTATTAATTACTTAAATATTGTATTCCATTATTCTACTTTCACTTGACTTAGCTGATGGTTTGTTGACCAAAATAAAGGCTACTGATGGCAATTAGATTCAAATATGACAAATTTTCAATGCATTTCTTAGGGAAGGGAATATTCCACCTTGTTTAAAAGTAGCAGTAGTTAGACAACAGCTAAAAAGTCCTCCCTGGATTCTCTGGACTTTAATAACTACAGACCAGTGTCCAACCTTCCTTTTTGGACAAATTAGTTGAAAAGGCTTTAAATCTCCAGCTCCAGAAAGTCTTGGATGAAACACGTTTCCCTGACTCATTTCAAACTGGCTTCAGAACAGGATACAGAGTTGAGATTGCTGTAGTCTCCTTAGCGGATAATCTCCATCTTAACACTGACAAGGGTGTATGTCCCTATTGGTGCTTTTAGATCTCTCAGTGGCTTTCGATACAATAACCATGCTATCCTTCTGGAATACCTGGAAGGGCTGGGAATCTGGGGCTCTATGTTGCAGTGGTTCTGGTCACACCTCTCAGGCAGGTTTAGGTAGGTGGTGCTTGGAGACAGTTGTTCCTTAATCCCACAGGTGTCATTCTATCTCCAATACTTTTTAACATTTGCATGAAACCACTGGAAGAAATAATCCAGAAACATGGGACGGGGTGCTATCAATACACTGATGACACCCAAAATATATTTCTCCATGCTTACCAAAACAGCTCAGGCTAAGAATGGCGCATCTCCTTTAAATAAATGCCTGGATGAGGGGGAAAAAAACTAATTGAAACTGAATTCAAACAAGATAGAGGTTCTTGTCTAAACCTCAGGATGGAGGCATGTCTATTATGGATGGGGTTACACTTGTGCTGAAAGACTATGTTCACAGCTTGGGAGTGCTTCTGGATCTGGCTCTCCAGATGTCAGCCCAAGTTAATGAGATAGTCAGAAATGCTTACTATCAGCTTCAGCTGATATGCCAGTTGCGCCCTGACTGGCAGCTGTCACCCAGAGGATCTTTTCACCAGTCGCCCCAAGACTGTGTAACACCTGCCACAAGAGCTTCAACAGCTAGATCAGCTGTTGGATTTTAAGACACAACTTCTAGCAGGCCTACCCAATCAATTTTACATTTGGAATTTTAATCTGCATTTTACCCATGGATTTTAACTTGCATTTTAACTCCATGTATCATGTTGTAGGTCTTTAATAGTGTTTTATCTCATGTTTGAATTATGTTGTATCCCACCTCGAGCTGCAGGGAGAGGGGGTAATGCATTCACTGTTGTTGCTATTGTTAATATGTGCATTGTGGTATTTTTTACAATGTTTGTGTGTTTAAATTATTCTGTAACCCGCCTCGAGCCACAAGGAGAGGTGGGTAAGAAATACAATACTAATACTAATACTAATAATAATAATAATAACAACAACAACAACTCCTCTTCTTCCTCTTCCTTCTCCTCCTCTTCCTTATTATTATTACTATTATTGTTATTATATTGAAATGTAAAAGACCAATATTTGGATACAATCTTTTTATGTGTGGATACATCACACATACACAGATGAATTACTATAAGACCAACTAGAACTTATTTACTTCTCTCCATCCCCATGATGTAGCAAACTGAACAAAACACCAGAAAGGACATTGCTAATTCCTATGCCCTTGATCAAGAAGAGAAAAATTCTGAATGAAACACAAGTCTGTTTATTCCCTACCATGGCCTGTTTCACAAAGTGTATGTACACCACTCAAAAAGAATGGAAAACGTAAGGATTGTTCTAAACCTTATGGAGTTTTATCTGTTTATGAGTGCTGAGTAGAAAGGATAATCCACAATCCTTTCTGAGAGAGAGGGATATAAAGAAGTACATCATACCACCTCTAATTTTAATAATAAATTAGATGTCTTTGGCAGGAGTATACACCTTGACATCTTGTGGGCATGGTAGTAGTGTGATGGTTTGATATTACAAAATATATTTAGACTGTAGACTGTTTTCACATACAGTGAAACAATTTATAGTGCTCTTCATATAAATCTATATTTAAACTAACATTTTCCAGTAAGATTAACACTAACTACATCTACTGTATCTCTAGCAATGATGAATGCTATATCTATCTATCTATCTATCTATCTATCTATTTTCTTGATTTTACCTAAGATAGTTAATAAGCAGTTAGACTGTCCAGTAAAGAGTTAGAAGAATTGAGTAATCAGAAGAACAAAGTTGCTTTGTCATGTTCTCCCACATGCTGCTTAAAATTAACATGACAATATTGCAAAGTCTGTAATTAGAAAAGACGTCATCAAAATACTTATGCAAATATTTTGAATACACGTAATTATGGAGAAAGGGAAACTGCCATTCAAGATAACAGGTGCCACTTCCTGGGGTGCTTCTTTCTATGTGCAGCAACAAGCTGCTCTGATTCTATCAAGTGATGAGGGGCAAAATAAATTTTAATGAGCTAGTGGTATTCAGCCAATAAAACCAAAAACTTTAAAACTGAAGCTTCATAATGTGCAGGTGTTTTTTTTTTAAAGAATCTATATTGATATGCTAAACTATGGAATAAAATGTTATCATTTTCACCCTGATTTCATTGGTGGCTGATGAAGCTGTTTCTGAGGCAAAGCTACCACCTACTACAACACATCAATAGAAATGAAAGGAAAATTCTCATATTTTATTTTTAGCATTGGGAGACAGTAGTAGATATGGCAGTTATTGCTACCATTTCCATACATGTGTTCATTCATTGAAAACTCAGTAAGGATTCTGGAAAAAGCTGAGGTTCATTTTGGTCATTGTAGCCAGAGACACATACGGTAGCTATATTAGAATAAGTTAGAGTCAATATAGTACTATAACCCAACATCCTCTTGATGTCAATCCTGTCAAAATATACTTGCAAAGAAAGACAAGGCAGCATTTGTAAAATGAGCTTTACTGTCAGAGGCATGCTAACTGGGATAAATGTGTATGTTTGATTGGACTTGCATCCAGATAAACACAGTTAGTGGTAAAGTCAATTGAACTGTGTTTTATTTAAATTTATTTTATTTATGCTTAGAATTACTTGAACTTGTTTCATTTAATAAATAATTTTGTTTGAAATATACAAGTTGACTAAATTTTTCATTGAGAAGAATAATTCAGCTATTCCATATAAGAATTGATAGCTGAAATGGCTGCCAAGACCTAATCAATACAACTAACTAAATACTTGAGGGAATCCTTGCTTAAGAGATCAGTGCATTTGTGCCAGATGAGCTTCCTTTGGAAGAGCATTCATCACTATGTAACAAAATTTGAAAGATATTCTGTTCCTGGTTTGAAAGAGTTATTTCCTGTTTAATTGTGTGGTACTTACTTAGAAAGTAGTTGTTATACTCCAGAAACTTCTATTTCTATTTTTTATCCTTTTATTACCCGAAAAGCAAAAGTTTGTAATTTTCCTTAATGAAAATATGTGCAAAAACCAAGTTTTGCAGTTCAATAAACTTATTCTATGTTTTTGTGATAGAACCAATTAGGAAATGACATTTATAACCCAGAAACAAAAAATGTGTTACATTGGAGTAGACATGTAAGAGGCACATTCCTGTTTCACCAGTCTCCATCACAAGTAATTCATTATATAAACCTAGAAACATTATGTTTTGTATGGGAAGGCATGAGATATACCATATCCTGTGGGGTTGGGGAGGCACACTGTCAGAATCACAGACGCCTTAAAGGGCCAGACTCAGAGTTAGTTCCAAAACAGAGTTTATTAAAGCAAAGAAAAAGACTCAGAGACACTTAACTCAATGCCTCTGGTCAAAACTCAAAGGTAAAACCAGTCTTGGTTCAAAAGGGTTAACCAAAGTATAATTCGGATTATCCAGAAAAAAGAACCAAATCAAACACTGTACTCTGAAGTCATGAAAAAAGGCACAGCATGCAAATGGTTAACAAAACAGAGAAGCCACAGGGAGAAAAGTGTAGTCAAGCGAAGTCCAGGGTCGTAGCAAGCAGAATCCGAAGTAGCAAAGTTCCAAAGTCCACAGAACCAGCGTCATAGTCAAGACGGTCCAAGGTCAAGGAAGGGGGAAATCTACACTAACAAGAATCCAAGACGAGTCGAAAGCACACACAAAATGGAGCAGCAACCTGCATATCCTAAACCCAATGCTGAACAGAGAACAGGCAGTGACAAGTCTAGACAGTACCCAATGCACAAACGTATACCAACACCTTGCCTTCTGCAAAGATTCCCCATTTCAGAACCCTCTTTTATTACACATCATCATCATCAGAAGATGAACTAACCACTGCCCCATGACCATCCCTTGCAGCTGCTCCCAACTCTTCACGTGAAGTCCTACGCCCATCCCTCCATTTTGTCAAGACTTAGATTCCCCAAGACTCAGTTGTATTCCCTGATTGCCAGTCTTCACTTCCAGAAAATCCCATAAATGTATCACTAGATGTTGGTTCCACACAAATAGCTTGCACTTCCCTTACCTTAGTCCAATCCACAGTGTCATTCCCATTTTCCCCACTCTGTGACCCATGATCCACAGAGAAACCTTCAAGTGATTCCTCATCTGTAGGTGCCATAAGTATATCCCAGATCCTCTTCCTTTGTTGCTCCTCATCTGATTCCTGCTCCCGAGTAACCCTCTTTCTTCCTCTATTCCCATCCATTGCGTCTCCCTCCTCTTCTTCACTCATTGACCCTTCATCCCCAGAAAACCCCTCAAATGAGTTCTCATCTGTTGATTCCATAAGTATATCCCGAATCCTTTTCCTCTGTTGTTCCTCATCAGACTCTGGCTCACGAGTAACCCTTTTCTCCCTTCTGGCACCTATACTACTGCTTGCAACATTACTTACAGGCTCTACTACAACACATACACACAATTATTGATCGACTATTGCTTATGGACATATACAATGCAACTACAGTTAAGCAATTAAAAAGTCTGCATTTCTTTCAGGTGGCAATTATATATAAACTTACTTAGGAAAAGTCCCAATCAATGCAGTAAACATTAATTGCAATCTAAACCTTTCTTATTTGAAGTCATGGAGCTTAATCTTAGCTGGACAGAATTCTGCAACAAAATTATATGTTCCATAATGATCAACTATTGAGTAGGAGGATTTTAGAATGGGAAAGAATCCATATTTAATGTAGTTTACTCCATGGAGTTGGATAAACTCCAATTGGAAAAGTATATGCAATGTCCCTACCAATCTTTCCAATTGGTTATCTAAAATTAATATCCATAACACCAAAACTTTATGCATAGTTAAATATAGTAAATCATTGTCAGGAATGGAGGAGGATATGAAGTTTCTTTAAATTTTCTTTTGAACATTTAACACTATAAATACTACTTTAGTTATCTTCATTATGAAATAACAGAACAGAAAAGAAAAGTGAATCCCACTTCATGATATCTTATGCATTTAAAATACAAAAAATAGTGATAATTGTTCCCAAAACCTCCAAGTATTTGATTAGAACCTATTTGTCCAACCTTTGAGATATTATAATATTTTTATTTCTAATTTCCCCATATTTAAAGAGAGAAGACAAATAAGCAAACCAGGAAATAATATACCAAAGACAAATAAAACCTTGCCTAGTTTTCAGTGGAGAAATTGGTAGTTTAATGGTTGAATTCACATCATTTCTTCCCTACAGATAAATTACTGGGTAGCCTTCCTATCACACAAACACATAAAAGCTATTCACAAAAGATCAAAAAATCAATTTCTAGTTCCTCTGGTGAACTATCACCATATTATGTCTAGAGAGCAGCAATTGCAGCCTTAATTGTAAAATTCTCGGCTTCTCGAGATTTATTGAAGTTGTTCTTAGATTGTGCCTGTTTTGGATGGTGTGGAAGCATCTAAAACTTTTCCTTAGTCACTCTAAGGCGCTCTTCTAGAAGCATATCAGTTGTTATCTTTGTTCCAAATTGTTATTCCAATGTAAGTGAGCAAGAACAAAATGAAAATAGTTCCAAAATAAAACATTGAGAACTTTAACTAGTTTAAATTGATCAAATATCAACATTTAATTAGAAAACCAAGTACATTATTCTTCATAAACTCTACCTATATGCAGACTTAATATTGCTATGAGGAATTATTTTAAAAATAATTTTTAAAAAGAAAACATCAGAGGGTTAGACTACATGGCTCTTGTGATCTCTATGATTCGGTATTTCCAGTGGTTGGTTGGTGCTTAAGCAAGGTTAAAACTGTTTTGAGTCCCTCCAGGGGTGAGAAAGGCAGTATATAAATACTGTAAATAAAATAAATTAATATATATATAAATAAAACTAATTATTTCTGGGGGGCGGAGGTAACCATGGCCGGGTGAACAGGCGTCTTTCCTCCAGCTCTTGTGGAAATAAAGCAAAAAAGCAGTGAAAAATGGATGGATAATTGACCTTTCTGGATCAAAAAGGAGGTGAAGGTCTGGAGTATGCAAGAAGCCCGAGAAGGTAATTTATTACCACTTAATTGCTTTGATTTATGAGCTTTGGCAGAAGAGAGGGCGGCTGCCAAAGTTGGCTTCCTGATAGTGAAAGTTGCTTGGAAGCTGCTTAAAAGTGAAACCAACTTGCTAATTATAACTGCGCACCGAGTTGGAGAAGATAAACAGTTTGCAATTTAAATACAACATTAAAATATTAGAAATACTGGATTTAGTGGACTTAACTATCCGGGAAGGCAAAATAAAGATTAGAGGCAGATTCCTCCTTTGAAGAAGGACCGAGCTAGTCTCGTCATATTAAAAGCGAACCCTCTTGGCTTTGCAAGGCATATTTGAGTGGGACTTTCGTGCACTGTGTGCTGTGTAGAACGGGAAAACTAAGTAATTAAACAATTGATGAAAGCAGAAGGAGTAAAACTGAGGTTGAATGAGAAGGAAGAAACAAAGCCAGGATACCCCAAAGCCAAATCCTCTTTGGTTGCGTTCCAAGCCTTCAGACAGATCGCTTTCAAGATTAGAAATGAGCACGGTCAGGAGAAGTCCCCCCTCCCCACAATTAAGGGAGGAAAGCAGCTAAAATGAACCCCCCCAATCCCCCCCCCCAATGGAGGGGGCAAAAAGGGGAGGAACTATTTCTACCTCACTGCCATGTTTAACAGCAGAGCCAAAAGAAAGCAGGGTGAGCAGTGAGAGGGAAGAATTGGGGATGGGCAGTAGTCAAATGCTAAGCAAAATAGCAGAATTGATTAAAGGAGAGGCTGAAAGTCAAACAAAGGAAATGAACTTGAACATGAACCTGATGTTTGATAAAGAAAGAGAAATAAGGAAGGGTGAAATTCAGGCATTGAAGCAAGAAATTCTGACCAGCAACAAATAAATGAAAGCACAGTTGGATGTAGAAAGAAAAAGCTCAGATGGAAAATTTCAGACAATAAGAGAAGCCTTGGAGACAGTACATGGAGAAATACGAAAAAACAAAGCAGAAATTGAAAGAAGTACACAGGAACAACTGGTACTCAAACAACAAATGCAAAAAAATGAAAATAGGCTCTCAGATGTGGAAAGTTTGTGTACATGCAAGACAACCAAAGAAGAAACAATGCAATAATAAAAAACTATCCAGAAGGAAACAAGAAAGAAGATATGAAATCTGAGATCTTGAAATGGTTGCAAAAGATCTCGCCAACATTAAGCTGGTCAGAACTGGATATCGAGAGAGTTCATCGCCTTCCGGCTGGAAGAATTCCTAGGAACATAATAATTCGATTTCACAATTTTGTAAAGAAAGAAGATTTGATGAAAATATTAAAGAAGAACCCAGATATCCTAAAGATGGGCGACTCAAAATTGGAAATATTTAATGACTACTGTCCTGAAACTAAGAACTGGAGATACTCAATGAAGCCTATTACGATGCAGCTAATGAAAGCTGGAATTGTGTACACCTGGGGATACCCTATCTTTCTTAAATTTCAATGGAAAGGCAAGAGATATAGAATCGATACACTGGAACAAGGTTATCAACTGCTGGAGGAGCTTGGCATAGTAAGAAGACAAGAGAGAGATCGAAAGGAAGAAGAGGTGAAGGATCTGGATGGAGGAGAATTGGAGGAATTAATCGGTGCTGTTGGAGGAATCGAGATGTAAGAAGAAACTATACACTGCAATCAAGTTTTTTATTGATTTAAAATGAGCACTTGGGGGAAGGAGATGGGATGACTTCGCCCCCCCCCCCTCCCCAATTGGGAAGGCCTGGGGCCATGATTGGGACGAAAAGTCCCGAAGATTGGAAGGGGAGGAAGGGGGGAATGAGGGAAGAGGGGGGATTAGGGGGGAGGGGGGAATGGGGAGCTAGGGGAGGGAAAGGGACAAGGGTTCACGTTGTTTCAAGCCACAAAAAAGCTTTTAAAGGGAAATGGAAATGATGTCCCATAAATTAAGAATTTCAACGCTTAACACGAGAGGGTTGGGGACGGTAATTAAGAGAAGGCGGATCGAATCCCTACTGAAGAAGGATGCAGCGGATGTCATCTTTCTACAGGAAACGCACCAAAATAAGCGGGGCTCAAATGAGCTAAAGTCGAGCTGGATAAGGAACTATGAAACATCTTTTGGGTCATCAAAGTCAAGAGGAGTAGCAATAATAATAGCAAAGAAATGTAATTTTGTCATAAACAAGGTATTGAAAGATGAAGAGGGAAGATATATAATAATATATGGGGAAATAGGGGAGGAAAAATATGTATTACTAAATGTATACGCACCAAATGTAAAACAGCAAGAATTTTATGAAAAAGTGTTAGAGCAAATAGAGAATTACCATCAACAAAATGTAATATTTGGAGGAGATTGTAATTGCTGTATGGATTTAAAGAAGGATAAAACTACGATAGCATCAAAAGCTAGAAATACTGAAACAACGGAATTAAGTAGAGTAATGAATAAATGGCAATTAAAGGATGTGTGGAGATTGGTAAAAGGGAATGAAAGTAGATATACATATTATTCATCGGTACATAAGGTGTATACAAGAATTGATTATATTTTCGTCTCCAAAAATATGTCAAGTAAAGTGCTAAATGCTGATATAGGTATGATTAAGATTTCGGATCATGCTTTGGTTTCAATTGAGATTGTGTTGAAATGTGATTATGACAAAATGAAAATACAAGAATACTAAATCATAAAGAGATAGTAGATAAAGTGCAAGTAGAAAGGCAAGAAATATGGGGCTTTAAGGAAAAGGGGGTGACAAAAGGAGTTATATGGGACACTATGAAAGCAGTGACCAGAGGGTTATGTATAAAAGAGACAATTAACTTAAAAAGAAGGCAAGAAGAAAGGAAAAGGAACTTAGAAAGAGAAATAGAAGAGATTGAAAAAGCATATGTAATAAAGAGAGATACACGAAGTTATGCTAGGTTAAGAGCAATAAATGAGGAATTGGATAAAATGGAAATAGACGAAGCACAAGAAAATTTAATTTATTTAAGGAGGGAATATTTTGAGTTTAGTGATAGGAATTCAAAGATGCTAGTCAAATCAACACAGAAAAAGAAAATGGAAGGAATGATAAATACGATAAAAGATAAAACAGGTAAATTATGTAAAGCTATGAAAGAAAAATTGAAAGTATTTGAAGAATTTTATAAAGAATTATATCAAACCAAAGCAAGCCCCACAGAGGCAATTAGGAAATATGTGGAGGAAAATTGGGAGAGTAAGTTGGAGGAGAAAGATAAAGAGTTACTGGAACAACCTATTAAGAAAAAAGAAATAGAGGAAGTAATTAAGAAATTAAAAGTAGGGAAAGCTCCAGGCTTGGATGGTGTAGGGACAGAATATTATAAAAGCTTTAAAGAAGTTTTAACCCCAAAATTATTAGAATTGTATAATGGAATAATGAAGGGAGATAAGATACCCGAAACATGGAGGAGATCATTAATAATATTAATACCTAAATCTGATAAAGACTTAACAGACCTAGGGTCATATAGGCCCATATCATTAATTAATCAGGATGCAAAGATATTGTCCACGATAATAGCCAATAGAATGAATAAATGCATGTATAAGTACATAAAAGAAGATCAGTGCGGGTTTGTAAAAGGAAGACAAATGTCAAATTTGATAGGGAGAGTATTAAATAAAATTCATTGGGCTAAAGAGGGGAAGGAAAAAGCAGGGATATTATCATTAGATATTTTTAAAGTGTTCGATTGTGTGGAATGGGAGACATTAAGGGAAATATTGAATAAATTTGGAATGGGAAATAGAATAAAAGGAGTACTAAAACAATTTTACTCAAGGAACTCAGCGGTGGTAACTATAAATGACGGAGTGACAAACGAAATAAAAGTGACTAGAGGAACTAGAGAAGGGTGCCCTTTGTCTCCAATACTATTTGCTATGGTAATAGAACTGTTTGCTAATAGCATAAGGAACGATAAAAATTTAGAAAGGTTAGGAAAAAAGGAGAAACAGAAGGTGAGCTTATTCGCTGACGATACATTGTTATTTATAGAAAATATAGTGGAAAAAATGGATAGATGGAGATATTTGGGAAAGCAACGGGTTTACAAGTTAATTGGAATAAGTCAGAAATGATGCTACTTAATTATATAAGAGAAGAAAAAGATTTTATAGAACAGAGTAAAATGGGAATAAGAATTAAGAGTAAATTACAATACTTGGGAGTAATAATAACTAAGGATTTAAAAGAGATAGAGGAAGTAAATGTAGTAACACTAAGGAAAGAAGTTCAGAAAAAGTTAATAGAGTACGAAGGTATACGCTTATCCTGGTTTGGAAGAATAGCATTAGTAAAAATGAAAATACTTCCAAAAATAAATTTTATATTTAGGATGCTACCACTTCAAATCACAGAAGAAGAACTAACTAGATGGCAACAAATGATTAATAAGTACTGTAATGGAAGTAAAAGAAATAGACTAAATAAACAGTTATGGTACAGATCGCAAAAGGAGGGTGGACTAGCGCTACCTAATATAAAAAAATATTATGAAGCAAGTAGATTAAGTTTGGTTATAGAAGGAATGGTTAAAAAAGAGGGAATAGATTGGCTTAGTAATGATTCAGGAAAAGTGGAAGATGAAACTTGGAATATATTTTTTAAACAGTTTACTAGAAAGGAAATGAGGGAAATTAGAAACCCAATGCTGAGTAACATACTGGAAGTATGGAATAAATATAAGGGGAGGTTAATAAAGGAGGGATCAATTATAACCCCAATAGTGATGGAATAGAAGTTCCCCAAAAATTTAAAAAAGTAATGGATAAAAAGGTAAGGGAAATAAATTTAGATAGGATAGGGGATTGGATGAAGGTGGAAATGAAGAGGGAAATGATGTTGGAAGAGTTTAAAGAAATAAAATTGTCATGGTTTCATTGTATACAATTAGAACAATGGTTAATAAACTGGAAAAAAAACCAATAGAAATGGAAGCCAACCCAATCAATTTGAACAAATAATACAGAAGGGAAGGGCTGTAGAAGAATATGAAAACTTGAGAGGTATAATTAGCAAAATTTATAAGATATTAATTGAAATGAAGGATGAAAAAAATAAAAAGTGTACCCTTAAGGAGATTTGGGAAGAGGATTTAGGGATGAAAATAAGTTAAACAGAGTGGCAACAGTTATGGGGACAAAGACATTTAAAAAATTTATCAATACGAGTTAAAGAAAATTATTACAAGTTAATATGGAAGTGGTACTTGACACCAGTAAGAATAGCATATATGAATAAAAATAACTCAATAAATTGTTGGAGAGGGTGTCAAGAACCAGGAACATATATACACATGTGGTGGCAATGTAAATACGTAAATAATTTTTGGGAGAAAGTATTTAGAGAAATAGAAGCTATAATGAATATGAAAATAGATAAAAGTCCTAGTTTAGCCTTACTATCATTATATAACAATAAGCAATTGAAAAAGGAGGATAAAGAAGTGATAACAAACTTACTAACTATAGCAAGATTGCTCATAGCAAGGAATTGGAAAAAAGAAAGGAATATACAAATAGAGGAGTGGTATAAGGAAGCATGGAAAATAGCAATAAATGATAAATTGACATGTATATTAAAGGTTAAAAAAGGTATATGGAAACAAAGCAATTTTGATGCTGTATGGGGAAGATTTGTGGTAAATGGATTAAAAAATAAGGAAGGAAAATTACCGTCTCAAGAAGAAATGAAATTTTGGACAGATGAAATGTAAGAATTGTGGCTTGAGACAGGTGGAGGGGAGCAATGTGGTGATAAAAAGGGAAAAAAAGAGAAAAGGGGGGGAAATGTTAAAGCAAAATAATAAAACAACATGTTAAAGAGGCTGGTGTACAAAATGCAATAGTATGTAATAAATGTGATAAATCAATAAAAATTATTTTTTTAAAAACTAGTTATTTCTGATTTGTTTCACTTTCGGATGTCCATCAATTTCTTTCATTTGTGGAATTTCTTCAAAAACATATTATCTTTACATTAAAATAAAATTTAAATATCATATAAATAAGAGTGTGTAACTTGTCAAAAAAGTGCCATTCCATTTCCCAGGAAATTCCCAAAAGTCCGATAAGATTTGGTCCATTGACGCCAATGGGAAAGCTTTAGAGGTTTTTTGTCTCTGTCATTTTCAAAGCTATCAGGATGAAACTTGCCTTTATTGTAGACCACATTTATGACTGCAAGACTGCCAAGTTTCAGAACATTTCACCTGTTCGCTGATACTTTAACTTTGAACATAAAAGGAACTGTCTCCTTCTCTGAGTAGAGATGAGGGGAATGCCGTGGATGTAGCATACCTGGATTTCAGTAAGGCCTTCGACAAGGTCCCCCATGACCTTCTGGCAAACAAACTAGTCCAATGTGGGCTAGGCAAAACTACGGTGGGGTGGATCTGTAATTGGTTAAATGGATGAACACAGAGGGTGCTCACCAATGCTTCCTCTTCATCATGGAAAGAAGTGACAAGTGCCACAGGGTTCTGTCTTGGGCCCGGTCCTGTTCAACATCTTTATTAATGACTTAGATGAAGGGTTAGAAGGCAGGATCATCAAGTTTGCAAACGACACCAAATTTGGAGGGATAGCCAATACTCCAGAAGACAGAAGAATTCAAAACGATCTTGACAGAATAGAGAGATGGGCCAAAACTAACAAAATGAAGTTCAACAGTGACAAATGCAAGATACTCCACTGAGGCAGAAAAAAAGAAATGCAAAGATACAGAATGGGGGACGCCTTGCTCGAGAGCAGTACATGTGAAAAAGATCTTGGAGTCCTCGTGGACAAGAAGTTAAACATGATACAGGATGGGGGACGCCAGGCTCGAGAGCAGTACATGTGAAAAAGATATTGGAGTCTTCATGGACAGCAAGTTAAACATGAGCTGACAAAGTGATGTGATGGCAAAAAAAGCAAATGGGATTTTGGCCTGCATCAATAGGAGCATAGTGTCTAGATCTAAGGAAGTAATGCTACCCCTCTATTCTGCCTTGGTTAGACCACACCTGGAATAGTGTGTCCAATTCTGGGCACCACAATTGAAGAGAGATATTGACAAGCTGGAATGTGTCTAGAGGAGGGCGACTAAAATGATCAAGGGTCTGGAGAACAAGCCCTATGAAGAGAGGCTTAAAGAGCTGGGCATGTTTAGCCTGAAGAAGAGAAGGCTGAGAGGAGATATGATAGCCATGTATAAAATTGTGAGAGGAAGCCACAGGGAGGAGGGAGCAAGCCTGTTTTCTGCTTCCCTGGAGACTAGGACACGGAACAATGACTTCAAACTACAAGAAAGGGGACTCCATCTGAACATTAGAAAGAACTTCCTGACTGTGAGAGCCATTCAGCAGTGGAACTCTCTGCCCCAGAGTGTGGTGGAGGCTCCTTCTTTGGAAGCTTTTAAACAGAGGCTGGATGGCCATCTGTCAGGGTTGCTTTGAATGCAATATTCCTGCTTCTAGGCAGGGGGTTGGACTGGATGGTCCATGAAGTCTCTTCCAACTCTTTGATTCTATGAGATGAAAGTTCCTCATGGGAGAATCTAGGAAATGCATTGACTTCGATACTCTTTCCACGACATTACTTCTGTCCTTTGTTAATGCCTGAGTGGAAAAATGACTGTAGCAGTCAGGGGGCAGTTGGTCCCCTAAAGAATAATGCTTGATTTAGACATGAGGTCATATCAAAATAAATAATTTTACCCCTCTCCCAAACCTAATTGTACTACTTTAGTTATCTTCATTATGAAATAACAGAACAGAAAAGAAGACTCCCACTTCATGATATCTTATGCATTTAAAATACAAAAAATAGTGATAATTGTTCCCAAAACCTCCAAGTATTTGATTAGAACCTATTTATCCAACCTTTGAGATATTCTAATATTTTTATTTCTAATTTCCCCATATTTAAAGAGAGAAGACAAATTGATTAATACACAAGTATATATGGTACACTTCTCTGAATTTAAATGCATGTTGTGTATCCCTATGTTTGGAACAAAAAGTTTTGGGGATTTCCCCCCTAGATTTTTCCATTTTTATGTTGGCATATAAGTATATAATGAGATATCTTGGAGATCGGGTCCAAGTCTAAATACAAAATTAATTTATGATTCATATACACCTTGTACATGCATATAGCCAAAATATTTTAATTCCGGTAATTGTGTACATAAAACATGTTTGTGGATACTAAACCATCAGAAAGCAAAGTTGTCACTATCTCTGGACAATTGTGGATTTTGGAATATTTTCAAATGTTGGGTAAGCAATAGTCAATCTATAAATCTTTGGTGTACAAAACTGCATTATAACATTTAGAGACATGTGAATCCAAGGTCTAGATAAGTTCCAAACTTCACAAGAGTCCTAGAGGTGAAGAACCAGCCATGTTTATGGGAATCTGAATATAAATCTGAATCATACTCGCAGAAGAGTAGAACAGATTATCCTGATATGACTTCTCTAGTTTTGATATGATGGGTGGCATTTCTCTTATAATAAACCCTTTCTATTAGCTTTTTCTGAGTCTGACTATATGTACATAATAACTGATTTTATGTACATATAGACTGTGAAAAGGTTTACATTAAAGTTTAATAGCTATAGTACCCCTTCACCAAAATGTGAGTTTCACATGAATTTGTACTGGGAGCCCAGGAGAATGACCCTGCATCAAAATGCAAATAACTTCACTCAATTTTTGATTTTATCTACATTTTCTTGGTTCTTTCTTCTCAGTCCCTTGTGTCCTATCTATACCTTTCTTCAATCACATTGCCTCTCAACTTGTCATCTCCCAGATTTGTCTGCCTCCAAAGCTCACTCTGCAGTTTTCAGCCTTCAGTGCACAACTAGTCATGTTCCTAAGACCTGCATAAGTTTTCAGATTCAGCCAAGCTGAACATGTTCTTTTCTCTCACAGAAGCTGATCTGTAAACTTTCTGACAGCATCATTCCCATAGCAGCTGGAACATTCAGTCTGTTCTCACCAACTGAGCCAATCAGTGTCAGATTTCAGTCTGCAACTACTACACAAGATAGATGCTAAACAGAAAGAGAATTGTGCCATTGAAGAGCAAAAAAGAAAAAAAGAAGTAGGATAGAAAAGTGTGATTTCTTAAAAATGTCCCAAGGGTCAAATCTTTAACAGAAGCTCTAAAAGTTTATACAGATCTCACCTATCATTCCAGGTTTGCAGGGTTCTGCTGTGCCTCCATTATAGCACTGTGTGCACATATTCCCCTAGTAGTCATGCTTTTGCATCAGTGTGAAGGGCCTCCTTCACATTTATATTCAACAAGAGGCCTTTAAGATGAATGGACAATGCATATGTCAGCATGGAAGATGCTTGGCTAACTTGGAACTGAAACACCTATAAAGGAAACCCCAGCTGTATTAACTCATCTTCTTCAACATATGTCATAGTATTGAGCTAGATTCTATAAAATGATTGCCAATATGCTTATGATTTGGCTAACTCTTTCTAGCTGGGGTAAATTATTCATGCACTTCCAGAATCTACTTATGCTGAGAAGATAGATACGTGTTACATTTACATTGGTGAGATACTTTTTTCAAGACAAGAGCAAAATCCTACTCTCTAAACGTACCGAAAGATATTGAAAAATGTGTAATTTTATTACTGAGTACTCAAGGTTACCTGTTGCTTTTTTCACTGTGGCAAGGGACATATTCGGCCATTTTAATTATTTTGTTTCTTCTGACCTACAAAATTAATCAAGTTTCTTCTTTTCTGGTAATTAATGCCATCTCTTGACATGCTTGCTTATTTACTTTTGGCAGAATTAACTAATGATTAGACTGTGAGGTCAAATATTATAAGAACTATGTGAGTCATATCTCCTTTGGGTATTTCCTCTTTTATCTATATTCTTGGTGATATCATGCATAACATACTTTAATCAAAGAGATTTTATGAAAAAAAGGTTTTACAGGAGCTAAA
Organism: Anolis sagrei; assembly: GCF_037176765.1. Lineage (NCBI taxonomy): Eukaryota > Metazoa > Chordata > Lepidosauria > Squamata > Anolidae > Anolis > Anolis sagrei. The sequence goes on along the minus strand of NC_090023.1, from coordinate 56,260,124 downwards.
CACATATCCATGCATTCTGTTTCTAAATGACAGGTGTTCTTGGAGAAAACTGATTATCTGGATCCAGTGCAGTATGACTTTAGGCTGGGACATGGAACTGAAACAGCTCTGGTCACCTTAGTGCATAGAGAACTTGACAGGGGGAGTGTGTCCCTTTTGGTTCTCCTGGACTTCTCAGCAGCCTTCGATACCATAAACCATGGTATCCTTCTATTGAGGACTTGTGGGAATGGGGCTTGGGGGCACTGTTCTTCAAAGGCTCTGGTCCTTCCTGGAAGGTCATTCTCAGAAGCTGTTGTTAGGTGACACCTGCTTGGCCCCGCAGCTGTTGTCCCGTGGAGTCTCGCAGGGTTCAGTATTGTCCCCCATGTAGTTTAATATCTAAACGAAGTCACTGGGAGAGATCTTCTGGAGTTTTGGAGTTAAATGTCATCTGAATGCATACAGATGACATTTGAATCCAGACATTTGAATCCAGACATGACAGAGGTTCTCCTGGTCAATCATAAGGCCGAAAAGGGTATAGGACTACACGCGCCCTGAAGACACAGGCACGCAGCTTGGGAGTGATCCTGGATCCTGCAGTGCCAAGATCTGAAACCCCAGATCTTGGCAGTGGCCAGGAGAGCTTTTGCACAATTAGAATTTGTGTGCCAGTTGCGCCTGTACCTTGGGAAGTCAGACTTGGCCATGGTAGTCTATGCTCTGGTTACATCCTGAATAGACTGCTGCAATGCACTCTATGTGGGGTTGCCTTTGAAGATTGTTCAGAAGCTTCAAGTGGTCCAACAGGAAGCAGCCAGATTTCTCACTGGAGCGGGGTACAGGGAGCACATAACCCCCCGTTATGCCAGCTCCATTGGCTGTCAGTCTACTACTGAGCATAATTCAAAGTGCTGGCTTTAGCCTATAAAACCCTAAACCAGTGGTTCTCAACCTGTGGGTTCCCAGATGTTTTGGACTTCCTAATATCTGGTAAACTGGCTGGGATTTCTGGGAGTTGTAGGGCAAAACTTCTGGGGATCCACAGGTTGAGAACCACTGCTTTAATTGATATATGAACAGTAGGAATAAAAAATAATAATTCTTTGTTATCCACTGGATGCACTCCCCCCCCCCCCCCCCAATTTTGGATCTTTTTTTTTTTTTTTACATTTATTGCAGTATTACCATATATGTTTTTGAAATTATTCAGCATTTCTTGATTGCCTCTTATAGCATTAAAGTTAGCAGTTACATGTTTTCATTTCCTTTGCACAGGTACATAGCAGGTTTCGAAGGGGATCCTTCATATGCACTAGAGCATTCATATGGAGGTCAAGATGTAGAATACTTAATCTTAGAGACACCAGATAATTTTTTAAAGAATATAATATTTTTGATTTGTTCAAATTCACTTTGTATTTCATGTTGATTCAGAGGGGAAAACATTAACATTAATGGTCGTCTTAAACATGCCTGTAAAGGATGTATTTAAATTAGTCTGACTTCTACCTGAAAATGCAGTATTCTACAGCATGTAATTTTTTATGCAAATAATTCCTAGAAATTCCAAAGTGACTTACTTTTCATTGCATTACAGTATAGTGAAGACAGTATATTATTTAACATTCTCTGTTCACAATCTTCTCAAGTGTATAAACTGGCTTAAACTCTTTGATGTTAGGAGATCTGAAGTGGCATCCACCCACTGAGCATGTGGGAATAAGAATCATAGTAAAAAGGGTATTGACTCATCCTGGGGGTATGAAACCTTGAATGTGGCCTTAATTGAAATGTTTCATAAGCAACAAATTGCTGCTTTGCAGTGAGTTCTTCTCAAGCCCACTCATGGTTTACAAGTTCTTGGAAATAATTAGTGTTGATACAACATCTGCTCTTTGAAAGACAGCAGTTGTTATTTGGATTTTTTTTTTAAAAAAAAAACATTTGACTTGCCTCTGGGCTCTTATACAAATCCTACACGTAAACAAAGTCTAGCTAAAATTAATCTTTAGAAACAAATACAGGTGCCCTGGGCTTCAATTTGACATTATCACATACAAGATTACAGTCCTCTACTTCCCCCTCCTCCTCCTCCTCCTCCTCCTTCTCCTCCTCCTCCTCCTCCAGTTGATAGAATTGAACCAAAGCTTCCAACATCAGATCTTTCAATCCTTCTGGGAGAAAGGATAAATCTTCAGAAGGAAGGGAGGAAATTTTCAAAATGGTCAGAGAAAAAGGAATATGCTGGGACAAGTAGAGTAGGCAGGGATTATTTTTTTTTCTTTTTAAAATTCTACCTGCCCTGTAGTCACAAACACTGCAGAAGTGCAATCAGCCACTTAGTAAGTTATCATGGGTGCATCTACACCATGGAAGTTTGACACTACTTTAACTGCCATGGCTCAATTATATGGAATTATGGGTGCTGTAGTTTTATAAGGTTTTTAGCATTCTATACCAAAGAGGAGGGTACCCAGGATTCTGGAGCATTGATCCATGGCAGTTGAAGAGGTGTCAAAATGTATTGATTCAACAGTGTAGATGCATCCCATATTATCCCACACCATAATTGTAAGAATGGCACTATATATAATGTTGCTGCAACTGCCATTGTTTGGGGAAGGGGTTCTAAAAGTCACAACATTCAGATGTTTAGCCCTTATTATTTTTAGGATTATGAACCTTTTTGATTCTTGTTGAATTCTTTGATTTCTTGGGGAAAAAATCATTGAGGGTTTAAAGGGCCCTTTCACACAGCAATATTACCCAGAATACCAAGGTAAGAAATTCCACAATATCTGCTTTGAACTGGGTTATCTGCGTCCACACTGCCATATATTCCAGTTCAAAACAGAAAATGTGGGATTTTATTCAGCTGTGTGGAAGGGACCTAAGTTATCAGAGGAAAATCCCAGAAATAATGTTTCATTAGTATTATGTCAATGGTTTTTAGGAAAATGTTCATAAGGATTCTGGAAAGAATTCAGGACGTCCCCATACTGGAATGAACTTGCTTGCTTTGCCAAAACCTAATTGATATGCTTCTTAGGATCCAAAAGTTATGAGCATATCTTTGGCTGGATGTACATAAGCCAAATAAAACACAGGGCCCGATCCCAATTCTGTTGAAACCCACAGTTCTCTCCTTCTGATTTGAAAACACTTCTTTTCTATCCCTGAGGGCTTTAAGGCATTTTTTTTAAAAAAAATAACCCCCAGTGTATTCCACTGTTTGGGGGGAGAGTGGGTCCTTAAAATGTGTTTTTGATGCTACATTGGAACCATAATGGAATTGGGGGTATTGGGGCCAGGTGGTTTCCCAGGGCAAGGGTACAATAGAACTGGGATACAGCCCTCAAGTAAAGTCATCCTTTTGTATCTGTATGATTTGGCAGGTTTTGAATTTACCAGAAAGCAAAACAACTTTAGCATAAAGTGAAATGTTTCTATTAGTCTCGGGGATATTTGATGGAGAAAATATATGACTCTTACCTTGTACTTAGGAGAAAAGCTATCTTTGTTCAGTTCAGTGTCCCTGAGTATTTCAAAATGACATTGTATGAGAAACTGCATTATTGTGGAAACCCTGGATAGAAACAAAATAAAGAAATAAGCAGCAACAAATTTTTACACTTATAATGTCCCTGTGATGGGTAGCATCACTTTGTACTGTACAGCAATAACCCTATGAGGAACTGTACATTATCATATACCATCAGTCCTAGAGGTATTTAATCTCCCATTTCAGCCCACATGGCAGTTCATACAGGCCCCTTCTACACTGCCATTATCTGCTTTGAACTGGATTTTATTTATTTATTTATTTAAGATATTTGTCCACTGCCTTTCTCCACAAGCTGATCCAAGGTGGATGAGTCTAACTGTCATGTAATTCAGTTCAAAGTAGATAATCTGGATTTTATATAGCAGTGTAGAAGGGGCTGTAGTTTCTGGCAGTTTCTAGCTGTCAAGTGAAACACCCTGAAGAGTCTGGTCCCTTCTGCACTGCCATATAAAATCCAGATTATCAAAGCAGATAATCCACACTACTATATAATCCAGTTGAAATCAGATAAAATTGGATGTTATGGCAGTGTAGTAGGGGCTTCATATAATCAAGTTCAAAGCAGATCATATGGATTATCTGACTGGATAATATGGATTATATGGCAGTGTACATCCAGTCTGGGATTTCTTTTTTTTTAATGTTTTCTTTTTTTAAAAAAATAGTGCTGTTTCAAACAAGACGCAGCAAAGTTAATAAAATGGACCCTTGGTATCCACAGGAATTTGGTTCCAGAACTCCTGGATATAAAAAAACCTGCTGGTTCAAGTCCTATTATATTCAGTGACATAGTAAAATGGTGCCCCTTATATATCGTAAAATGTCAAAACCAAGTTTTGCTTTGAGAAAAAAAAATTAAGTTGTGGATGGTTGAGTCTCTGGTACAAATTCTGTGCATAAGGAGTGACAACTCTATTGGTAATATGTGATACCAGCAGAGATTGAATTGAGTTCAGTTCATCACTCTCTAGATGTCTAGAGATTGCATACAAATTTAAGAATATTTTCATTCAAAAAATATGAGTTTATCCTTTATATAGCTACTTAAAACCTTCTAAACTGCCAAATCAGCTCCTCTTTCAAAACTTTACTGAGCTAGAAACTGCATGTTTAAAAACCTAGAAACTCAGGATCTTTGTACACTGCCATATAATCCAGTTCAAAGTGGACAATCTGGATTTTATATGGCAGTGTGGAAGGGGCTGAAATCAACACTAGAATCATGATTCAGAATTTCACAAAAGATCTTAGATAGGTTGACATGGGAGAAGTACATGGATAGCAAAGTGTACTTACTGTCACTGCCTTGATGCAGGGCATTTGTCTTTTTCACATAGCAAACCATCTCACAATTTTTTCAGCGCATATTATTAGCATATCACTTCAGACACATGCATTGAATCTAGTGGAGTAATAGTGCTATATGGAATAAAGAAGGTCATTTTTAGGTCATGGGATAGAGCTATATCATTTTGCAAACTTTCACTGATTAATGGCATGAGAGCTATAAGGCACAACTAGTTTTATTCTCTACCAGTTCAAAAATACTCAGTCGAAGGATATCTGATGGGTGGTCATGTAATCTCTGTTGAAACACTTTCATGAATAAAAGTGCATCATCTTTCACAGTAGTCTATTCATTTCTACGTTATTTTAGAAATATTTTCTGTCCTGTTGCAATATGCATATATGGGAGAGAGAAGGGGAGGTGGGAGGGAAGGAGAGAGAAATAAAGAGTATGTTTTGCTATAGTGACTACTATTGCTGCATTTTATTGTTTTTATGAATGGGTCAGGCCCAAATAAATATTTCCAACAAAAAGTGATATGGCCTCCTAGCTAATATCCTCATCAAATAGTTTTGACTCAATGTTCTACCATGGTTATGAAGGAGAAACTAGGATATATAATAAGAAGAACCACTGGTTCATCTAAACAGTGAGGTAAAAGAGCTATGTTAAGAAATTAAGGTATAGGAAGCCTGGAAGAATATAAACTGCTGCAAGGCAAAACTACTGGCTTTCAATGAAATGAAGAAGGGTGTCAAAACACAATCAAACCAGGATCCAGGATGTAGGACAGATGCCATATTGGTATGGTGAAGTACAGTTTGCTCTTGGAGCTTGCTTTGGGCCATTTTGTATAGATAATTCAAAAAGCAAATTATCATCAGCAACATCTGTTAAAATGCTGTAAAAATACTCTGTAACTATGAATTCATATAGACCATGAAACTGCCTCAGGAAGAATTCTCTCACCCAAAGGGGAGATTGGTTGTCTGCATTGTCTTGCTAAGTGGTGAGAAGAATCGCAACGGCATCATGTGCTGATATACTGTGTGATAATAAAACAATATTTTCCTCTGGCACCCATAAGTCATCTTGCTTGATCCCTCAGAATTCAACACAATTTTTAATCAACATTCAAATGTTCATGCTGCATTTACTGTCATAATTATAAGCAGGATGGGCTTACTAGAAGCCAAAAGAGGGCAGCTATTAAACAGCAGATAGTGCTATGTATCAGGTTCTTAATAATGTTTCCACACTTTATCAAGAATTTCAATAACAAATTACATCACTTATCTACAGTCATCTTCCTTTGCAATGCTTTTTTCTCAGCATCTTACCAATATTTTAATGCCATCAGCGCAAAAAAAAGGTTTTTGGTTGAGTGCGTAGCCACTGATGTACTGCTGCATTCACATCATCATCACATGAAAAATCTTCTTCCCTTTAAAGCTTTGTTGAATGGTCCCAAAAGGTGAAAATAAGTTGGTGCTAAATTCAGACTGGGGAAAGTGGAAGGTAAAAGGAAGAGGGGCCGACCAAGGGCAAGATGGATGGATGGCATCCTTGAAGTGACTGGACTGACCTTGAAGGAGCTGGGGGTGGTGACGGCCGACAGGGAGCTCTGGCGTGGACTGGTCCATGAGGTCACGAAGAGTTGGAGACGACTGAACAAATGAACAACAACAACAAATTCAGACTATAAACTGGGTGTTTGAGTGTTTCCAGTGTATGGGCTGCAGTGTGCACTGCAAGGCAGGTGTTGTCGTACAACAACACAATACCCTTTGACAGATCTCCTCTTCTTTTAGAGCAAATTGTGGGTTTCAACTTTCTCTGAAGCATGTCACAATATGCTGCAGTCCACTTATACACAACTCTAGTAGTGAGAATTTTCTTCCCATACTGATTGCACAGAAAATTTTATCCCCATACTTCTGCCCACAAAAATCATGTGACAGAACACTCTTCTTCACTGTTTTCACAGCCATCTTCACCACAGCACAACAACCCTTATACTAAATTTACTATAAAGGTCAGTCAGCTTGCCAGATAAACTATTCACATGACATTCTCACAACGCATCTAATTACTACTCCTTTCACCCTCACAGTTTCCAATGAAAATATAAAACTGCGGAAACTTTTTGAAGATCCCCTATATATCAAAATTTGATTGCACCCAAGTTGCAGCTATCAGTTTCAAGTCAAAAAGTCCAAATTCCTAACACACATTCCTTTAGAAGCAAAAGGAAGCCTGTCATTGGGAAACTGTAGTAGCCATCTCAACATCTCAATGGTTTAGTTGTTGCTTTTGTTCTAGTGGGAAGTTTCACAGTGAAATTCCAAAGGGGAACTCATAGAAGGAAAAAAAGAAGTTTTTCAAAGGGCTAATAAACATAGGAGACACTGTATTGTCGAAGGCTTTCATGGCTGGAATCACTAGGTTCTTGTGGGTTTTTTCGGGCTATAGAGCCATGTTCTAGAGGCATTTCTCCTGACGTTTCGCCTGCATCTATGGCAAGCATCCTCAGAGGTTGTGAGGTCTGGCGGTCATAGATCCGATGAGCATGTGGTGTTTTGAAAGTCCTTTTGGCTGCGAGAAATTGTGGGATGGTATCTGTGTCTCTGCAGCGTAGAAGGAAAGTCAGGGAGCACAGTAGATGTGCTTTCCTGGTCCTTAGTTTCTCCAATTTCCTTGTGTCTTGGAACAGTTTCTCCCCGTAGAGATGTTCAATGTATTGTCGAAGGCTTTCATGGCTGGAATCACTAGGTTCTTGTGGGTTTTTTCGGGCTATAGAGCCATGTTCTAGAGGCATTTCTCCTGACGTTTCGCCTGCATCTATGGCAAGCATCCTCAGAGGTTGTGAGGTCTGAGACACTTTTTCTAAGGTTCCTAGGAATGTGTGTGTGTGTGTGTTTCAGGAAAGTTCTTAAAGGTACTGCTGGATCTTTAAGTTTTAAAAGTGGGAAAATATGAAATCCTGTAAATATTTTTTGTAGTTCAATTTAGTATATAATAAACAGTACCTTTATTAGTAAAAACATTACCAAGTTGTAGACCATATTGAACAAAACAACCTTTGAATAACTTTAATAGGTGCTCACATCTATGGATGCCTTCTTATATATTGATTTGAACACAATTTCATAATTTCTTCATATTGGCTGACTCATACTATACAGATTTTGGTGGACTTGACTCTATTAGTTCCAGTTAAGGAACCAGATATTTAAAAACATAGTTGAGTCTTCTACTCAAAAAACAAAACACAGGGACTTTTGTTCTTTCCCAAATAAGCAGGAACACCTTTCTTTCTCTTTTGTTGCAGAAGTATACAAAGTATATACAAAATAAACAAACTTTACAGCTTCTTCTTCACTACTCACAGCAGAATTCTCCAAAACACCATCCATTCCTCATAAAACTTACTCAGTATAACTACAACCTATATGAACACATACCCGCATATCATGTTATAATAAGAATCAATGACCAACCGGGCAGGGGGGAACAAGCAATCCCACCGCTGCCACCAGTATAACGAGATCAACGTCAACCTTGGCAGGGGGGACAACCAATCCCAACACTGCCCACCTGTGTAGAGGTTAACACGAGAATACTTTAACACGAGAATACACGGCTGTGACAAAGGGGGAAAGACTCTCTTATCCCACCTCAGTACTATTGTTAAGTGACCAACTGTATGAACGATGATAATGACCGATGTTTTAGGTAGATTCGCCGCCACCACCTCAATTTTATATGTCTGAGGAAAACATAAGTGTGAATGTAAAAATAGGTAAAGTTTGCTCAAGCCCTTGGTGCTTCTTGAATGGCTGTTTCTCTCACTGACTGGACTGAATTAGAGTTGTCTTTAGGCTAACTGAGCTCTAATGAGTTACACAAACCAAGGCAGACACCAGTTTAAAGATGAAAATTAGAAACAGGTTTATTTAAACTTAGTGAACAAATCAACTCTTTAAAAAGAGTGGTACAAAAGCGTAATGTGGTTACGTGAGGCTTAGCTGTTTAGACAGGTAGTCTTCTCTCAAGACTTTAACTTTTGTTCCCTGTGAGTTCCTTGCTTCACACTGTTCACTACACTGACACAGTGTGTCCCTGAGAACAGCCCACTGTCTCCCTCACAGAGCAAAATAGGCTTTCCTACACTGACCCTACTATGTACAGTGTTTCAGGAACCTTTGCCTTCCCTATGCTCTAACTACAAGGCTCACTTCAAAAGTTCTCTCTCCCTGTCTAAATTCTTCACAGCTCCCTCTTCATAACTATCCTTCTACACTCTTCGATGTTTAAAGCTCTTCTCCCCAGCTTGTCAAAAGACACAGCCTTTTCCCCTCTAAAACCTAACTCCTCCCCTGACTGCTCTAGCCAATCAGGAGTCAGCTGACTCCTCCCTCTTGCCTCTTAGCTCTCATGCCTATCTCTCAACATGTCAGCCACTGACTTTCCAGGCTTTGGCCTTCCTGGCAAAAGGTTAGATTCATGACACATGTCTGTCCCAATTACAGATCTGTCCTCATGATGCACTTTCATCCTTAATGAAGGTCAACCCCATTTTTCACCCCTTCTTAGTTTTCCCCTCAGACACATACTACTCCATTTACTTATCTCACCCAGGGTTTTATCAATTTTATTTCTGTGCATTTGGCCCACCCACTGTGCTTTAATTTCTCTACTGTGTTATTTTGTGTTTGTTTAGTCTATATTCTGTTATGTCATGTATTTTATTTTGATGTTATTATTTGCTTGTTTGTATTTTATTTTGCTGTATTGTAATTTTGGGCCTGGCCTCATGTTAGCCACTCTGAGTCCCCTTTGAGGAGATGGTGGCGGCATATAAATAAAGATTATTATTATTATTATTATTATTATTATTATTATTATTATTATTTACTAGTTTCATTGCATTAATCACCACACCCTTATTAGAGTGGTTTAACTCTTTTACAGATGGTTAGGCTCTGCGATGACTTAGAAAATACCAGGTAATTTCCTGAAACCTCTCCATGAAGCCATTGTTTTAACATTTTACAAATTATGTCAATTCTTCCCCATTCTCAGACACAAGTACCATTTTCTAATGTATTGTTGAAGGCTTTCATGGCCAGAATCACTGGGTAGCAGGCAAAATGTCAGGAGAGAATGCTTTTGGAACATAGTCATAAAGTCCAAAAAAACTTACAACAGACAATTATCTAATGATTACTTACTGGGAGTAAGGGCTTTAAACAAAAAAAAATGTTCTCATTTTTTTTATTCCAGCTTTTGTTTGTTGACTAATAGAAATCCTCACAATGTCAAAGAAGAAAATGGTCATTTGATCAACAAAGTGGAGGAAGAGAGAAGATGGGGATGAACGTGTGACTTAGAAAATCTAAAATCAAATCTCTACTGGCATATTAATGTTCTCTTTTTTTGTATTCCCAGTTCCACAATCTACTAGGTGTAAAGGTTTAGTCCATCAAATAGAGGTGAGTTGTGTGCATATTTGTTGTTTTGTCATTTTTCCTTTGAAATGATCAAGCTTATAACCACTTTTCATTCAGTTGATCCTTTTTTATTTTAGCTTTTGTGTGATGTGCTATTTTTAGTATCTTTTATGTTTTGAAGGTCCACTAAGTTCAAGATTGAAAAAGAGGAGGATAATAATAATTGCAATAATACTATGATGACAGTATTTTTGCACAACAAAGCTATTGGGCAGAAATTGTTGTGTAAACTATTACACAATAAAACAATGTGACTATTTTTGTGCAAGCTTTTTGTATGTGAGATTTTTGCTTTTCACATAGAACAAGAAATAAACAGTGACTGGTAACATTTTTAAATTATCTTTTTTATTTTGTTTTTGCACAAACAAGCCCACAATTCTCATGCATACCCCTGTGTACTTCACACAGAATAATTTCCTGTATGAATAACAACAGAACAGTATTATTTCCATCCTTACTGCATAGCATAGGCCTCTGAGAAGACTTGGATATGCTGCCTCCACATGAGCTACACTTTCCTACGACTGTGATTTATTTTTAAGAAAATATGTTTGAAGATGAGCTGTTAGAAAGATTTATATAAGTTCTCTCACACACAATTGCCACTTCCATGCAGATAACAATCAGTAAACTACAAAAGGATTTCTATCCAGATACATTATTAAATGTTTTGCTTTGAAATTTCTTCCTCTTGTCAAATGGGCCAAGTACTAAAATATGTCTTTATTATTTTGTCTCTCACCTATTCTAACTAAAAATTGTGTTTCCATTCTTCCCACTTTAAAATTATTTTCAAAGATTTTGTATTATTATTCCTGGAACTCTGAACCTTGGTGAACTATATACACTGCAAGAATACCCTGCAAACATAATACAATAGAACTAATAATTGCCAGGTTGATTTGGGTAAGTTTTGTTTTTAAGGAAGTATTAAGGAAAGTGCAAGCAAGGACAGAGAGAGCACTGTAGTGAACTAGTTCTTAAGATTTTTTTTACCTTCTCAAGAAAAAGTGTATGCTTATGTTTTGTGAAACAATGCATGAAAGACTTATTTTGCTACTGAAGCTCAAAAATGTGGGGAGTGTTGATTGTTATTTTGAAAAAGTGGTTTTCTTCACTGCCTCCACTTTACTACCACCATTGCATTTTTTGCCAATTTCACAAGAATATTTCAAACTCCTCTGAAAACACATGCAAAATTATTTGTTTTTTCACTCCTACCATCCTGTTCACGCCTCAATTCCCTTGTTACCAAAATGTTACAAAATGCTAGCATCTTTGTGAACCAACTTGTCCTTGGCATAGAACATAATTACTTCTTTTCCACACTGATGTGCTATGAGTTAGCCATCAGGGACAGCTGTGAAAAGAATTAAAGTTGAATGTGGAGTTACTGAGCTATCATTCAGCTGAGATCTAAGTGTGCTTTCTGCCACATTAAAAAGCTATAGCAGATACGCAAATCAGTAATGTAAGAGTAGGATAGTATTACATTGTTCTATATATTATATAAATATATATGTTTTGCCATTGTTTTTCATTTCTTGTGTTATACAGTGGCATGCTTTGAGTTTTATACATCCAGTATTCCAAATTGGTAATTCTTGCATGAAAAAATGGGCTAAAAATAAATAGTAAATATTATCATGTGTTTAATCAAGGCAACAGAAAACTTAATACATTAAAACAGTCCAACTCAATTCTATATCACTATTGAAAGTTATACAATTCTGACATCCAACAGTACCCCACAAGGCATATTGTGGGGCGTGCCAGCAGGTTGAGGGTGAATCCAGCAAAGACAGAGATCCTATGGCTGGGTCAACCGGGCAGTGGGGATATCTAGCTGCCTACCCTGGATGGTGAGGCTCTACGCCTGTCATCATTGGTAAAGAGTCTGGGAGTCCTTTTGGACCCTCTGCTGACGATGGAGGCCTAGGTCTCCGCCATTAGCAGAACCGCTTTTTTTCATCTGCGGCAGGCTAGACGGCTGGCCCCCTACCTGTCCAGGGACGACCTAGCTACGGTGATCCAGGCTACGGTCATCTCAAGACTGGACTACTGTAATGCCCTCTACATTGGCCTTCTTCTGTCGGTGATCCGGAAGCTTAAGTTGGTACAAAATGCAGCTGCTCAGCTTCTTGCGGGAATTCCGATGAGATGCCACATAACACCAATCCTGCTACAGCTGCAATTGAGCACCAGATCACTTTCAAAGTGATGGTACTCACCTTTAAGGCCTTGCATGATCTGGGGCCGATGTACCTGAGGGACCACCTCACCCCCTACCAACCCCAGAGATCCCTCCGTTCTGAGGACCAAGATCTATTGGAAATTCCCAGTGTCAAGACCTTGCGTCTAACAGCAACCAGGCGCAGAGCCTTTACAGCATTGGCAGCATCGCTCTGGAATGCTCTGCCACCTGAGGTCCGTGCCTTGTGGGACTTACCAGCTTTCTGCAGGGCATGTAATACATACCTGTTTCGACAGGCCTTTGATTTTTGATATTATTGTTTTTAAATTGTTTTAAATTGTTTTTAAATTGTGTTAGATTTTAGCCGTTCTTGCAAGCCGCTCCGAGCCCCAGGGGAGTGGCGGCATATAAGTTCGAATAATAAATAAATAAATAAATATCAGCAGCATATGAGCGTGCCATGGGAAACATAAAATTAATGCACAAACAAAATAAATATACATTGTGCATGCAGTATATTTCTTTGAAATCATGTTCACTCTGCAACAGAAAGCAATATATTTCCCTAATGGAGGTTGTCATAAGCTATTTAACCTATATCTAATTACTGTTTAAAGTAATCATCTATTTAAGATAGAGCAAAGAACATTTACAACCCCTTCTAATGTTACTAATATTTGCTCACCTGGGTTCTCCAGTATCCATGTATAAAAAATACTTCTGTAATTATCTGATTTAGTTTTGAAATATGTCAATAGTTATGCTTGCAATTGCAAAATAGAGTTCTTTTGCTTTCCGTTTGATATGCATTTGAGAATATTAATATCTCTCTGAATCAAATTATTTATTTGCATGCACATTTTTTTTTAAAAAAATTAGGATTTACATTTAATTCAAATCAAGAGGTTGAAAGTCTGATGTAGTTGCTTAGAGTAAAATGTTACACAATCTATTGATTCTTTCTCCCATAATTACGTCATAGAAACTCAAACCATGTTATGGTGAAATCTGCAGAAAAACATGTATTATCTTTAGCTCAAAGAATTTGAACTGCTATTTGGCATAGCCATATACATTAGTTTTGGATATAGTGAAGTCACCACTAAATCATTTAAATGTGTCAGTACCATAAATAGTGAGCAAGCTATTTCAGTCTGATTTTGAATTGAATTGGTAATTCCAAAGCACTACTTTCTAAGAGGTTTTCTACT